>NC_045692.1:10238532-10863532 GCF_003331165.1 Xiphophorus hellerii
GCATATTGGTCCATATTTGTTACAGGATTAATGCCTAACAATCTAGAGACCTATTTAACAATTGGTGCATCAAAGAAAGCAGTACTGTATACTTGAAACTGTTAAGGTACAAGTTGGTCACAATGTTAAAAAACAAAAAAGGTATAATAATTTGCTCTACGTTGGCAAACATGCTGCTTTAAGAGGGGGGACAACAGCATTTTTTGTTTAATATTAACATTTTTTTACGTATGTGCAAGATTCAAAACAGTGTTAAACCTAGCCACTTAGTGCTTAGGTTAACGTCCTCCCATGATCTACTACAGTTGAAGTCAACATTGACTTTCCACATTTAGTAACATTTGAAAATTTCAAAGTATTACCATACAACATTTGCTGCTACTGTGTAATCTTAATTTGCTTGCCATAAAGTCTTTCAACTTTCAACCAAAACTGATCCATTGATTGCTTTAGTTTTTTGTTTGTTTGTTTTGTTTGTTTTTTTTATTATTCTGTGGAACTAAGAATGTGAAAGCTGTCAAAGGGTGTTCAATTTTTTACGAATCACTTTCTAGTTTGGTAACCAGTGTGATTCATTCCAAAGTAACAGAAGGCTACTTGTATGAAAGAAAAAGGCTTGTGAACAAAGAAAGCTAAGCTGTTGTACATATTCGTAGTTGGCTGTGCATGGTACAAATTTATTAATATGAAGAAATGCAAAAATGTATTGCTTTTGGTATTTCCTATTCTGAAATGAGCAAGTAGCATGTAATGCAACTGTTTGACAGGTTAAATCAAATCATGCTTAGTTATTGTTTCAAACAATGAAATCAAGTAACATTTCCTCCTATGTTTTATATTTGTAAAGGTGTTTTTTTCAAAGTTTTAAGCAAGACATCAGTTTTTAATTTTCTGTGTGAGCTTTTCAAATGTCATTATTTAGATTTTTAGTATTTTACATTTACTTTATTCCTGAAGACACTTTTCGATTGTGTTTCATGTGAGACATCCTGGCCTCCCAAGGTGCAATTCTGCCATTGTACAAACATAAACGACTGTCCTGATTCCAAAGGCTTTCACAACTCTGGCTTTTTGCCTTTCCCCACGTTGTGGCTCAGCATTATAAGACTGAACTGTCAGCTAGCATCATGTGCTAAGATGCTAGCATCAGACAGGACACTTCCCACATGAAGGACTGGTAAAAGCTACGAAACCAACAAAAAGGATGGTCTAACAATATAACTGTACATATATATTGCAACTGCACAGCAGCCAAAAAGAAAAAAAAAAAAAAAACTTTTTTTTTTTTTTTTAAATGGATGGATTGTGTCATGTTTATGGGGACAGCCTTCAAAAGGTTGAAATTGGAATTGCTCTTCTGGATGTCAAAGGGATTTTCATGGCGCAATCATATCCTACACAATATGTACTCTACAACATCTGGGTTACATAGGAAATGCACCCTGAGGTTTTAATAAGAAGAAGCCCCTATGGCTAAAACTTTAAATAAACTAAACCAAAAATGTTATTGATGTTTTATATATAGAGAGTAGTCGCATTAGTTTTTGTTACTGTACTGTTTGAGGTCTCAACTGTACCGTATCACGGTAATAACATGGTTTTGAAACCTTTTTTTTTATTTTGTCACAGACCTGTTGTCATAGTTGAAATGACGTTTATTGTAGATGGTATTTGAACAACTTCTGGAAATAGTTCATCAAGTATGTTTGTTGCTCATTGTTGTGATACATTAAAAACTGTATCTGCAAACCAGTTATGTCTCCCTATATACTTATTTCAGCAAAACAGATGTTTCAGCCATCGACTCTCTTTCATGACATTTCATTGGACTAGATCTATAAAAATTATTTGATATTTTATTTATTTGGCTGTTTTGTGCTGTTTCTGCTAATTATCTGTCAAATATGCATAACTGATGATTTTTATAGGGATATATTTAGGGTTTTGAATATGAAAAGTACCTAAGATGTTTGCTAAGTTTTTGCATATTTAATGAATCTCTTTTAACTTCATTCACATTTAATGCTTCTCATTTCTTTTGTATGGTTTCAAGAGCACTTGAATATTACAGGCAAATTTTTGGTTTTATAGCAATCTAGGTATCTGCTCACTGGTGAGATAAAGCATATTTATGTTAATTAAACTATTTTAATTTTGTATTTTTATGACTGGATCTAAATAATTTGGAACAAATATTTTCCCTTTCGGCTAAATTACCTCTTGCAAATCAAAGTTTCTTTTTTAATCAAATATTTGTCTTGCATAGATTGAACCCTATTTAACTTGTTACATGACTTTTTATGTTTACATAAGTCACGTGTCATTGTGAAGTCACTTATCCTATTGTGAGGCACTTTCTTAATCTCAGTGATATACTATATAATTCTTGAATGATATTTCTCACCAAAACATTCCTAAAATGGACTCGAAGTGTCAGCCAGTGAGTGTTTCCAAAAAAATGTTTAAGACCTTAATAAATCTGGAGAACTGCAAATGAAAATCAATTAAAAATGTGTAGGATAGTCCTGCTCTAAGAACATATGCTAAAATAAAGGAGAGCTCAAGGTTATACAGCATAGTTCTACAAGCTGGCTTGTTTTAAGGGGAGTTTTGAGTGTAAAGATGTTCGAAGTAAACCAAGCTAAAGATTTATTGATGTTACAAACAAGAGGACCTGTTGGTAATTAGTGTTTCAGACTGAAAATCCAATGGAAGGCAATTTTATTTCATTATGAGAGCAAAACATTACACTGTCTTTAAACGCCAAGATTTGTTTGTACCAGTTGCAATGAAAAGGAAAATGCACTCTTTACTGTACGGTAAGTCTGAACAGTGCAGTATTAGTGCTTAAAAAACATAATTCAGAAACTGCATGAATACATTTAAGGCATTTAGAATGGCAACCTTATGTGTTGTGTGTGTGTTCCTTTTTATTTTCACTGATTTCCTCATTTTATTCAGATTATCTGCAAGGGATTGTCTGTCAGCTTTTTTCAGTTTTGCTTCTCCACTTCTGCATATTGTCATGCTGCATTATCAGATTTTGGCCAATCTTTAGTCATAAAACAGAACAAGCTCAAATCATCAGTCTTTGGTCACTGTGGTTAATGGTTAGCAGTTCATGTACAGTATTTGAAGTAAACTGAAATGTGGTCTATCAGAGGATTTATCATTTAGTCATATCACGATGTATAAAACGCTATAATTGAGAGGGTGTACTTTCAACTTTATAGGATTTTAATTTTATGTTACTTTTTCAATTTAGTTGTTCAATGTGCCTAAGTGTTCTTCAGCTTTTGTTTAGCCATTCCATATATGTTTGCCATGCCAACATAGTAAGGGACTCACTATCAACCATTATTCACAATTATCTAACAGTTGCTTCCTTTCTCTGGGCTAGACATAAGCAGATGCTATGGATTTTTGCTTGCAAGCTGGATCTGATCAGCTCCTGACTCCACATAGTAGAGAGAAAAAAAATCCACCATGATTAATGGCAGTCATAGATTAACAGATGTACAGCCACAGCAGACAGCATCGAGCATTTTTCATTACTTGAAATTGGTGAAAGAACATAATATTTTTACCCTAGATTTCCTATTTGATAGATCGATGGACAGCTATATGAGAAATTGTTTCATGTCCCAACTTTATATCGCTTTTAGAATTCTATTAGGAGGCAAAATGGATGCTGGTGTCAGACAAGAGGGTGACTTTTTAGATGTGAGGTCAACAGAGGCTGTCACATTAAAAATTGCACCTCAGGAAAACCTTAACACAATATATCACACCCTGCCAGCGAGACGTGTCCGCCACCGGTGTCAGGGTCACGGAGAAAGCCGACATTCACAAGTTGTTAAATCCACCTAATGAAATTTCACAAGGGCAACAAAAATAAAAAGGGAGGATGAGGATCTTTTCACTCGGGAGGCGTGGTGGATCTTATTGGGCCTGAAAGCTTTGGTGTGTGGCAGCGATGAAAATTCAAAAACACATAAAAAGCCTCAGAAATGGCATTTTTCTCCCCTCTTCTGTATTCACCTTTTGCCCTTGACGAATGTGCTTGAAACACAGGGTGCAACTGTTCTGCTGAATGGCCCTTTCCTGTTGCTCTCCCCTAAAATGTGGGCAGTTGCCAGGTTAGCCCACCCCTCTTTCATATTATGGGATTGAATTGCGATTGACCTTTGTGGAGAACAATTGCTGAAGGCTTTTCATTTTTCTGCCCTTCTCAGCGCCTAGAAGAAGGACCTCTTTACACTCTATTTTTCCTGTGGTCTGGCAGGATTTTGAGCACTATCTGTTTTGTGTTTTTGTACACAAAATAGCATAATTTTGTCATATTAAAACTAAAGAAATAAAGAAAATGAAACTTTCTAATAGAGCTTTCAGAAGTTGACATATGTACTGCAGTGTGGGCTACAAAAAAAAAAGACTGAATAAGTAAGAGTATTTCATAATTTGGGCACAGCATTGCTAGAGAGGCCACTGCAGTGAGCGATCTTGCCCTGAATACACGATAAAAGGTTTACTGTAAATTCTAAATGGCGAATTTTTGCTACCCATACATCACTTATGACCATTAGATTCCACCCTCTCACTACAGCGCAGCTTCCTGGGAGCAGCTTTCCAGATGATACAGTACAGAAGCTGCAGTGGAGGCATATTTGGCTTTGAATAGCCTGCAGCCAATGGATTTTCTCTGGATAATACAATGTTTGGGACGGAGAGGCAGGGATTAGTCCAGACGGATACATCCACCACCATCACTCCTCCCCCCCACCTTTCACACACACACACAAATGCCCAATCTAATTAGACTGGAATCAGTTTAAGATGAAAGCAAGCCCTAGCATCACCGCACTAAATACTGGAATTAGTATTCCCCGCATGGGAATTTAATGATGGAGACCGAAAATCCAATCACATTCACTCTCAGTTTAGCCCCTCATGCATTGGGTCTGGACAATGACGACATGAAAAACAACAACAATGATTTGTTTATCAATAGATATTGACCAACATCACATCTGAGGCCACTCATGTATTGGCATAACCATGTTGTCATCATATAACAAGGATAAACAGTTAATAATCAGATGTTCAGACAGTCTGTTTCAAATGAACTCCACTGTGACATTTTGACTTCTGCTGGGATCATAACAGAGTCAGATGCTGATAAATGAAAATGGAGAATGTTTCAGGGTGCGTATGTTGTCTTGTGTGCTTGTTTAATAAAATGTCTGAAGTGTTAAATTAAGACAGTAGAATCCAAATTACTATTGGATGTGAAACTATGCTCAGGAACAATGTCTGTTTTGTACTTCAGCTTCACAAAAAAAAAGAAAAAATCTCATACATATCACATCTCATATCAGTCATTTTTCATAGATTAATTATACACAGAGTGCTGTAGTTTCTGTTTTTAATTTTGTTGATTTCAATCATTGTAGCTTACGGCTAATGAAAAACCCCAAATACAGTTTCCCGGAAATTTATTATAGTTTATTCAAACAATAAAAAATGAAATGCTAAGGGAAGGCTGCTGACTTGAAAGTTGTTAATCAGAGAGTCATTAATACCCTTCACAAGGGGTTATTAAGGTTCTTACTAAAGAAGCCGGTTGTGCCCAGAATGTTGTAACCAAACATAAATGGTTCTGCGGAAAGAAAACGACAATGAGAAAAAGTGGTATGCCAGTAACTGAGGAAAATGGTGCATTTTTTGCACTTGAAGGTCAGATTTTCCAAGTTCCCAGTTCCCAGGAAAATAACAAACAACCCCTGAAGTCAGATTGGGAAATTCAAGATTCACTGAGCAACACAGAGCTTTGCATGCAATGTGGCTGTGGTCATTTAGAATGAAGTTGCTGGTCTAATGTCTTATTTAACCAGTTATACATAAACTGCTGTAAAATATCTACTTGTGAATATGCTTCTTTTGTTTCAGTATATAACATTTGGGAAAAAAATTGTATTTATAGTAGTTGGCACCAAAACCAAAAGGAACTTTTAATGCTTTTCCAATTGGAACTAGAATGTGCTCAATTTGGGTGTGAAGTCATGCCAGGCACTAAGCATAACAGTAGTCTTGATAGGATTATGAATAAATATATAAGGCATTGTCAAGATAAGCAGCTGAATGTCCCAATTAAAGTAGCTAGGGATTCCTTACTGCTTCAGGAGATCTACAGGTGGATTGCCTCCATGCCATGTTGCACTGATGCAAGAATTCACACAGAAAGAGTCCAAAATAACCATTTACTGTAGCATAGTACATTTGCATACTTTTCAGTTTACTGACATTAACTCTTGTAATTTCTTTAATTCATTTTATGTAATATTATTATTTTTGATTAACAGAAATTGGTTCTTTCACTTTCCTTTACAGAAATGACTTGACAACTTGAAACATATTACTCTGTGTTCACTGAATATATACAATAATAGAATGCGGTTACTGGAATAAGTTCACTTTTCATTGATAACTACTTCAGTGCATTTACTGCCTTTTAGAAGCATTTCCCATATTAAACAGTCTTTTGATATTAAAACTTTGGTGGCTACATTTGGAAGCTGTCAAACAGCTGCAGAGTATAAAGCATTAGGTAGCAGCTATTATTTTACAAACTTTGAATGCAGATTTGCTTCTAAAATAGAGCAACTATTTACATGCTACATGCTCACCATCTCTTGAATTTGCCCTTGTTTTTTTTTTTTTGTTTTTTTTTTCACAGCTAAGTATATGAAGCCAAGGGAACTCTATATTAAAACCACTAAAATGCGAGCCATACTTCAGCGTCAGGTTGGTGATTAACGGCATAGACTGGAAATAACTCCTGCACCTGGGTTCCATCAAGCACACAATATTCCCTACACCTGCGATTCATCCTATTCCACCTGAGAAATCAGGAAGCCATTGTCCCCCGTGCACAAATACTCAACATGAAATCTTATTATTTATTGCTAGCTCTATTGGGGGAGTATGCACCTAAACAGAATGTGTTTTTTTTTCTGGTAAACAGATGTAAAGCAACTTTTCAGCCTCTCTTTTTTGTGATTCTGCAAAACTTTGTTGTGTTAACCCATAGGGGGGGATTTGAGTGTGTTCTTGTTTTTATTGTGTTGTTGGTAGCACTGGGCCGGTGGGAAGAGTGCAACGATATCCTTTAGCGGTGAAAGTATATATCATCAGCTTCTTTCATGATTCTAGTCACATGTTGACAAAAGCCACACACAAAACTAACATCTAAAAAACAGCAGTCTAATCTATTCTCTATAACTTTGCTTTGGCCTTTCTGTCTTTAATGTTTACTGTTGCAATACCTCATTTCTAAAGTACAAAAGGAAAGAAAGAACATGAAGAAAATGGAGAGGGCAGGAGTATACTTGCCTTATTATTGCGGATAAAGGATGCGATCACTGCTGGCATTTCCAGAAGATACAAAAGCCAACTAACACGTATTTTAAAGTGAAAGAGAAGGAGGAGGAGGTGTAAGGAGGTGGGGGGGAAATAGGCCCAAGAGAAAAAGAGAAGGAACCACATACAGACAAGCCAACAGGTTGACAGGGACTGACTGGCAGGGACAGGAAAAAATAGGAAAAAAGAAAGCAAGAAGAGCCACTGATACAGACAACGAGATGAGCAAGTGATAAAAGTAATGTGAGAGTGAGAGGAGCAGAAAAGAGGAAAGGAGGGGCAACCTGAGAGAAATCAAACATGGGCTCTGCGTAACTGAGGTGCGTTGGCAAACGAGCATGTTATGGCAGCCCGCTGGGACTTCCCCAGCAGATCGTGCTGCTTCCCAATCTGTTCTGAGGAGCGGCACAGCCCCACATGGGGACGTGTGAAGGCGTCAAGATGGGATTGCTTAAGACAGATGAAACAAGGTGTTTTTGATGCCATCTAGAGCGGACAAAAGCCTGATTTCCTGTTTTGCCTGTGACACAAAGGGTGCTGTGTAGTTTGCTGAACAGTTCAAGGCTTTTTGTTGTCAGGGCTGTAAATAACTAAACACAAGAGAGGAGAAGTTATGAAGAGCTGGATCCACATGCCAAACACTGAAAAAATGTGTGACACATTCTCCTTTTTCTGCCGTTTACAATGCTTAACACCTGTGACAAACACACTGTTAGTCTTTTCTTTTTTTTTTCCTTCAGAGTAAAATCAACCAACATCTTGAAAGTTTTGGCCCCTGATTAACTCTAGACATTGGCTTGTATGAATTCCTCATTGGACAATTAAAGCAAAATACTACAGTCACAATATTTATATGAAGGTTTAAAACATTTATATATAAGTATAGTTAATGTTTTCAAGCTATGATCATTCTTTTTTTTTAAATCACATATATTTTTTTATTGTATTCTGCACAACTTCAGGCAAGCAGATGAATGATATCCTGAGAACCCTGCATAGGTTTTGTTACCCTTTATAAGGAGGACCTTCAAAATGCATTTAATAGATGAACATGCTTGGATAGAAATTACAGATCAACAAAAAAGTCATTTAAATGGATTGGTACCAGTTTATGTTTTGAAGATGTTCTTTATGTTCATTAGCTTTGCCTTCGTTACCACCCATCCCCGTGAATCACCAGAGTATTATTCTGGGTCAAACATTTGTTTGAACTCTTTGCTTCAGGAATGTCCCATATGTCTGATCTTTGTTATATTTAATAAGTCATCTCTGGTTGGGAATCTCCCAACCCATTGTTATTACTTACAGAATTAATAACTGGGCTTATTAGTTTTTCTATACAAGTTTTATACCTCAGAGGGGGAAGTCCATCAAATCTGATGGAATTACTTCAGAATCCATGTTGTTGGAATCAGCTGAAATTCTCTTGTCTAGCTTAGCGTTTACTAAATCCAACCTGAACCCTCTTTGTGTCAATCCCCACCTATTGGGCAGAAAATGAGCCTCTGGCTGTTTGCTTTACGCAGGAAAATAGGATGAATATCTGTTACAGTTAAAAATAGTTTTCAGGTGATTACTTCCTAGAATATCATACTTTATTTTTTTCTGGGAATTCATAATTTAATTTAAAAACAAAGGAAAGTAGGCTCAGTTGGGGAGCAAATTGCAACATTTGTGATATTTCCAGCTGGCGTGGTTTGCTTTCACACTACACAGTGTCGAACGAACCGAACCCTTAGAGCAATCAATTTACCTCCTCACCTGTGTTGGTGGTGAACCAAGAACCACTGAAGGAAATAACACGAAAACCTGTGTAAGACAACTTCCTTGTTCACAAAAATTAAACAAAAATGAAGTGGCGTCAGATTTCAATGATTGTTGGATTTCTACACAAGCTATTTCTCCCACTGGCACTAGACACTTGCGTTTGTTTTGGTTGTGTTTACTCAATTGCACTGTGCTATAGTCCACTTCGTGCTTTTGAAGCAGTTTATCATTAATTTGGCATTTACATATGCATTTGAAGAACATCAGAGTCCACTTCAACGGAATGGAAACCTAGGATTTTAGGCAGACCAGAGTTCACCTTTTTGTTCGATTTCATATTCGTACCTCCCCAAACAAACCAAACTTTCTAGTCAAACAAACTAGGGTTTGATAAAAGCAGACAAAACAGGGCTGGTTTGAATGCACCCGTAAGAACCTACCTGATTGTTCACCTTTTAATAACTAAATTACAGAAAGGCTGTGTCATTTTGCAAATTCAAAACTGTTACTTTCAAAAACCTTAATATACCAGTATACTGGTATATTATACTGATTCCAGTAACCAGTCTATGCCCACTTTTAACAGCAGCGTCTTCAAAACACATTCACTGAAAAACAGCAAAATAACAGATTCTCGAGTAAAACTTGAAATAACACTCTAGATTTGAAAAGTTGCTGATGCCAGGTTTTAAAAAGCCACGCTGAGTCAATGGGGAAATAAGAAAGCAATGGAGGAGGGAATGAGCAAAGTTTAGAGGGTTATGGGATATCACTCACTTTTTTGATCATGTGTACACATGTATAGGGTCGCTGACGAAAATCATGCTTTGAGCAGTGGAAGAGCAGGTAAAGTGAGACTTTGCATTCCCCAGATTATTCACAGGCACCACTCTAAATCAAAATATTCCACAGCTTTGGTGTTCAGAGGGTGGGCAACGTTTTATCAGGTTTACCATAACGCTAATAAGGAAGTATTTTAAGATACATGGTAAGAATCTAAAGAGAAACTGAATCCCTATGTCTCTAATGACAAAATTTAACCGCATTTTTTAATATTAACCCCTTAAAAGATGTTCAATGAGGTGTTCAATCAGGTTCCAGAGGGGGCCAATGCCACCCTGGACACTCTTCCTGGTCCACCACTGTTATCATACAGAATGGGCTTAATCTCACAAAGAAATAAATAAAAGAGAAAGAAAGAAACAAGCATACCTTTGCATTTATAGAATCGTCAACAAATGCATGAGGAAATGCGTTTACATCAAATTGGCTCAGATGCTAGCGGATTATTAGAGTCCTCTTTGTAAATCAACTCAGCTTCTTGGCAGGAGCATTTGTAACAAAAAGCTTTTTTAATGTCTAAATGAAAATTTTAATGAGACCCTGTGTTGCTTTTCCTTTTGAGTCTTTAAGAGCTCTCTAAATCATTAAAACTTGCTCTTTCTTTGATTTCAAGGTCATTTGAAAAAATAAGGCAGCTTTAAGTGGCCCTCGGACCAAAAGTGGCCTATATGCCAAAGACCGCAAATGAATGTAGCCTAATGCTTTTTAATTTGCATTCATCTTTAAAAACATAGATGAGGCATCTCCAACTTATAATAGGCTGAGATGGCAGTTGGAGGCCTTCTAGTCATTAGCGGCAATGCTCTCTTCTAAAATGAAGGCCTTTCTCATCTTGTTTCAACTTGGTCCCATTATTTCAAAGATGCATTAGCCTGTTGTCCATTTCTTGTTTAGC
The DNA here is from genome assembly GCF_003331165.1 of Xiphophorus hellerii. Taxonomy (NCBI): domain Eukaryota; kingdom Metazoa; phylum Chordata; class Actinopteri; order Cyprinodontiformes; family Poeciliidae; genus Xiphophorus; species Xiphophorus hellerii. Next base: position 10,249,457 of record NC_045692.1, read on the forward strand.
ATCATGCAGTACTTCAGTCTAACTACCTCTTTGTGTGCCCACATGCTGCATGTTCAAATTGGACTCACCTCCTTGTATGCCTTGCAACATGCAGCAGCATTTTTCTGGAAGCGTATGCATAAAACAAAAAAAAGGAAAAAAAAAAGAAACACGCCTGAAACGGGGACCTTTAGGACGAGATGACATGCATTGTTTGTTTAATCATGTGCTATGAGAGGATTCTCTGTAATTATGTTGTCATCCGTCTGCTCTATCTGCGTAACGCTGGGCTGCTGCAGCCTTCCACGAGTCCACACTTCCAGCTTTAACAAAGCAGGGCGAGAAGTTTATTTGAATTTTTTTTTTTTTTCTTTAAAAAAACATTTAGAGGGTGAAGCTGTGTCATTTAAAAAAAAATTCATCCCATATTAGAGGCCCAATGTTTCACCTTCCAGAGCACATAAAGTCACGGTGACAAAAAGGTGCATTTACAGTTTTACTGAATTGATGAGATGGCAAATATAATTATGTTATACTGAAATCAGCCAACAGGGTCATTCTTATTTTATCGTTTTTTTTTAGTTTTTTTTTTTTTCCATCACCATTGCACTTCCTCAGTGTTTTGCATGTTTCTGTCTTTGCTCGGTGGATTTCTTTTTGTTCAGTTTTCTTTATCTGCCTTGATTCCCTTCATGGGTGTGTCCTCTCATTCTGTGACGATAGGTAGTGCGCGTCGGAGGAAAACGGAACATCTCCAGTGAAATTGGTTTTCGTGGAGAAACTGATGGATCACTCTGTGTTCCTGACGAGAGACTGTAGGGGGTTGTTTATGCCACACGGACAAATACACCCCTACACACCCCTACACACACACACACACGTGCACGCCCACATATATGCAAGGGTGAGAGGACAAGGAGATTGTTTATGCTGAAGCAGAGTGAATTTTTATGAGCTGTAGATTGCTGTTTATGGGAAAATACACTTTTAAGCTGCGAGAGATGTAATCTAGATTGTAGCATGACCAACAATGAATTATGGTTTTGGAGCCAACAGCTGCAACAGCATTCCTCTCAACCTCCATTTTCTCAGCAGACAAAATTACCGAGAGGCACTAACGCAAAGATTAGCAGCGAAACGTTACCACTTATAAATAACACAAATAAAAAATAAAAATAAAAAAACGCTGATGACTTCATTCATCGTTTAAACCAGACAAATTCATGTACACACTTTAATCAGAAACCTACAAAAAAGTACTGATATATTATTAATTTGCACTCAAACTCCAAGCATTTAGCAGAAATCCAGAGAACAAAAATGGCTGGTTTAGCTGGTTATGACCTTTCCTTCATTTAACTTTAAAAATTACAAGTCAGTCTAATATGTGCTTTATTTTTATAAAACAATTTGCTTGACTACAATAGTCATATTCGTCTAGACCACATAGGAATATTTAATTAATTTTAAAATGCGTTTCATTTTAAAAGTACCTTTTGAAAATAACATTTAAGCAGGTATTAAAGGTAGTTTCCATGAAGCCCACATTTCTGTAATATATATTTTTTATTTTATTTTATCGACACCTGAGATTATATTTTAATCTTCGGTGTCATATTTCCATTAGCTTTAAATGACAAATCATCATAATTAACATAAATAACGGCTGTGGGTGATTAATCAATAAAATGTAATAAATATGAAATAAATCAACTTTTCAAAAATATAATAATTTACCGAATAGGAAAGTTCTTGTCATATCATTGACATGAGCTACATGATGATTTTGAGTTCAGTTTACATTTGAAATAAAAAGAAGCTGGTGAAAAACTGAGACTTTGGCTTACTTTGATCTTTTGTGTGATGTTAGTTCAGTTCTGATCGCCATTTTTTTGTCTACGAGATTACATCCTTCAAGACAGAAACACTGTCAGGGATTACATAGAAAAACCACAGAGACAAGGTCATTAAAAATAATCTTGTTTTTCACATAAAGACTAAAAAACTATCAGAAATTTTAAGCTCAAGCCAATAAAGCAGGTCAACAACACATACGTCACCTCAGGCCTTAACACAGGGATTTCAAAAATAACTTAACTATTAAGTGTGACCGAAGGAAAAGTTGATCAGTGACGGATCAGGGCACTAAAAAATACACAACCAGAAACCCTGACACCGATAAAACAAACTTTGATTGGAATTGTGCTAAATAGTGGCCTAAAATGTCTTGACTAGCTGATCAAAGTGGAAGAAATAAAAACTGAATAAACTATCAATTGCTATGCAATTTTATAAGGTGTGATGCAGACTAAGATAAGTTAGGACAACTGGTAATACAAAGGAAAAATACATTAATCTGCTCTGTATTATGAAATAATTCAATTACAGCTGGGTTAAGAAATAAAGTTAAAATGGTGAATATTTTCTAAAGTCAAAACATATACATATCCCTATAAAATTTTTAATTTACAAGTTTGTTTCTGACAGGAAATGAGACAGTTATTGCTTAAAATATAAGAGAACATAAAAAGGAACATCAGCTTAGATTTTTTTAGGTTTTAAATAACTGTTTTTGAATAGCTTGTCTTTATTGTCATTGCGGCAATCAATCTCTCATAATTGCATGCCTTTACGTTTTCTCATGATTTATCATTGGTAATGTGTTCCAAGTCTTTGAGGTCAGAAAGTCTTCTCTCCATCACCGTAATTTTTGGCTCCCTTCACAGATTCTATTTCAGATTCTAGTCAGTACTTTGGCTAGGCCACTCCATCGCATTAATATTACATCCAGTCAGAAGAAAGTCAATTCAAGTCCAGTTTATTTGTATGGAACATTTTAGCAACCAGGCCATTTCAAAGTGCTTTACATTAAAAAGAACAAAAAACACAACACAACAAAAAATTACGTTGAGAATGTAATATAGCAAAGAAGCAACAAATATTACATTTTCTCAAATGTCATCACCAAAATCATCATCATCATCAAGAATTAATATAATCAAATATTAGGATGAAGAGTACAATTAATAAATATTCCAGTTGTTATTATTCAAAGGCTATTTAAACCTAAATCTGCTCACATGTATGAATTATTTTGAGTTCAATTGTATTTATAAAAATACGGTCAGGAAAAGAAGGTATACAACAACTGTTAAATGTCATGCTTTGACTTCGGGTTAGGGTTAGAGTTATGCAAATGCAGAGACAAGGATTGCAAGACTGTGGCGAATAAAGAACTCAGGCGATGGGAATGGACTGTGTGCGTCCACCACAAAGGATCAGACAACAGACCAACTGATCCACAGAGTTCTGTTGTCTCCTTCATTCACACACCTGTGTAGTGGATGAGTAAATGAACAGATGAGAAACAACTGTGGAGCAAGATGAAACTAAGGCACAGAGGGGAAATATTGAGCAAACCAGGAGACAGACAAACCAAACACTATGATACCTAAAAATACAAGCATAGGGAAATTCACAAAAACAACCTGAAATACAGCACAAGTACTTAACTGAGCTCAAAGTCCACCAGACTGACATGAAATCATCTGATTAAAAATACACATCATGCATGTTTGCTCCTATTTTATTTAATGATGCTTTGAAAGTAATATATCCTTTTGTTTGCTAGAAATGGAAAATATTCCATTTCTTTAAATCAAACGTGACTAGAAAATCTTCTGTCGTTTCTGACAGTGTTATACCGCAATCCAATGATTTCAGTGGATATGTTGTGTCTGAACACGACTGAAAGAGTAAAAAGAAGTTAAAAAAAATAATAATTGTAAATTCCAAGATGAGTAATAGTGAAGATGCTGTTGTCGCATTAATTCCTCATGTCTTTTCTCCTTCTTGGCCCACGTTTAAATCAACTGTCATGTTATAACTGAAGCGAAGAAATGCAGTGGTCGTATATGTATGAATGAATGAATGAATGAATGAATATGATTTGCCTGTCTTGGACCCTCTCAAGGACAAAATCTTGTGCTCCCTTTGTGTCTCTTGTGAACTGCACACATGCATTTTAATCTTCGTGTTTGGCAGTCGTAGATGTGTGATTGTAGTTTTGACTAAGAATTTTCTCGTGTGTTTGTGGGTGTCTTCATCTGCATTTACAAGGGCTTGTGTGTTGCTACCGGATGTCCTGTAGGCCTCTCTCCTGCTTTTTGGTTTTTTTTTATGTGTGGCATAATGACGATCTACTTCCCCCAGCAGTGCAAACACAAACAAACACCCATCTCTCCCCGTTCCCCCGTCCTTGCCTCATCTGTGGAAGTCACATTCACATACAGCCGTTTGCAGGTGATGTACCCAGGAAATGCTGCCCTGTAATTGTGTCACTCTGTCTTCCTGTGGTGAGGTAGCTGATGGCTTGGTGCCTGCAGCCTGCGACTCACCAGAATTACCAACTGAGCGGTGAGTGGGAAAGGAGGGGCTCCATTAAAATGCAAAATCACCACTGCTGTGCACTGCGGCGCCTTGCACCCTCACTTTTTCTCCAAGGCAGCCATCTTATGATGGAATGAGTATGTGCTTGATGGTGTGTGAATGTGTGTGTGTGTCTACGTGCGTGTGAAGGGGTGTGCATGTGCATCTCTATGTCCCTGCTTTTGATAGAGTGTAGAGTTGAGCCGCGGCATGGAATGGTGAGATGGTGTGGTAAGCAGGTTTGTGTGGGGGCGTGTGTGTGTGTGTGTGTGTGTGTGAGCAAGGCAGGGGTGATAAATCAGAGCTAGGTAAAGGCTTTTTAATGCAGCGGACCCCTCTCCCAGCCTCCATCCTCTGTCAGGGCTCAGTAAAAGATGAGAGCCCCCTGGGGAACGGCACTAGCCCACAGAATAGCACGGCTACGCCGCAGGTCACTCACACATGCATGCAAACACACACAGGGATAGACGCATAGCCACTGACTGGGCCTTGTGAATGAGTGAATACATGAATAACTGAATCAACTGAATGTATGAATATATAAATAAAACTTTGCACAGGAGCTACATTTATTGATGAACACCCCAGCAAATAAATGTGTTTTTCAAATGATTTCCAAATAAATCCCTAAATGATTTATGGCCGGTGATATTGCATTTAGATCAGAGAAAATATTTTTGCACAAAACAGAATGAATATTTGGTTCATTTCTGCCTGTGCTCCGAAGGTCAAACAGAGTCCCTCTCCATGATGTGCCTTGAGTCTTGAAGCGGCCCCAGGTTTCAGGGGGCCGGATATGAAAAATATGTGGAATTTGCCAACATCTGACAATACTTAGTCGGCAATATATCTCCTGTCTGATAGAAAAATGTGTTCTGAATTGCAGATACGCTCTCCTTTCTGGCATACCTTTTTAATTTGACTTTAAGGGAAAACATGCCAAGCTCCGAGATAGACAAGGAGAGATATGACCGCTGAATTTTGGGCAGACCTTTGCGGATGGGGCAAAAAAGGACTCCAGCAGCTTGGCTCAGAAGTTGAGCACAAATACTTGAGAACATAATACTTGACAACGAGCCCGGAGTGTCAGTGAGGGGCCCTACAGAGAAAATTCTGGCATGTGTGTTTAGAGGAAAAAGAAAAAAAAAAGTGGCAAGCAATGCGATAGATTTGATTCTTACTTTGGATATCAGATAATCTGGGATAACAATTTATGCCCCTCTTTTTTTTAATATTATAAATTAGTTGAATTATTAAACTGTCTAGCATTACTGTCCAGAGAAGAGAAGTGCACGTAATGCAAGGCCACAAAAATCCTCTTGTTGGAAAACATTTTTTTTATGAAATTAAATTAGTTAATAGATACCATCTGACAATCCATCCTATTTCAAGGATCCAAAATGGATCCCTGAAATAAATAAATGCTTTTCAAATGAAAGATTTACTTTTTCATAGAGATGGATGGATCAGACCAGTAAAAATCTTAGGGTGGCACAAAAAAAAAAAATAAAACGGAAAAGAAAATGTGGCCACATTTTTCCAGGAGTGGCCATGGCCCTTGATCTAGAAGAGGTGCAGTGCTGGATGGCTAATAGCATTTCACATTTTAATGACAGAAAGTCACAGTAGGTCTTTTATCTTGGATCGCACTTTATGCCCTTGACATTTTATCTTCTTCCCAGGTCAAGATTTTAGTTGTTATATTTAATGGTCATTTGAACTTTTATAAAGAGATTGGTGATGTGATAAAGAATTATGTCTTAAATCTCAAAACTCAAATACGTTCTCAATAACTGCGACATGAAGACAGCTATCACTGCTTTAATTGCCCCCAGGTTAGACTACTGAATTTCTCTTTGTTTTGGCCTGAGTCAGTCTCTGTTATCTTCTGCTGCCTTACTTCTGACTGAAACCAGAGTACGAGTACTCTGTGTTTTTATCAGTTATATTAAGTATAGAATTGATTTAAAAAATGTTAAGTTTTACAAGGTTTGGAAACTCAAAAATATTTCCTAACTACCCTTTCTTTAGATTATAGAACTTGGACATTCTAACATTCTAGGTCTAGTTCCAGAGATTATTCTTTTATTGAATCAGTACCAAAGGTCTGCGGCAGCACTCTGTTAAATGTGGGTCTTCCATTCACCCCTTTACAAACAACTTAAGCACATGTACAGTATCTACCTAATGCTTTGGAACATTTTAATGTAAAAAATGTTGCATGATTTGTAAATTGGTTCAATATTTCTATATCTGGTTTTACTCACTTTGTCTCATTCATGTTTACATTGTTTTAAAAGATTATTCACTCTACTTTGATTTTAAATGTGCTTTAGAAATAAAATGTATTTAATACAGAGAGGCAAAAGCTGTGTTTTACACACTGTTTACAATTTGACAGTGCTAGAAGAGGTCATGCACATGTTCTGTTTCGGAGGTTTTAAAAAAATATACAAGTACTAAATTTAGCTGACATGTACCCTGTCTTACATCTTAGACATTACTCCTCTCTGCTTTTACTTCCATGTTTAGGAAGATGCGCTTCAGTTTGAACTCCACTTAGAGACCTCGCTACATTACTCACAGAGGCAATGTGCATATTGCTGTGTTTATTATTTCTCGTGTTTTATGTGTGTTTGTATTTGTGTCTCTCTGCATCTTTTGGACAGAGCAGGTTAATGCTGGTTGACACGTGCGGCTCACTCATCTCCAGGAGGAATCAAGACTCCCGGTTAAACCTTTGCACACAGGTATCCATGGCAACTACTAAAATATATTTCTTTTTTAACCACGGCAAGTTGGAAATTCCAACGCTAAATAACATTGTCATTACCTGGCGGCTTCATACTTAACAGGGTTATGCTCTCTGTGCCTCCTGTTGATATTGTTTATTGTTGCCTACAGATGTAAGTAATTTAAAATTTGGTATTTTCTTGCCGTACACACTGTCTTTCAAAAGTACACATACCACTTAAACATTTAAACAATTTCTCCCAATGCAACCTTAAACTTTGATGTACTCTGTTGCAATGTATGTGATAAAACAACAACAACAACAAAAATAGCGGAAGGAATATGCTGCAACAGTTTTAAAATATTTTAGCATATAAATTTCAAAAGGGTGGCATGCATTTACAGTTACTCCTATTATCCCTAAAAAATAAAAATAAAAAAATACTAATTTGTAAGCATGTATAAACAAAGCAATACACGCTTTGTTTATGGAAAATAAAGCGTGCATTGTTTTCCATAGCTTTTTGTTGGTCTACAAATAATTTAATTAAAATACATTAAACTCATTGCTGTTGTAATGTAGAGAAGTTCCCAAAGTATGAATACTTTTGCAAGGCACCTACAAAAGAAAACATTGCAATTTTCACTTGGACTTAACAATACCGCAGTTTGTCAATAAACTGAAGTCAGATTGGCAGGACGTTATCAAATATTCATGACACTTTACACATGTTGCTGCTTGTATTTGGTTCCTCATGTGCATTAAGTCTGGTCCGAGCATTGATTGATGGAGGACAAAGAACACAAGTCTGCGCTCTTCTAGTTTCTTCCTTTGTAGTTGCTGATGACTGTCAGAATCATTGTGATTGCACAATGATTCTGATGCTTATACTAACTATGCAGAGCCTTGGAAATTACTATGTAGTATATGAGTTTAAATGTAATCCTATATGCAGTACTTTAACTGAACAACACAGTTTACAAAAAATATCCTAACCTAGAAAGTGATTCCGGTGTCTCTATATAGCCGCAGGAGATGCAACTCAAGACAAATGAACCTATATGTAAAGTCAAAGTGATGAAGCCTTTAGGGTCAATATATATTTTTTCAAAAGATAAATAAAAACAAACAAACAAACTCAAGTGCATACCTCCTACTTCATTTCTTTTAGGGGAAGAACAGAAAAAAGCACATTGTGTCCTCCACCGCATTCCTGGACAAGCAGAGGTTCAATCACATTTGCAGAAGTTATCAAAACTTTCAAAGGGCTCAGCTGGCGCCTTAAGCCACAGGAAATTCACTGGGCCATCTGGAGGGATGTGTGCAGATTATTGCTCATTTAGTCTGCTCTAGACATCAGTAGGAAGAAGACTGAGATGGCTAAAGTCGTGCACAGACAGGACAGTGCGTATGCACACACACGAACACACCCGCTAGTGCTGGTGCACACAACACACCTGTGCGTAATCCCCCCATAATGCCCTTTGGTATCTTGTTTGTCCCATCCCTTTGCTGCTCCTACCCATCCAGTCAGATGGGTCGGAGGAGTTCAGTAACAGACAAAGATCTTGCAAGTCTTTCCAAGTAAGGTATGAAACATAAAATTTTATATATATATATATATATATATATATATACAGTATATATACTGTATATACCATACAGTATATATATATATATATATATATATATATATATATATATATATATATATATATATATATATATATATATATATATATAATCTTGCTTGATAATTGAAAAAAAGCATCATCTTGATTAAATGTCATTGAAATCACAATTATTTGAATCAATTTCCTATTGAATTTCTTGCTCAGAAACATGCTTTCTATTCCAACAATAAGACTCTTAAGACGCTATAAAATACATTCCATCTGTCATTATTAGTTTTACCTTATATTATTAATTATCTGTGGTTGAGTCGGAGTGGAAAATGATGGATGGATGATTTATTATTGTAACAAATTAACAATGCAAACATTCCATATTTAACACATTCACAAATTCGGTTTAAATTTGGTTTTGGAGAAGGTGTGTATGAATTAAAAGTTTTTTTTTTGTTTTTTTTTTTACATGAAGTGTCTTAAATTTAAATAAAAATAAAAGTGACAACAATGATGTTTAGATATTCCCCAGGTGTTAGTTTAAAATTTGAATGGAAATCTGAGTAACTTCACAACTTTGCATTTTTGGTGAAATATTAGTTTTATAGGAACAAATATTGTTCAGCAATACTTTTTTTTAAATCATGAAATGAAGTAAAAAAAACAAACTAACTAAAATGCATCAAATAGATTTCACACGGTAGAAATAAATGAATATCTACCCTTTGTTTTGTTGAATGCACGTACACATATCGCTAAGATTTGCCTTCAGTGTTGCAGACGCAAATCTAGCTTTTAAAAGTTCCAAAGAATAACAACCTTTGTCGACCTGCATCATGAAACACAGCACTCTACAGAGCATCTACGTGATTTTTGTATTTGCCCATTCAGCTTACACATATTGGGTCGGACATATGATAATGTAAAAATTCCAAATTATCCTGGGACCTGAGATCAAAAAGGAAAAGGCCAAATTCTCTGAATTCCCAAACCATAGATGCTCCAGCTTTGTGTGAAATGCAACCAGACAAAACCTAAACACCATGATAAAAGCAAAGGAAATTACTTTCCTTATTTTAGGTGTGATTGATTGTCCCCCTGACCTGCTAGACTGAAGAGGTGGTTAAAAAGAAGAGGCAGACTTAGATAATTGGGCCCGGTGGTATCCAAAGCCCGGCAGGTGTTGAAAGAAGTCTCATAATGCAGGTACCAGCAGCGGCTGCAACCCTGAACTTCAGCACACCTAGGATTTGTCTACCTTGAAGGAATTTTGGTGTTTTATGTTTGGCATGTCTTTTATTGAATAGATGAAATATGAGCTACTTGTAACTCCTATTGACGTATTGGACATGCCACAAGAAAAAAAAAAGGCATAGAGGTGTCAAAAATCCTCAGAGATGTCGACAAATAAATAGAGCATTTTTGTTTTATCTTTTCTTGGCACGAAAAATAATGTCATTCAGTCTTTGAAAGTGGTGTCAGTTAGAAATATCTTGCCGATACATGAGGGATGTAATTCCCTTACCTGTTGAAAAGTGAGTAAGGAGAAGGATCAGAGATGGAATTTAGTTGAACAGAAAAAGGCACAGATGTTTTCACTCTTTAATTTCATTAGTGAATCATAGGGCTATCTGAGTCCTTCTAGCCATTTCAAATGAAGAGGTAAAAGCCAGGCATGAGCATTAAAGATAAAAAAAAAAATTCTTAGAGAAAAAATATGCATGTTCTATCCTTACTATTATCTGCAAGCCACAGGCTCTGTTCCAATTAGAGAATACCACAGACGTACCATTCAACAAGCATGCACACAAACGAACCTACAATAGGTACGGTAAAGTACCCGGCATTAGAGAGCCAAGAGAAGAGCTTTTTACTTAAAAAACTATTTAATCAGGAAAATCAACGCTTCACATCAAAGAAATGGAGATGAGGGACAGGCGGATAAAGAGGCTCATCAAAGAAGGAGATCTAGTTAGGGATTCAACGCCCTAATTCCCTTTCTCTTAAAACCGTCGTCAGAGGGGGCACAGGGCCAATTTGCTCCCTAAATGGCTGCGTGTGAATGTGCAGATTGCTTTGCGTAGCCGCTGGGAATGTGGGTTTCCTCCTCTTTTTCTTCTCCACACGGAGCCTGAGAATTAGAAAAGATCCAAAGACAGATAGGCTTAACTGAGCCCCAGCTACCTTCCTTAAGTCCAGAGCCCTGTTCCAACTTCCAACTAATTTAATACATGTCCTAACTCAATTAATAGACTCTAATGCAATGTTTCTTCTTTATCTCTTTTTCTTTCCTGAGGATTGGGGCTTCAATTAGAGTTACAGAGTAATATCAGAGAAAAGGTTTGGATTGCAAGTCTCTCTGAATGTTAAGACAATGACATGTCCCAGTGGCATTAGGGTTGATCATATATGCATCCTTAATCTCAAACATCATCCTAATCTCACTTTCTGGGACTTACTTCACATTAATGTAATGTAGTGCATAAAATATTGACCATCGGTCTTTCCTATCTAGGGCTTTATATGCATTAGTGTTGCATTCATTAGTCACAACGTCCTTGATATAAAAGAGGACCTCAAAGAATCCTCAGGATGTGTCCTCTGTTTCCCACAAGATGTCAACCCAATCACCACCTAGGGCTGTAACTCCCATCTCAAGGTTTTAAGTTTTCTTTTAATTCATCACAAGACTCTGTCAAAATACTTCTATAGGAGGTTTAAACCGTACAATTGATTCATGTTGGATTACCTTACATTACCACAAAGGACATCTGCCATAGCGACTTGGAGAAGTTCTAGGACAAAGAAAGAGGCCATTGGTCAGTAACACATAAATAATTTAACACAAGATCAAACCAATGCAACAACCCAATGTTCTTCAGGGCCCTCATGAACCTCATAAGTAGAGATATTGCATGCTTTATTCTCTTAAGCCCAACAAAAGTCTCATCTGAGCGCAGATTCATGTCTTTGTGCCAGCAGAACTGAGGCCATTTCCCTCTGCAATAGGCTCTCTGTTAGGCCTGCAGTTACAATTGATTGTCTTGGCAATCAGCAATTAAGCACTGGCGATCAGAGAAGGGAAAAAGAAAGAGTGGGAAGAGGAGGTGGATAGTAACCATCACAACCCCCCTCCATCCCACTCCTCTCTTGTCAGCCCAGGAAAGGCTTCACTCAGCTGGGGTGAGTTTGGCCTGGGGCTGGGCTCACTGGTGGAGGTTAACTCCAGCATAAATAAGCATCTTTGGACTCATTACAGGGATTAGAGAGTAATTCGCCTGCGAGGAAGGAGACGACTGCCAGGGTTTTGGTACAGTTTACTACAGTCTTATAGGGGCGAGGGCCCTTGAGATTATAGAGAGAGAGAGATGGAAAGGCAGCAAAAGAGAGAAAGGCCAAGGGAAAAGAGAGGATGGCTGTCAAGTGTGTGTGAGTCAATCCAAGCCCCTGGCTGCCCCCTTGATCTTGAGCATGTTGGGGTGCTGTGAAAACGGATAATGGGAGTTAGAACGACCAGGCCTGTCTAGAGAGAAGTGTACTGATTGTTATAACTTTCCCTCATCCCTCGCTCTCTCTCACTCCTCCACTTAACTAAATAAACACCCAAGAGGTAGCACTCTATCAATTTTAATGATGTTGAAATACAATTTAGGCACAAAATACACAACAAATGCTAATTTGGCCATGATGAGAGGCATCAGAAATTCCTCCCATTATTTATTCAGCTGACTTTCTGCATTTTTCATCAGAACAAATATTCCCATTTCAACAAACACACACACACACACACACACATCCACGCGCCCCATCACAGAGCCAATTCGGAGCATAAATCAACACATTCACTCATCAAATATATGCCCCATGTGGTGCTCTGTAGTCTGTCCAGTGCACCAAAGACAAATAATTCCATCCAAAGTCCAGCCAGAGAAACAGAGGGCACAGAAGACTGTCAATATATGCACACATACATTAAACATAGCAGACAACTGTGTGCTTAGAAAAGACACAGTAAGGAAAAGTCCTCCTATCATAAAGTCATACATGACTAAATATTTTGAAAGAAAAAAAAAAAGCAAATACTGGGAACAGATGAACACAATTTCTTCAGAAATTAACATTTCTATCAAGGAGATAGGAAACAGAGGTAGGAGATGGACTACCAGAAATATTCCTCATATATGAAACTCGTACTAAGAACCAAATGTAAAGTTTTTCTGTCAGAGTATCATATATATAAAAAAAAACAGCATGAGAAAAAAAAACCAATGAAACAGTGTTTCTACTTTCGTATACCACCTTCATATTACTGGTGGCACACAACCTCCTAAGTCCGTTTTCTGTATAAATAATCAATGAATAAGTCAATCAAGTTTAATCATTGGCATCTCTAAATATGACTGCCCAATGCTAACATAAGTTTAAAGGGTTTTGAAAATGTTTGCAAAAACAGTTAATATGTTTCTGAGACTCAAGTTGTTTCAAGCTGACAGAAGTCTGATTTGGTCATGTCTGTTATTTTCATCTTAATGATCCGGATTCATGGTAAACAATAAAAACAACAAAAAAACAGAGTTATTTGCTAAAGATAAAACACTACTTGCTTCTTACATTTTACCAAATCTTTGCTTAAGTAATCCTCAACTATCCCTTTCATTCAGATCACGTTTCTAGCAGTTTTCTCTCAGCAGGATGGAACCATCACCTGCCCACAACCCGCATGTCCATCTTCACCACATTGGGCGTCCCTGCTTCTGCCCCACATTTCGGACATGTGAGGTAAGCGTCGGCTATGCTGTGGCTTTTAATGCAGTAGTAGCAGAAAACGTGCTGGCACCCCACCGTATGAGGCATTGTTGGCCATTCTCCACATAGTCCACAGTTTTTCCACATGTCTTTTCCCTCTCTTTTGCTTTCTTCCTCAGAATCTTTTCTTCCAAGCACATGCAATAACACCGCTGCTTTCAGTTTCCTTAAATTTACCAGAGGTAACAAGAAGATGAGGAACTCGGCAAAGCCATGCCACAGTAGTTCCCGGTTCATGTACTGGTAAGTTACATCTCGAACCACATTAGGTTTACTGAACACAGCCTGAGCTCCCGCAATTCTTTCAGGTAGGGCAGGGTGGCGGCCATTTCTTAGGAAAACTAGGAAGTTGACAAAGGTAGCAAACTTTGCCAGACCAGAAACAAGAGTTAGGGCTTTACGGAGACTTTGTTGCAGCAAGCCACCATCCAATTCCGAAACAGCCCCTCTTGGACTCAAAGACAAATATGGCAGCAGACGGTAGCAACGCTCCTGCAGCCAACGGGGGCCTGCAGTAAGTATGGCAAGATCCAACTTCTGACGAGGGGACAATGATCTGTAGTGGGGAGATGATGAAGATGTGCTTTGATAGCGCAGGCTTAGTAGAGATTGACCTATTGTGGCATTGCTAGAATAAAGAGTAAACCTCCAGAGCAGCAGATAAAGTAATGCTTTCAGTTCAGGCTCCACCGGGGTGAGCAACCCTGGGCGGCAGTTCTGGAAACACTGAGTGAACTGGGTCCACAGCAGTTGCTCAAGAGCTGAGTCTAGCTCCAGGGCATCCAGCTGGCTGATGCGCAAAACTGGTGGGTCAACTGCAGATTCTGAATCATTAGTTTGAGCTGTCCTTTTGTTGTGGTTCCTGTTCAAACCTGCTGAAAAAAAAAAAAAAAATCAAGTCAGATATTAATTAGGCTTTGAGATTTGTGTTTGATGTATCATTTTCATAATGATTTAACTTTGGTTTAATTTGGAAACCAATTCATTAATATAGCTTCTCTAAATGTGGAGTTCGAATGGAAGAACCTGTGATCACTAACATTTTTCTAAAGGGAACCTGGACAGCAAGATACAAACAATCAAACGTTTTCAAGTAACATCTTAAGTTGAAATAGAAACAGAGTGGATTTTTCCCAAGCCTCCTACAAATTTTTCATGTAAAAATTCCATATATCTTTAAACTACAGAGTTTTCAGACATTTTTTTTAGCCCATTTTGAAACTAGACCCACTAAGATTCATAATAAATTCACAACAGATGTCAGAACGGACAAATGTGATTGTATAGGTGAATGCATGTATGGATGGATAACTATACCATCTAGCCTATTTACTCTGCAAACTTTATTTCCAGGCAATATTCTCTGGATTATACTTTTTTCATTAATCTTTTCCCCATAATTTTTTCATAGAATTTCAGACTCATGGACCTTGTTCTGAAAAATGAGCAGTAATGAAGAACACTGATGTCATATGACCATTATTATTTTATTATCTTAAAATCTATTTAGGTTAAAATCCGCTCTGAGAAAAAGAAAATGTATAAAGAATCACTTCTATCACAGGACAACTTTGTTATAAGGAGCAGAGACGCCCTGGAGGGGAAGCCCATCCTATTAGAAAGGTTATTTTTCTTTACACAGAAACGGAAATCACTTTTCACATGTAAAACCCGTTCTTAATGCAAGCTTTGAGCTACGGCATACGGTGAAGCAGGGGGTCTTAGAATGCTTTCTCCACTGTATAAACACTCACCATTCTACACACTAGACACACACCCACATAGTAGGCAAAGCTAAGGGGCTATCGTTGCCTGCTCCCTCCAGAGATAGGGGTGTGTGTACAAATCACATCACCAGGGATTAGGCTAACGGCACAGTCTCTGGTACACCATAAACATCTGCCAAATGTGGAACAATCCCCCCTTCTAAGATTCAGCTCCATATGGGATCTCACCATTGTGTCATCTGGGCTACTTTGTGCTGCATACATTTGCAAACTGCTCAGTTCCCCAGTTTTATCTGCCCTTTGCCCGACTGAAACGCCTAAGAGGTGGAAGACTAACTAACACATTGAGAGACAGACGAAAAAGGCCACCGAAGGAGAGAGAGAGAGAGAGAGAAAGAGACAGAGAGAGGCCTTTTCTTGACAGTAGCTTTTGTGTCTCCATGAACAGGATTTGTCACGAGGCTTTAAAAGAGATTTCCACCGGGTAAATATGGCAGTTTTGACAGAAAGAGAGAGGGATGATGGTCACTTTAGATGCTTCTCAAGAAGGTTAAAAAAAGCCCATCCTAACATACTGGGCCAATACTGAGGTATACAGGACTGTATGTGTATTCAAGACATTTAAATAGAGCCAGGATACACCATCCAAATAAGTGAGAATTAGCAAACCGTTGAAAAAAAGTGAATTTACGCTGAACTAAGCAGGTATGACAAATTTATTGAGCTTTCTTTGAAATGCTGCCATGTTAAGCGACCAGGACCTCGTTTGTGATGGGAGAGGAGTGTGGATTATAAAATATATATAAAAATATAGCAGAAAATAGAAGTAGCCTGAATGTGTATGCCAACCAATAAACAGGCTCTGTTTGTTCTGCTTAATCTGAAAGTTTTCCTTTGATGGAGGAAAATTTAGAGATTATATGCATGTGTGTCTGGCCATGAATGCATGCCAAGGAAAGCCTTGATCTATGTGGGGCTCTAATGCAACACTAAGTTAATCTATCAGTCTATAGCTGACACACACACAAATACTCAAATCGACAAATACACACACTGCCAGGTGGTGGAAATCCCCATCACAGCAGCAGCACTCTCAGGAGAGTAAACCCGACCGGGTCCAATAGTCTTTTCAAAGCTTTTTATCGAGCAGTTTACAAGTTATGAATGAATATGTTTTATTTGGGGAAACACGGTATTGACAACCACCTATCAATAGTAATGTGACTATTGTCAAGGGTCTGTCAATATTAATGTAATTATGATGTAGAGGGATCAGAGGGAGGCTGGAGTCGAGGGCCAAGTAACATCTCCTGCCCACTGCCATATCAATAGCTGGGATTGTTATTGACAGCTTCCCTTCAGACTTGCAGGACTTGCCAAATATATAACAAGCAGGCACTTCAGTCAATGCCGGGCTGCCTATAAAAATTAAGCATTTGAATTTACATGGCTTTTACCGTGGACAGCTGGAAATCCATGTTCCTTATGTAATACTCAAAAGTCACAGTCGATACAAGTGTTTAGGCAGCAGTGACAGGGTGTGTTAGAGGCAGTGTTTTTTACAGTTCCCATACAAACCTGAAAGATCAGAGATACAGGGAAATAAATTATTTATTTGAAATACGTAGACGCATATAGTGGCATCCACAGTTATTAGCAGCCATGGAAAAATGTGAAAAAAATTAATTAATAAAATAAACTAAAATAAAATATAGCTGTCTTTTATTTCAGTAGTATAATATTATGTTTTGAATTTTTATTAGAAATTCAACCTTTAATTCATGTATATTTGTTAAGTGAGTATAAACTCCCATATTGGGCAATAAGTGTTTTCTATTATTATTATTATTATTATTATTATTAATAAAAAATACAATAATTGAAGTCACAATTAGCTGCACACTTGCTGCGATTTTTTTTCAACCACATCCTTTTTTATCAATAGGTCAGGAATGAACACTGAACCATTTGGTGAGAGAGATATTTGAATAAGTGTAAACATTACACATATTTTAAAAGATACTTACTAATTATTGCTAGTTTTAATAGCAATACATTTTTAGTTTATATACATTTCCCAACATGGGACTTTTTTCTCTCGCTGTCTAAAAGGGAATTAAATAAAAAGTATGACTTTTCAAAAATATTCAGTGTGAGATTATGCTACCACAATAACAGACAAATTCATCTCAACAGATCCTTTGGTGGCTGCAGATTTCAGAATTCTTTTGGTCAGCCAACCAACTCACAAATAAAAATAAAACTATTTAGGGGAGTTGGTGGCAAATGAAAACGAATCTGAAAGCAAATTCACCTGGAAAACCTGTTGGCTTTCTTTTTTTAAAAGTCAGACAAGAAAAAAATAAATTAAAAAATCACATTCCTTGGAATGTTAAAAGGTATTTCGATTCAGATCAGGGCTGATTCTCTGGGTTGTTCCATTAGTTTGTGCATGCTATTTAGACAAAGATAGCACACTGACTCAAGGCTGACTATGATAGCTTAGGGACAACCACCACAACAATATCCAATCTAACATGAATCCCACTGTAACACTGCTCCGAGGCAAACGGGGCCATGGCCAATGTGAGGAAGAAGAGGAGAGGCTACAAAAGCATACAGAGCATCAGCCTAGAGCTTCGGAGCAGAAATGGGTCCTCTGAAAGCTACACAATAAGCCGTAATGTCAGTTACCCTACAGAACGATGGATAGACAAAAAGACAGACACGTCAGCTGGCACATCAAAAAACCGCCAGATGGGAGCTTTGAGCTATCGTCTACAGATACATTGAGACAAAAAAAAAAAAAATTGGCTGAAAAGATAACTAAAGTGAAAAAATATAAGGGGGCGGGAGACAGATAAACCCAAACCTTTCCCTAGAAGCTGACCTTGAGGATGACGGTCACAACAAAGAAGGAGGGACCATTCTGTAGCACATACAGCTCAGCCACACTGAGGTGAATCCATCCAGGGAATAGCCTATAGACAGAGGAAGACCTCACTTTCTTCTTGACCTTGGCTTTGGTGTCTGGGGAGAGCAGGAGGGTGTTTAGGACAGGGGGCTGAAGACTGAGGGGGTGGGGGGATGCTGGGAAGATGGACAGTCTCTAGGGAACTGCATTTTGCGTTTTTTTTTTTTTTTCTGCAGCAGTAATGCTACGAAGCCACTCACAGAGCTATCACTCGCTGTCACTGGAAACAGTGTGTCCAAAAGGTCTCAGTTTGGCTTTTTATGTATTGCAACACTCAAATTACTAGGCACTTAGGTGTGGTATTTGCATAATGTATTGGCTAAATTAGTGCATAAATGTTCGCTTGGCTTTCTATGATGCTTGGAGAGGGAAACAAGCTGTGCATTGGCAAAGCATGCTGGATTACAGCATTACATTTTTTGTTTCCTTTTTGTGCATGCAAATTAATTGCTATAAAAGCTCTGGTGGGAAAATATAGAAAAAAAAAATCTCTCAGCACTACTGTTTCTTTTGTCCAACTTCCCTTTACTAGCCTTCTATCAACGGGAATGAGTGAGGACCTATTAGTCAAAGCTTGCAATGTCTGCACTATAAAAAAAAAAAAACGGATGAGAATGTCAAATTTAAAACTTTTAAGAGAGTGATGTCATACAGCAGACTACAGACAGTACTGGGGACACAAAGATCACCCCGGCGGTAAGCAGACTAATTGTTATGAGTCTGTTTCATGAAAAATGAATGTGAGTAGATGCACAGAGGGGTCTTTGGGTTGTGTGTGCATCAGAGGCTAATGCTTTATCAAGGCTTCCCCTCTTTCTCTAATCACCCAAGACTCCTTTGAGCCATGGGGTGAAAGCCAAGTTAATGCATGAACACACACACACACACAAAAAATAAATAAATAAAAAATACACACCAGCTAGAACTGTACATGTGATGCACAAAAAATGTCTTCTCCTTATTTGGGTTTGCTCAGAAGGTAAATTATTTAGAAGAGTTAATTGATTTCATGAGTACGAAGGTTGAGTATGCTAAAACTGTATGAGTAATAAGTACGAGGGTCTGCGGCAAACAACTTAAAAAGCCATGAAACATTAAAGAGCAGAAAAGCACAATGAGTGTGCAGGAAAACGCAGAGCACCTAATAAATGCGAGAACCAAATTTGCGTGTTCCTTAAGAATCAATGAGAGAGCAAGTCATGCAAATAAAACATGCTATCCCATTGAATATTTGAGCTGTATGGTTTTTTTTCCCAGCTTCTTCTCATGCCTGAAAAGTGGGAAAATATATAAAAATAATGTTGGATAAATGAAAAAGCTGCTAGTTATTTAAATCTCTTAAACTATTTGCATGACTGCTGGGTGGAAAATGTTCAAAGTGAGATGAAGCTGCTCTTTGTCTACTGTAAAAGAATGTGGGAGAATGCGAAGGCTACAGTAAACTCAATCAATCGAATCCAAAGTATAGAAGCTACTTTTAAAGTTCTGATTCATTTTAAATTAAAAATTTAATTCCAATAAAAATATTTTGCATTTTGACATTGCACACATTTCTGATTAAATGTTCAGTAAATATCTTCACTGATGTCATGCTCCCAATTTTCTGGGAACTGTTTCTTATTCTAATATTAGTGTGGATCTGTCCACAAAACAAGGTCTAAAATGACTGGCCTGAGCTCCATCTGATAAAACATCTTTAGGATGAAGAAGAGTGGTTGGTGTCAGCTAGCCAGGCCTTCCTACCCAACATCAGTGTCTGGCCTCACAAATGAATTTCTGGAAGCATGCTCAAAAAAATCCCAGAAACACTCCTAAATGTTGTAAAAATCTTGCCAAGTTAAAGCTATTTTTAGTATAAATGGATTTATTTTTTTTTCTTTTTACTGAATTAATGCATTATGTGGGTTTAAATAAAAACTGCAAAACAAATTTAAAGTGCCATTTCCCATCCAAAATAAAGGTCCAAATGGTCAAACCTAAAGCACACCGGTTTAGAATAAAAAGTAAACTTATGCCAGCATAGTTCAGTTGTAGATCTATGACCTTAAAACACACATTGTTTAAACTGAATTCTAGTCTCCATAAATTATTTCAAATGCTATATAATCATGTTCCAAATGTGAGCCTGTTAACATGCCTATAGTTCTTTTTTTATATTCTGCCAATTGGCTAACACCAATATTGATATCACAAGTCAAACAGCCATACCTCAAATATGTTTTTCTTTCTTTCTTTTTTTTGTAAAAATAAAGATCATTATGCGATTATTGGGGCAGGGGAATTGGATTTTAGTAGCAGATTTGCAAACAGTACAGTCAGCACTGGAAAAGAGAGATATAACCAAAAGACAGATAAGGGTAGAGGAGAGATGATTGGGTTGAGAGGAATGAAGTGAGTAGTCTCTTGAAGAAAATCAATAAGATCAACTTTGCCTTGAATCTCAATGCGGAAGGTTTTGATCTCTAGCCCTGATTATTTTTGGGAATAATGGAATTATGTGCGTGGATGCAGAACATAATCTTGAAGGAGCCCAGAGTCTCACACGGTTACTAATCAAAGTTTCATTAGGTATATATACACCTGGAAAGCACACAAATTGAATAATAATTCCCAGTATATTTGATCGTTTGTGTTGTATGCTGTGTGCATTAAACATACCGATAGAGATCAACAATCGATTTTACTTTAAATGCAACCATGAAGCAAGTGGAAAATAAGACCATAGAATCGAGGGAAACACAGGAAACCCTGACACTGCAGATTAACCGCAATGCTGGACTATATAGAGCTTTTTAACGCCATTAAAACGAAGCAGGTTTGCCAATTACTATAAATAATACAGATATAGTATCCAACTAATGTTAATACATGTATTCTTACCCATTTCTATTCGGTGAAACGTACACATCAACTGTTCTCTCCCCTGATATGCTGCAGACAGCGTGTTTTTCCGGGTTGTGCAATTTAGCCCCGCCTCTTAAAGGGAACAAACCAATTGTGTAAACAAACGATATGATTGACGGAGTTGGAAAGGAAATTAACCAATGGCGTAACGCAGTTCAGGATCAGTGGCACGAAACAGAAAATGATCGTTGATTTGCTGGGATTGATCCGTATTTGTTCCGTTCTGTTCTGAAGTTGCGACTCAAATAGACAAAAGATGCAACATTAATGTGCACAAAGTAACACAATTAATATAGTTTACACAAAATATCTCGTGTGAATTGTACCATTAAGCATACAAGTTTTGGATTTAAAATAAGGGAAACTTTCCACAGCCTGCTGCGAACCGTCCCACGAGCCAAACCGAGGTCCAGCATCCTTTACGTTTTAAAACAGATTTCCAAGAAACCTGCCTATCAGTCACTTACAAACTACAATTGGGTGTTCAGAATCTGACAGACCTACATTTGAAATGACGTGGACATTATATGTAATTATAGACCCCAAAACACAAATGGGAATTAAAGCTTTTTGCGTAATGCGTAATTTGCCAACCGCGAAAAACCATCAAAGAAGAAGAGGAACTCAGTGCGTTACCCGAGTCATTTTAAAGTAATTTTAATAAGTCATTTTTGCCTTTGTCAGCCAACACTGAGACAAAGACATCGGCAAGAAAATTCTCCGAGTCCTACACCTTAGAGGTCTACGGAGCCCCCTAGGGGACATGGGGAATTTCTTTTGCGTAAACTTTTGCGTTACCTCGCAAAAGTTTTTTGCAATACTGCACTGGTCAGTTATGCAGCATAATTGAATACTGTAAGTCTTTCTTACGGTGGGCGCCGTACTTTCTGTTTAAATATAAGGTTATGTGAGGTTTTTCCATGTATGTTAGTATCTTTTGTGAAATATCTGAAGTTTTATATCTTTCTTTAGGATAGAAAGGCACCACAAACCTACGATATAAACAGAAACTTTCCGTAAGTAGGAAAGAAATAAAAATACATCCTAATTTGGACTATTTCTGAGTTATTATCGCGGGTAATAAATCATCTGACAGTTTTGATTGTGTCTCTGTTGTGTTCGTAGTCTGAATGGTTTAAAGAGCTGCTTTCAGTGCCGCTCCATCTTAGCCGTAACAGACATAAACATGCAGTAAAAAAAAAAAAATCGATTTTCAATCTGTTTTTTGCACCAAACAGTTAATAATAATAAACAAGTTTTCATTGAGGCTCTGTAAGAGCCATATGAATGAAATAAGTAATTATTGATATGACAGGAGCAGGCGACTTTGACACTTAGGTGTGTCGACGTGGGAGTGACGTCACCAGGTAGCTATAAATGGAAAGGATACTGGCTTTGTGTGTAAGCGGTGAGCAGGGTGGTCAGTCCTTGCAAAGTTTGGAGCATGATCATCAAAATGGAATAAATCGATAATTGTGACAGAACAAAGACATAATTGTGTTTTGCGAGGTTTGGAGTTGATTGATACACGGACAGATGAGATTCCCCTAGATAACCCAGTGCGGCCCTTTACCATCATTACTTTGTTGTGTTTTCAATAATAAAAACTTGTTAATAATAAGAACTGTTTGGTGCAAAACACTGATTGAAAATCGATTTTTTTACTGCATGTTTATGTCTGTTAAGGCTAAGATGGAGCGGCACTGAAAGCAGCTCTTTAAACCATTCAGACTACGAACACAACAGAGACACACAAAAGAATAAAAAAAATTCCACATGTCCCCTAGGGGGCTCCGTAGAGGTCTGTAAGGTACTGAGAAATCAGTTTTGCAGCCAGAGGAAGAATGAGCACAAAGTCTCATTGGATGAGTGTGAAAGTTGTGTTGGACGCATCTTGCGTACAAAATGGGTGAGTAATGACTTAAATAACACTGGCTTGTGAAAATCTGCCTTCAGGAAAATGCTTAAAAAAATAAACAGTAGCATAAAAAGGTGATAACATACAGCAGTTACTTCAGCTTGTGTTTTCTTGCTGCCATAGAGCTATGTATAGAAATAAACACACATAAAATCAAGTATAACTACCTTCACTTATTGATCTTTGATTTGACTATCAATAAGTGCTGTTATGACAAAAATTGGCTGTTTACAAACAGCTAGCTTCATACAGATGAATATGGTAGTTTCCGTCGATCATAGTTTCATTCAACTGGACTTGAGGTTGACTGCAGGCCTTAAGCCGTTTCTTGCAATATTTCCTCTTGGGTTTTGAAATGTAATAAATTGTATTCGGCCCTCTACATGCTCTGGGTCAGGTGTGCTCAAATCCAGTCCTCGAGAGCTACCATTCTGCAACTTTCACATGCATCCCTGCTCCAACACACCTGAATCAAGTGAATGGCTCATTACCAGGCCTGTTCAGAGATGAATGACTGCTGGTGAGGGAATTCAGCCATTTGATCCTGGTCTGCAGGACTGTAGCTCTCGAGGATTGGACTTGAGCACCCTTGCTCTGAGTAATGGCTGCCAGGATTGCATGTTCCCCACTGACAACGTTTGACCATAATCTCTCAGACCGCAGCTCATTTGCAACAACAAACCAAGCAATTTTGATGGAAGTTCACTTCTTCCAGATAAAGGGTTGTGTACTTTGAGACAAATGGCAACCATCAATTGGTCAGTTGCTGATAAACCCCCTTGAATGATTGACATGTTACTGGATTTGTCATATTATGCTTCTATTGCTAACAGAATACAAAATGTGCATTGTCAGTTATAATAATGCTACCTGATAATAATAGGTAGCATTAAAAAAATGCATTAAATAATGCATTTTTTCTATTTTTTTGCACAGGATGGGATTTACAAACATCCGTTGTGTGCAGACACCTACCAACAGATAGGTGACGAATGATGGATTGACAAAGGATGACATCTTCTTCAGAAAAAAATATTTATAGTAGTGTTTGGTCCTGCTCTGCATCCAGGAATCATCCTTTTCAACTCCTCTTGGATTTGGGATCGTAGTTCAGGTATTATTTAATTTTTTGAGATGCAAATCAGCTGTTCCCAGTTGTAAAAACAATATGCCTTGTTGCTACGGTTGCGTATTAGAACAATTGTCCGAAAGGCAGAGCAAAAACACTTCCAGCTGTGCAGCATCCAAAACCAAAAAACATACAGTGCTTCAATCAAAGAAATTATGACTACAAGTCTAGAAGAACAACAAATTGTAACTAACATCACATAGTTACTGAGAGATTCTGCCACCATCAGATGTGCAATTTCAGAACATTATCCAGACATAATGACTTATTTTAATCAGGTCTGTCGAAGCAGGGATATGACTAATTTCTAAAGTAATTTCTAAAAGACTGATGGTTTGACAAAATTGATTTAAAATACCAAAACTTCACACTATTATGGCAAATAATTAAGACTTTGTCACTTAAAAAAAATAAATAAATAGAAAAGCAACAATCATTCTTAGTTCTGCTAAATGGACATTTATGATGAATATGATAATAATAATAATACTTATAACATTAACAGTTATCTTTATTTGATAACTAGAGATAAGGAGAAAAACATGGAAGGCTAACTGCCCTACATTATTTGGTTAATTGTCAGGCTGTCAACTCAGCTAGCCAGCTGACATTTAGCTGCTTTACATAGATGCCATTTGACAGCAAGAAAATACTGTATTTTGATAACGGTGATTGGAGGTGTTCTTTTAGTTTCCAAAAAGCTGGCTATTCATGTAGGAGGTTTGTGAAAAGTGTAGGAGTATCTGATACTATATGTAAACAAGTGAGAGCGAGAGAGAGATTGTGGCACCACTCTGCTCTTTACAGAGAACTTTAAAATGCCATAACGGAAAATGTTATGGCATTTTGTACCTCTGGCATTCAGGGCAGTGGGTTACAATAATAAAGATTTAGGAATATCTAAGATTTTTAGTTAAAATTGCAAAAGGATGTTGTCTCTGACACAAATAGAGGGATGGTATTTCCTCCTGACTCAGTTTATTACAGCAGAGTGTACATGAATTTAAGTTTTCTGTGACGAATTTAAAAAAAAAATTGAAGACAAAATGTTAAACAGCTTTAATAAAATCCATACTTTAGAGATTGGGTTAACCCTTCTAGTTTACTGTTTAGCCTTCTGACATTTGACTGAACTCATTGATTAAATTATTAAACGTATAAAATATGTCTTCAATGTATACTCATTCAGTGTGTATATTACCATATCCACATTATGTGTAGCTTTGAAAAACTGTCATTCTTTTGCTATTTATCCATTTTCAATTAGAGTGTCATGTCCACCCTGACTTGAGCATCAGTGGATGACCTCTGTCCTGTCAGACAAATGACAGGAGGAAGCGCAGCGGTGCTTTCATAAAGCCACAGCACTTGTAACAGGTGGCAAATTTCGTTATGCTTCCATCTGAGCGGCAGAGCTCAGGAGCACTGATCCACACTCATATTTAAGCAAGAAGGGTTTCTAATCATCAAGATTGTCATGTGACATCATTTAGCTGCAGAATGTAGCCTGCGTGAGCTGGACTGTGCATCAAAGCAAAAATAACAAGGTTTCAGAGATGGCTTTCGGTCAGCTGGCCCCAGTTGAAGGCCCACATAACAAGGTTATGTGTTTAGAACCCAGGAGCGCCCAGGTCTTATAGGTTGATGTGGTCAGTTAATCATAAGGCTTGTCTTCTGAAAGTATAACAGTCATTCTTTGTTGAACCTATACAAGGGTTGTGATACTTCCTGAAATATTTGAGCAAAATGCTAATGAGAAATTCATATTATGTTTGTTACATATTTGTTTTGTTTATTTACGTATCCATACATACACTTGGTAGTTTGGCTCATGCAAATCTGAAAAACAACAAACTGAAAAACATGGGTTCTCAATCTTTAATGTTATACAAATTAACTGTCACATCTTCCATTTTTGTAAATATCCTTTTCTTGAAGATACGCACAATATCAGTGTTTTATTTTACATCAAAGCCTAGTTTAAACTTTTTTATTAATGCAGGAATCCAGTTATTCCTCCATAGTTGAAAAGGTTTCTCACTGGAAAACAAACACGATACCTCATACTTGCCAAGAAATTATTTCTCTGAAATGACAATGTGAGACCATCAGATTAAATTAGTTTTAAAATCTATCTATTTATCAATACATACGTATATTGTACTGTATGTGCCAGCTTGTCCACGCAGGGTTGCAGGAAAGCTCTTCTCTAATTTCCAGCAAAATTTTACAGTAAAAGTCACACTGGAGATAAATAGCATACTTTAAATA
Source organism: Xiphophorus hellerii (assembly GCF_003331165.1). NCBI lineage: Eukaryota > Metazoa > Chordata > Actinopteri > Cyprinodontiformes > Poeciliidae > Xiphophorus > Xiphophorus hellerii. The sequence continues at coordinate 10,275,952 of NC_045692.1, forward strand.
AAATCTCTGCATCCATACACTGTTTATACCTGATTATTTGTGCTTGGAAGAGGTGGGGTTTGGTGGTGTTTCAATTACCCCGCTTCAGTTCAAGGTCACAAACCTAAGATGCCCACCTTCTGCTTAATCCAGTGCAACCAGTGACAGAGTGATATATTATCATGTTACAATATCCAATTATAACATGAGAAGATTTTGCATTGGAATGTTTTTTGTTTTTTTTTTCCTGTAGTTTTTCTAATAACATCCTGCATTAGTCTTAGAATAAGTTTCTGCAAAGTTCCCTGTGCTGTTGTAGCTCACGCATCCCCAAAACACAAGCGATTCAAGCTGTCTGGGTATGTGATGATGTTCAGGTGGTGTCTCACCTTGGTCATTTTGATCTAAATTATTAATTTTATTAAAGACTGGCATTAGCATTTATTAATAGTTATTCATAGCCAAACCAAGCTTATTGTTGCATAACACACCCCAGCCAGGCGAATGTGGGGAGGCTAAAACAACTTCATTTTTTTGCCACAAATGTGTTTCAATATGTTTATGACATTTTGACTTCTATACTTTCTAAGAAATCCATTCTTGCATAATTTTAAGATATTTTGTGAGCTAATGTTCTCAATGCACAAGAATTGTGTTTCTGTTGGACACATTAACGCTATTCCGACACGAAGATGATAGATGAGCATGAACTGACACACATTTTGTATTTCTGACTAGGTGCAGTCTGTTTATTTATTGAACATGTCACATGTTTATCATATTAAACAATTTTAGACAAGGTAAATAATGTAAGTTAAAGGAATTAATGTCCTTTCAATACAGAGCATTAACCATTAATAAAATACAAACAAATAATAATATAAAGTTATGATGTATTTCAGGACATGGGAACTTTGCAATGTGTTGAAGTATCTTAATATTTTACCACAACTAGAATCCTTGTTTAATCTGGGAAGTTTTTGTTTTTTTTTGTACTGTACATCCAGCAGGGTAAAAATATGTCAATAATAAGAGAAGGCTACTTGTAAACAATATCAAGTATGCATGAACACGACAGTTAAAATAATTTATTTGATGTAGAAAATTGAGAAAAGGAGAGAAGAGCAGTTCATGGCATTCTTTTCTGCAATGCCATTGTATCTAGATCTTTTGTTTGTGTTCGCTAATGGACATGGAACCATTTCCAACCTAATAGAATTCAGCCAATGGCCATCACAATGAATATGGTTAATAGTACAGTTTGTGACAGTTCTTTATTGGCTGGGTAGAGAAATATAATTTTGCAGAATAATGGCATATAGAAAAGCAATTAGGAGCTGCATGGCGCTGTGCATCAGTTTTCAGTGTTTTTGCATAATGGCAAGCATTCTTTGTTAAAGATACATTCAACTCTCGAATATAAACTAAAGAATAAGTCAAGTATTGAAGGTCCGGTGTAATTACTTGCGAGGGTTGCGGCCTCCACTATTTTCTTGAGAAAACTACAAATTATCTTTCACTTTTTGCAGAATAAAAGTTCAAAGCAAAAGAAAAAAGAAAAATCTTCTGTTGAGGTTTAAACTGAATTATGCAGTCTGCTTTAAAAGACTGCAGCGGCATGAGAACGAACTAAAGACATCAGCACCACTTAATGTAGTGACCCTAAGTTATTGTTCCATTTTACTTATGGTCTGACTTCTATCAGTATTCGCTGTTGTTAATAAATTTTGCACACAGAAAGTAATTATAGGCCTATTATGCATGAAAGTACTTACCTGCTATTATCGAGAAGGTCAGAGGAATAACTTTATGTGCTTTCTATACTGCAACTATACTATACTATACTGTAACTGTGTGTTGCATTTCTTGATTCTGAAAGCCATCCAATAATTTTTATGAATGCAGAACTTTACTTATTTCAGTGACCATACTTCCCCAACAAAATGCCAGTATCTTTGCAGTTTCCTCTCCATGCTACGTCCATACAGAGCATATTAAATCTGTTTTACTGTACTGTATGTCCTTTACAGATTTGCTCTGTTCTTGCTCTTCAGTTGAATTTGAATGTTTCAGATCGTCAGAAATAAATGAATATACATGCATAAAGAGTTAGTTACTGTACGTCTAAAAGTAAAGCCAACACAGCATTTCAGAATGAGAAAATTATGTTGACAATAAAACATGGTGGTAGTACGATGGTTCACGACTGCTTTTATGATCAATTTTACTTCGGGATCTGGACAACTGGCTGTGATTGGTGGAACCATGAACTCGGCAATAACATTATGAAGGAAAATTTTCCCATGTTATGGCCTTAAGCTAAAACGTACTCAGCTAACAATGTAGCACAATGTTTCAAAGCCTACCAGCATGGCTAAGAATGTCAGGTTTTGAAATGTCACAGCAAAAATCTGGCCTTAAACCTTAAATGTAAAATGACAATACGTTAAATCTTACTGAATATCTTAATATAATTCTTTTCATCCAGTTGTTTATTTTGGTTTTGAAAATAAAGTTGCTTAAGGAAACATTGTCATTTGAAGCTGCTACTGCTCCATCTTGTTAGCCTTTTATTCTCCATTTTCACCCATTTTAAATGATGCTCTGGTAGTCTTTTCTTGTATATTTTCAGAGTCTACATTGGTAAACAAATACAAATAAATGGACTGCCTCACTCAACAGTCTATTAGGATAGTCAGGGGACAATGGTGTGTTTCTGCTCTGATGTCCGTAATGTGAAATCCAATCAAATGAGGAGCATTCAGAGGTACTTATGGACCGTTCCACCATGAAAACGATGCAGTGAGCTCTGTAATAAGAGCTTGGCTAACGTCTGATTGAATCGTAGTGTATGGTCTTGTTGATGCACAAAAGGGCTAAACTCTAATGGACACTAAACAGAGTTTGTTTTGCGGTCATAATGTCATCAAACCCAAGGCTTGTATTCTCTGTTTAGACTACCACAATTAGCCTGTCCCCTGTTTGTCATCCACCAAATGACTGAAACATTATTAAAACCTACTATGCATACAATTTCGACCTGTTTTTTGGAAACAGGGTGAAATACCAGTTTTGACATACAGCACATGAAAAGTCATTTTAAGGGCAGAAAAACAATTATGATACATTTTTTGGTGACTTCAGAAGATATTTTTTGTACTCCATGGCGTCCATATTACAGATTTATTTGTCTTGCCTTTTTAAAACCCACTTCAAAAACACCAACATGTTGCTTAAACTAGAAACAATATCTTTAAAAACAATTCATACAGCTTTCATTTACTTTATGCCAACATGACAACAATATGTTATTGCAAAATTCCATTCTCTCAAAAACTTCAGTAATCACTAACATGCATAAATTTTAATTGTGTAATACATTGTATAAAAGGCTAGGCTATTTTTTTCAGTTATACAGGATAACAGGCCCATATTTACATTTACTAATATAGGCATAATACAACAGGCTTTTCTAGTCGTACTGACCATTTAAAGTACTTTATACTTGAACCACATTCACCCATTTGCACTCATTCATACACTGACACACAGATCCATAGGTTTCTTGGGTTGAGTGCCTTGCCCTGGGGCACATCAAGGTTTAACAGGAGGCAGCTGGAATTAAAACCACAACTTTACAATTGCAAAATGACTACACTAACCACTAAGCCACAGTAAGCTGTTTTCCACCCTTAGCAGTTGTATCCATCCATCCATCCATCCATCCATCTTCTTCCGCTTATCCGAGGTCGGGTCGCGGGGGTAGCAGCTTCAGAAGGGAGGCCCAGACTTCCCTCTCCCCAGCCACTTCTTCTAGCTCCTCCGGGGGAATCCCGAGGCGTTCCCAGGCCAGCCGAGAGACATAGTCCCTCCAGCGTGTCCTGGGTCTTCCCCGGGGCCTCCTCCCGGTGGGACGTGCCCGGAACACCTCACCAGGGAGGCATCCAGGAGGCATCCTGACCAGATGCCCGAGCCACCTCAACTGGCTCCTCTCGATGTGAAGGAGCAGCGGCTCTACTCTGAGTCCCTCCCGGATGACTGAGCTTCTCACCCTATCTCTAAGGGAGAGCCCAGCCACCCTACGGAGAAAACCCATTTCGGCCGCTTGTATCCGCGATCTCGTTCTTTCGGTCATGACCCAAAGCTCATGACCATAGATGAGGGTGGGAACGTAGATCGACCGGTAAATCGAGAGCTTCGCTTTTTGGCTCAGCTCTCTCTTCACCACGACGGACCGGTACAGCGCCCGCTTGACAGCAGACGCTGCGCCAATCCGCCTGTCGATCTCCCGCTCCCTTCTTCCCCCATTCGTGAACAAGATCCCGAGATACTTAAACTCCTCCACTTGGGGCAGGACACCCCCCCTGACCCGGAGAAGGCACTCTACCCTTTTCCGGCTCAAGACCATGGCCTCGGATTTGGAGGCACTGATCCCCATCCCGGCCGCTTCACACTCGGCTGCGAACCGCTCCAGCGAGAGCTGCAGATCACGATCTGATGAAGCCGAAAGGACCACATCGTCTGCGAAAAGCAGAGATGAGATCCTAAGGCCACCAAATCGGATCCCCTCAACACCTTGGCTGCGCCTAGAAATTCTGTCCATGAAAGTGATGAACAGAATCGGTGACAAAGGGCAGCCCTGGCGGAGTCCAACTCTCACCGGAAACGAGCCCGACTTACTGCCGGCAATGCGGACCAGACTCTGACACCGGTCATACAGGGACCTGACAGCCCGTATCAAAGGGCCCGGTACCCCATACTCCCGGAGAACCCCCCACAGGGCTCCCCGAGGGACACGGTCGAACGCCTTCTCCAAGTCCACAAAACACATGTAGACTGGTTGGGCGAACTCCCATGCACCCTCCAGGACCCTGCCGAGGGTGTAGAGCTGGTCCAGTGTTCCACGACCAGGACGAAAACCACACTGCTCTTCCTGAATCCGAGGTTCGACTATCCGACGGACCCTCCTCTCCAGGACCCCTGAATAGACCTTGCCAGGGAGGCTTAAGAGTGTGACCCCTCTATAATTGGAGCACACCCTCCGGTCCCCCTTTTTGAACAGGGGGACCACCACCCCAGTCTGCCAATCCAGGGGAACTGCCCCCGATGTCCATGCGACATTGCAGAGTCGCGTCAACCAACACAACCCTACAACATCCAGAGCCTTAAGGAACTCCGGGCGGATCTCATCCACCCCCGGGGCCCTGCCACCGAGGAGCTTTTTAACCACCTCGGCGACCTCGCCCCCAGAGATTGGAGAGCCCAACCCAGAGTCCCCAGGCTCCGCTTCCTCAGTGGAAGGCATGTTGGTGGGATTGAGGAGGTCTTCGAAGTACTCTGCCCACCGGCCCACAACGTCCCGAGTAGAGGTCAGCAGCACACCATCCCCACTATAAACAGTGTTGGTGCTGCACCGCTTCCCCCCCCTGAGACGCCGGATGGTGGACCAGAATCGCCCCGAAGCCGTACGGAAGTCTTTCTCCATGGCCTCTCCAAACTCCTCCCACGCCCGAGTTTTTGCCTCAGCAACCGCCCGAGCCGCATGCCGCTTCGCCCGCCGGTACCCATCAGCTGCTTCCGGAGTCCCACAGGCCAAAAAGGCCCGATAGGACTCCTTCTTCAGCCTGACGGCATCCCTCACCGAAGGTGTCCACCAGCGGGTTTGAGGGTTGCCGCCGCGACAGGCACCGACAACCTTGCGGCCACAGCTCCGATCGGCCGCCTCGACAATGGAGGCACGGAACACGGTCCACTCAGACTCCATGTCCCCCACCTCCCCCGGGACGTGTTCGAAGTTTTGCCGGAGATGGGAGTTAAAGCTCCGTCTCACAGGGGATTCCGCCAGACGTTCCCAGCAGACCCTCACAACACGTTTGGGCCTGCCAGGTCTGACCGGCTTTCGCCCCCACCACCGGAGCCAACTCACCACCAGGTAGTGGTCAGTGGACAGCTCCGCACCTCTCTTCACCCGAGTGTCCAAGACATACGGCCGCAGATCCGATGAAACGATGACAAAGTCGATCATCGAACTGCGGCCTAGGGTGTCCTGGTGCCAAGTGCACATATGGACACCCTTATGCTTGAACATGGTGTTCGTTATGGACAATCCATGGCGAGCACAGAAGTCCAGCAACAGAACACCGCTCGAGTTCAGGTCGGGCGGGCCGTTCCTCCCAACCACGCCCCTCCAGGTCTCACTGTCATTGCCCACGTGAGCGTTGAAGTCCCCCAGCAGAACAAGGGAGTCCCCAGGAGGAGCACTCTCCAGTACCCCCTCTAAGGACTCCAAAAAGGGTGGGTAATCTGAACTGTCGTTCGGCCCGTAAGCACAAACGACAGTCAGAACCCGTCCCCCCACCCGTAGGCGGAGGGATGCTACCCTCTCGTTCACCGGGGTAAACCCCAACGTACAGGCGCCGAGATGGGGAGCAACAAGTATGCCCACTCCTGCCCGACGCCTCTCACCTTGGGCAACTCCAGAGTGGAAGTATGTCCAGCCCCTCTCAAGGAGACTGGTTCCAGAACCAGAGCCGTGCGTCGAGGTGAGACCGACTATTTCTAGCCGGAACTTCTCGACCTCACGCACTAGCTCCGGCTCCTTCCCCACCAGAGAGGTGACATTCCACGTCCCAAGAGCCAGTTTCTGCAACCGAGGATCGGACCGCCAGGGTCCCCTCCCTCCGCTGCCACCCATCCCACACTGCACCCGACCCCTTTGGCCCCTCCCACGGGTGGTGGGCCCATGGGACGGGGGGCCCATGTTTCCTCTTCGGGCTGAGCCCGGCCGGGCTCCATGGGTAAAAGCCCGGCCACCAGACGCTCGCCATCGTGCCCCCCCTCCAGGCCTGGCTCCAGAGTGGGGCCCCGGTGACCCGCGTCCGGGCGAGGGAACACCAAGTCCAAAGTTTTCCTTCATCATTGGGGTCTTCGGGCTGCTCTTTGTCTGGTCCCTCACCTAGGACCTGTCTGCCTTGGGTGACCCTACCAGGGGCATGAAGCCCCAGACAGCATAGCTCCTAGGATCATTGGGACACTCAAACCCCTCCACCACGATAAGGTGGCAGCCCATGGAGGAGAGTTGTAGCAGTTGTATCTGCATCATAATAAGCTGTTAAATCTATTTCTTATATTAGATGGAAACTCAAAGATCCTCAAGTGTTCCTGACCTCGCTACTTACTCAGAATGGGCTGGACTTCAATATAAGCTGGAGTACCCGTAGTGAACCCATACATGCACAAGGAGAACATGTAAACTTCATACAGAAAAACCTCAAACTACGATTTGAACCCAGAATCTTCTAGCTGCAAAGCAGCTAGAAAACAACTCTCTCTGCAAGAGAGGAAAACAACTGTACCTCTCAAAACTCGTATTATCCCCATAATATTATAGGTAATACTTCCTGTAATAGTATACAGTGGTGATATCTCCAGTGTGATGTATCGTAGATTTATGTGGAATTCATAAAATTGGTGTAACATTCCCTCTCGAATATGAAGATTTTAAGGCTCAAGAAACAGAAAAGGAAAATGAATCCTATGACCTAATCCATGATAATGAGAAAAGATTTTTTTCTGTCCAGAGGAGTCCATTTTATACTTACAGGCCGAAACCCAACTTAGCTGCATAGGCTGTTATTAAAACAAAAATAGTACAACATGAAGAGTGAGTGTAAATTATACTGCCCGGTGAAAACCTCTTGATCTTCAAAAGAGGAACATTTCTGGAATCAATCAAGCAGCCCCATGATCGGAATGACCACAACTGTTAGCTTTACCACCACATATGGGGGAGCATTAACACTCACTTTAATCTGTTTCAATGGGAGAGCAGTGACACAAATATATTTACAGCCGTTTCCTCAGCACTTTAGTTAGATTAATTCTAATAGCAATATTTATATACATTTTTGTGCGATAAAGGATGACTAGCACAATAAATCTGGCTTACTTATGTATAGCCCCTTCACTGAACATAATGCAGAAAGCACTTGCTTCAAACCTGGCTGACCCTTGGTTGTAATAATGGCTCTGTTCAAGTTAACGAGAGAATGTAGAAACTCAACTCAGCTCTGCATCAAAACCAGCCTCTGAACTGTGTGACCTTTATCATTCTCTCTCCTCACGCCCCTGCCCCTTCTCATGCCCTCACACAGACAGTATTTGCTTATGTAGCAGCTGCTTGGAGGTAGAGAAGGAGTGAGAATGAAAAGGACAGAGCTGGGGAGGTCAAAGGGTTGTGATGGTTGACTATGCTAATGCTGTTGTTAATGACTTTGCTGTGAGTGATAATTGATCGTCTTCATTACCGTATTAACTTTGCTGCCCAGACCAACTATACCCTAAGCAACCCACTCCCCCCACACCCTCCCTTATTCCAAACCCCTGCCTTTTTCTCTCTAGTCAGTAATGAATGCCCCTGTTTGATCCTTGGAATAATGAACTAATTAGCTTAATTAAAATCAATAAAAGTGCCAATACCACGTTGGACATTTCAGGGACACCATTTTATTCTGCAGAAAAAAATGAATTTTCTGAAAGTGCAGGTAAAAACAGCAAAGCGATACATAAAGACAAGGTTAAAAGAACTAGAGAGGAGCAGGATAAAAGGAAAAGGAGTTTGTTGAAGTCAACCAACAAGGGAATGGAATCAGAAGGGAGAATCAGAGGAACAGAAAACAGTCATTTAAATGGCATGGCTATAAGTTTTTTAAATGACAAAATGGAAGACATAAAATGGGCAAGCTAGAGTGAGGACAAGAAAGCATGAGAGAAATGGACAGAAAACATCAGAGGAATGGAGAAAACCAAAGATAGGGGAGTCTAAACGAGAGAGAAAGAGGGCGAAAGAGGTTCCTAATGCTGATTTATGAGTGCTTGACGGTCGTTAGCTGCAATAAATGGCTTGTAGGAGTGGTTGCAGCATTACTCCCTGTACACGATACTAAGTGCATTGTAAGGTCAGCCATAAGGCCAAACTTACATATGTAAAGCTATGCCCTTGTAAACCTTTGCTAATGAATCTGCCACAGGATAGAACTGTAACAAGTCCATCTGATATGCTGTGGCTCCCTAAATCTGCGTGATGATTATTTTTATTTCAGTGTCATTTTAAAATAAAAATGAAAATTTAGTGGAGATAACTTGTATAGGAAACTGCTACAGCAAAGAGCTGATGCTGTAGTACAGAACTAAAACAACTCTGTAGACTCAGTAGTTAATCAATAAAAAAAGTATAAAATGATCTTATCAAATAAGTAATCACAAAAAGCAAATGCACTGAAAACAAACAAATAAATAAATAAGTAAATAGTTTATTTTATGACAAACCTTAGAGTTTATTCGGTATCACTTAGGAATTAGTCATAAGGATGAGACACATTTCTTTCTACATTGGCCAGTGAGTTAAAACATATATATACTATTTATAATAGTTAAAATACATAATATATACACATACTAAACTTGTGTAAGTATATGCACTTATGCAGTACTTTAAGTGTAGATTTATCGAATACAATATGATCCCATAATATATCTCTTCAACAGCCTACAGTAGAAGTAATGGAGCAGTGTTTTTTTTTCCTTCAGGGTATCAACATTGCTGCATCACTTTACATTTGAATCAAGCTCTTTTTCCGTACTTTCAATACACTGTAAACATGAAGAACAACAATTTTTGTGAGCTCCTTCAATTCTCCATCACTGTGAGCTGAATTAACAGTTCCATTAATTTGTCACTGTCTGTTGTGACGACTTGGTCTTCCTCTGTTGCTTTCAATTGACCAAGTTCCAGAGACAGGGACTGAAGGGGAGTGAATATTAGGTAATGATTACTCAAAGGAACTGCTATTCTGTTATATAAAAATAAAACTGAGGAAGTCCACATAGGGCAGATGAAGGTTAGTTTAAGGGCAAATGGTTTAGACAAAAAAGTTGTGCAACTTTGAAGAGGTTGAAACAAACAAGAAAACAGAAATAAAACTTGCATAAGGCCTAGATATTCTATTGTTATTACAGAGGTGATTTATTTTCCATCTGGCTGTCTCAACATGACAAGTCAGGTATTTCATTCTTGTCTGTGATCTGGCAGGATACGCTGGTGATAAGATAAACGTAAGAAAAAACAAAACAAAAAATAACAGCCTTACAACTAATGAAGCCTATCGAAGTAAAACAAGCGAGAGGAATACAGAGGAATAAAGGGAAGTGTTTGTCTAAAACAAAAACTTTGTTTTTGTCAAGAAAATAAGTCTAATGTTATTGCTTTATTTTTCAAAGTGATCATCACCGAACTGTAAAATGTTTAGTTTTTTTACTTATTCTGATTTAAAAGCATTAATTTACTAAGTTCTATAACATTCTGAAACTATATAAACTATATATATATATCACACAAATAGCCTACATTTGATGATTTGCTGGATTATTTGTTTGGATTCCAGTATTACAAACAGGATTTTTATTTACAACTGACAGAACGACTCAATTGGACAAAATTGTTCCAGAACTAAATTACTGACTTAGTTTACGGTAGTCCATTATCCCACCACAAAAATTATATTCTGTTATTGCACATAAAACAACACTCCTGCTAACAAATGCATTTACCGTAGTTATAACCCTCCCAGGGCTTATTATCATAGATTGCAGGCCTTTTCATAAAACTGAGACCAGTGGTGACAGATTACTAACAGGATGGACAGAAACATACAGTCACACACAGACACAAACACCCCCCCACACACACAGCCCACACACGCACGCACACACAGATCTCTAATGAGACCTTATTCCGGACACACAAGCCAGCTGCCTGTAAATTACAGCCGCCACTCCGCTATACATTCTTAATCAGCTAATGTTATTTTATTCCTTATTATTAATTTGTTCCAGTTTCTGATTTATCTGAAGCTCTTTGCATCACACCAATATTTTGCACCCTTTACAGTTCATAGAGGCAGAGCACAGGGGGAGAGCCATGGGCTTATTCATTTACTTAAGGGATTGCATCTGTAATGAATTGACTGGCTGTTTAGGCATACATAACCGAGCCTACTACTCACCTTAATAATGTAAGCAGGTCGTAACTCCTGCTAACCCAAGGGTATATAAGACACGCATGCACACACACATGCAGCTACACTACTAAACACACACATAGCCTACCTATATCAGCCACTGACCTCTACAATTGCCAGGTGATCTTATTGTCACATTGCAGCTGCAATGGAACATGAATGTTTTATGAAGGGGGAGAAAATGTTGTTTCTCGTATTTTCTATCCGTCTTTTCAGCCTAGATGGAATTTGTGTTTTGTTTGCTTGCATTTGCCTCATTTGGAGCCAGTTGGAACCTACCATTTGTCAACAAAAAAAATCTGGTTGAGAACCTGTAAAAAACCAAACAAACCTGCTTTTCAAGAGTGAACTATAACATTATTGATTTAACTTACAGATTGAAAAAAAAAGATATGTTTGGCAAAGGTTATTGAGCAACATTTTTCAATGTTACAACCAGAAACCTTAAAATCCTTTAGAATAGTATAGTCCTCCCTCTGTATAAGGCTTTTATGTGATTGACCTAAAAATATCAGCAGTTTATGGATTCTAAAGGCTTTTTAAATGAAAAATCGTAAAATGTATTCAATCCTCTTGGTCTGATACTCACAAATGCAATCAAGTGCAAACAATTGCCTTCAAAGGTTACTTCATTGCTAAGTAATGCCCATCTATGTGTAATTTATTCCCAATATAAATACAGTTGGTCTGTAAAGACCTTGAAGACTTCTTAGAGAATGCTAGTGAACAAACAGAATCATCAATACTAAGGAACACAATCAGTCAGGTCAGGGATAATGTTGAGAACCTGAAAACATGGTATTCAAGTTATAACATGTCCAATTCAACTTCTAATTGAGAATCTGTTACAAATCTTGAAACTTGATGGTCACAAACTCGGTGTTGGCATGAAATGATTTAGATTCAGAATTTGTGTCCGACTTTGTTGAAGGAAAACATACATTCAAAATTTCCAATATGAACCGGGGTGTAAAGCTTAGTTCTGACATCTCGTGCCAAAATGTCTCTGGAATCCATCAACCTCACACCTGAAACCTGAAAACTATTGCTGGAACACCAAAAAATGGTCCAAAATAGTATCTTACTGTGCTTTAATGTTTTCTTGTTTACTTATTTGGCAGTAAAATGATATCATATACTACATTTCTGTTATTTACATGCAGCAGCTCCTTTGTTGGACATGTTTTGTTCTTTTGTGTGCATCGATATATTATAGCCAGAAATAATGTACACAATTTCACATATGCACACAGTAAGCATATGCATAATTGAAACGCACACACCAGCTTTTACTCACAGCACACTCAGACACACATATACTCACTCTACGTGTTGACCTGTGAGTCACTGCTGCCACAATTGATTTCCTTTTCTTAGAGTGACCCCAGTCACCACAGCGATAGAGTCGCCGATATTTCAGCAGTCCTGCAGTGTGTCTCTTTCTCTGTCAAGCCTCATGGCTTTCCTCTTTGTGTTTTGTTTTAAACTGTCCTTTTTTGCTTTTATTTTATTTTAAGTGTTTACTTTCATTTTATTGCTATGTCCCCCTAAGCAACAGTCATGCGATAACATATATTTCTTCATTTTCTTCACTAATGTTTAGTCAGACAAAAATCCCACTGGGTCAAAGTCAAGTGAAACAGGAAAATGCCACCGATTTTTAAGCTGAAGATTGTGTATGTGTGTGGGGGGTAGGTGTGCGTGTGTGTCTTTTTGTCGCATGTTTTGTTAAATATCTTTTCACATCCAGAATCTCTATTTTTCATCATCTTCTTTTCAGAGCAAGTGACATCTGACTCTGCAACTGGGTGCGATATAGTCTTTTTAAATCTCCAAAGAGGAAACCCAAAGTAAAGATTAGAGTCTCATTTATTCTTCCATCTTTGATAATATTATTTTTGGACTGAATCTGTCTTTTTCAACATTGTTTATTTATATATTTTTCTTTTAATATATTTTTTTTATACAATAGCATTTTTATACTGATGTGTTCACCTTTTTCTCCATGATAATATTGTCATGTTCCTTTGTTAACAAGATGCTAATTCTCACCTTTAGTCAGTGGTGACACTCCTCACACTTTAAACCCCCTGGGAGCTGTCAAACCTCATCACAATTTGTAAAACATATAAAAATCTGTTTTCTTTTTCCTTCCAAGTTTTCATTCTCTCAGCTGTTGTAAATTATAAATCCTAAACAGAAGTGAAACAAAATCTAAAAGTATAAAATGCCAGGTTTTATAAAAGATAAAATGAGACAGAGATAAATGCGTTTAGAACTTTTTTTACCTTTACTGTGACCTACAACTTGTACAACTAAACCGCACAAGAAGCTCGATTCTTTTAGGTAGAAAGTAAATAACTAATCTAATTTGGTTGCACAGCCCCTGTTGACTGAAGAAATTAGTTTATAATTAAACACCACATTCAAAGTCAAGTTGATAATACGTTTGTACACCCACTACAATTTATAATTCATCCAATTTGCTCCAAATTATGTGAAGCTAAATTAAGAGGTTTTCCTGTTCTTTTTTTTTTTTCTATTCCTAATCTACAGCAAAGGCCATGACCCACAGACAGAAAGCTTTCAAAGCATCTCAGGGATCTCACTGTCAATTGGTCACAGTCAGGAAAAGGGTACAAAAGACTTTTTAAGACATTATCTGTTCATGAAACAGTCACAGAAAATGTGACTAGAGAAACTCCAAAGTTGTAAAAAAATAAGATAAAATGGAGGAAAAAATAATGCACATGTACTGTGAAAATAATTCACAGTACATAAATTCTCCTGATAAAGTCATGGTTGGACTTTTTGCTCATATATTCAGAAGATGAAACTGGTGGTGATAGCATCATGATTTAGGGCTTTTTCCTTTTGTTGGAACTGGGGCCTTAGTCAACAGGGAGAGAATTATTGACAATTATACATATAAAAAATGTAATAAAATGATTTGTCCCATGATTTTATATCACACAATCCTAGTACTTCAACAAGATTATGTAACCTTTTATGTTCTATAGTCAAATGCAAGTGAAAAACATGTCATGCTTGAGTCGGCAACATATTTTGTCAAGGGTCACTAACATAATTGGTTCTATTTGATGTTGGACATAGCACATATCAATATGTATAGGAATTTAAAAGTTTAATCAGGAAGGTCTGAAATAAGTAAGATATTATTTTACCTCTATAGAAGTTGCTTTGAAGGTTGCTGGTTATTACATAAACTTGCCGCACTGATGATTGCCGTACAAGTGCAGGTATGCAAATGCAGTCCATTTAGCTGAGTTTTGAACCAACATTCAATTCTCATGGCTTCAGATAAAAAAAAAAAAACTGCTTCATCTCAAGAAAATTGTACCTTCTTGACTAAAATAGCTATTAACTTCATGACTCAACCTCACATAAACTCATGAATATGCTCAAATATCCACCAGCAGAAAAAGGTAACATTGCTGGCCTCAGGGGCTCTGTCTATCTTTAGGGAGGTTGAGCTCCTCAGGGAGTCACTGCAACACCACTGTCCCCATGGCAATATGCAAATACCCCGTATGATATTTCCCACCATGCAGCTCTCTGAAAGCCCCACAGACTCGTTCTGTTTCAAACGTTGATCTTTTTTTTTTCCTCCTTCTTTTTTTAAAGATTTTAATTTTAGCTTTTGCACATTTTGACAAGGTTAATCAAAGTAGCATTATGTTTATAACCATAAATATTGCTACTCTTCTTCTTACAGTCTTTGACAATTAAACATATTAGATGAGCAAAGGGTTTGCTAAGAAAATATTCTGAGTTTTGCATTTTGAATTTGAAAATTGTTTAGCAAATTAAACAATGGAATCAACTTAACACATGCACCTGTCATGGTTTTTAAATGCAGTTTGCCTGCACACGTTTTGTAGTAATGTTGATCAAACTACTGCATTTATCATTCTAAAGGATAACATAACATTTGTTGTGAAGGAAATGTTAATTTCCATATAAGTGGGTGCTGTTGCAGTCACTTGTTATTTTCTCCAATCAGTCATTTGAAACCAAAACACATCCAAATATGGTCAAAAGTAACAGTCAGTAGTTTGACAGCCTGCAGTGCAGCCAATTAAAGCAGCCAGCCAAGCAGGAATCAGTGGTCTTGCACAATGTGACACAGCTGAGTTTGTTGCCGTGCAAGGTTTCTTTGCCATGTGTGTAAAAGGCACCGAAGGCCGTGATGGATCCTCAGTCAGTGTACTTGCTGTCAGAGATGTGGGGATTTGCATCACACCTTTAGCGTTTTAAATGGGTGCACATATAATAATATAAAAAAAAGTGAAATAAATGAAATGAGTAAATCAGGTCTCATGAAATGAAATGACAGGCAGGTTTAAACAGCGGGTGAGTGTGTGTGTTTCTTGCCACTAGCGTCAACATTAAACACCATCAGATTGAAGCCACCCTCCAGGGTAGCATCACTCAGCCAGGTATGCCGGCGTGTATGTGTGTGTGTTTTTCACTTGGTGAAACCTAAGTCTTTTATCTACTTTTCCATTTCTTCTGTTTTTTTTTGTTTATCTACAAATTTATTTATATATTTCTGGTGAAATGGTGTACAGAACACACACACACACAGACTCCCCCCCACACACACCCACACACACATTGATCTATCAATGTATTGATGTGTGAGTGGATGTCAGTTTTTTTTTTTCATTTTCCATCTCCCCCAATATTTTAATTATTTTTTTTTCAGTATAATCTCCTGCAGAGTTTTTTACACTTGAGTTACCTTGAGTGCTGTTTTCCTTTAGCAGAAGCAGTCAAATGCTGAAAGTTAGTTAGAAAAAAAATGCTTTGACAGAATATCCTGATTGTCATGTGGGAAAGGTAGGAACTTATTTCACACACAGTCAGTATCCCTCAGTGTAGCTGTTCTTATTCAAACTCAAAACTTTTTTTCTTGTTAACAGCGGTAATAAGATATTTAGGCTGCAAGGGAGTGAAAGTTCATAATATTTATTTAAATACATTTCTTCACAGCATACCTTGTTTTTCTGTTGTCCAGCTGTTTTAGTGATAGCCACTGATCTCGTCCCTTACCGTTTTTCCCTTTGCAATGACACTATAGATGTATTACCTCTTACCTCTGTCTATGTCTCCACACTGTTTATTTCTCTCCTTACCTCTCTCTCTTCCCTCTCTCAGGACAGAAGGAGGATATGTCTCTTTTTCTCCATATTGACTTTCCCAGGTCAGGCTCCTCTTCTCCTATTAGGCCCAGCTAACTGATCAATATGTGGGCCCAGTGGGCTGCCATATGGACATGCAGGCAGGTGCACACAGTGGACTGTGTCCTGGTCAACTACTATGCTCACTTACAAACATTTGTAGCATGCATATCTACTTATTCATTTAGCTTTTTTTTTTTTTTACAATACAAAATTATTGATCATAAATTATCCTGTCAACTTCCAATTACCGATTTTATGAAGATCTGACATATTCACCTTGATTTGAGAACATTTTGTTTATTCTCCAATATGAAAATGCATTTAAAACATTTGAATTGCTAAAAAAATATATATTTCTCAAAATCAGACCAAAGTTACAAAATTTTTTTTTTATTTGTAGGAATCTAATAATTTAATAAAATCCAGCAGGTTATTATTTGACAGACATTTCTGTAACAACGCCAAAATGAAAAGAATTATTTAGCAATTTATAAATCTGATTCTAGTTGATTGTTTCTCTGTTAATTACACAGATGAACACAACTCCTCCTTTCCCCTCAGTTTTTTCTCCTCTCTCCTCTCCTCCCCTGCTGTTCCCATCTGGCAAGTTGTCATCTGTTATGCAGATGTCATCAACTTGACATCTGCAGTGCTGCAACATGGATAAGCAGCTGCCAGAGATGGTGCTACGGAGAGCAGGGAGGGAGAACGGTAAAGAGACGACAATACTGGTGTAGAGCGAGGAAGGAGGGGTGCCTTAGGAATTGCTGAAGGACGGTGACAACCAGCAACAGTTAGATGTTCAGCGGAGGGAGACCTGACGGCGTGTGTGCGGGTGTGTGTGGGCGTGTTCTCTGATGTGTGTGTGCCGGGGTGTGCTGGTGTGAGCGCACTGGTGTGGGCATATGTGCATGCATGTGTGTGCATGGCAGCTTGCCAGGCAGTGCCATCTGGCTGCTTGACAGAGCTCCTCTCATTAACAGGGAGGTTAATTGCAGTGGCAGCACCCAGGCTGTGTTAAACACCACCCTGGGGACTTGGAGGCAACAGACTATCTACGTGTTGGTGTGTTTACAAGCTCTAACATGCAGATAGGAAACCCCAAAACTTGTTCTTCAACATAAAGGGGGAAAAAAAGCAATGAATGAGGCCTGTCACATGAGGAGGGTGGCACAAGGGACCTTTGTCCTTTGTGTAGGTGATCATGCATGCATGTCAGACTACATGTATGTTTATATTATTCTTATGAATTATGCCTTGTTGCTGTAATGATGTAGAAAGAATTGGGTTTACAGAGCCAATGTCTATAGCCCTGAGGGCAAACACATATACACACGCACACACGCATGCACTTGGGGTGGGGGGAAGTGGTGGCAATTTGCATGCTATTACTGCATATTCATGACTAATTTGGTTAGCCTTGCTTAATAGGCCTGAGTGACAGCTTGAGAAATCGAGAGGTTGCTTTAATATCACACACGCTCACCCCGACACACACACACCCCAACACACGCCTGCGCACGCCTTCACTCACCCTGTTCTGTCTGTCCACAAGCTAATCATAACAAAGCTTATTGCTTTAAACAGGCATCCTGTGTTCATTTGTTGGTCTGACATTGTGCCATTTGTTTAGTGCAACTGCTTATTGTATATAACAATATTGTAAGTTCTATGGACTTGTTTATTACATGCATAATCATGACCTACAATAATATGCACGCATATACTTGTGACAGACATGAATAAATTTGCATTTTGACATTTTGCAGACAAAAAATGGTGGTAATTTGCATTTTACTTGGCAAAATAATTCTTAAATGCTTCTGTGGAACTTTTTGATTTTACATGGATAATTTTCAATGATAAAGAGTTTTAAGGACATTATTTTATTTTATTTTTTTATGTAGCCCTGTTTGAAAATGATGGCTCTGCATTTCAGCTGCATCTAGTACAGCAATTCATGTTCAATACACACATCAGTCTTAGTCCAAAAAGGAAGAAAAAGTGAACTAAATTTATTTGATTTTACATTTTAAGTCTATTTTATGATGTATAATTTCATTTAGTTTCAGGCTATTTTCTACTTAAAATTTGCATTGCCATGTATTTACTTTAAGCATATGAAAAACAAACACCCTAAAATTTTGAGCAAACTGTCCTTTCTAATTCTGGTGAGAAAATATGTCCTTAATTTGGGATATTTAAATAGCAGCTTATCTGTTATAGTGTTTGCTCAACCAACAATTTTTGGAACAGTACTACCCAGCCCAGTAATAGCTCAGAAAAGTGACACTGAGGTACTGAGGTGGAATAAAAAAAAATTACCAAGTGGATTAAGAGTAGAGCACACATTCACTCATTCTTTTATAGACACTAAAACAGACTTATAATTTAAAGTCGGATTTTTCAAGTTCTCCTTTGTGACTTATACTACATTCACTGAAAAGTCTCAGCGCGCTCTATCTACTCACATGTCACTTTTGTCAAATCTTACCATTCCTTCTCTGCTTGGTGCGAAAGCATAGACGCGCTTGATCAAATGTAAGTTTAACATTTTTTAATCTACACAAAGTTTCAGCAGAATAGCTGATCTCATGAGGCTGGTAAATATGAAATTATGCGTGCGTGCGTGTGTGTGCGTATGAACGCGTTTTTTTGCGCATGCTTGCGTGTTTGTGAATTTCTTCCACCCAGAAGTGGAAGATCTGTTTCTTCTCCTTTTCATTCCATCTTGGGTGTGTGACAGCTGTCACTAGTGAATCAGAAAGGTGTCTTGGGCAGAGCTAACAAATTTTCACCGTTGGGAAAGACACCAACTCACACGCAGACACACTTCAAATGTAGCTGCTGTCGACTAGCACAGATTTAATCAGACTCTGCACACGTTTTGTGTTTTAAAACAAAATGTATTTTATCCTAATGTACACAATGTACACTGTTCTCAGTTTAGTTGTCATTTAGCAAGTCAAATGTATTGGGTAAATAAGTTAAACCAACAATGTGCTCTTAGGGCTTGTCTGCTCTTTCGGAATATTCTAAAGGACAGACAATTCAAGCTACGGAGTACACATTCATTCCACATCTTATATTTTTTTCTTTTGAGAATCCTTTTCTATATGTACATTGATTAGACTTGGTCGCTCAAACCATACTTAAATTCAAAATTTGAAATTGTAAGAGTACATTAGCACAATTAAGGGAAGTATGCTATAGTATAAAAAGAATATTGTAGAGTTTCCACAAATAGACGTGTATTTCTGATGGTAGTATTAACATGTTTCTCTAATCTGTTAGGTGTTTTTGTTCCCCTCTTTACTCTGTTTTGTTTGCCATAGTACTGGCATAGTGCTGCTGATGACCTCTAAATTTAAGCTGGAAGACATGGTCATGCGGCTTCATGGTGCTGAAGTGGAAAGTAAGACGTCCTCCAACACACTCACACAAAATGCTTATATAAACATAAACACAAATTACATAAACAAAACAAAAAAACAGCTATCTTAACATAATTCTTAAGTGTTGCTCCAAGACTGACCACACTAGTAAATACCTAATTTAGGAGACTGTTTTTGCTGCATGCTTCTTGTTTAGAAGCCTGCCCGAGAAGTGGCAAAGCCTTTTTTTATGATATTGGTTTGGCAGCTGTGCTACGGGCGCTTCATGTGCAGCCAGATTTAACAGGAAACCGTGGCGTGTGTGATGAATTACCAGCATATCTCACAGCCCTGGGTAACAAACATGGCATTGCCGGCTGGGATTAAAAGGGAGAGTTTTTTACGGCCTTCCCACACCTCCTTACAGGGTGTCACTAAATTATACCCACTGCTGTTTTACTGTCTTCTGTGGCTTATGGTTAAAACACAAGCTAACTCACACTCACAGGCCTGCAGAAATGAACACCCACAGTCATATGTGTTTGTGGTAAACCCACGGTTGTTAGTTGTTTATGTGCATGTTGTTTGGTTACCATTTATCTATGATGCATGTGAGTTGACTTATTTGTACTGTTGCTAATTGGCGGTTTGTGTAATTACAGAGCCTTAGAGCAGCAATTAAGGTATGCCGAGGTTGTTCTGTTAATGATATTTTCAGTAATTTTCTTTTTTTTCATTTTGCTTTTGCTTCATTTTGTTTCTGTTTGAAACTGCTCTTAAATTGCACAAGCAATATCATACAAACCCAAACAATCCTTTCACATTACATGTCCGCAAGATGTTCTTTTAAATATTATCTCGGAAGACAAAAATAAACATTTTAGGACTTTGGTGGGTTTATAGAGTCCTGCAAGTATTGAGCCATATGCAAATAATAATGTGAGAAATGTACATGGACTTTTATAGTAAGTTATTCTCCGTTATATATTATTTCCCTTCTTAGATGTCTTTTTTATTATAGTATTTAAACTTTTGCTGATTATGAAAGTGTTTTATATGAGCAACTGTTGCAGTTAGCTTTACAAAGACATCAGTGTCTGTGTTTAGTCCTTTGAGAATTAGGATCTATAACTTAATCTGTAATATTTCAAAAACTTCTCCTACATTTCCGAATCCATAGTATATTCTTGGGCATTCAGAGGTTGAATGCTGAAAAAAAATGAAAAGAAAAAGAGTCAGAAAACACTGCAGAACTTGTAACAATTGCTTAGTTTGACTCTTTCCTCAGTAAGAGGGGCCACACAGCAAAGTGTTACTTTTATCATCTGACCATAATTATGCACAGTGTGTACAAACTGATTTTTGTCTTTTGGACTAGCTGTCACTGGACTGGGCAAATCAAGATGGGAATCGTCTGACTCAACTCAGCAGCTGATTTCTCAGTGCATGTCTAAAAAATAAAATTTTTCTCTTAAAAAAAACAAACAAACAAAAAAAACAACAACCCTGTTACATTTTAATAGCACTGAGGTTGAGGGCAATGACAAAGCTGGAAATGAGCGAGAAGTTGTTGCACCTGCAGAGGAAGTAGTTATTTACTCTGTTGTAACTGCATGAAGATTATTGTTAAGAAATGACCACATGGGAAGCCAATCTAAGCTCTTCAAGGCGATTCTAAGAACAAAGAGATGTTCAAGGAGATGATGAAGTTAGAGCTGGGCAAAACATAAAATGAAACCAGGAAAGCAGAGGTAATGAAAAGAGAAGAAAACTGAAAGAGAGACAAATGCATAAAGGGAAGCGGAGAGAAGGACAAAGGGAGAGAAAGAAGAGAGTTGAGGAGAACTAAAATACCAAGATTCAAGCTGTTAGAAAGTGGCAGAATAAGGCGACTGTTCTGGACTGTGAGGTAAATATATTACTGCTGTTAGTGACTAATTTATTTACCGAGCTACAAAGCAGTAGACAAAACTGTCTAAACTGGGTTAAAGAAAAAAAAAAAGCATGCTATATTTTTGGCTTGCATACTTTAATTGTCTGGTGCGAGATAGTTCATTTATCATTTCAAAGAGCGTTAAGATTTGTACCTTCACTTTATAGACCAAAACAACTTAATGCATATAAATATAGATTTTTGTCATAGACTGAAGTCAATATATCACACTCTATAACATTCATGTATAATGGAAATAGTGCTTTCACTAACAATGTGATCTACACTCTCCTGAAAAAAATTCTTCATTCCCCTTAACCTTTTTTTTATTATTTCTTCATGTTACAACCACAAACCAACCTTGGGTTTTCTTCCAGGACAGTCCTGTACATAGTTCCATCTAACTTCCCATCTATTCTGACCAGCTTCCAGGGGTGTTGGAACCATTTGCAATGTGGGCTGGGAGGCACAGGGGGAGGACATTGGCAAGGGCAAGAATTGCTAATGCGCCGCTTCTCTCTCTCCTGTGTGGGTCCTGGCATCTTGACCGGTCTGTCAAGGTTCTCATTTTAACTGCAGTTTGTGGAGTACTATATTTTTATTTTTTATTTTTTTTATTTAGTAAAATATCGACTTGCATTCAACTTCCGCCATTCAACTTTTTTCCAGCAACGTCGCTGGAAAGAAGTTGACACAAGTCATGTTGGCCCGTTGGCAGAGCACACACATATGCCTTAACACCATGTTACTGTGACACACATGACAAATTATTATTCTGACGTACCATTTGAGCCACTTCGTGATGATCTCTTACATAAAATCACATTTGCAGTAAGAAACTTTGAAAAAAACAAAAAACAACAACAACAAAAAAAACATATAGAGTATGAATGGTACACACTTAAAATGTGCTTTCTCTTTTTGGAGAAGCCATATTTATGTGTTTTAGTTTGAATTTAAATGTATATACTGTATTTCCAATATACTACATTTAAACTAATCAAGAAGATTTTAATGGCTCCCTCTAGCTGTCCCAAAGACATCACACAAATGGACATCCACACTCTCAAATTCGAAATAAAAAAAGAAAAAAAAAAGAACATCACCTTAATTCAGACCTCAGACACTCTCCCTTCCTCCATCCCCACACCCCTACTTCCTTCCATCCTGCCATCTCGCCACAACTGCTCCAAATTAATCTGCAAAATATTGATTTGAGTACCAAGGGTGTGTGTGTGGAGGGAGAGGGGGCGGGGGGGCACAGGATTGCGGCCGCATATTAATACGAATGAGCCGTACTTCGTCTCTCCTCTATACTTTAAGATCCTCATATCTTCATAATTGATTAATGTTCCTTTGTGAAGTGGGGATGAATAATACATTAGTGGGCCTGCTGCACCCTCAGGCTGATGAGAAAATGTTTAATTTCAGTAAATGTAGCGCTCCTTCTTTCTGTCTCTCTCTTTCATTTCTACCCCCACCCCTCACCCCCCTGCTTATTTGTGAGTGTTGAAGCCTGTTTGTGAATTTTCACTTGCAAGCTCGAGTGCTGTTGATTTGCTTTTTCTCGTGTTTACTGTCGGCCTTAAGCGCATGTTAAGGCGAGCGTCTGCATTTGCAAACATGAATAAATAAATTGGTGGAATCAGCTCAGCATTGTTCTATTAAACGAAATACCTTCAAGAGCAGTTTCACTTTGCAAGCTGTTAGCCTTCGCAAAAGATCATCATCACTTTGGACATTTTTTTCATTTATTTATTTATTTTTTTATCTGCACTGTAAACATCACTGCTGCATTATCAGTCAGCCCTCAGTGGGAGAAGTCAAAAGTGCTAAACAGGATAATTTTTAGGAAGAATCCTCCCCTATGTCTTGGAAAGCAGTTGGGAAATTTGCACAGATCATACATAATGACTGGCACAGACTGGTTCCACTCGGTTCATCTGGTTTACAGCTTTAATTATACCATACTGAGGCTTAATTATTATGACGAGGGGGTTTAGAAGCTACAACGTAGCAAGCTTGGTGTGTTTTTTATAGTGGGTGTCTGGCACCTGATGAGCATCCAAGTGTGTGGGAAAGATAAACGATGAGGTGAACAAACAGGTTGACACCCACAGGTCTAACTCCATGTCGATTCAGCTTAGCTTTGTTTTCATTTGAACTTTTGCCAGGGACCACGCAAATCTGTGTAGAGCTCTGTAATACACACAGAGAGCTAATTGAATAAATATCACTTATCCGTTAACGAGGATCCTAATTAGTTATGCTAATCAGTCTAGATAACCCAATTAACCCCATGGAGTGCATCAGAGAGGTCTCCTCTTTGTGCTTATAAGTGGGTGTGGATTTCTATGCCTGAGAGCATATTAGAGGCACTTAAGAAAGCATGTTTGCCTAATTAGTTTTTAATGACAAAGACGAGCTTTTTCATGTAACAGCTGTTCTGCTGATGAATGCAGAGTAAGAAGCTTTTCCCCTCTGAAAGGAGTGAGGTGTGCGGAATGCATTCTTGTCGTTGCACCCAGAAATCTGAGTAGCTGTACTTTACGCATATTTCTGTCTGCCCTCTGCCAGTCTCTCTGTTAGTTAGCTCAACGCAGATATGTATATTTTCACAACTATTATGGTATTTTAAACAGAGTGTGTATTAGTTCAGAGTCTGCCTGCTCCATTAGTTTATGTCTTTGGAAATACTATTTGGCCTCAAGTTCTCGCCGTTTATTTAAACCCTTCAGTCAGCGTTCCCCTCCTAATAGTCTAATAGTGAGCCGTGTTTCCTCTCGTTTAGCTCCGCCACTCATTATCTGGGCCATGTGGAGAAGACATTGTTTAGAGAGGAGAGCGAGAGAGGTGGTGGGGGCTGGTGAGAGGTGGGGGGGGGGGGGGGGGGGGTGCTTGGAGAGGGACAAAGAGGGGGGAAAATGATTAAAAATGAGAGGAAACCAGAAAGAAAAAGACAGAAGGACTTAATGCGTGACTGAAAGAGAAAGAATTTAGATTGTCTTTGAACCTGACTACAGCTGCTTTTGCTTCTAATGAATGGGGAGGGGAAGGAGGGGAGGAAGACACTCAGACAAGACTGTCTTTGTTGTGCCTGTGCCAGAGACACAGTGAGAATGCAACAGATTCATGTCTTACAGGAAGTCTCCCAGATTTGGGGTGTTGGAAGCTGCCTAATCCAAATCAAAACCAAACTGTGGCTTTTTTATTTATGGGCCTAACTGGTGAGTTCACACGTCTGTATGCGATATGCCTACATTTGCACGAATTAGACATGCAGTTGATAATCAGTTTTGTGTTAATAGTGCTTTGGAAAGACATTCATATACTTTGAACTTATCCACATTTTGTCAAATTCAGACAAATTTGTCAACGTCTCACTTATTGGGATTTTCCATAGGAAAAGTGTGTTTTTATTGGGATTTTACATAACATATAAAAAGTAGCACAAAATAATAAAGTTAAGGAAAAATGTTGCACAGTTTGTTTTTTTTTTTGTTGTTTTTTTTTTAAATACCTAAGTGGCATGCACTTGCAGTGAATTCTGATCCACAAGCCACAGGTTACCAATTTCATCTAGGTCTAGACTTTGACTGGGCCACTCTAACACATGACTATGGTTGGATCTAAGCTTATTCTGTTGTAGCTCAGGGTTGCTCTCCTGGTGGAAGGTGAAATTCCTGTGTGTTTTCATTTTTATTTTGAAATCTGCTGTCTGTCAGGTGAATGGCCACATCTGTTGCGCTTGTGCCACGCTGCAGTGATGCTGTTGTTTTATACTTTAACACCATTATTTTGTGATTCTGCTGCTAAATTTAGTTGGTGTTTTTTCTCGTCTTTTGCTTAAATCTATGTATCGGTTTCAAAATAACAATAAATAAATGTCATATTGTCACATTATATTGCTTGACATTATACTTTGAAAACAACAGGAATGGGTTGTTTTTCTGTTCCATATGAAAGTAGTTTGACGGTCTAATGCATTTTTGTTTAATATATGCAAGCTAATGCCATGATTCTGTGTTATTTTGGTTAGGATTCGTTTATATGTTCAATCCTAATGTTTAGCAGCATTTCTGTGGATAGCCTTAAATTTAATTAGAGGACAAAGAAGTTGCAGCATACTTTATCCATTCTCAGTGATGGGTCATTCCTCTCTTACTGACATGCTAATGAATTTTTGAGGGTGAGCTTAACTGCTGCTTTAATGTCCAAAGCATGCACAGCACCTGACCCAAGACGCTGCTTTGTGCACCATAGGCCTAAAATGGTTTAGATGCTAATATTAGCTCATACTCACATCAGCTGAGTCATCTCCTCTGTGTCCTTGGCTTATTAACTGATTTAGGAATGATTAGATCAGTCTTGCAAGAGCATGCACTGGCGCACTTACTTGCAAAATTTGAATATCAAAATGGAACTGCCTAACCAGTAAAAACTAGATTAATTCAAAATGTTTGCATCAAGGTGTAGGTGAAACAGATGACTATGCATATTTTTAATGCAGCTTGCAGCATTTAAAGCCATTTATGACATTAAGTATGGCTCATGTTATGCAAACACATCTTGCAAGTCAAAGCCACTTTAGTTGAGAATATGTGATGCTCTTTTTTTCATCTTTGGCTTGATATAACTTCATGGGATAATTTGCATACGTATTGATTTTGCACTTTGTTGGATGGAGTTTTAGGGAGCTACTTTGCATGTACCTCATGCCACAGTATCAAAATGATAATGGGTAGATATTTTGCGACAGGACAGTAATTTTGCTGTCATGTTCTTTTCATCACATGGTACAGACATGCCTTAGATATGTTAATAAGAGGAGATTAAAATATTTGTGTTTTTTAAAAAAAAAAAGGATTTATTGCATTTTCATTTGATTGAATGGCCCTCTATCTAGCACTGACAGGGTTAATCAAACACTTTAAACGTCACTCTACTTCTAAAAAAAAGCACCAGACAGGGTTTTCCTCTTGTGCTACCAGGTTGAATGTCCTGATAACCTAACAGCATGAAGGCGATGTACACTTTGCATAGAAACCTCCCACATCCCTCTCCTTTATTTGAAGAATAATTTCTTTCACATCGTAGTTGCGGCTGATGTGAGTGCATTGCACTCCTGTTCCTCCTCATTTGAACGTGTTGCTCACTTCTGCTTCAAGCTGTTTGATCAGCTCCAAACATGATGTTACAATTTGACACACTTGTCTTGGCAAATAAGAGAAAGTTGTTTTGGTGTCTGTATGATTTAGTCAGCCAACGTAAAATGTGTGTGCTTGCGTGTCCTTCTGCACAGGACTGAGCGCTTCTACCTCTCTCTGTGTGTGCGAGCGTCTTTGTGTGTCTGTAAGTCTGACAGTTTCCTCACGAGATGTTAATTCCTCCCCTCCCTGTTGTTGCCATGCTTCCACCAGCAGTATCTGCACCAGGGAGACGAAGACATATTGGTGTTAATGAAAAGCCCTCCTAAACTATCCTCCCCGCATGAATGTTTAAACATGCTTGTCATAACATTCATTCGCTCACACATGACAGCTAGCATCTGCAGCTGCCTTGCTCGCCCTCAATATTTTATTATAGCATCTCCCCTAACCCCACACTAGCACAATGGCTGTGTGTTGGCCAACTGAATTGTAATGACTCAAAGCTGGCTGTGTTCAGACCCGCTGACAGCACAGGCCATACATAATGAATTCGGAGACACCACAGGTCTCATAATCCACATTTAGTCCATCTTAAATATAAAAAGGGGGAGAGAAAGGCTAAATGAGGGGTGGGTTGTTGTGGAGCAAAAACAAAATGCTGAGCAGAGGAAAGCAGACAAGCAATTTAAACTATGAGAAACGATAAATAGAAGGAAAATAAATCAAAAAATAACATAAATATCACTAATAAAATATGTCCATGTACAGTTTGGTAATCAGAAAACCCACAATGCTCTAGGTCAGCTTTGGTGACCTTGGTGGTTTTGACAGAGAGGATTCACCATGGTAACGCTTGGTCTAAAACCCTCAATAGAGCTCTGCACCCCTCATCACTCATCAGCCTTCCTTACTGCATCTCTACCAATTTGATTGGATACACAACTGAAATGTCATGCCTCAGCAAAATACATACAGAACCATGAGAGCTTCCCGACTGAAGGAGCGAAAGCAGAGACCAGAGCATTAAACAGACATCGGTAGGTTATTTGGCGGAGCTTTGAAGCTATTTTTCAGAGCATTATGATATGTGCTTCAGTATTAGTTTTTATCTGAAAAATACAGAAAAGGTTCGGTGTTATGTGGTGTATATGCCACTTTCTATTCTGTAAGTTTATTGTACCTTGCAAAAAGTTTTCACATCGGTTTCATACATACTTTATTGCATTTTATTTGGATTGTGTGTCATGTACAACCACAATGCATCTTAATATTGAAAGTGGAAGGCAAATATATTTTTCTCTGTTTTTTTTTCTCTACTCGCCCATCCTTCTCCCTCAACCAGGGTCACACAAATGCATGGCACACTTTCCAGATACTTATTTATAAAAAAATAAAAAAAATCTAAAGTTATGTATATTTTTTTCTTCCTGATCATAACTATCCACAACTTTTTGTTGGACTTTCACATACATTATTTCACATGAAATAAATTGTAGATTGTGTATTAATGTGAAAAAAGTTTCAGGAGTGTGCTGTTGCTTTTTTAGAGAAAAGCATGCACCTCTCACTTCCTGTCCAGTCCCTTCCCCTCATTTAACCTGAAAGTTAAAATCAAATTCAGGTTTGACCATCTTGTTTTATTGCAGTTTAGTAAAATAAACAAAACAAAAAAATAATAACAAAACATAAATATTTTTTTCTGTCACTATAATCACCAGGACTTCCAATCTCTGTGTCACAACAGATGTTGGGTCTGGGTCATTTATCCCATGTTGTGTGAGCAGCTCAGCTCAGAGCAGCACTTATCTTTGCGGGTCTCTAGCTTCTGCTGATCTGCATAAGTGACTGTGCCACACATAAAGCCCCTTCTAAATCAGTGTTAAAGCCTTGATAATAGACCTCACTGACCAATTGATTGGCCTTCATATGTTTACAGCTCACTTTAATTGCCTCAAAAATACAATTTATCAGCCGAGCGTGTTCATGGATGTGTGTGTGTGCACGTGTGCCTCTGCATCGACAAAAAAAGTCTATTGATTTATCAGCATCTGGATTTGTCCTGTTCACCATACATAAAACCCCTGCATATGTGCTGTTCAAAATGGGAAATGGTCCCATCGATTCCCTTAAGTTGGAGCCCAAATGCTAAAGATTTTTGGATAAGCTTTCTCATTACTTAAGCTGAAATCAATAGGGGGGAGCATGGGTCTAATGAATGAACGGGCCACAGATCAGATGGGGTGTGCTCATCCCTGGCCTGTCCTGGTCGATCTGTGTTTGTGGGTGTTCAACGGCGTGCGGGCGTGGGTGTGTGTGTGTGTGTGTGAGAGAGAGACAGAAAGAGAGAGAGAACGAGAGAAAGCAAGGCAGAGTGAAACTAAAACTGACTCTTTGTACATCACAAGGCATTTTCTTTCATGCTCACAACAGGAGATCATTTTGCGATGGGATTACATCAGCTGCAGTACCAATGAATTGTCAGCCCACACCGGTTTTCAAAGTATGCTTTCAATCTCCATAGGCTGGTGGACAAATGACCTTTCAGTTAGCTCACAAAACAGCAGGTAGATTGAGATAACGGACTTACATGTGGAAACGTTATTAGCATCGCCGGAATATGTTGGAATTCAACCACGTAAAGTTTCATTGTATGTCCATTCTATCTGTCTCATGTATTCCTAGATGCTAATCCCTTCAGGTAGGGCCATTGCGTACATGATGTGATAACAATATATAATGTTATTCCCTCATCAGAAACATATCTGAAGTGTTGCTTTGATTCTGTCATGCATATTTGAGAAATTCTTGAATTGCCTTGGAGATGTAGTCCCTGCTCACACTGAGCTCCGCAGGGCCCTGCAGTCTCCCCCTCTCCCATTCACAACCAATGATGATATTTCGTATACTGTCTACACATTGTCTGTAGCCTGGATGTACACTCCATGCAATTATGATCAGTGTGGGTTAGTAAGATAATTAAGAGAGTGTAAATGTCATTGTTTTATTTCTCCTCACTCCTACTCCCTCTTTGTCCAAAGTCTCTTGACATAAATGTAGCTGAAAAATATGACACAAGTAATAAATTCTGTGCTTTCTTCACATTAACCCAGATGTGTCCTCCTTTACATGTGTTACTTATACATATGTAAATGATTTAGAATTTCAAAAACATATCCAGCACTGATCCACAGTATCCACAACTAAAATCTAAATCAGACATATTGCTGCATTGGAATGTAAAATGTACCACAAGTGGTTATGCCTTCTAACCTGATTTAGCGCACACACTCGCACACCCCACCAACCACAGCCCCTTTGGCTGACTTTTTGGTTTTTCCACTTTCTGTTCTTTCCACTCCTTTGAAAAAGCAAATCAACATGAAGTGGCGTTTCTCAACAAAACTGTCTTCGACCAAATCTGCCGAGAAGGCCTTTCATTCGTACATTGTCCAGAAAACTTCTAACATTCAACAGTGTGGCTTGCCCAACTCAGGGAATATGCTCTGTTAATTGGCTACTGCTCACATTGAGAAACGTTATTTCATCAACTGAACACTCAGATGTCATTAAGAAAGTCTTAAAATTTTGCTGACATGTATTTTGTGTGAATAAAATACTGTAATTAACAAAAATTACATCACTGTTACACCTGTTTTTCTTGAGCTATGAATGTAAAAACTAAAACCAATAAGAGTCACATATCAGCAACACCAAAATGAGAAGAACTGATATAACTGTCGGTAACCATTCGTATTTTGCAAAAGTAAACTCCCTCTGCTTTCCTGCGATTCTTCTCTAAGGTGTCCCAGCTTTTTAACTCATAAATATGGAAGTCAAAAGATGATGAGATTCACAGACAAGAAAGGAATCAAAATCTATTGTAGCGTGTCCTTTTCCCCGTGTAAAGTTTGGATTAAATGTCACACATTAGCATGTGAACTTTTAAATGAGCTTGTTTGCTCTCCACGGTGTGGGGCATGTAAATATCCATTTTGAGTATGGAATGGGGATTGCTTAGTGGGGGGCAGGTGGAGTGGGGGTGGGGTAATGCAAGAATTGAGAAGTGCAGGACATATTTGTGGTTTTCACTGGCAATTAAGCTCCAGCAAAGGACTTGAAGCAAACAGCTCTATTGGTTATTTTGCATCGCAGTTGTGTTCATCACCTGAAATGGTAGCAAATTGAAATCTTCTTGGTGGAGGCGATGGTTTCGTGGAAGGAGATAAGTGACTGTACTGAAATTAGATAAGTCGTAATCACTGTCAAAGTAGCATTACTGCTGGGTAAATTCAGATGTGAGGGAAGTGAAATATGCACAGGGGTTGGGATTTGTGATTTTGAGTGTAGTTCTGAGACATACTGTAGATATTCACAGATTTTACATAACGACTAAAGAAAGTCATCAAATTTCATTAGATATATTCATAATAAAGTTCAAGTGAAACCTGAGGAAACATGATAAAGACCAATGATAAAGAAAATCTCTGAAAGACCTAAAGAAGAAATATATCCATGAAACAGTTCGGGTTTAAAGAGAAGTGAGACGCAACCTTAGGGTTCTCATCTCACAATGGGTGTGTCTGTCTTTCTGCAGGTGGAGACAACTGGCTGTACTCTATAAGATATGTGTTTGTTACAAAACCCTATTGCGGTACATATCTGCAGTTTTGTTGCATTGACCATAATTCCTCTTGTTTTAAAATATGAGTCTGGTTATTTATTGATACAATTTCCTACCAGTGAAGGGCTTGTGTCTATAAAACACATTAGAATCATATTGCAATCTTTGCTTACCCAGGAGCAGCGTCATTGTTCTATTATACTCTGTGAACAACAGCATCACAGCCTGTTATCAATCCAATATCTCATAATGTGCTCTATGCTCGGTCATTTTGAATATAAAAAGATCTTTTACTTGCATTGTGCCATATTTCCTATATTTAGTATTAATCTCTTGTACCGACATGAGTCTGACACATCCAATATGATATCTGATTAGTTGCTTTTTTGTTTGTTTTCTTGGTCTCCAGGTGATATTGGATACATGTGCCGAGCTGGTACTATGTTGGCTGTTTCGTCTGGATATAAAAATGATTTAGTGTGTACTCAGCACGCAGTGTCATTGACTAGCTTTAATTTCACTGCAAGGGTGGGCTTTATTGCTCTGCTCTCCAAATGCGCGCGTGTATGCGTGTGTGTATATGAGAGAGAGAGAGAGAGAGACGCACAGAGATGGAATGAGATTGTATATTTGTGTGCATATATCTGTCCTATTTTATACTCTGTAGTGTAGTAATGTACCTCAGAGAGACTCTATAGGCACCCTTCTGTCAAATTTTAATCGGAGTTTGATGGATGAGTGATTAATGACCCTAATTAATTGATATTAATTTCCGGTCACATGATGCCCCTCCCCCCATCCGGTCACATGATGCCCCTCCCCCCATCCGGTCACATGACCCCCCATCCGGTCTCATGACCTCAGCGTGCTTAACACGTGTTACAATATATTCCCGCTAATTTCAATTCAACCAATAGAAACAGAGACAGGCTCCGAGTTTTATGAGTAATACAATTAAAGTATAAAAAAAAACAATAAGTGTTAAATAATCAAGAATAATATACGATATAATATATTTAAATAGAATGTTGTAATTAACTCTGGTTTTGCTCACCAAGCCGTTCGTGTTTGTGCGTGTGTCCGGGCAGAATACTGGACAGGGAGAGGGTTGAACTTTGAACATGTCCCTCAGGATGTCTCAATGCCATACATTGTTTAAGGTGAACTCCTTCTGACCTCTATGAGTTTGAATTAGCCAATAGAAGCAGAGACAAGGGGTTCGGTGTTAGAAAATCAATAGTAACATACAATATAGTATATTCAAATAGATTTGGCTGTTGTAACTACATCCGGTTTTTTTTAAACACAAGGTCTTTCTGATATACTGCCTGAAGCGGGACAGGCCCCAGCCATCAGGAAGACTCTCATGACCTCCGGTCATCATGCGTGACACATGTGGCTCTCTATATTTCCGATCATCTCAATTGGGTCTCTATCGGGGGTTGATTGATATGGAGTAAACGCCAGCACAGGATTCATTCTCGTGACTTTTTGGAGGAGGCCCCATGACAGTGCTGCTCACCAAGTCATGTGTGTGTGTTTGTATATAAAGACATATAGAAACAAAAGTCCCTAAAGAAAACCTACAGTTTAACTATTTTACTGCATTATTTATGGTAGCACAATTAGCCAGTGTTGACTATGAGTTTGTGATTTCCTTCATCACTTCAATTTTAAACTCTAATAGATTTTCTTTTTCTGTAACACTTGCTAGTGTGATACATTTCAGTAAATGTTCCTCATTTGTACACGTACTTCTTAAGAATATGTGACAGACAGTAAACAGGCCTACTCAAATTTAACTTTTATCTTTCCGCAGTTAAAGAATTTGTCCAGACTTTTCCAGAATTTGGCCCGGCATCACTGTGAATGATTTTGTTCAGTTTTTTTTCTTGCTGTTGAATCAACACTGATCTTCCCACTGCTTCATGTTGTCTCCAAAATAGTAAATCTTGGTTTAAATACATTTGAAACTCAGATTTTTTTTCTGTAACACTTGCTAGTGTGAAACATGTTAGTAAAAGTTCCTCATCTGTAAATTTATTTCTGAACAATATCTGACAGGGACTAAACAGGCCTCGGTGAGGTTCCCTTGGATTTCTATTGATTTATTGAATGTGTAAATATTTATCAAACTGAATGGTCATTCAGTTTTTATATAGTTTTTTTTTTTCTTTTGGTGTTTGTTGCACAAATTTAAATATATGCTGGCTATCAGCCAAAAATTCAATCAGTGAATTTGTGTTTTTTCTTAAATACTCCCTCTCACGGAGACTTACTTACATCTTCTGACAACTAGCCCCACTTATAATAACATTGACTAAGTTTGCTATTGGTACACTTTACCTAAAAATAAAAATTAAACATACTCACTACACAACCATGCTCCAAGAGTTGCTCATAACATGGTGAATTGTTTTGTTACCTTTAAAATGATCTGCAGCTTTTGTTCCTCGGTCCTAATGATGCTGTTCACTAATGTTCTCTAACAGACAGTACAACACCTCTTGTAATTGATAAGCTTATAAATGATCAATGCGAAGCATCAGTATGCGCTAAAGAAGATCATATCAGTCAAATTAAGTAAAATATCATTATACTCAAAGCAATCAAAATTATATTTCTCTGAAAGGTCATTTTTCCTTTTCAGAGAGTTTAGACTGTATGAAAGGAATCAGTGAAATATACTATGAAATATTTTATCTGCTGCATCCCGATAATAAAACTTCAATTGTGAATTGAATGATTACATTGTATCTAGACACAAAAGAATCAACCGTTAATTAGTAATCATACTGACTAACAAGATCTGATCAAACAAGAAACTTGACTACCTCAAGGGATTTCTCACATTGGAGAATAAACCGTCTGACTTTCTTTAGCCACTAAATTTAACCTTACCAAAGTTTTGCCTTGGAGCAAACAGGTACTGAGTTTGAAGCGGATCAGATGCCTTCAGCCATCTGCTAAAGCTAGACTCCGGCCTTCCTCACTGTAAAATAAAACATTAGACTTAAACAAAAAGTTCAAGCGAACATCACTTAATTATCATCGACTTGTTGTTTGTACTCATCTTAAGCAAGTGGCAGGAATATTTGGATATATAAAAAAAAAGCATTATAAGTTAATCTATTTAAGTTGAGTCCATGCAACAAGTAAAATAAAATAAAAAGTGAACTATTTGAAAGTAATGAGGATTTTGGGTGGTAAAAGTTGAACATTTTAACATGCCCAGACACTACGCCATTTCTGCTCAAGCAAACCAAAAGGTTTTGAACAGAACAACCATGTCAAATAATGAGACCATGAATCTTTAATCTATGTAGCAAATATATTGCTGCTGCTGTAGGCAGAAAATAAAAGAAGTTTTACGGAGAATAATATTTTGGATGAGTTTAAGAATATTGTTTGCCAAAATCACACGGTGTAACTACACTTGTCTTTTATATGTAGCAGTAATTGAATCTTTTTGAGGCAATTGGTTGCATAAATTAAAGTAAATACGACCTATTTTCCTGCTCCACATACTTAGTTAGCAATTTGCCAGCTAGCTTCCCAGTCTGAACTTCTGGGCAATGTCTTGATTCAGTCAAATTTTCTATCTTGTATCTCCTGAACTCTGATATTTTGCTTGCTCGTCTTCATCGTGCTCTGAATGCAGTATCGGGTTTCTCTTACTTTAACCCGCCCAACTTACACCTGATTGGCATGTTAGCCTTTTGATTCCCTCCCAGTGAGGCGGTGCTTCACAAAGCAAACTGTTTGTCAAACTGTTGATCTGCCTCATGGCTGTTTTAGAAGATATGGTGACTGAGGTTTAGACAGTACTAGCCCGCTCATGCAGCTTGTTTTTATTAGATGGCAGTCCTAAAAGTACATATCTTTAAAATATGAATAAATATGTACAATTCCATAATTATTCGATCCAACGGTTATAGAAGTTTTGTAATAATGCAATTCAGGTATTTTACATTTTCTGGACTAAAGGAGGATTTCAGTTCAACACCTGTGGTTTCTTAATGTAAGTGTTTCTGCTACTGGACAAGAAACAGGGTTAAAAGAGGATTTAGAAAGAAAAATACAAAGATGATAGTTGTTTTTACCGAGAGCAAGGCTGTGACTAGTTATCGGGACAGAATGAGACCTGTAAAACTGTTGGGCATCTGCTCCAACAATTTATTAATCTTTAGGAAATATTTTTTGGACACAGCCATCCGCAGGAGCAAGATGAAGCAAGAACATCACAACATCAGATGTATTTTTTCATCCTTATATCCGTGATTTAAAACTATTTTTAATTTTTGTGTCATCTTAAAGATGGAAAGAGTCAATTATTTTTCACCCATGGAAAAGTGTAAAGTGTTTATTATGAGTAGGATTAACCAAGCTGAAGGAAAACAAAGAAAAAGGATAAATAAATATTAATTGATACAGAACCGAATCAGCAAATATGAACTTATGAAACTATTGAAACCTTCAAGAATTTTATGTTGTGTAAGATATTTAAGAAACTAATAATGAATCTGCGTTCATGAATTTCTTTATTTGGTTGTTATCTGTAAAATACGTTTACCTTTTGTTTTGTTGAACACCAGACATCTCATCTCTTTCCCACAGTTTTTTTTCCACTTAGTTCCACTACTGCAGTGGATTTTATAGTCAATGTTTAAAGCCAGCACAGAGTCTGAAGCGATGGAGGAGATTTACGTCAATATGGAACCTGTTGGAAAAACTGCATCTAATCACACAGGTAAGAACGAAGTTACAGAGAAATTTAGTGTGTATTGAATTCAATTTTGCTAAGGTTGAGGTTTTTGTTAAGGTTCGAACATCTCCAAAGAGAGGCTCTGCCTCCGTGCGGCTGTATGTTTGGGAATCCTGAATGTTTTACTTTTGGCTGAACTCATCGCCCTCAGTGTACACAGTGAGTCTTCTTCTAGTCATCTTAAAGATGTAAAAAGAGTAAATTTTAAGTTTCTGTTATATAAAAAATGTCATTGTTCCCCTTCTAAAATCAAACTGACCAAATAGCAAGGGTTTAAAACAGAATAAAGCTTAGTGACTCAAAGTGTTGCAGAGAGGTGAAACATTACATTAAGTTACATGAGTTTGATTCATTTTCAGCAATGGTTGCATTTGCAGCCATTTAGGTTAGCAGGTCTTTAATATCTTTTCTTTTTCAAACTATTTACCCAACGATTTATTGTTCAGTGTTACCTCAGTTTAAATTCTACAGGCATAACCAAAATCATGAAACTATTTTATAAGTCTTAAGTGAAAACACAATGCCACTTCTTTTTGCAAACATGGTTAATTTTTTTTTTTTTTTTTGCAGCTCATCACATGACAGCAGATTTTTCTGACATCAGCAACATTCTGACCGAGCAGAACAGCAGCAGCAAGTTTCCCTCCATGAACGCTAACTTCACTGAAACGGCTCCACGAGCTGAAGACACTTTAAGGTTGGTCAAAAGCTTTAAAAAATTTGGATTTCGTTAAAAATTGAATTCTACTCTGAATTGTAGAGTATAACTAATAACTTTCCTTTTTGGTCTAAATGAATATAATGTAAATGAACAACTTTTATTTTAATTTATTAAGTGCTCTATCATTTGCATGTGCTAAAAAACAACAATGTAAAACAAACTAAACTTTGATTTTTTTCTCCTTAAAGGGAAATTGTGTCCTACAGAACGAACAAACATCAGTTGTTCCTGTTCATCCAGGGGCTGCGGAAGAAGAGAAGAGCAGATCCACTAGTGATGGATGATTAGGATCTGTGTTCACTGTGATATTATTCACCAACAATAATGTAGCTTATTAGTACGGTGTTACATAAAACCCTAAAGATAAAATGTACACTTCCAACTGTTGTGACCTGCATCTAATAACACAACAATTTTATCGCTTGTACTCTGTGTTTTTCTTTCTTGTTAAAACTCTGACATGATAAACAAATGTTTTTTTTTGTTTGTTTGTTTTTTTGTTTTTTTTTTGTATTTTTGCGGAGAATCGGTTGATGCGCTCTGATTGTGTATTAATGTGACTTTTACTACGAAACTTTATGGAGTTCCAGTTGTGTCCGGTAATAGCGGATTAAGTTCTATCTTGGTAAAATTATATTTCCAATTATTTACTATCATTTGTAATAAAGTGATGCCAACACCACGGATTCAACAGTGAGGAGTTTGTTCTAGTCATCTTAAAGACGGAAAGAGTCAATGTTGTGCTGATTCTGAGTAACTGAATGATTAACTGAATGACTTTTTATTCATTTCAGAGTTCAATCAGCGAGGTTATTCATTTTGTGATGGTCCTAGTCTATGAAAGAAAGAAACAAAGAAAGAAAGCAGCAAATGTACATGTTGGTTCCACCGGCTTCCCCTGAAAATATGGATAAATTAAGTCATTGTAGGGTTAAAGTAATTTGAAGAGGGAGAAGCGTATAAACAAGTCAAGTCAATGACGAGTCAATGACATGATGCATTCTGCATTTTTAACTCAGTTAACTTAACTTTTTGTTTTTTTAACTGACTTTAATACATTTAAATTGCTACGTTGTTTGATAAGTAGAATGGAAATGACTATTTTTTGTAAATGGTCTTGTAAATTAGCGTTTTAAAAATCAACTGAATTGAATTAAGAAATTTGACCATCGGATTGGACTGAAGAGAAATGATGAGCAATGTTTTATGGGTGGATGAAAGTAAAGATTGGTATTTTTGTAACATCAAAAGTTCATTTTTGAGGCAAACAGAAAATCCAGCTTATTATAGTTTACTGGGACTAACAACCCCCGGACAAATTTGGGAAAAAAATTCAGCTAAAGCGGGTGGTGCTTTAAGGAACAATGAGACACAGCCCAGTGTGGGGCCACATGTAGAGGGGATAAGCAAGGCTGTAGTAAGCGCCGTTACCAATTTGGTACTTTGTGGTTATAGTTTTCTCCAAGTTGCGTTTGAAGAAATTATGAACATGTGCAAAACTGAGAAACTCTATCAATCAACCAACTGGACATTAAAGTATGTCACCGGAGATTTGTTCTCCTGTCCACGCGATGAATCCTTGGCCCACTGCATCAGTGAAGACTGTCGCATGGGAGCAGGCATAGCGGTGATGTTCAAGAAGAAGTTTGGTCGAGTCTCAGAGTTAAAGGAGCAGAGTGAGTCAGACTAGTTACTAAAGTCTTTGTTTTGGAAAAAAATGTTTTATGTTTTTGCAGTTCATTCAAATGTATGATTTCAACAGCAGGTGCTAAATCATATTCTGTTTTGTATTTTTTTGTATGTCCTAATAGAGAAGCTTCCAGGGCAGTGTGCTGTCCTGACACATGATCAACGTTTCATCTACTATCTGGTAAACATACCACAATTATACTGCACAGGACCAAAACCTGTTTCATTATTCGATCTGGTAACTGTATCTTTCCTATTATGTGTCTCAGATCACAAAGAAAAAAGCCAGCCAGAAACCCACGTATGTCAACCTAAGACAGAGTCTGGAAGACATGAAATCTCACTGCTTAGAAAATGGTGTCAATAGGATATCAATACCTCGGTTTGTAGGAACTACTGTGAATAAATGACTATAATAAATACCCTTAAATCTTCTTCTTTATTGGGAATAATTAATCAATTTGCTTGTCTCATATCTCCCCCCTCAGAATTGGCTGTGGCCTGGACCAGCTGCAATGGTCAAAGGTGTCAAAGATCCTGGAGCAGATCTTTAAAGAGACAAATATCTCCATCACAGTGTACAGCCTGCCCTGTGTTGGGTCAAAGCTTCAAATGCATGCCGTGTAGTACATTTTCATTTGAGTTTTGTTTTTAACTTTAAATCCTTTATAATCTCTTAAAATTTTGGATGAAATCAACACTCCTTAAACAGTTTTAAGGAAACAATAAATAAGGAAACAATAAAAACCTCCCCATAAGATGTTTACATACAAGACTTTTAACATCCCACTGATGTAAAAATGATGTTTCCTGCCATTAAAGATACGAAACTTATTGTAAACACTGATGTTGCACTGTCACTATCGTACTACATGATGCTACTACTAAATCATGCTACACAAAATGATCCAACAAAGCCCCTGAGGCAGGTAAAATACAATAGTTATGCCTAAAATTTGTTTTTTTGTTTTTCTAAATCTATATAGTTGTTGAAAACGTAGCTTTTCCTGTGAATCTGTAAATCTAAATTGTGAAAGAGTTTGCTTCTCTAGCTTTATTTTCCTGACCCAAATTCAGGAGCAAGATTGTTGTCACAAGTTCTTTTTTTTGTCATGAGTTTTTAGTGATTCTGATACTTGACTTTTTTAGTATTTGTAACCTGTGAATTAAGTTGTACAGAATATTAGGACTTATATCTTTGTAAATAAAATTTAAGACAACAGCTTCATTTTATTGCAAGGGATGACCTTTACCTGCTAAAACACCAGGCAACGGTATGTAGGAAAATGCAATTTGAAATTTTTAGAAATTTCTTAGTTTTGCCTCAAAAATGAACTTTTGATGTTACAAAAATACCAATCTTTACTTTCATCCACCCATAAAACATTGCTCATCATTTCTCTTCAGTCCAATCCGATGGTCAAATTTCTTAATTCAATTCAGTTGATTTTTAAAACGCTAATTTACAAGACCATTTACAAAAAATAGTCATTTCCATTCTACTTATCAAACAACGTAGCAATTTAAATGTATTAAAGTCAGTTAAAAAAACAAAAAGTTAAGTTAACTGAGTTAAAAATGCAGAATGCATCATGTCATTGACTCGTCATTGACTTGACTTGTTTATACGCTTCTCCCTCTTCAAATTACTTTAACCCTACAATGACTTAATTTATCCATATTTTCAGGGGAAGCCGGTGGAACCAACATGTACATTTGCTGCTTTCTTTCTTTGTTTCTTTCTTTCATAGACTAGGACCATCACAAAATGAATAACCTCGCTGATTGAACTCTGAAATGAATAAAAAGTCATTCAGTTAATCATTCAGTTACTCAGAATCAGCACAACATTGACTCTTTCCGTCTTTAAGATGACTAGAACAAACTCCTCACTGTTGAATCCGTGGTGTTGGCATCACTTTATTACAAATGATAGTAAATAATTGGAAATATAATTTTACCAAGATAGAACTTAATCCGCTATTACCGGACACAACTGGAACTCCATAAAGTTTCGTAGTAAAAGTCACATTAATACACAATCAGAGCGCATCAACCGATTCTCCGCAAAAATACAAAAAAAAAACAAAAAAACAAACAAACAAAAAAAAACATTTGTTTATCATGTCAGAGTTTTAACAAGAAAGAAAAACACAGAGTACAAGCGATAAAATTGTTGTGTTATTAGATGCAGGTCACAACAGTTGGAAGTGTACATTTTATCTTTAGGGTTTTATGTAACACCGTACTAATAAGCTACATTATTGTTGGTGAATAATATCACAGTGAACACAGATCCTAATCATCCATCACTAGTGGATCTGCTCTTCTCTTCTTCCGCAGCCCCTGGATGAACAGGAACAACTGATGTTTGTTCGTTCTGTAGGACACAATTTCCCTTTAAGGAGAAAAAAATCAAAGTTTAGTTTGTTTTACATTGTTGTTTTTTAGCACATGCAAATGATAGAGCACTTAATAAATTAAAATAAAAGTTGTTCATTTACATTATATTCATTTAGACCAAAAAGGAAAGTTATTAGTTATACTCTACAATTCAGAGTAGAATTCAATTTTTAACGAAATCCAAATTTTTTAAAGCTTTTGACCAACCTTAAAGTGTCTTCAGCTCGTGGAGCCGTTTCAGTGAAGTTAGCGTTCATGGAGGGAAACTTGCTGCTGCTGTTCTGCTCGGTCAGAATGTTGCTGATGTCAGAAAAATCTGCTGTCATGTGATGAGCTGCAAAAAAAAAAAAAAAAATTAACCATGTTTGCAAAAAGAAGTGGCATTGTGTTTTCACTTAAGACTTATAAAATAGTTTCATGATTTTGGTTATGCCTGTAGAATTTAAACTGAGGTAACACTGAACAATAAATCGTTGGGTAAATAGTTTGAAAAAGAAAAGATATTAAAGACCTGCTAACCTAAATGGCTGCAAATGCAACCATTGCTGAAAATGAATCAAACTCATGTAACTTAATGTAATGTTTCACCTCTCTGCAACACTTTGAGTCACTAAGCTTTATTCTGTTTTAAACCCTTGCTATTTGGTCAGTTTGATTTTAGAAGGGGAACAATGACATTTTTTATATAACAGAAACTTAAAATTTACTCTTTTTACATCTTTAAGATGACTAGAAGAAGACTCACTGTGTACACTGAGGGCGATGAGTTCAGCCAAAAGTAAAACATTCAGGATTCCCAAACATACAGCCGCACGGAGGCAGAGCCTCTCTTTGGAGATGTTCGAACCTTAACAAAAACCTCAACCTTAGCAAAATTGAATTCAATACACACTAAATTTCTCTGTAACTTCGTTCTTACCTGTGTGATTAGATGCAGTTTTTCCAACAGGTTCCATATTGACGTAAATCTCCTCCATCGCTTCAGACTCTGTGCTGGCTTTAAACATTGACTATAAAATCCACTGCAGTAGTGGAACTAAGTGGAAAAAAAACTGTGGGAAAGAGATGAGATGTCTGGTGTTCAACAAAACAAAAGGTAAACGTATTTTACAGATAACAACCAAATAAAGAAATTCATGAACGCAGATTCATTATTAGTTTCTTAAATATCTTACACAACATAAAATTCTTGAAGGTTTCAATAGTTTCATAAGTTCATATTTGCTGATTCGGTTCTGTATCAATTAATATTTATTTATCCTTTTTCTTTGTTTTCCTTCAGCTTGGTTAATCCTACTCATAATAAACACTTTACACTTTTCCATGGGTGAAAAATAATTGACTCTTTCCATCTTTAAGATGACACAAAAATTAAAAATAGTTTTAAATCACGGATATAAGGATGAAAAAATACATCTGATGTTGTGATGTTCTTGCTTCATCTTGCTCCTGCGGATGGCTGTGTCCAAAAAATATTTCCTAAAGATTAATAAATTGTTGGAGCAGATGCCCAACAGTTTTACAGGTCTCATTCTGTCCCGATAACTAGTCACAGCCTTGCTCTCGGTAAAAACAACTATCATCTTTGTATTTTTCTTTCTAAATCCTCTTTTAACCCTGTTTCTTGTCCAGTAGCAGAAACACTTACATTAAGAAACCACAGGTGTTGAACTGAAATCCTCCTTTAGTCCAGAAAATGTAAAATACCTGAATTGCATTATTACAAAACTTCTATAACCGTTGGATCGAATAATTATGGAATTGTACATATTTATTCATATTTTAAAGATATGTACTTTTAGGACTGCCATCTAATAAAAACAAGCTGCATGAGCGGGCTAGTACTGTCTAAACCTCAGTCACCATATCTTCTAAAACAGCCATGAGGCAGATCAACAGTTTGACAAACAGTTTGCTTTGTGAAGCACCGCCTCACTGGGAGGGAATCAAAAGGCTAACATGCCAATCAGGTGTAAGTTGGGCGGGTTAAAGTAAGAGAAACCCGATACTGCATTCAGAGCACGATGAAGACGAGCAAGCAAAATATCAGAGTTCAGGAGATACAAGATAGAAAATTTGACTGAATCAAGACATTGCCCAGAAGTTCAGACTGGGAAGCTAGCTGGCAAATTGCTAACTAAGTATGTGGAGCAGGAAAATAGGTCGTATTTACTTTAATTTATGCAACCAATTGCCTCAAAAAGATTCAATTACTGCTACATATAAAAGACAAGTGTAGTTACACCGTGTGATTTTGGCAAACAATATTCTTAAACTCATCCAAAATATTATTCTCCGTAAAACTTCTTTTATTTTCTGCCTACAGCAGCAGCAATATATTTGCTACATAGATTAAAGATTCATGGTCTCATTATTTGACATGGTTGTTCTGTTCAAAACCTTTTGGTTTGCTTGAGCAGAAATGGCGTAGTGTCTGGGCATGTTAAAATGTTCAACTTTTACCACCCAAAATCCTCATTACTTTCAAATAGTTCACTTTTTATTTTATTTTACTTGTTGCATGGACTCAACTTAAATAGATTAACTTATAATGCTTTTTTTTATATATCCAAATATTCCTGCCACTTGCTTAAGATGAGTACAAACAACAAGTCGATGATAATTAAGTGATGTTCGCTTGAACTTTTTGTTTAAGTCTAATGTTTTATTTTACAGTGAGGAAGGCCGGAGTCTAGCTTTAGCAGATGGCTGAAGGCATCTGATCCGCTTCAAACTCAGTACCTGTTTGCTCCAAGGCAAAACTTTGGTAAGGTTAAATTTAGTGGCTAAAGAAAGTCAGACGGTTTATTCTCCAATGTGAGAAATCCCTTGAGGTAGTCAAGTTTCTTGTTTGATCAGATCTTGTTAGTCAGTATGATTACTAATTAACGGTTGATTCTTTTGTGTCTAGATACAATGTAATCATTCAATTCACAATTGAAGTTTTATTATCGGGATGCAGCAGATAAAATATTTCATAGTATATTTCACTGATTCCTTTCATACAGTCTAAACTCTCTGAAAAGGAAAAATGACCTTTCAGAGAAATATAATTTTGATTGCTTTGAGTATAATGATATTTTACTTAATTTGACTGATATGATCTTCTTTAGCGCATACTGATGCTTCGCATTGATCATTTATAAGCTTATCAATTACAAGAGGTGTTGTACTGTCTGTTAGAGAACATTAGTGAACAGCATCATTAGGACCGAGGAACAAAAGCTGCAGATCATTTTAAAGGTAACAAAACAATTCACCATGTTATGAGCAAC
The DNA here is from genome assembly GCF_003331165.1 of Xiphophorus hellerii. Taxonomy (NCBI): domain Eukaryota; kingdom Metazoa; phylum Chordata; class Actinopteri; order Cyprinodontiformes; family Poeciliidae; genus Xiphophorus; species Xiphophorus hellerii. The sequence continues at coordinate 10,320,147 of NC_045692.1, forward strand.
TCTTGGAGCATGGTTGTGTAGTGAGTATGTTTAATTTTTATTTTTAGGTAAAGTGTACCAATAGCAAACTTAGTCAATGTTATTATAAGTGGGGCTAGTTGTCAGAAGATGTAAGTAAGTCTCCGTGAGAGGGAGTATTTAAGAAAAAACACAAATTCACTGATTGAATTTTTGGCTGATAGCCAGCATATATTTAAATTTGTGCAACAAACACCAAAAGAAAAAAAAAAACTATATAAAAACTGAATGACCATTCAGTTTGATAAATATTTACACATTCAATAAATCAATAGAAATCCAAGGGAACCTCACCGAGGCCTGTTTAGTCCCTGTCAGATATTGTTCAGAAATAAATTTACAGATGAGGAACTTTTACTAACATGTTTCACACTAGCAAGTGTTACAGAAAAAAAATCTGAGTTTCAAATGTATTTAAACCAAGATTTACTATTTTGGAGACAACATGAAGCAGTGGGAAGATCAGTGTTGATTCAACAGCAAGAAAAAAAACTGAACAAAATCATTCACAGTGATGCCGGGCCAAATTCTGGAAAAGTCTGGACAAATTCTTTAACTGCGGAAAGATAAAAGTTAAATTTGAGTAGGCCTGTTTACTGTCTGTCACATATTCTTAAGAAGTACGTGTACAAATGAGGAACATTTACTGAAATGTATCACACTAGCAAGTGTTACAGAAAAAGAAAATCTATTAGAGTTTAAAATTGAAGTGATGAAGGAAATCACAAACTCATAGTCAACACTGGCTAATTGTGCTACCATAAATAATGCAGTAAAATAGTTAAACTGTAGGTTTTCTTTAGGGACTTTTGTTTCTATATGTCTTTATATACAAACACACACACATGACTTGGTGAGCAGCACTGTCATGGGGCCTCCTCCAAAAAGTCACGAGAATGAATCCTGTGCTGGCGTTTACTCCATATCAATCAACCCCCGATAGAGACCCAATTGAGATGATCGGAAATATAGAGAGCCACATGTGTCACGCATGATGACCGGAGGTCATGAGAGTCTTCCTGATGGCTGGGGCCTGTCCCGCTTCAGGCAGTATATCAGAAAGACCTTGTGTTTAAAAAAAACCGGATGTAGTTACAACAGCCAAATCTATTTGAATATACTATATTGTATGTTACTATTGATTTTCTAACACCGAACCCCTTGTCTCTGCTTCTATTGGCTAATTCAAACTCATAGAGGTCAGAAGGAGTTCACCTTAAACAATGTATGGCATTGAGACATCCTGAGGGACATGTTCAAAGTTCAACCCTCTCCCTGTCCAGTATTCTGCCCGGACACACGCACAAACACGAACGGCTTGGTGAGCAAAACCAGAGTTAATTACAACATTCTATTTAAATATATTATATCGTATATTATTCTTGATTATTTAACACTTATTGTTTTTTTTTATACTTTAATTGTATTACTCATAAAACTCGGAGCCTGTCTCTGTTTCTATTGGTTGAATTGAAATTAGCGGGAATATATTGTAACACGTGTTAAGCACGCTGAGGTCATGAGACCGGATGGGGGGTCATGTGACCGGATGGGGGGAGGGGCATCATGTGACCGGATGGGGGGAGGGGCATCATGTGACCGGAAATTAATATCAATTAATTAGGGTCATTAATCACTCATCCATCAAACTCCGATTAAAATTTGACAGAAGGGTGCCTATAGAGTCTCTCTTACCTCACCTGTAAATACGCATACACACCCCCACATACGCACGCACACGCCCACACAAACACATTATAAGCAGTCACAAAATTTGCTTTTCTGTACTGTCAAAAAGACTACTATGAACCTTATTAAACACAATCAGCTTTTCCGATTAATAAGATCTTGTGGCACAAGATACAAGCAATAGTAAAACACCACTATAGTTCTCATCTAAGAGTAACTTGTCTAGTTGCTGGGAGCTCTAGACTTTCTCCATTTAACAAATAGTAAGCAACTAGTTAAGAAGATGTGTGTGTTAAAGATGACACCATGTCTTAATTTTTGAGGCTCATATTTTGAGCAGAATTGTGTTGTCAGACTCAACTAAAAATGTCTGCTCGTCTGATTGTCTGAACACACTTTGGCTTTTATTTGTTACGTGTTTCACAGAAAGCTGCAGAGCTTTCATTAACTGTCTTCGCACTGGGGACTATTTTTTTGGAAACGTCAAAAATTAAGCATTGCCGTTCTGAGATGCCATAGTATATTTTGCACATAACCACCACTGTTAGACAATCACAACAAGTGCTACTCTAGTGTCACACCACTGACTTAACAATATGATAATGCAATTTCATGCAACTTTGTGCAGATGCTGGGCTTGCAGTAAAAATTATCATCTGACTCAAGTGAATATATAGTACCTGATCTGAACTGTTGAACTGACAGCCTCTATCTGTTTTCTGCAAGTAATTATTTGACTAATTTCAACACTTTCTGAAAATGCAACTAATTTCTCAATATTAAACCCAATATTGCATGTGGTCTCACCTTCCTGATAGATGTTCTATACCTCTACTTCCAAAATGAACAATTACAATCTAATGAAAACAAGCATTTAACACTTTGTAAGTTAATCTTAACATAAAAAAAATATTCAGTGATTTAGTCCATCAGGACTCTAATGCTCAATAAGGTGAATTTTGTTTACATTATCATTTTATTCTGGATTTTTTGCAACATATATTTCTAAAGTATCTTTCAGAAAATGTTACTGCATCATAAGTTAGATTTACTCTGTTAGATCATTGTGTTTGTGCTTTTGAAATGATCTGAGCAATGCGATCGATTTTCTGAAACAACACATTAATTTTAAGTTTCTTTGTTGTTCTCAGTAAGTAGGCTAATCATTGACACTCACAGGTAGGACACTGTGGTCATCCCAGTTCAAGAAACCGAGGAGCTCCGGTATTCCTTGATAAACCTTACTTCTGATCAAATGCTACAGAGCCATAATTATTGTTGTGCCACTGCATTCTTTAACCTTTCCATGACCCTGTTGAATGCCAGTGGCCCAATCACAAAACCTAATTGAATCTGCTCAGCAGCATCCCCTCAACTGATGAAAAAATAAAATTGGAGGTGAAAAATGAATACAACAGCAGAGAGAAACAGTGCAAAGAGGGGAGGTGATGCTGGTGTTGAAGGGGGGAGTCACAGTGCATCTATATAAATGCAAAGACATAACTCACAAACACACAGCCAGACATGTACGCACAGTCACACTTTTTTCTTTCTTTCTTTTTTCAGTCTGACAGGAGATGGGAAGTGGGAAATGGCAGAGAGAATGGAGGAGAGAGGTTTGGGTGGTTTCTCATTACCCTCTAGCCTATTTGGAGGATATTCCTATCTGATAATCTGATTTATTTGCAATTTTCCTGTAAGCAGCTTAGTGTTTACCTCTGAGATTAATATTTTTTCTCTGTTATTAATATCAGACTGTAATTAGGAGTGATCCGTTTCACTATACATTATTCTGTGGTCGCCAGGCAGCCAGCTGAATAAAACTATTGATGCAACTTCCCTGTTGTCAAGAAAAAGATTGAAGAGGAGAATCTTTTTTTTTTATTATTATTTATTTGTTTTAATGTGGACATGTCTGGAGAGATGCAGGGCAAGGGTGTAAGACTACAGCACAGTGTACCTTCCAGTATGTCCAAACTGTGTGTTTGTGCTGATATGGCTGCTGGAACGTGCATTTTATGTGAGTGTGTATTTCTTTAGTGTGTGAGCGTTTGTGTGACGGTGTGATGGTCCCATCTGATTGATAAGGTGTCTGTGGCGGCTGCAGATTGCTCTTGCTGATTGCTTCTGAGAGCTCCAGCTGATTTATAATCAGAGCAGGATGAAGGATTGGACTGTGGATTGCTTATCTGTTTACCCCCCTCCCAACATAAACTGACAAATTATCATGTTGAACACACACACAAACATGCACACCCCCTCAAGCATGAGCATGCGTCGACCTTCTTATTAGGTGCACTCAAAGACATAGTCATTCGGTTCTATACAGAGTCCTACATAACATGGACTTTACTCATTATCATACTAATTATATTTTTCATGATTGTTTGATTTTCTTCTGTCTTGCAAATCATCAGTTTTTGTCCACTTTTTCAACATTATTCTATCCAAAACAGCAAAATTTCAGAAATTCAGACCTTTTGAAAGCTTTAATCAGCTAGTGGTTAGTAAATTAGTCAGGCGATCTGGTCTTAAAAAGAACCTGATTTCCACTATCACAGAAAGGATGTTTGTACTTTGGCAGCTGTAGTTTTAAAACAGTTCTATCTTAAGTTGAGCTCTCTTCCAATTTACACAGCACCACTGTCCATGTTGTGACAGAAAACATTTTCCAACAGCCAAATTTGACTTTCTTTTAAGTGAAGCAAATGACTTTTTCTCAATCAGTTCACAGCAACAAATGAGGGAAGTGTGTAAATATGCTCAATACCGTATACACCATACAACTGATACAACTCTGTTCATTCTCTAAATTTCTCTGGCATCTCTTTAAAAGGACCTGATAGATTTCATGAAATTTTTTATAGGTTTGAAAACTCTCACTCTTTTAGCTCTCCTGCAGTCTTAACAGACGAGGCAATTTAAACCTCACAAGTTTTTCACTTTGTGTGCAGATCGCACTGACACCGTGTGCGCTTCTACAAGTTTTTTGGGGGCGATTTTGGAAACTGGCAGTCTGACTGGACAACACCCTCCTCCACCCCCTCGCTTCCCCACCCCGACATTTGCAGCTTACCATAATAGCAGTGCATTGCTGACTTGATGTTATCACAAGTTACAACTTGACTGTACATATTATTTGATCTATATTAAAATGTTGCTTAAAATGTACTTTTTCTTTCATAGTTCTATTGCTTTTGCTTATTCTTTGGAGATATTGTCTGAAATGCAAACAGGCTTCAGTTGAAACAGGTGAAGTGACTGATATTCAAAACACTGTACTTGTTCTATATGAATAAAACATGTGTTTTTCTTAATTTTTTGTGAAACGGTTGCCGTAATATCTGAGACCACTTGGCAAGTCAGAGTGCAAGCTAGCAGGTTTAAATGCTGACAGCTTTTCTGTGCCCCACAGCTCTGGGTCAACCTTCTCTGTGCGTGTGTATGAGTGTGTGTTTCTGTTTCTTCATCTTTCTCTTTTCCATTTTATCTATCAGCATGATTATTTGATGCTTTCTGTCTTTTCACCTTACCATTTCATTAATGCACAGTGACAGAAGCATAGGAGTAGGACAAAAGCACAAAGTACCTGAAATACAGACACGCACACACAAACCCACTGACGAATGGCAGCAATTAGATGAGGAAACCAAGCATGTGAGGACAGATGAGAGCTGAGGGGCTTCAATTGCTGTATGGAATGTGTGTGTGTGACTATTGTATGTGTTTGTGTACATTTAGAAGGTTTTTATCCCTCTAATGGACCGTCTATCTGTCTAAATATCAACACTGTCTCATAAGTCAGTGGGCAGTGAAGTGCTGGGCTGTGCTGAGTTGTTGGGTGCTAAGAATTTCTATTGTACAATACACAGGGAAGAACTCTAACTGCTGCATTGTTACTCACAAGAAGGTAATTGATCTTTGGAGTAAATTGAGCATTTGGTTGCAGAAACACTTGTTTTCAAAAGTATTTTTGAAATAACGCTTGCAGAAAATATTTATAATTTTTCCCTTTTTTCCTTGTAGAGTATTAGCCTCTTTCTGACAGATTCTGAGACCTTGATATGGTCGTAATTTTCTACTATCCTTTCATAAAATGACAAAGCTCCAGATCTTAGCTGAAGAATTTATATTTATATTTGTATAAGTTGAGTAACTTACTAGCTTTGTAGTTAGGCAGTCCGCTAAAATAAAAAGAAAAAAAAGGCTGTCCCCATCTAATTCTGTAAATATCCAGAACACGCTTTTCTTTCATTTACAATGTAAGCAGAATTATGTATTTTCATGACTGAGAGGATGCTAGAAGTTTAAGGAAAAAAGACCAAATTGCTTAAAAATATCCTGGAATTTGATTTTGCAGTAAATTGTTCCTGTTTTTTTTTTTTTGTTTGTTTTTTTGATAAACCGCTTGGCCTTTCATGATGATTCAGCAAGACTTATTATTTTCTCTGATTCATATACCTTATGTTATGTTTTTTTTTTGTTTGTTAATATTTGTAATTGTAATTAGTTACAGTTTCTTTGATTTTTTTGGTGCTTAATATTACATAAACATTTTGGCTCTATTTTTTTAAGTGTGGAGAAAAAAAAGTCTATTTAACATTATTTATAAGTCTATTATAGTCTATTTATAAGTCTTTTTAACATTTATTTTCGAACCCAGTTAAAACCACATTAATAATACCCTAAGAACTTGGAAGGGACAGTGAGTTGTATCCACTTTTATAATGGGTAAATAAGCTCACTGAGTGCCTTTCTAACTAATCTCATCATCACATCTATTAATTGCTAAAAAGTTCATAGATTTTGTGTGATGCTGTTTTAATTACAGTTGTGTATATTTGAACAGTACATTTAAAAGTCACTATTCATTTGTCTTGGTGATTAAGTAACAGAAGTGTTAGAAAGAAATGAGATTCTCTGCATATATTGTTTCTTTGCAGAATCTATGTGCTGTAAATCACATGCTCTGAGAGAATTTACTCCTTTTACATACTGATATGAGTGTGTAAGTTTATTTTATTGAAGAAACAGTCTATTGCTCACACTGTAAATCACCCCCATGTTTTAAACCATCACATAAATAAGTAGCCCAACGTGTGTGTGCGCGTGTGTGTCAGCAAGCCAGAGAGAAAGCGGTTTTGAATTCAGGTCTTCAAAATGAAACACACCGTTATTTACATACAAAATAATGTACATAGTAAGTTCATATATGTAGCTTGTGCATATAGAATATTATGAATGAGTGAGTACATATGTGTGTGTGCAGTGTGCCTGTGTGGTAACCCCGCATTGCTGGCAAGCTCATTTCTCTCAGAAATCAAAGTTAAATGGGTCATCTATCATGAGAATATGTGACTGGGACTCTTGTCTCCACCATGCTCTGTGTGTTTGCGTGTGTGTGTCAGGCACACATGCAAGGTGTGTGGCGGAACACCAGTGTGAGCCTTTGCCTTTGCAGCTGTGAGTGTGCACATAGAGACCTGTCTGCGTGTGCGTCTGTGGTGGCCACTTGTCTTTGCCTACGCTATGATTAATGGTTTACATTGGGCTGTTCAGTCATGCATGTTTCTTGGTTTATCGTTTTATGCTGTCTCCAATTAAAGCTCCATAACTTGAGTGATGGCTTCACACCAGTGTCCATCAATAGAGGCCATCAGCGGCCTCATGCATTCAGGATATGGAAGTCACACACTAACTAATATCCTCTTGTGTCAGGGCTAGTGGGCAGTTTGGGTGTGAATATATAAACCTACAATGTTTGAGTGTATGTAAGAACATAATGAATACTGATTCCACCAAACCTATCCCTTTTTACAGACTGTTGCAATCTGAAGCAATTTAAAATACTTTATGATGTAAAATAACTCTTAATGTTTTGTTTGTTTGTTTAATTGTGTTTATTTTGTCTAAACCTAAATAACTAACAACATGAAAATTTGATGCCATGACTGTTGTGTTTAAGTTCATCAGTCATTGACATTATTGAGATATTATTAAAATAATGTTAAATACATGCCAAGGAAATTGTGGCATCATACGTTTTTTTATTTGAAGTTCAAAGCACACATTTGCTGTGAAGATGTTGATGCTTTTGAACAAAATGCTTGTCAGACTGTTTCATTCATTGGGTTTCTTATCAGTTAAGCTGGTCTGCTGTGAAAGAGTAGACTCTTGACTACAATGTCATTAATCCAAGAAATCTAACAAACTGGTTAAAACGGATAAGGAATCATCTGGTTAGCTCTCTGAGTGCTGACTGTTTAAGGTAGTCGATGTTTGCATGATGTTTCACCCTGCATGAAGTAGGGATAAGAATATATTTTTAAAAATACAGTTACATTTAAAATTTGGTGGTAAAAATCTTACTGTCACCGCCTTCTGCTTGCATCTGACACACTGCATTTTTTTAAAGCAAGGTCACCAAATACATTAATATTTGATTATGCTAATCGTTAGAACCAGTGATTGCATCATGACTAGCTACACTATTAAGAAAGCAAATATATATTTATTATATATATATTATTACATGTGGTAATTTTTTGGCTCTCTGCATCAGTCTGACATTTTGCATCTCTTTGTCTCCCTGCTGAAGGGATTGGGCAGCTGATACATACATCTTGATGTGTGAGCTTGTTCATGTGTGTGCCACACAAGCACACAGATACACACTCCATGGAGTATTATTTCATGCAATATTATTTCTCATATAGCTGTAATGATATTAGGCCGATATGTTGATTATACTGTCGGAAAACAGCAGGCTGTTGATTGGGTTAGCATATTACCTTATATCACATCTCCCCATTCATCCCTGTGTTTTGTTTTTTTTTATTTTTTATTGCCCTCATTTTTCCAAATCACTTCTCACTTCCCCAGTTTCCAGGGCGAGGTTGCAGGCGATGCAAGCAAGGTGATGCGAAGTAATATGATGATTGGAAGGCACACAACAATGGAAGAGAGGAGAATACTAAAACCTGGGAGCAGCCAGTGTTGTAATATTATGGGAAAAGCCAAGTGTAGGGGTGGCGAAGTGAATACATGTAATCAAGCTGACAGAAAGGTAAAAGAGAGCACAAATTAGACATGCAACGCTCTCTGCACACCATGTGCATTTCACAAATACATGAAATGTTTTTTTGTTTGCTTGTTTTTTAGTGGACTGGTAAAGGAATCGCGAGGTCTGACTTGGTAAAAAAAAAAAAAAAAATCAGAACATGAAGGAAGGGCACTGATGCAAGAAGAGAACGAGATATTTTAGAGTCCTCTACTGAGATTGTTGGAGAGAATGAGATTTCATTTGCAGCTGGGACAGTGAGTGATGACCCCACAGAGAGTCAGTGTGCATGTTTGTGTTTAAAAATCTAGTTGAATGTGCATCTACACACTGAATTCATACACAGTAATATATGTGCTGTAGTCTATGTACTGTGTATATATTGTGCAAAATTGCAGACTTTGCTGTTGCAGGTCTTTGAGCGTTTTATTTTATTTCTGCTTCTCAGTGAAGCCCCCTAGACAAAAAAAAGAACAAAAAACAAATAAAAAATCATCTGTAAACGTACTATAGCTGTATAGATACACTTACGTTTCCCTCTTGCTTAGCTAGTATATACACACAGGCAAGAAAGACTACAGTATTTGCTAAGAGGAAACAGAGTGAAGACACCACTGGCAAAACTGATGCTATAGTTTAAACCAACCTTTTGTGCTGTTTGGTGCTCAAACACAGAAACATGAACATGCCTAAAAAGACAATTTTAGGGCAAATCACTAACGGTCTTACTTGATACATGTGGCACATGCAAAGGAAATGATTTAGCCATGATTCACATTCAGTTGTACACGCAAGCAGGAAACAGAAAAGCAGAAACAATGACTCGCATCAGCCGTCGCTAATACAAAGGCTGCTACACCATGTCATGGCTAGATGACACAGGAAGAAAAATGAACAGTGGATATCATGAAATTAAAAAAGGGAGACGGATTTAATATTCTACATTGGCTGAAGGGGCTGGGGGAGGGTCGCAGAAAGCAGACCCTGCGATGGGGGGAGGTGTGGAGGTGATGAAGATGAGGGAAATTAATCAGTAGTATCATCTTCAAGGGAGTTCAGCCAACCACCCACCTCAACACTTTTGTCCGCCTGTGAGGGTGGAGCACATAAAGCATCTGGCAAACTGAAATAAAATGGCATAACACTATCAAAATAAAATCAATGTGAAGCAGATCATCATCGTAAGCATCTGGAAGAGTATCCATTTTTAAAGATGCATGGTGTTTGAAGAAGGTCAGACAAGTGCTCTGAGTTGACAGAAATGACTGAGGTCAATGTAGCAATCCAGGAGTTTAACTACAAAGTGGGATTTTCTGTAAAATATGTAAAAGTCAGTAAACACGACTCATCTGCTTCCTAATGTATCCCACTAGCAGGTGAACCAATGAAGAGATAATCATTGGAACCAACTTCAACTGTCAGTGTTTACAATATCGTTCTTGTTTGAGATGCAATGACTTAAGAAACCTGTAGAACTAAGATAGGGTAGCATTTTCAACATAATGCCTCAAAACAGCATTTGTAAATAAAACTGCTGATTAAACATTTTTGCAAACAGTTAGAATGTGAACATAATGTGCTTGTTACTCTCTGTACGTGTGCACCAGTGGGGCTAGAAGTAATCAAGAATAATCCAACTACATACATATATTGAGCTTGTTCTGTTATGTGACAAGTAAAAATTTAAAACAAATCTACTTTGTGCTGACTTTACACCTGTTTATCACAAAAACTATCACTTCCAAATGATTAGAAGCCAGAAAACAAAATTAAAAGTGAACTGATAGTGCTGCAACTCTGACAGCAGTTTATTATGACATATGAATATGAACCTGTCTCTCTTTTTTTTTTTTCAGAATGAGGTAAGGGCGTGTTTGAAGGACGAGCTCTGAAGCTATGAGAGAAGGATGGAGAAAGAAGAGGGAGAAGATTAATCAGCTATATGAGGAAGTTAATGGAGTGAAACATAAGGTAAGATGTCTGCAATCATGCTTTTTCTCAGTTTGCAATGCTTGTATAAAACTGAAACATATTTTGCAAAATTTCATAGATACACCTTTTGAAGAATTAATGCTGTACTGATCTTGGCCATGTATGTTGTTTGTAAATGCAGTATGCTTTAGGACAAGACAATGCTGCAAAAAAACACACAAAAAAACAAAAAAAGTTAAAAAATTCCCCTTCAGATCTGAAATTGTTCAATGAGCTGAACAGTATTGCACTGCACAACCTTGGCTAACATTAATGGTTTACCCCCTCAGTTTCTGTTTGCTAATTTAACTGTGCTATCTCAGTGCCTCAATCAGTTTTCCCACCCACTTATATTATACCTTTTTCAATTATACAGATTACCACCGCTGGTACAGCTTATTGAGCCGTACTTTTGATTCAGTGGCACACGGCCCATTGAGGCATAAGCACTGGCAGATATGCACACACAAATGCACCAGTACACACCACTTGATCTGCATATCATTACGCTTTTGATCGAAGGCCAAGGTTTCGGTGAGAAAGACATCAGTGTCAAATGGAGCGAATGTGCACACTAACACCTGTAGGATTTGCGTGGCCTTGTGTGTCTGCGTGTGCGCGCTCGGGCACGTGTGTGTGCCCATGAGAGAGGCAGCTGTGAAAGCTGCACCTGTTTAATTGAATTAGCCTTGTTAATGTATTCACACAGGCTGCCAAAAAAGCATGGCATCAACAAGCTCATTAGAGCAATTAGTTAATTAATTGTCTGTATGGCAGAGGCTTCCCAGAGAGCTGTGTCTTCATTATCTGATGAATACCGCCTGTTGGAAGTTTGAATGAGAGCTGGTAATACGATCTGCGTGCCAATATATCTCCGCAGATGTCATAGATTTTTTTTCTTTTTTTTTTTTTTATGTTTACTGCAGATGGAATAAATTTGGATGCTAACACATAAAAACACAGCCCACTGCAAGCATGCTTGTGTGTTTGTCTGTGTGCGATATGATTTGAGCACGGTGGCCAATATCAGTGTGCATATTGCATTGAAAGGTTATGTGGGGGGCGTCACTCCCACAGGTAAAGACAGAGCAGTCCTCCTACCCACTTTCTAATCTCTCTTTTATTAGAAGTTAATATCTCGCCTGCTCTTTCTCACTCCACACTCCCACCTGCTTAGAAACGGCCCCGCTCCATCTTTTTAATTTAATTATATTAGCCATCCTCTTCCTTTCTCTCCCCTTTCCTCTGTGTGGTACTAACTCTAAAATTCACATCTCTCTTTAATACACTGTCTGTCCTTTTCTCTCTGTCTCTTTCCATCTCATTCCTTCTTTCTTTGTCCTTAAATTTTTCATTTCTTTTCCTAATCCTTGAAGGAGGGTAGACTTTGCCCAATCAAGGATTTGCACATCAGCCTTTTTTCCTCTCCAGTAGCTTGGTAGCAAAAAAAAAAAAAAAAAAAAACAGATGACAGCGAGGAGAGAAAAAGCAGTTGCAATTGAAGGAGGTGGGAAGCAGCAGTTGAAGGGAGAACCCCAGGGGTGAAACTTTGATTGCTAAAGTAATGAGACTTGATCAGATTGGGGTTTCTATCTCAATAGGAGCTCTGCTAATATGAAAGACCAAGACTTAAGCACTCATTTGAAATAAAATCACAAATCTGATACTCTTTCTTCCGGACTCCAGCCAAGGTCTTATAATCCCCCACTGCAGAATTACGACTTCAAACAGACCACATGGGAACTTTTAATCATCTCTGATGGGGGCACATTTGGAGATGAGAAAAATCACAGTGATGTATTAATTATGTAACAATATTATAGAGCTGACTAAGTCAGTGCTTTAAAGACCTTGAGCTATCCAAGAACTTTTATGGACAATGTGATCTTTAAACACAGCAGATATATTGATTAGACAGACATTTGTAGACCCTGCTTGTCGAGCAATCCCTAAAGCAAGCTGTTTTCTGTTCCCTAAAAAAAAATCATCTGATTTTTTTTTTTTTTTACTGCTTGATCTACAGTGACCTTTTAAAGGTTTCCACCTGTTATCATTCTACATCCAAACATTTTACTGAATTTTACTTTGATTTGATATGAATGACCAATACAAAGGGTGCATAATTATGAACTGGGAGATAAATGAATATGAAAAATGAATATTTGGGTCTGAAAGCAATTCAGTGAAGAGAAATAATCATTCAGCCTTCTTTCTGATACTTATAACTAAAAATCCAGGACAAGCAATGGCCTTTCAATAGTCATCAAATCAGGTGTGTAATTTAAGCTTTACAGAAAAAGAGCTTTTTCTGTAAAGACCTCGGTGAACATTCAGTATTACAAAGATCAATGAAGGGATGACGTTCTGGAGAAGACTAAATGAGGTTTAGGTTGTTTAGGTATCAAAAACTCAGAAATTCTCATATAGCTCTGTTTAAACCTAAATCCAAAAATGGAAATCTGAGAGAAGAAAACCATTGTAGAAAGAAAACCACATGATGTCCAATTTCCAGTTTGGCACAAGACATACATAGGGGACCAAGCAAATATGTGGAATACCATGCTCTGACAAAATGATGCCAAAATTGAACTTTTAGGCCCAGGTGTAATATGTCACGTGAAACTTATATTGCATGTTACCTTGAACACACTATCCCTACTGGTTTAAGGGGAGTAAGCAACAGCATGGTGTAGGGTTAGCCAAAAACAAAGTAGGAATATGTGGCTAGAGTTAAAAGTTTGTATTTACACATGTCCTTTGTCCATTCTGTCTAAACTAAGTCCCTGGGATTTTTTAGCTGTAAATGCAGCATAAAGTTGCTCTACAAATTGCTTATTAGGGTAGATGTCTACTGTCTTATTCATTAAAAAACAAACATAAAAAACCCTGCAAAACACTGTATCTGTTTACGTCTTCTTCTCAGTTTCTGAGAGTGAATGCTTTTACTAAATATTTTTGAAGTGCACAAGATAAGAGAGATTAATGTTTCAATTGTTAGCTGTTTGTTTTATATAATTTTTGTGTTTTTATGAATTAAAGCAATTTGAACTGCCCTGTTGTTGAATTGTGCTATACAAATAAACCTGACTGACTGATAAATTAATAATACATTAAAACATATTTTAAGAATCATACTTGGCCTTCAAAACCAAATAAACTCTTTTTAGGACATGTGACGTGTGACATTTACAGCTTCATCATCCAGATTTAGGTCATTTGAACATCTTCCCTCAAGCCTGTGTTCATACTATAACCATTCCCATGAGACTCAGTGCAAGTCTTTAAACTACATCTCTTGTTGCTACGACAATTTGTTTCAAGTTGACAAGTGCACTATGACTGGAGAAAACATAATGATGATGGATGGGAGTGGTTGAAAATAATGCTTTACGACATGTTTAAGCCTGCATGTGTGTCGGACATGGAGAAGAGGCTAAAACTCTACTACAAAGGAGGCCAAAGGTAGCACAGAAATAAAGAAATAATAGTGAATATATTCAGTGATTCATATAAGGTTAGCATGAATTTCTTAGAGGGATTGTAGCTCTAATCACAATAAAACAGCTACAGTTCCTAAAGTGTAAGAGCTGTCAATGCCTTAATTTTGTTTTACGTTAATGGTGATAATATCTAAAATCTGCTAAAAAAAATATGAGCTCACCTGCATCGCTTATCATGTGAAATCCCTCTTGCACTGTAGACGCATTTACATAAAAAAGATGAACTTTTGAATACTTGTTTGATATGCTGATCCTTAGCGATCCTGAGGCACTGAAATTAATTCATTATCTTCTTAGTTTTCTGAAAACTTTCTTTATTTCCCAATAGTCACACTAAAATGTGAGATGTATCTAGATAAAATAATTTTAATACAATGTGGTGAAGCTAAGTGGGCTATTGCTGGAAATTTTTAATATACATTAGCAATGTTCTGCATTAAGCTACATTAAACATAGCTTTGACTTAAATTATGTTGGATGTGACTCTTTATATTATATGAGGTATAGTCTGAATGAGGCAGGAGTGAGAGGAGTTAGTCTGGAGAAGAAAAGATGGTCCTGAAATGAGCTCAGCTTCTAGATAACACAAGTTTGTTGGAAAAATCAGAAGGTAAAAGATGCAGTTTTTATTTCCTTTTGTAGTTGTGCTTCCTATAACTTAGTTATTTCTCTTAGTTAGAAAAAAAATTAAAAGGTTGTTGCTTTTGCATTGAAATGTGAATGTCTGTGTATGATATAATGTGTTTGTGAAATTTTATTTGCATGTCTGGTGATTATCAGTGGAGCTTCCTTGCTAATCTAACACATGGCTCATTTAACACTGCGCTAATGAAAAGCGTCTTTGATTTGGTTGGGGGCTCTGATTCACAGGCCTACTCAAACTCACATTCATCGGCAGGGTGAGGAGTTCAGCCACTGTCTGTTTCCTTTGAAATTACCATTATTTTTCCCTCACTAAGTGCTTAACTACTGATTCAGAGTTTGCTGCTATTCATACTTGGTGAGGTACATTTCATTTTTTACATTATTACAACGCACACTTAATTTTTACATACACACTGGAGACTTTACGCAAAGAAAAACGCATATTATTATGGACAAATAAGCCAAATAGTAGCCGGGCATATATTGTAAAACCCTGCAAGGTTCTCTTCTGAAGTTATCCTTTTAACATCTGCCAGCACTGTGTGGTTCAGCAACATTTTTGGTAGTTGACACAATTCAGCAATTTCTGGGTTCTTTACCAAACAAAAGTGAGCTCATGAGGCTCTATGTAGGAGACCACCCCAATGAATATCAAAGTATAAAAAAAAAGAAATCATTGAAATGTCTTGGGCGAAAGCCTGGGTCATGGCAGCAAATAAGAAATGAAAGCCCACAAAAAGCAAACAAGAAAACAGTCATTATTTAATAATTCTGGTTTATTACTAAGGTATTCCTACCTCTTGAACTATTTTTTTTATTTCACTGGATTGGAAACACAAACTTCAACACATTTTGTGGGATTTTATTTGACAGGCTAACACAAATAAGTGAGTTACTGTGAAGTGAAGAACAATTGCTTGTTTTTCCAAAACTTTTCCTTATTAAAATCTGGAGTGTGGATTGCATCAGCATTTGGCCTTTAATCTGATGCCGCTAAATGAATTGCTGTATAACCAATTATCTGGATAAATCAAACTTAATTTAGATATAAGTCCAGTTATTCTTGCAGATTTGTTAGAATACATTAGTGAACAAACAACATAATAAAGACCAAGAACACAATAGATCGGTCAGAGACCTTCCAGAGGTGTGAAGACTTTTGGAAGGTTTCACAGAAAATAATATGTTTCATTTCACAAAATGAAAAGGCTGAGTAAAATACACCTCATTGTTTTTATGCAAGTACATTGGTGCATTATTTCATTGTATTTAACTATACATTAGGTATAAACAACAGAGGACCATGTGTGGCACCTGAATCAGCATGTGAATTGTTTGCGAGCCACACAAGACTCAGCTAACATGAAGGAGAAGCAGTCTAAAGAGTGAAACACAAAACTCAAAAGAATGCCTGACCACACTGCAGAGCAAAGGAGGTGGCAAACACACCGCCTGTCTCACACACTCACATGAAGGGAGTCCTTAAATAAGGAACAGAATTGGCCTGCGTTCTCTAAATCAAATCCAGTGTAGTACATCAGGGAATTCTCCTCATTTTTTACTTCTTTCACAGTTAATCATCTGTCCGGTTTCCCCTCCTCCTCCTTTCCCCTCCCACTCTTGCCCTCTCTCCATATTTAATAACTCATCACCACCATCTTGGCTCCACTGAGGGTATGTTAGTCTTACAATAAGGCACCATGTTTGCTTGAATATTATTTAGCAATAGAACAGTACAAGGCCTGCGGAGGGTTTAAATATTGCTTCTATGCTTTGTTGTTATTTTTTCTTTCCCTTTTTTATAATCGTTTTTACATTTCACTTTTTTTTTCTATCTCATCTCTCCTGTCCAGTCTCACCCTCTGCTCAATGAGAACCAGTGGTAATGAATGTGAACATTAAAGAGTCATATGCAAGATGAATGGAATGGCCTTTAGCTTTCTCTCGTCGTCCTCTCTCTACTTTGCTCCGTCTCTCTCCCACTGCTTTTCTTTCTCTCTCCCTCCCCTTGTCTTTTTACCCCTCAAGGTATTTCAGAATGGTGTGTGGCAGTGATGTGTTTTAGGCTTAAATTAACCCATTTACTGTGTCCTTGACCAAACTAAGTCATTTGTCTGCTGCTAGTGGTATAGCAATGTGGCTGCCTGTCAGCCAACTAAATTGAATATATTCAACTTTACATAAAGGCAGTTCTCTATCTCACAACACAAACCTTATCTCGCTGTTACCGCTCACAAATCACAGTTCTGTCACACTGGGCAGTAGTAGTTAATTGTGATCAATTTAATCCTTCATGTACATTTGTCTTATTTATGTTGTGATGCAAAAGTGCTGCAGTGTCACAGCTTTTTAAACAATAAGAAAACAAGAACCTCACTTTAAGCATTACAAATGGCCCTGCCCATAATTATGCTTTAAAAAATCCCCTTAAAGCCATTTACAATACCTTTCATATAAATCAATACAATCTGTGATACTTGGCAGTTGTAAAATATTTTTCGAGACCACTGACCTCCCCTGACATAGCAACAGACCACCCCTTTTGCCTCAGACACACAAAAACACACCCACACATACACAGAGAAATAAAGAGTTTCCCATAAATTTTAGATCCTGGAAAAATTGCCAAAACTGACTCAAAGGAATTTCTTTTTTTTTCTTTTTCTCAGCACATCTGATAACTCCCCCGGTACCAGTGGTGCTGGTCTTATTGCATCCTTCCACTGAGACTTCATCTAAAAGGGCCCAGACATGCTCTTACAAATAAGTACAAAATGCCACAATGATTCTCCATAATTTCTGTCCATGTTATTTGTTGAATTGTTCCAAGAGGGGTTTAACAAATATTGTTTAGCTGGTCCTAATGTTCAATTGCTGATTAGTGTATAAGACAAATTAGATATATGCTTAACAGAGTTCTTACATTTATTAGTTTTTTTTTTTTTTTTATCAGAATCTTCACTTTGCCGTCTGCAATGTTGTATGGCTTTATCAATATAATCCTTTGAAATGCATGTGTTACGTTAAGATAATAAAGCTAAATGTATTAAGTGTTAAAGATGCACCAAAATATCAGCTGGTGACCAGAGTTGGTCTATTTTCAGCCTTGCAAGTGACAACCAGGGATACATGAACCCAACATACGTAAGACTTTTAGTTTGGTGTAGAAGGTATTACTTTGGGAAGAAGACTCACAATAATCTATTTTTAGTATTATGAGGTGAAATCAGAAGCCTTGTATGCATGAGAAGTTATCTAAAAAGAAACTGGTTTCTACAGAGGCAAGTCTACAGAAGCAGCCAGGCCACCACAACATAGAGTACTAGTTTGCAGTGAGTGCTAAAGATTTAGCCTCTTAGCCAGTCTAAACTTTTGTAGTTTGTGTTTTCAGGTACCAGTCTGCAACCAGGCACTAGTTAAGAACTATGGATGTTTTGTTAAATTCCCAGAGGTTGAAATGAATGCTAAAAAAGAATAGCAAAGTTACTTTGTTTTGTCTTTTTGAGCATCCATTGTCTGTCTGTCATGAAACATGTATGAACTGGAAATTCTGGTAAGGATTTACACTCTTTAAAGAAAACACACAGAGACTGCTGTTTACAGTAATTCATCCAGACCACACAAATCGACTCCTCTTGGACACACGGTGTGACATTGCTTCTACTACTGCTATAAATAATAATGACTTCTCAACAAGGTTGAATGGAATGTACTGGAGGGTACTGTCAAAATGTGGAGTACATTGCTTTTTATTTTTCTCTACTCTAGGCTAGTCTGTGTCAAAGAGGTGCTGGAACGGTGACTATTTGAGCAAGCATGGCTAACAAAGAACTGACAGCTTAAATATGGGTATATCACACAGTCATCACACTTGTGCAGAAGTTTCTTTTTTTGAGCTTTAGAAACTTTCCTTGTTCTCACCTTTTATTCAAAGTGCTGCTTCTCTGTGTGTTATGTGTTGACCCAGGGAGAGGTCAAGTTAACCTGTTGAGTTTGCATACAGAGAGCAGCAATTATCAAAATGGTAATGGTGAACAAATGGAATAGGAGTCGCAGCACTTACAGCTCTTCAACCATTTTCATGACAGGCTTCTTTAAACATGGGTTCTACAACTTTAAGCTGATCGAGCAGCTTTATATGTTCAGAGTTAAAGCAGTAACAGCAGGGTTCCTGTCCTTTACATAAAGCTTTTATGATGTTCCTATTTACCACTGTAGAGACGAACCAGAACCCAAACCTCTCTGAATCTTACAACCACACATTCCCTCGCCATGTGTGCCGGCTCATCCCTTTCCTTTTACACTTAAACAGCAAGCAAAACTCGGCTTTGCTTCAACTTCCCACCTTTCTTTCTGTCTCTTTACACCGTTGCAAACAATGGAGTGTGTGCTGAGCAACAGCAGTAAGACCCTATATCTGACCAGAATGAGTTTAAACAGAGATCTGCAACAGAAAGAGAAAAATCCAGCATGAACTGCATCAAGTCAGCAAAGAAATTGGACATTGACAGCAGTAGCTAACGATTACAAACTTCAACAACAAATTGAGCTGCTTGTTTTCTTCATTGCTTAAATGTTGAGGATATAGAAGGATAATTACCAACATGGGTTTTGAAAATTCAAGTGAGTTGACTCTGATACCACTAAGGTTAAGTTGCATGCTCAGTAGGTCAAGAAACGTTTTCTAGACAAATAGGGCTAACAAGGGAGAGAAAATTGTTATGCTAAATTGACACAGTTTTGAGGGTTGAGATAAAATATTATATTCACTTTATTTGTACTACTTTGTCTTTTCCTGCAACAGAATTGATAAAGGGGGTTGCACAGGTGAAAATTCATTTAAACATGGAATTTGCAACTGTAATACTCATTGTGATAGGCTTTTGTCTGTTTATACAATGGTGTTCATAATAAGACTTTAGATAACATATAATAGGATTTTCTTATATTCTAAGCCTTAATAAAAATGCTCACTGATGATAAAGAAAGGCTTCACAGAAAATGATGTAATTTTTATTTTTAGTTCATTTGGATGTTACCAGACTTTACTCTTTCAGTATTTCAATGCTCCACCAGTTATTTAAAAAGGTCACATGCTAGTTCTGAGAGTTTGTGTTTAACCATAAATTAACAAGGTTAAAAAAATAATTACTCAGAAGCTGATTGTGATCTCAGGTGATGGGTTACTTGTAAACCCCCCCCCCCAAGATCACGTTTTGCTTCCAAGTATTATTGACAGAGATTCAATGATTCCGTACTCTATAGTGTTCACATTAAAAAGGCTTGATTTCTCATGCTATTGTTTAGCCATTAGAGAAAAGGTGAAAGCAACTATCAAAATATTTTAATAAATCAGCCTGGAGGAGTAGATATAATTAATTTAAGGATACTCAGAATGAAAGGAGTCACAGTTGCGTTCTAAATCCTTGACACAATTTCTAATCTTGGACAAAAAAAAAAAAAAAACACGTCTGCAATTGTCTTTCACAGTTTAACAGTTTTCAGGTGTCTGTGCTTGTACATCCATGAAGGGGTGGCCATGTGAATGTGGGTGTGTGCAACGGTCTGCATTTCATGTTGTGCTTTAAGTCGCTGGATGGATCATTACATTCTGTCCAGGGATCTCATTTCTGCTTCACATCTGGCCTTACTTTGCGCAGGAAAACTGTTTTTCTCTGATCCCTTAAAAGGCCTGTCTTACACACCCACACATGCACCCCCACGTGCATCCTCCTCACACATTCACAGCTTTACATGTACACTCCACTCCATCATTAAATGGACTCCGCTGGTCGTATGTGTTACTAGAAGAAAGTAAGCGTTCCTGCAGCTTCTCGTCTGTGAGCGAAGCCGAGAACTTAGTAATAAGTATTTTCTGCTGCAACTTGAGACATCTTAACATTAGCACAGCTGAACAAATACTTGTCAACACACTCTCTTCTTAAAGGTACTCTGCTTATTTTCTCTTCATTGTACTCTTGCTCCATCTCCCTTAGACTTTTTTTTTGCTCTGAAGAACAGCGATGCAGTGTTAGTTTTCTGTGAATGCTCCTCACCAAAGGAAAACATGTTTTAAATTTGCTTTCATAAGTTGTCTTTCTTCATGTAAAAGCTGAAATAATGATTGTGAAATCCAGTAATGGAATAGGTTCAAGATAATTATTCAATAAACATGGATTTTTGTTTTATATACAGTGTTTCAAATTTTCCATTTTTGCTCCTTTGTTTTGTAGCTCTCCTGCCCTTTAATGTCTACACTCATATGTACTTCTCTCTGCCCATCTATTAATGGTTCACCCAATCTTAACTGAAACGCATTATCTGATTAATCGTGTTGCTTGAAATCAAACATATGGTGATGCTGTTGTGTCCTAAACCGACCCAAACTTATTAAAACCATTAACATCACATGATGATTTATTCCAGACAAGAGGAATTTTATCTTACCACACACACTTTTAATAGAGGCTGTAATTTGAAAGATCAGGTCACTGATGAGACAGGAGAAAGGGTAAGGAAGTTAACAAGGGAGAGCTGAGTTTGCTGTAGTAAAAGCCGCTAAATGTGGCCACAGGAGTTTCCACTTCTTCAGTGGCTCCCATTAGCCTTATCCCACTAATTTTGTACAATTGTAATATTTCTTTAACAATCACCTACTTTTTCTGCCATTTAGCAAAAATCAATCTTTGAAAAACGGAGATAATTATTTATTTTAAGTGAATATGTGGAACACGATGAACTCTTGACCTTTTAATGAAGAGATCTCTGTCACACTTAAAAGAAGAAAGTTAAAGATTTATTAAAGAATCAACACTAAAATGTATGTTTTACATAAGAGTGTAAGGTCAGCCAACTGCTTGTGATCTATTACAGCAAGATTTAAACAGGTTTTTATTTATAGTCATATCTGCACTAATTATCGAAGTAAAAGAAACAGAAACAAAAGCATGTTTTAGTCTACTGCTTTTCATTTAAGGAAGGTATTTCTTGAAGGAGGGAGGTAATGTCCACACACCTTGTTGAAATAATTTATAACAATTGTTAAACATGTAATTGTTTATGTAATGAACAATTACATGTTAATGAATGTTCAGGGTTTGACATCATCAGTAATCCATATTTAAAGATCATAACCACTCATAGATCATTTTAAAGATCTAATGTATAGGTTAAACAAAAGATTGAAAGATAAAAACTTGACAGGTATTGACAGGCATTTGCATTATGAGCGTAACTATTAACAAGGTCGAGTGTTTTTTCATAATTTTATGGCCTTGACACACCAGCTGCATGTGTGCGACGTTATTTTAACTAGGAGATTCGGAGAAAAGGAGATAGAGAAAAGGCTGGAATTAAAGCAGTTCTTTGCATTTCAGATTTTTATGTGCACCACTTGATATATAAGGGCCTTTTACAATTAATAAATTACAGTGACAACTATTTTTGTTTGAAAACAAACGGTTTTCTGTTTTTCTAAGGAAAAAATGTTTTTTTGTTGTTGTTTTTTGGGGGCGGCCTGCGATGGGAGTGCTGAAAAATAAGCAAAATGAAGACAGGCATAGACGTGGACAGACATTGGTTTTGAAGAGAATGCTCAAGAACTATCAGAGTATCTGACTGATTTTTCTTTCTGCTTACTTTTCTCTTGATCTCACTCATTTCTCTTCTTGCCATTCTGCGTCTTCTTTTCATCCCCCCCACCCCTCTTCCTTCAGTGAACCCCACCCCCAACTGTTGAAATATTATTTTCCCCCTCCTGTCGTCCTGCCCTCCTCCACCAGCCCCCCACCTCTCTTTATCTTGTCATTGCCTGTCAGTAGGGATTCTGTCTACACTGAGTGTTGTGTGCGTGCCTTATGTGTGAACACATTGAGACTGAGATACACTTAAGAGCTCATTGATTTAAAAATACCTTCGATATTGGAGATCCCCTCCTGCAGATTCGTTGAGGAGCTTATCACACACACACACGCAGACACACGTGTGTGGAGATACGCAGAAACCAAAGCTCCACTCCAAAGTTTCTCCTTAAACTTTGTGATTGACCTAGTTAGCGTGTCGTTTGACAAGTTGTCTGTTTTGACACGATATCCTCTGGTGTTTATCAACATCCATTCTGCCTATCACACGCTCACATTGGGAATTCACACATACACACGCACACACCCTCAAAGATAAATCAAGCTAAGATTTCAAAATTGGTTGGAAGTTACTGCTGTATTTGCTCTGGGTTAAGTTGAATGAAATGCAATTTCAACATGAAGGAAAGCTTTGGTCAGTTTTTTTTTTTTTTTTTTCTCCACTATGTGTCTGTGTGAGGGATAAATGAAGAGAGAGAGCGCATGTTTGTATCTGATGTCTATGGAATTCAAAACACAACCCATATCACATCTGTCCACAACACTACCTATTTGTATGGGCCTGAATGTTTACACGAATCCTTGTGCGCGATTTGCTATGTGCATCATACACGCGCTGCGTGTGCAACTTTGTTTTTTGCCCTCCTTGCAGAAGCTCAGGTTGATTACGTTAAGCAAGCCTGGTCACTGACAACCATAGGTGAGAGGTCAAACAGCCAAGTTAACTCCATCAATTCCCTTGGACAGTTACAAACGAGCCCCCAACTCTGGTCAAAACAATCCCTGGATCATGGGGGGGAGGCGGGGAAGTGGAAAAAGAGAGAGGGAGCAGTTGACTCAATTTGGCATTAAGTAGTGATGCAAATTAAAAGTGGAAATTACTTTCCATCAAGTATGTTCAAGTGTTGCAATTTTAGATTTCTTCTTTTAATGTCATGGAGTGAGTTATCCTCTTTTTTTTTTTAACTAGCTCCTATTTTCAGTTGACCGAATACACAGTGCCCTTGAAAACTATTCATACCCTTTGAGTTTCTCCTTTCTTTTCTTTATTTGGTTTATTTTTATTTATTTTTTTCAAATTACAACCACAAACTTCAAGGTATGTTAATAGGATTTTATAAATCATCTCACAGAACACCATGCAGTTAATCAAAAATAGAAAATCATATGGAACACTAGAAAACCTACCAATATATGTCCACTAAACTAACTATCAAAGAATCTGTTTATAGGACAACTATTACTGCTTCAGTCCACAAACAAGGCTTTTATTTAAGAGTGACAAGAAAAAATCCACTGTTCAAAATCATCTTTGCCACAATACATGGTGGTGACGTCAAATGAAACCAAAAGATTACATTTGGTCCTTTACCCATTTGTGATGGAAAACTGACCAACACTGAACTCCCCATCCCCATGGTGAAACATGTTGGCGGCAGTATCATGATGTGGGGATTCTTTTCTTTATCATGAGCAGGAAGACTGGTCATAATTGATGGGAAGATGGACTGAAGTAAATACAGGGCAATCACATAGACTGCAAACAATTGAAGACTAGGGCAGTAGTCCCCCTTTATTTAACCCATACCATACATCCAAAATGACAAAAATAGTTTCAGATCAAAGCATGTGGGCGTTTTGGCCAATTAAAGAGCAGAGTAGTCAGAATGAAAACCCATGGCAACAACTTTTGTTCAGATATTTTTAATCCAATCTGAGCTTGAGAAATTCAGCAAATATGTTGACTATGTTTACCTGTTTGAAAGAGGTCCGGAAGATATTTGTACTACTAAAACGTTGACAAGTCTGGAAGCCTTTGAAGTACTATAGAAAGATAATACCAGATTAAATATTCCAAAATACCTTAGAAACTAAAGTATCAGTGGCCTTCAACAGATACTCCTTGATAAGATAAAAACAAAGAGAACACAAACAGGAGACAAAAAGAAAAAGTCTGAATCACTTCCCCTTGCAAAGTTGCGAGGAATCACACCCACATGAAAGCATGCACAGACATGCACATATAAACACACACTCTCATTTGGCATACAGCTGAAGTGGGTAATTAAGGAAGGTCACCAAGGAAACAAGCAAACACAACCCGTTGCGAGATATACTGTATACTCAAGAGTGGAGAAACCATCTGTTTCTCTGTACAGTCATCCACCCACCACCACCATTATCTTGAACACAAATATGAAAACAAAACTGGGAAATTTCAGCTGAAGTTCAGTAAACAATCAGTGGAGTTCCCCTGTTTACTGATACAAAGCGATTGTTGCCAATGTATCAAAAAGATGTCAACTTACACAATATTTTCTGTGTCAAAATAGTGCTATGAAAAAAGCTATTCATTTGTTGTTGTTTTTCCCCGTTTTTCAATGGATTTCAAGCAGAAAAAATATTTTAATCGTACAGATAACGGTAAAGATGTAGACTTTTAATCTGAGTAGCTCACAATAGTAGGAATCACTAAATCTGATTGCTTTATGACTTCGTACAGTGTTTATCTTTTAATGCATATAAGAAGTGAAATGTTTATTGAACATTTAATTTAATGAAGATAATCTGTTCATCCAAGTATATGTTTGAGACTGGAATTAATTTCACCTTAAGTATTGCTAAAAATATAAGCTATAATGTTGAGTCGTTTTTCTGTCTAGCTATCTTTTGTGAAGGTACTTAACTACTCCATTATGTGCTGCTCCTAGTTTGCAGCACATAATGAGATATCATGAACATCAACTTTTATATGAAATGAATCCAGGGAAAGTGTATGAAAAGAGGGAGAAGCTCAGAGCCAAAACCTCAACCGGTTCAGTGAGAGACTGGATCCGAGCCATAAGAAAGTGTCCCTCCTCCTCAGGCATAAATCATTCTGAGTTTCTCTGTGCAAGGGCTTGTGAATATAGTGCACTGCGTGGTCCATGATATTAGAAAAACATTTGATTGTAAAATTAGTTTCTTTCCACTGCAGAATAAAACTGAAATATCAAGAATACAGTCAAAATGTTGAGAGAACGGTCAAAATGTTTCAGTATTAGTCGAAACATTGAGAATGAAATAATGTGTTCTTATTTGGCAAGTTGGATATATGTTTCATATCAAATGTGCATCTACAGGATGTTCATATAGTGATGTGGTGTTTTGTTCTAATGTCAGTATAATGTTGCAAGCTTAATTTACATGAGACATGCCTGTCAGGTATTTTTTGTGTTTAGATTTTTCTGTAGATATTGTTTTTCTGCATTTTTCTAACTATGTAACCTTTTTTTCTGTCATTGTCTATTTAATCTAAGGCATTTTAAAAAACAAACCCTTCATCCCAATTCCTGCCCAGAAACCTCTCCCATACGACTTGAATGCAGTGTTTTATATCTATTTTAATACAGAATCAATTGTTACTAATGATATACTGTAGTTTAAACATTTTTATTGCTTTTTTTCTGCAAAAAATAGAAAATTGTATTTCTGGATTCTCTGGCCATTTTCAAATTTGTCTTGGAGCTGAGAGTCATTTCTACCATGGCTCAAAACCGCTTGATTCTATTTTTATTTTTCCTTTTACATGCTGAGGCTAGATTTTGCTGTGCATGTTGAGGTGTTTGCAACCATGTGGATGTGAAGCAAGGCATCAATGGGAGCAAACATCCACAAAAGGGAAGGGTCCAAATCTGCTACAGGCTGTCACTGTTCTCTCTTATACTGGTTCAGCGGAGCAGAGGGAGACACAGCACCTTGCTAAAAGGCTCCTCAGAAGTTTTACCCAAAGAAGGCCAAATTGTTACGTATTAATGTTTGCTCTGCCTAGATTTTCCTCTGCCAGCCCCGAGGCTAAACTAGGAAACTATTTGAGTCAAGCCTGATTAAGTCACTTTTGGGTTGCTGCCACGCCTTTACTTGTCCTTTGTTTCTAGGTGCGCAATATATGATAGTGAAGTATTGTCATGCTTGATGGCAGAGGAAGAGGTCAGACACTTAAACTACATGTTCAGAAAAAATTATGAAGAGCTACATTCTCAGCTCCCCTCTAGTCAGCAACAGGTAGGGAATAACTCCAGTTAGTAAATGAGCTTCACTATTTTATTTTGATCAAAAGAGCAGTCAAATATCTCACTTGAGTTTGTTGTATTCAACTCCAGGCGTCCTGCCACTTTTAGACATGTCCCTGGTCCAACACACATGAATCAAATGGTTGCATTACCTTGTCAATGCCGTCAAGTTCTCCAGAGTCCTGCTCATGACCTGCATATTTGACTCAAGTGTGTTGAAGCAGAAACACATTGAAAAGTTCTAGGACAATCCCAAAGAGGAGGAGAGCTTTCATTTTTATTTAATGCCTAGTCATATGAGTCCTGGTCCTTCAACAAAACCAGCTACTGATCACATTTAAAGAAGAAAAATGAGATGCTTTCATATAACTGGGCTCTAAATCACCAGTTTTGTTTTGTTGTCAGCTTAGATAAGCCTCTATTTACGTCATCTGAATTACCAAGCAAGATAAGATGATCCTCTATTTATCAAACTTTCACATTTAATTGGATTCAAACATGAATACAGAACATAAAAAAAATAGACCAAGCGATTCAAATAAGATGATTTAGATAAAAATAAAGTTATTATCAACTAAGGGTCATCCCGGGTAGTCATGTGACACCCACGATTACTTAAATAATAAGACAAATGAGGTTTGTCAAGTCATAAGAGTAAAATGTGTTTTCCATCATGTTTTGAAAGCTATTTGTTTCTCTAAAGCACAAGCTTCTAATTATGGTCACAAGAAAGCGATAGTATCTATATTAGCTTCTGTTATGTGGTCTTTCATGCGGTGGATAGTTGGAAATCTTTCGTTGCTAGTTGAACTTCAAGGCATTGGATTCATCCCAAGGCAGGAGATTCTGTCATATAGAGAGTTCAAATAATATGCATGAGGCCACAGAGCAATCTGTGGCACTTCAAGTTTTGTGTCTGAATGCTAGAGTCACTTTAGAATGCCCACACACATTCAATATTTATGACCATCACTGATCCAGTAAAAGTATACATGGGCTAAATCAATGGCTTTTTGAACAGTCCTCACACATATTGCCCCTCAGCTGTAGAGGTGCTTCAGTTATTGACTCAAAGTAACGAGTCACATGTGATGACTTCCGTTGCCTTCTCTGATTTGTGTCTTTTTTTCCATTACATGAGCAAGTTCCCCACTCACTGTTACCCAGCGTTAGTGCTAGATGGGCCCCATTAATCCCTGGTTAAACCAGGCTGCGGCGCACTGCTGAAATCTAACTAGTTGGCTGTCATTAGCTGTAAACCCACATGTTCTGATCCAGATTACAACAGGATTAACGTGGATGAACTCAAGCTGAGTGTTAGAGCGGGTTTAACTTTCTCAACCTCTACCCTTGAGAGGTGAGCTATGGTAGGATTCCAAGTGTAACGCCAGGATTAAGACTGGTTTCACTTCCTTGGTTCCCCTGTCATTACAACAAAGGTAGCTGTAGAGCAGCTCAGTATGAATGTCTGTTACTGCATTTTGTCCAGTTATATTTTTGTTTCGTACTGCTCAGTGCTTTATGTTTGAGTTCACTGAACAGGATAGTGAGAATGGTTGTTTCTACATTTGTTCAGCATTTACTTTTGGTTTCTAAAACTCTCCCCTTAAACTCTTTTTCACATTTTGTGAAAATTCATAAAGTTGCGTATGTTTCAGTAGGTGCTCATGTGGTAGAATAATACTAAATAGTGGACAAATGTAAAGTGAAAGTTTGTTTCATTAACATTTTTTACAATTAAAATATAAAAATTCAGCATACTTATGTTACTTGCCCTGCTATACTTAAATAGAATCCAGTGCAGCCAATTCTCTTCAGAAATGATTTTATTGCTAAATTATATCTCTGTGTGAATTTTAGTATGCACCACAAACTGCTTGCCCGAAACACATTAGCGTAGTTAAAAACCAGCCCTTTGTTCTACGCTTTGCTTCGTACACATGACCTGGACTGTTGGCTGTTGTGAAACAATTGCTCGCTGGAGGTGTGGACGCTGTTGAAGTTTGAAACAACTGGATCTGGTTTTACTCAATTGGCCGTGACGTATTGCATACGTCACGGCAATACGGCCGCTTTATAAAGCGCACGCTTTATTGAAAAGCGCACGCAATTTCAATAACCCGAAATTGCGTGCGCTGTAAACAACTATGTGGGGAATAGAACCACCGCAGCGTCTTAACCAAAAATGACTCATTTGCTTCAAAGGCAAGGATGGTGTGATAGAAAAGTAGAGAAATTGTAACGCGATGTAAAAACACGCGATGCTAATAAGCACAGTTGATGTGTGAAGCTTTAACATTCCTTCAACATAACCACCCGTTTAGAGGATCTACAGGAAGGTAGCTGACTTGGAAGCTTGAATAACAGCACAAAGTGTAGCTCGCCCAATGATTGTAGACGAACCTGACAGCATAGAGCTAATTCACTGTTTATGTCCACTTCGTCGACAGGAAGTGGCAAGTAAAGTCTGCAGTCCTCCTCACAGACAGTGTATGAATCTATCTCTGTTTATGGGAGATTAAGGATTTAACGAATTTTGTTCTTTTCATCTTTTACTTTCCTATACAGCAACCTATTAGGTTCCTGATTTGGTATATTTTATGAATATGTCTAAGTTTAATAATGTGAGAATCCATCTTCTCATGTCAGCATTCAACACAACTGACACTTTTTTTTGGTAATATAATCATCAATAGTTACTAATGTATTTTTTGTTTTTTAATATATATTGATGTATAAAACACATGTTCATTGGCATTACTCAGTCTATGAAGCAAAATTGTTAAATATGATGAATTACTGTGTAGGATGCTTCAAGTTCAGACTACTTTCAGAAACAGAATAACTCTTGAAATGTATATGCTTAGCGCTCTTGAACTCCGCCTTCCCCCCCCCAAATAAACAAAAAAAAACGAGATCTTAAGAAAAATATTACTGTATAAAACGTATGCTTTCAGAAACTAAAAAAATAAATCAAGATTCAGGAAGTTCTTTGTCAGTGCCTGAATGAAACCAAAGATTAGCTTAAAGTGGTGTGTTTGAAAAATCAAGCGTAGGAAAAGAAAGATAACTTTTTTCTTTCTTTTTACAAAAGTACACAATAGCAATGAAAAACTGCATAAGCTTCAAGGCAATGTGAAACTTCTGCAAAAGGAGATTCAGCATTCACAACAAAAGGTGTTTGATTGTTGATTAGAGTGTCTTATCTTCTTTAGTTTTCAAAAGCTTCCATTATTGTCTACTTAGCGCCTGCCTGTAGATTCAGTGCTATTAGACTTACAGTCACGGGGAAAACCTAAGTGCACTCTTGATGCTTCCGTAAGGTTTTAGGATGAAAAAATAATCGAAGCACTTGATTAAATGATAATCAGCAAGTTTGACACAATAGAACAAGTAAGCACGGTAGCTTGTTTTGTATGGAACATGCTCATTTGTGTTAGCACAATGGCTGAGTGCTAGGATATTATCAGTGACTTTACAGTGGTAATTTTGCAACCTATTAATTTTGGAAATGTTAAAGGTAAATTTTTTAGAGAGTATCACTGACCCCTTTCTATGAGGAGGATCAATAGCTATAGTTACATGCCACTGCTATTTATTAGGCTGGATAAAAAAAAATAGGCAAACCTCTTCCAGAATGGGGAGACTGTGGTGCCCTCTTTGAGCCAGACCGAGAGGGCTAGCTAGCACATGCATGGTGGTCCAGCCTTGACTCCTGGAGCTAAGCTAGGCATAACTTGAAAAAATAAAGAATGGCCAACTTTATGTAAGCCCATCATCTGGGGAACCAAAGTTAAGGTTGGAAGGAGTGTGAGCTGAGTGACTCAATCCAATGAAAATCCACTTGTGGGACCTTGAGAAAAGGGTGGTAAACTAATTACCATAAACCTTTATAAATCATTTAAAGAAGAGTGTTAAAATCATTGGAAAAAATTAATATGAAAGAGGCTTATAAAATCGTAAGAAAGGGGCTTTAAAATACCTACACTATTTCAACTTTTTTTTTTTCCATGACATGTATTGAAAATAATACAAGTTAACCATTTTTCAAAGACTATAGACTTCACCAGCAAATTATTTTTTCCTTTTGGTTCTGAGCTTACCATTTAAAGTTGTGCTTATTCATATTTAATTGGTAGCGCAGAGACTCGCATTTAGCAGCTCATTCAGTAAAGGAAGAGCTTTCCGAACTGCTGTGGTGTTATGAAGAAAAGGTTAGCCAGTGGAGAGCTTGCAGGAAGCTTTTGACAAGTTAAAAAAAAGAGCTCCTGACCTATCAGACTTTTCTGAGTGAAAGTCGGTGAAAAGTGGACCACTTCAAGAGCCTCTTGGGATACAAGAAGGAAGACGTGGAATCCGTAAAACAGGTAAGAGCAAAATGTGTTCTTGGTTTTAAACCATATAGACAAAAGTTTGACTCAAGACCGAAGTCCCTGAAATGTTTTCTTTTTATTTGTTTTAAACAAAAATAGGTGTAATGTGCTTTGCAGTTGTAGACAAACAAAACATGTTCCTTTTTTCTTGGTTGTGTAAGCATGTGCTTGCCAACTCCAATAACGCAATGTGGACGCATGCATGCGTCTTTGTCCGCGTGCATGCGTCTTTGTCCGCATGCATATGAGCGTGTGCAAGTGTGCATGCGGGCACTGGGGTGTGTCACTTCATATTTTCTCCTCTTTCTTTCTGTTTTATATTTACTACGTCAGGCAACAAATGAATCATCTTTATTACGGAGAAATTTAATTTGGATGAACTTAACTGCTGCCGCCAAGGTCAGACGGGCAGAATGTCATTTTAATCCAATCAACTTTAATCTGTTGGTTATAAAAGAGTTAGGCTGTTGAAGAATGGCTGTATCTCAGGCCCTTTATTACACTGGCTAATGACTTTGATTGTGAGGCGCCTATCAAGAGGTTAGAAGTTCTTATGGAGCTTCACGTCCTGCTAATTCGCTACCTCATGTCGCTTTTGGGCTCATCTAACCCGAAAACCACATGTACCTTTTTTCAGTCTGTAAAAAAAAAAAACATCTATATTTAAAAACATTATTTTAACGCTGTGTGGTACTCAAAGAAAATATTTAATGTTGACATAAAAAAAAAAAAAAAAAAATCAAAAATGCACACAGTGAAAGTATGATATCTTAATTCTGTTTTTGTTCTGGTCAATTGGTATTCCAGCATGAGAACAGTTCAATCTAGCTGAAGATCTAAAGATTAAAGCCAGAGGACACATGCTGTAAAAATGTCTTTCTCGTGATGATGTCTTCTTTTGAATCAGTGACACAATTTGCCTGTAAAAAGTAGCAGTTAATAAACTGAGATTGTGAACAGCGATATGGTATGCAATTTAGTTGAAATAATATAGAAAATGTAAAAGATAGAAAAAGACTGTCAGTGGTAAAAACAACTAAATTCTTTTCCCCAGAGATTCACTCTCTGCAATTATGTCGTTCCTAAATTTATTGGTCATACTTGTTGAGCTAGATTTTCTAGCTGTTTATATCATTTAGTTTATGTGTTTGGTGTTTGTTTGCTATGTCTGTCACGCTGTGGCCATGTGTCTGTTGAGAAAAATAAATAACTGGGCAACTATAGTATTTCCTTATTTCTAGAAGCGGGGTCATTGCCATATTTTATTTGATTAAAATGCCTATTGTCAGTGTAAATCCAGTTTGTTATTAGAAGTTTATATTAAGCCTTTCTGAATGGGTTCTATTTTTGATCATTTGAGGTATCATATTTTTCTTCTTTGATATACAGTACATTAGTTATTTTCTACATTTACCCTCAGAAATGTTGTCTCTATCAGCAGGGCCATTCTCGGTTTGATGATGAGTGTGTTGGTGTGTCGAAACTAAGAGAAGCGCTACAGGTAATCCCCTGTAATTGCAGGACTTTTCATTCACAGTGCTGTAAAACATTAAGATATTACCTGTTACAGTTCCTTTAATGAGTTTTATCATAATTTCACCTGGTTGATATGACTTGATTACTTTCTAAAAGCTCCTTCACATTTAGTATAGCCAGAAAATGAAACAAAGTTTCATTTAAACTTATATTATGTTCTTAGGTGTATTTATGTGTGTTTCAGTGCTGCACCGAGAAAACTGAATGCCTCACAGACTGTCAAACGGCTGCTCTTGAGATTAAGTCAGAGCTGGCACGGCAGTAATAACAGAGTCTATAAAACTGTCCTCTCCTGGGCTGATCTCAGAGTCTGTCCTTGTCTCTTTTCTCATGCCCTTTCCATTTGCCTCTCTCTCATTCTCCTAATAGTCTACATGTCTAATGCTAAACAGCACTGGGACTGTAACGTAGTGTGTATGAATATTTTGTTTCAAAGTTTTTGGGTCAGCTATCTACCTTTTATCCGTGTGCAGAGTTGATTCATTCTTCATTTTGTCATGATCAGAAAAAACATTCAAGCACAGTTCTGCTATGTCTCATGAGTGTCATCAGCTGAAATAGGAAGTCAGCAGGAAATTAAACAGGAACTAACATGCTCAAAGCAAGAGCTTCTCAACATCCTAAAAGTATTAAATAAAAGTGAAGCTGATGTGAATTATTTTAGAGGGAATAATCTCAAATTTAAGCACCTCCTTCAATTTTTACTTCAGAAGCCTCATTCTTAGTACTGAGCTCTTACAGAGGGGTATGTATGAAGTATGTCTTTCGTTGTAAATATGTACTTTGCAACACTTGAGGAAGGCTGCATGCACTGTTCTTGAGACAGGGCTCTGAGTAAGTCAAAATTTATTTAGAACTTGTATTATTAGTAGCTAAAAGAGCTGGTCTTCTTGGAAATAAAAGCTGTGTATGTTGGAAAACATAAACACTGAAACAAGAAAATATTAATATTTAAGGGTGTGTTGACATGTGTTTTTTAATAGAACAATTGTGTCTGATTGAATGCAGATTTGGCTCAAATCTATTAAGTTGATTTTTTTTGTTTTTGTTTTTTTTTGGTTATTTTCAGTGTTATTAAAACATGGCTTTTTACATTGAACAGGCATGTTTAATGCTTTTTTATATTTTGCTTATGTTAAAACCACACACTTCAGCATATTTTATTGGGCTGTCATGTGATAGAACAAAACACAGTAGAGCAGAAAAAGGACAAATGAATTTCAAAATTATTTTCAATGTGTGATATGAACATTTCAATTCCTTGAAGTCATTCTCAGGTAGATATTGAGCTGCTTCAGCAGAGTTTTTGCTGCTTACATCATCCTCTGATCAATAGCCTGTGAATGTTTTATTAAATTGAATATAATAAAGGGTGCACCGATTTCGGTTTTTAGCTTATCACCAATTACTGATGTTTAAATAGCCCGATGTGCCAATTCAGATTTTGGCCGATTATTTTTGTCTGAAATGTCGCTACATATAGCAAGAAAGTTGCTGAGTTGGCAGCAGTGGTTCGACTATAGTAAACTGCAAATGTGCAGGCATGACCTGGCGGGCCAGTCTGTCAGTCAAACCTCTCTCACATCAGAGCAGAGGACAATGGTTAATTTTTAGATCATTTAGATTTATCAACCGATCACTGATCTCCTAACATTAAGGAAATCGGTGCAATAACTGCTGCTTCTTTTAGTACTAGATACTAAATGCAAGCAAAGCTCTGATTTATGTTGGTGTTGAAGTTACTTAAGATCAACATTTGCAATTCTTGGTGTTTCACTAGTATATGGTGAGGTTAATTGGCCTTCAAGTCATAATATGTGTTGCAAATATAAGGGGGTTGACCAGGTTATAGGAGGAACCTGAAGTGGATGTCATGTTGGATATGTTGCAGGTTGCAAATGGATGTTGTTATGCAAGTTGTCTGTGCATGCCGAGAAAATGATTTAGAGATCTGGTTCAAGTTTTTATAATGAACTACTTTAACCACTACCACAGGCACCACAAACCACCCACTCATATGATTGTCCTGTGATCGCCTGGCAGAAACAAATTACCTTGTCATTAATTAAAGCACCAAACAGTGCCAAGGCTATTGAAATTGACTCCAATTAAGAGCTCAATGGGACACTAAATATTCAAATTACTCAAAGTGGTGACTGTGGCCTGGCAGCTTGCCAATGTGGCGGGCAGTGTTGGACATGTTATGTCTGTGTGTGTCAAAGCTTTTTGTGCATAAATGAGCGGATATGGTAACAGTCATAGGAACATAAATTTTGCATTTCTTAATGTGTGTTGCACAGTGATCTCAATAAGATGAGTTGCTTGTGCAATTACAGTTTTTGAAATATGAACAAAGGTAAATGTTATATACAGTAATATATTTGATCTGCTTATCATCTTTATGGTGGAAAAAAGCAAAGCTACTTTGTCACCTGTAAAAACATATAAATTGAAAGTTCACATCCATAGCATGCATAATGCATGTGTGCACATTATTACTCATTACCATTATGCAAATACACATAATTTACAAGAGTTTATCATTTCCATAAATAGGTAGACATGAATATTAATTAAATGGCAACTGACAGTGAATTTTAAAAAAATAGAAATAACATAAAAATATATCACCATATAACAATCTATTTACAAACACGGCTCTATTGTTAAAATTATTGTGCAAATAATGCTCTGTTTAAAAATAATTTGGAATAAATTCTAATCAAAATAGAATAACTAATGTTTTATTCATGTTTAAAGTTTTCACCATCACATCTATGAAGAATTTTTAAAAATTCACTTGAGCACACTGTACTTTCTGACCAATTTAGTACATCCATAATATTCCATTTACAGGGAGAACTCAGACAACACTTTTTATTTGCTTCTGAACTAACATAGAAAAAGTGCCCCTTCATATATTCTGTGTTTTTATTTGCAGCTGTAAGTACACGGCAAATATATTTCACCTTGGTGAAAGCAGATGCAAACACCACATAAAGTGATATACTAAGAAGCTGGACATATTTTAAAATTGCTTCATGGCCAAATGTGGTGTGCATTCCTGACCTGAGGGCAGGGAAAGTCCCCCTTGTGCACTGCCTTGGAAAAAGAGAAATACACTTGAACACTTTATGTCACTTTACAAACACAAAGGCTATGTATTTTGGGGCAATTTTATGACATAGATTAACACAAAGTAGTAGACGAGAAGGAATCGAAGGAAAAAAAAATAGTTCTTACACTTTTTTTAAAACAAAAAAGAACAGTCTGGCATGCATTGATATTCAACACACATGCGCAAATACTTTATAAAACCACATTTTGCCACAGTTGCAAGTTTATTGGAGTATATTTGTGCCAGCGTTGCCCATTCATAGATTATACTTTTCTGCATTATTCTTTGCAAAATGGCTCAAGCTCTTTTAATTACAATGGAAAGAAACTCTAAACATCGCTAGTTGTTGTGTAAACAGATTTTCCAATCTGAGCTGATTTGCGCCATGCTCTTGATAAAGACAAGAAGATCCTACAACATGAGCGCCACACCAAGTACTAAGAAAGAGGCAGCTGTTAACAAATGGATTAGCTAAATGTACTTTGATATTGTAAAACTTTCAGAAATAAATGAAACTGTTTGACAATCATGGACATCTCAGTTTCGGAGGGGTATACAAGCATGTCAATATGAAGCTTTTTTCTCACTCAGCTCTTTGATCCACTCATCACAGTTATTGTTCTTTGTGAACATTTTCCTGCTGCCTAATAGGCAACACTGAGCTGCAAAAAGGGGGTGTGCCCTGCCTTTAAGGGATGATTCAACCAGAGTGCTGTTAGCTTTATCAGCTAGCTCAAATTAGCAGTTTGGTGATTCAGTTGCTCGTTCACCCCTACACACAAACACACACACACTGAGGATAAAGGTTTTTATTTAACGGCACACTGCTTTAGCTGTATGGTAATGATCTGGTTTACGAGTGCGTGTGTGTGGGTGTGTGTGCGCACTCACATGTGTGTAAGACTGTGTCCTTTGTAGTGGTGTGTCAGTGCAGGAATGGTGATGTTTGGGTCTCTCTGGGCACAGAAATGTCTCATTAAGAATTAACGTACATATCTACGGTCACGGCAGGCAAACACCTCATATACGCACACTCACAGTCATTTCTTCCAACTCCCACAGCTTTAATTAGCACACACATGGATCCTCAAAGGTACCAACACACACACACACCCACGCAGACACAATCACCTATTGTCCGCAGAGAGATGAATCTGAGGTCTCTCTCTCTGTGGCAGACAGTGGCTGGCTTGCTCAGTGAACAGTCCTCATTAACAAGATAGAGACAGAAGGACAACGCTGTGTAGCTTGGCCTTTGTCTGTGATCAAAACGCATTCTCTCAACTCTACTCTCCACACAAAACCACATATTATTCAGCTTTTACCTTCAGCAGATACAGTGCACCAATGAAGAGCCTATTGTAATGACTTAAGATGAATAAAGATGCATTATTATTAGAACAGTGGGGGTATTGTTTACCTGAATATTGCAGTGGTCTGAATGAACTGGAGTTAGCTTGAGAAATTACTGTCAAGAACAAAGGCCCTCTTTAATAACATC
This sequence comes from Xiphophorus hellerii, assembly GCF_003331165.1. Lineage (NCBI taxonomy): Eukaryota > Metazoa > Chordata > Actinopteri > Cyprinodontiformes > Poeciliidae > Xiphophorus > Xiphophorus hellerii. Next base: position 10,357,469 of record NC_045692.1, read on the forward strand.
AACCTTGTTGTGGTTCTTTTTATATCATGAAAGCATTGTAACAAAACATTGAATGATAATAGATGTAATAGTACAGGTTGGCGTGGACTGTGAAAAACTAAAGATCACAAAACAGATTTTCTTAAAACATAAGCATTGAGAAAGAAGCATTGAATATTGAGGAGAAAATATTACTTCATCACAGCGTTATTATCATGAGTGCTATTAACTTGTTAAATTTTTATATGTTGTAGTTGGGCATTGGGATTACATTACATTATGATAACCTAAACTGACAATTATCAAAAAACTAGATCCAAAAGGTTGAAGTACTTTATTTAAAGCAACCCCCCCCTAAAAAAAACAATAATTTGTCAGATTTCTGTCAAAATAATGTAACATATTGATTGTTATAGCAATGCTAAACATTTAAATATTTGTAATTTTAGATTTTAATGTGTAGACAAAAGCAAAAAGACAGGTGAAGCACCAGCTAAATCTGCCATTTGCTTTTTGACACAGATTTACTCTGACATATGGGTGTGATGAATATATTTAAAAAAATATTTATGTGACCTGATAAAAGGAGCAAAGGAAAGTGGGGAAGTGTCGCAATGATGAGGCTAAAATCTGCTACGGCAGCTGGACTGTGTTGGGTTGGACTAGACCGGAGACAATGATGGGAGTGATTAAAAAGATTTTTTTTTTTAAGTTCTTGAATTTGGGGCCTGGTTCTGTGGGTCCAATTAGTTGTCCGTCACATATCTCTTATCTTAAGATTTGTGAGTGTGTTTTAAAAGGGGAAAAGGTTTTGTGCCATGTGCAACAAAAAACAAAAGTATCAACATAAAAAAAGAAAAAAATATATAATTGTGTCAAAAGATGAAGAGTATTTTTTGTTTTATAGTTATTGCTTTAAGAAAAAAGAAACAATTTTACAGTGAAATTCAAGCAAGAATAGTTTTTTAAGGGCGCATTTCCACCAGTCCTCTTTTATTGAACTCTAGATTGTCCAGTTCTTTTTTTTTTTTTTGAAGATTGGCAATAGGTTTCTGATGCGAACCAAAAAAGCAAAGTCAGATCCACCTAGAAACCTGGGACTCTGTTTGGTTGAAGTGAACTATGTCCCCACTTGAATGCATATGTGGATGTAAGCGGACCAGAGCTCCAATCTGGACTACAGCGCAGGTCATTCTGATACAACCCAATAAATGCTGGTGCTAGCAGCAGAGGTGGCTTGTGGTCTTATGCCAAAGAAAAAAGAGAAATCCTACAGCCACTAAAATGAGTCCCGCTACTCCCTATTTGTTTACATTTTGCAAAGAAGGAAATTGTGCTCATCTCATCTTCAGAGATTTTTGTGAGCAGGTTTTCCAAAGGATTGGGATCGTTTGACAGTGTGGTATGAAGGCGAACCTCACCAGCTGAAAATGTAACAAATGTTGCAATTTTGATCCCCAATTGAACCAAGTCTGGACTATCAGGTGTGAAAACACTCTAGAGACACAAAAATGCAGATGTACTAATCAATCAGGCAGAGATCAGAATCGTCCACTTTTATTTTGACTGACTGCGATCGTTGACGAGCAGGTTGCATAGTGAAAATGTGAATTATATGTTCTCATTAATAACTAAGAACGCCCACAGTGTTGGTCAATAGTATGTGTCTTGGTGCAATGTTTTAAAGTTAAATAAAATTCCATTCATCTGGTAAAAATTATGTGAGCAGGTGTGTGTGGAGGTGTGTGTGTGTGTGCTGATATCCAACCTGGATCCGTGGACACACACATGCACCGGCCTCTCTCCTCCAATTCACCTCTATTACTAGCTATAATCCCATTTCACACTCTATCGATCCCCAAAACTGTTGTTCACCGGAACCAAGAGCAAACACTGGCATTTCTCCCCATCATTTCACAACTATTGTTCTTTATTACACAAAGAAGCCCCCACCCCCCGCCCCAACCCACCCCTTGTCTTGGAGCTAACTCAGCCCTGCTGAAATATGAATTATAAATGTATGGCTAATAAAAGAAAAGGGGGGAAAGAGAGTGAAAAAGGGAGAGTTAGAGATAGAGAGAAGTGGTTGGTGGAAACATCAGAGAAAATGACTCCTTTACAAGAGTCTATTGATCAGTTTCTATCAAAGGAGGATGTCAGACATGAGATTACCTGGCAGTTTGAGCATTAGGTGCCGTGTGTTATAGCCCCAGGCCCTTGTACCGCTGCCAGAGGATTGTAAATAAAGCGAAGAGGAGAGAGCAAGAGGGGAGTGTGTTGGGGTGTAAGTGTGTGTGAGTTGGTGTGTCTCTGTGTGTGTTTGTGTTAGTCTTTGTGAGTCACTGTTGTGTGCATATTAGTGTTTTTTTTTTTTTTTATCTTGTGCTGTATTTGTGTGCATGACGGTGTGCGGCTGTGTACCTGCACCTTTTGGCTTATACCCAAAAGCAGTGTTGCAAGCCTATGAAACTTCAGAAAGAGAGAGTAAGAGTCATGGGAGGCTTTGGGACGTCTCTTGGGAGCACCTTAGCCAGCTACGAATCCCCCAACAAAGCCAAAGGAAGCTCCCATGAAGCCTTATGAAGCTTTTATGAGGGCCTGGCAGGGCCCAGCCCAGCCCCAACCACTGATTCAGGGTTAGCAAGGTTTTCATCCTTCTCATGTTAAAGGTTAGCTGTGAGAGCAGGGTAATCTGACCAGAGATCTGTGATTATAGCCTGATGCTGTATGATGGGCTTTGAAGTGCCTATGAAGGGACTGAGAGTGAGAAATCTAGAGAGTTAGATCACGGACTAATATCATGCCGTACGTTGTGAAGCCAGAATTAAAGGGTCAAAAAAGTGTTAGACTGGGAGACTGAAGATCTTAGATTGTGGACTACTGTCATAACTCATGAAGCCTGTTAAAAAAAAAAAAAAAGCTGTAAAATAGATCAGATTGCCTGGACCGTTGCTCTTCTTAAGATGTTAAGAAGTGTCAAAACACACAATCCTCTGCACATCCAGGTGTTACGTGGAGAAATGTGTCAGTATTTGGTCATTTGTTTGGGCGAAATTAAGTGCATTTCTCATTTAGGCATAGTTTGGATATGGGACTGTCATCTTATTGTGACCTGTAGTTAAAACTCTGCTGTTTTATTTCTCCCAATTACAGACTGACTTTTTTTTTTTACATTAAAAGTCATGTTTATATAAAACTAAATGATTACAAATATTCCCACAGCTCCATACAAACTATATCTGTAGGATTAAAATCTTATTAATGTTGCCTTCATAATTTATTATTATTTTTCTTTTGATACATACATTTAAGTCTAAGCCTGTTATATTTAGCCACATTTTGATGTGCTTATTGCCCAAAAAATTGTCCTTTTTTGCATTCTGCTGTACATAATGTATTGGTTAGAGTATATCAGTTGGTCAGTCCATCCTATCAGGTGTCCGGTCTCCAGTCATCTGTTTGACAAAGATGCCACTTGTAGCCTGACAACTGTATAAGTCAAATATGATAATTATCTGTCACCATGTCTTATGTCTTTCCTATTTTTAAATATTATTGTTTGTTGTAGTTTTCATTTCTATTTTAAAGATTGTTCATTATGTGTAAACAAACAGAATAGTATTTAGTAATAGTAGTAATACTAGTAGCAGTAATATAGTAAAAGAGTGTAGCACTCTTTACTAACTGGACAATGTGCACTCTTTTACCTTCCCGACAATCGTTGGCGTTTTTATTGAGTGGAAATATTTCCGAACAGCAAAGTTTATTTATATATAATTTTTTATTAGGACAAAGTGTCAAAATATATATTTTTTTCAATTAGCTGACTGGCAGTGTAAAGCAATTACTTCATACACCTAAGAGAACTCAAATCACCCCAGGGCTTTTTATATAGCATGTTTTATAAAAAAAAAGATTGAAGCATAGCATGGTAAAACATTTTTGAAATTTTAAACTTTTGGTGCAATATACCTCATAACTATAGTTTAAGTAGTGTTACCTTATTAGGAAGGAAGGATGGCGTTACATGACTCATTCCCAAGCAGCCAAATTTGTATTTCTAACAGAGAGGAAAAACTATGGCCGCTCTCTTTTAGTCAGATGTCCTGCAAACATGAGGGAGAGTCAACAATGCGTTACTCTCTGCGCCATACACCTTTACATAAAACTTTAGTCCCTTGAGCACATTCTCAGCACCTCATTAATAGGGATTCAAATTGTGTGGCAGAATTGTTTGCTATTTTGAAACTCTACAATTTAAAGCTTGTATGTAAGTAAGTAAGCCCTTGGTGTCAGCTTTACAATTATTTTTGTGTGTCCTCTTTTTCTTTCTTAAAAAGTTTAAGAGGAAAAGTTCTATCTACTAATCTTTTCCTGTGTTGGCATTTTTTTTTTTTTTTTGCAAATTCTTGTTTGTTTGCAAATGTTTGAGTTTGGGTAAACGATTATTGTGAGCAGCTAATTGCTCTCTCTGTGGCTTCCCCTTTTGGGAGGTGTCACCGAGGTCACCTCAAGACTAATGCCTTGAATATGAATTTGATCCCCATCTCAAGTTTTCACATCTCCGCTTTATTGATTATTGAGATTCACTGCAAACTTTCACCTTGAGGTTCAATAAAATAGCCAAGGTAGGGCACATACACACACATAGACACAGAAGTAAAACTGTTTGTGCATCATAAAATATTTAGCAGTTCCAGCTGCAGCTTCAATTTTCCTAGGGCTTTAGTTTAAACTGTTTGGATGCTACCAAACCATAAATTATTGTTACTTCTATTAAATGTAGATTTCTTTTCCTATATTGTGTTGTTTATTTTATTGTTTTACTCTCCTCTGGTTCAGGGTGTCTCGCCTCTATTATCACATCAGGGTGTGCAGCCCTAAAAGCATTACAAAAATTCACTTTGCATTTTCTCTGTTTCTGTCTTGCCCAGTCAGACACTCATGCACACACACACCCCCACACACACCACACACAAAAAGTCAAGGTCTGTCCAGTAAATATTCAATGCACACATACACACCCCACAACCCACCTCTTCATATTCAGTGAACACACCCTCTCAATATTCACCAGCTTTTGCCACCGATGGCTGACAGTTTATGTTATATTCAATGAATACTGAATTTAGAGAAAAGACTTAAGGAACTGTGAAGAAACACTGACTCACAAAACACCACATAGAACAAAAAGGAAAAAAGAAAAAAAAAAAAGGAACGTAGCCTAGGCAAAATTTGAAATTCAAACTGAAAAAGGCCTGCAAAGCAAATCTAACTAACAAACCTGACGAGTGGTTTATTATGTACCCACTCGATGTGCTAAACTCCAGAGTGTAGAACAATAGGGTTTTATTGCATGTAGATGCAGGACACGGTGAAAAAGGCAGCGTGAAGGGCTGTAGTGTAGAGAGTCAGCACAAGTGGCCTGCTCAAGGTAAAGACTGCCATCTATTGACCAACTCCGGGAGCACTTCTTTTGTCTCAACAAAAGGGCAGCCAGCACATTCAAGTTTAAGCGGTGGAAGGCTTTTATTCCATCTTTCCTTCTCCACTACTGAATCACATTCAGCACTTCTCTGGATGAGATCTTCAGCTGTTTGAAACCTGACTCACATTTCATGTATTCCCACAAAAAACAATCATCGGCTTTACAAATTCTGTAAAATCATTATTTCTTGATCTGCTCTGAAATGTGACGTACTTTGTGTGTCACTGCAATGTTAGATATGTATTAATTAAAAGATGATATAAAAGTTATATCATAATGTAAGCAATGCTATCCAATTTATTAATGAGTTGTAACAAACAATATCTGTGAACTCTTACACTTTTCCTTCTCTGTCTGTCATCTTGCTCTGTCTCCTGTTCAGTGGAGGAGTTGGCAGCACGTGCAGAGGAGGCGAGGCGGATGGGGGGATACCTGGGAGAAGAAAAGCTGGCAGAGGAGAAAATAAGGTAAGAAGAAAGAGAAGAAAAGGGGAAAAAAACCTGTATCCTCTCCCGTTCCTGTTTCCCATGCTCCCCTGTGTATGCGGGGTAATCAAAAACATTTAGATGTTTTACGTGCGGTGTACAGTAGGCTCTCTAACTGAACATGTGTTTAACAGAACAGCCCTAAGCTCTCGGTGCACGCACGTTGTTTCTGAAACTCTACAAAGAAAAGGACTCTCCCTTTTTTTTTTTTTTTTTTTTTTTTTTGGTCAAACGTGATACCATTCTGCGCAAGTCAGCGTAAATCTGTTTTTATTTGTATTGTTTCATGACTAATGTAGCGGCAGCATTAAACTGCAGTGAGAAAACAGATGTGAGGACACAAGAGTTCAGAGTTCAGAGGCGAGTCCCCTGGTTGACCCCTTGTGTTACCAGAGCTGCGGTGATGACATCAGCAGGCATGTATCACCCCGTATAGAGTGTGTGTTGGGGTGTGGGTGTGTGTGTGTGTGTGTGTTTGTGCACACATAGCTGTGGTTGTGGCTTTGGCTTCAACACGACCTCAGTGCAACCGTCTCCGTCTTAGGGAGTTTCTTGGTTAAGTCCGGCCAAGCATGGAACATTTTCATCGTCAACCGACAATTTAAAACTCAGTATGGAGACTTTTTGGAGGCTTCATTCTGAATTCTTACACTTTATTAGATTTAAAACACTATTAGGTAGTGGATGGTAAAACAATCGCCATGTCTGGATATTAGATCCATTTGCAGAATCATGCTGTTTACTATTAACCCGGTATTATCTAATAACTGCAAAGACATGAAAGGTTTTTAAGCAACAACACCAAGTTAATGGCTTCCATCTGTGCTGTGGGAAATCCCCTTCGTTCTCCACAGGATGCCTCCTCTCTTTTTATCCTTTCTTTCAACCACTCTGTTCGTGCTCTGATTTTTTTCTGTAGACCAATCTTTTATGATAATTTTGTTTATTTGTTTTTGATTTGGTGGTTGTTAGAAACTGCTTCATGTAATCAGTTTCAATGTTACTGCTAAAACACTTCACTTGTTAGTTTAGTATACGGTCTCATTTGCTGTTTGGGAAAATATTTACATATATTATTATTTTTTTTATGTTTATTATTATTTCATTTATTATTCTGATGCAGAAACATTTAATGTTTTTATACATATCTTAAAATTCTTTTATGTAGCAGATGTTACAACTAATTAATTAAAAAAACCTCCTACTTACTTTTCTATACTTCACTTTTCTGTACTTTTATGAAGAGTACATATTTCATTATTGTTTTTTGAATTCGGAAATAGTAGAAGTCAGATCTGTTGCTTACCATGCAATGCATTAATACATTCATAACATCTGACAACAGGTGGGTAAAAAATTGTTGCAACAGAGATTTTTAAACTAAAACATATATTAAAAAGTAGTAGCAACTGTGGAGAACCAGTACAATCTAATTAAAGCAATGTTTTATTAGATATTTATTTTATGTTTACTGGACATAAATGTTTACAGTGTAATTTTTTTTACAATTTTACTTCTTTAGATAACTTTAAATGTAAACACTGTTTACATTTTTTTGTATCTAATTTTTGTTTTTGTAATTATCTAATGTTATGGTATATTACTGATAATTTTTGTATTTTTTTTATGTAACTGTTAAATACATTTCAACGCCTAGTCATGTGCATAAACCTTTTCCTGTAAAAGGCCCAAATATTTTTATTGCCCATAAGGTTGTGATCCCACAGTTTTATGTTGGTTTTTGAGGTACAGTGTAGGTCAAAGGTGTGGGTGGCTTGTTTGGGTTCTGTGTGAGTCTGCGCACGTGTGTGTGTACATGAGCGGGCGGAGGTCTGGTAGGGTGTGTGTAGGCTCAAGAGTGGCCAAAGCCAGGCTGTGCAGGGAGGTTTGTGGAAATGGTAATCATTTGTTGTATCGATTCCGCTGTAGCCAGGGCAGCCGGCACACGCAAACTCACCCCCACACACGTGTGCGCTTGTTCATAGACACTAACTGACTCGCACGCACGCAGACGCACAGCTCCGTGGTAGAAATAGACCCCTCCATATTGATCCCCTTCACATTCCCTTAGCTGTGCTGCCACACATGCGCACAATCGTACACAGATATACTAACACATTCATGAACCTGCTTGAACACTTAATAGTCATGTGACGACAACAAAAATAAAATGTGCCTTTTTTTGTGAAACATTTTTAGCATCATAAGTAGGTTAATGTTAGACTGTGGGATCATTTGAAAGATATAAATCTGAATATTTACGTTTCAACAGGTGAGCTTTGTTTCTGAGTAATAATAACCTTGTCCTGCTGTTTGTTTATATAGGTCAGTGCCTGTAAGGCTGCAGGAGGTGACAGAGCTCAGGGAGAGCCTTCTGTTGATCGGGTATAAAGGCAGAGAGAGAAAAAACAAGATGCAGTGGAGCAGGTAAATAATTGTTTGGGGTTTGTTTAAAACAGCTTATGTTGTGAAATGTAAAATGCACCTTCATTAAGAAGCTTTATGAACACAGAAAGCTTTTACCGCTTACACCGCTTCATGTATTTAAATATGATTATCTAAACACTCTGTCAGCGAGAGTATTGATTTTGTTTTACTGTCGCTCCTGACACAAACCACTTGGGGTCAAAAATCTGAGCCCGGTTTACTGTACTAGAGCCTAAACAGGAATGCTAAAACGCATTCTGTCCTCTCCTTTCCTTTCCTCCAAGGTCTTCTTCACTTTTCCTTCCCTCCCCTCGCTTACCTTTCAGATGATTAGTGTCATATATCCAGCGCTAGAGCCTGGATTATCTTGTCTGAGAGAAGGAGGGGTCTGTGCGGGACCTAAATCTATAGCAAGGTGATTTGGAGCGTTAATTCTTGGGTGTAATATTCCCTGATACTCACTAATGTTCCGGCTGGTAGCTGAGGGAATCTCAGGGGAGACCAGTTGTCAAAGCTCAGCCACAGCTGTACAAGGGCAAAATGGATAATTAAAAGGAAAGGCAGGACAAGGAAGTGATGTCCAAAAAATGTTAAATTCTCCTAAGCTTCATCAGTCTGTGTTATTCTATTGACTTTGAATTTTAATTTGTTTATTTTCATAATCAGGAAATATTATTTTGCTTCCGATTCTTATTTGTTGTTTTCCCCACTCTTCTTTCCATCAATCTCTTTTGCTTACAAGTTATTTCTAGTTTCTTCTTTACTTTTTCTTTCACTTTTCTTACACTTTCCATCACCTTGCTACTTTTTAATCCTCGCGAATAATGTAACGCAGATGGCATGGTTTCTCTTTTTTTTGTTTATTGCACCAGGGTGATTGCCTGGGGCCAGTAAAACACCAACTAAGGCCAGTTGATTGGTTCGTCGGTAGTCAGACGAATACTCTCAAAGAGTTCTTCAACTATTTCACGACTGTTAAAAATCCTTTCATCTCTGCATTTGTAGTGTGACAGGCCCTCTTTTCTCTGTTGGCTGTGATCAAAAATGTTGCATGACATGTCAGAGTTTGCCAGGAGTCTCTCATGCCACACGACTGCATAAAGCAGATATGGCAAAGGCTAGTAGCGTTTGAATTATCATGAATAAAGTGAAGGTAGGTTTCTTTAATATTCAAAGCTGCAGTGTCTGGAGTCTGTGGTTTTGAATTGTTGATATGGTTGGAAATCAGTGCTATATTTTTAATGAGCATGTTTTTTTTTCAAAACTCAAAACAGGTGAGATGGTGCTGCACTGGTCACATAAAAGATCTTGGGTTTGAACATGCTTGTCAACTGGTATGGACTCCCTTTGCTTTGTGGCCTTCCTTTATTGCTTCTGTAGTAGACTTGTGGGTGCAAATACACCAACAACCAAACATTCTGTCTTTGAACTTGAGCTTTTCTCTTTCATCTCATATCAGTATAAAGACAGATAGAACAGGCTCCTGCTAGCAGCTCAGACGTTTACTAATTACAATAAAACGGTCCAGATTTGCTTCATTTATCTTGCCAAAATGTACTTTGGGTGCAGAGTGTTAGGTTACAGTATAAAAGGCATAGTCAGCTTTGTCAGCAACAAAGCAGGCCAGTATGTATTCATGGAATGTTTTGTTTTCAGAATGCAGAATGTGGCAAAGGGACTATCCAAATGAGGCACTTTGTGGTACACTCAGGCTTGTGCAGGCGGGACCTTGCCCATTGCTCTATTGTTTATCTTTACAAAAATCCCCCCCAAACCCCCACCCTAAAAAAGTTACTCTGTGAAAAAGGAAGAAATTTGTACAATACATAAGGAAACAGGAATATTTGTGATACATGAAATTCTGTAAATTAATTTTTATTTGAAATAAGAAAAGAATACTTGCTCTTGACTGTCAGCCCACAACATTTAATATGTACTGAATAGATTTTTTCTACAACATAGAATCATTTAATAAACTGAGAAAATATCTTTTGCATCTTGGTTAGCATAATCAGTCTTATTACATCTGTGTAGACTAGTGTTCTTCTGTTTTTACTGTTATCATAAGCTGCTTTTTTAATATGGCAAAAATTTCAATAAATATCCAATAACTTACATCTATTCCTGCTTTAGATGACATAAAGTAAGTACATCTGAAAGTTTTTTTGAAATGTGGGACATTGTGTCAATTGTGGCCACTTTCAATACACTTACAGAGGTCCCCAAATGGCAGATTATGTTCTAAATCCAAATGTAAAAGAGGTCAAATCTGGATCCAGACCAATTGTGAGTACATGTGCTTTCTTACATGATTCTTTTTTTACATTTTTACCATGCTTACTGCAGTAAATTTTAATGTGTGCAGCTTTTCCAGACATTACGGTCCTTGTAGTTTCACTGCGAGAGGCAGGAGCTGCCAGTCTTTCTGCAGAGAGAAGTCAGTTAGAGGAGAGGTTAACGCATCAAAATACTGAATGTTTAACATAGAAACTCAGCATGAGTGTCTCTGAGAACCGACAAAGAAAACAAATAAATGTTGTCAGTTTCACTTAATTTTGTGGGATGTGCCATCAGCAGACAAAGTGAAGGACATAATATTTAAGGAAACAAATCAACATCTAAAATTAGAGCAGAAACATTTTAATGTCAAAGAACCAAGTTTGACAGATCCTTCGGTCATTTGAGGCAGGCCAATTTTATTTTGAGTCAATATGAAAATTAATCCGCTCAGCAGGTCTTACAGAGTTCATGACTGCAATCCCTTGTATTAGTTGGTGGGTTTTTACATGCAAGAAAAACAGAAGAAATTAACATTCTATGTTCAGATGCATATTTTACTTTCAGTGCTAATTTTCTTTAATCCTGCATGATTAACTACCCTATCACTTAGGATTGCCTTTTAAATTGTATGACTTCTGCTCAACATTTTTAGGCAAGTATATATTGTATTCTGCAAGCCTCTCACAGTGATTTACTGGAATCACACACATTTTCATTTCTGGCCAAGGTCTTCTATGGGACTGAGATCAGAGTTTTGACAATCATTTCAAAATATTAATTTGTTGTTATCAAGCAGGTTTGTAACAGATTTGGTGGTATACTTGTGTCCATTTAATTTATTGCGTGGTACCTTGAGATATTGCTTTGTTATTGCAACATAATGTTTGCACCAGTTCCTCCTGCAGCAAAGGACACAACGGAATGTGGACAAATCTTTTTAAGATTAAAAAAATCTTAGTCTGTGTTCTTGCATGTATTGCAAACTTAACTTATGTGAAAGGTCACTAAGCAAATAAGAAGCCATTACTTCAAATGCAATATATAGAACCTCAGAGGTAGAAGGCTTGTTTTATTGTAGATAATGGTACACAACACACTGTGCCTCATTAACATTCTTTAATATAAAAATGTGCCATGCATTTTGCCACAAACAGTGCTTTTCATACAAAATAGATGCCCTTATGTTGTTTGTACATATTCACTAGCTGGAATCCTTTAGTTTTGCATTTTTTGATGCACCAAAGCTATCCTCAATCACATCAACAGCAGAGGAGGTTTTCAATGAATTTGTCTCCAAACAGTGTTTAAACATCACAGTTATGGCTGTTGTGACTATAACTCCTTCATTAGGTCCCAATCTCTGTTATTGACCTACAGAAGATGAATTATCCACTGGTGAAAAAAATCAAAGGGTTTGAAATGGTAAATGGTACACTACAGTGGCCTATAGAGGAAATCTATATTACAAATTGCCTCAGTGCACAGAAGCTGAACCTCAGATCGCTTTGGCTCTACTGAGGCTGTGTCTCTGTAAGCACTATGTTTGTGTCTTGTGCTTTTCGGGATTTTTATCCAATTTCTTATCCGAAAAAAAAAAAAGTTGTATGATATTTTTCAGCTTTGCGTGCCACTAATCACATGCGGACACAGATAAACATGCATGCTTCTGCATCTTCTGTCAATCCTGTCCCTCGGCATGAGTCCAGTTCAAATACAAGATAAACATGAGACATGTTTTCTCTGACTGATCATATCACACCCCTCTCCTACTGTCTGAATTTCACTGTGCCACACACACTCACACAATCATAGTCATTAGTGTGTTTATTTTGATTGGGTAAAAGGCTTTAATGAGAAGTTTTCAAATAGCAAAAGTTTATGAGCATCTGATTTGAACTTTTCTGAGCTGTCCAAGCATACAGCTACACATGTGATCTCCTAGAACTACAATGATGGGTTCTAATCACTCTCGAGTCAGTAGGGTGCCTGATAAGATATTAGAAAGATCCTTAGAGGGGGGGAACGGGATTATAAAATGACTCAGTAAACACTTTATTTTTCCTGGTGGCTGGACAATGGGACTTGAAAGTCAAATGTTTCCATATGTGCTTTTTTAAACGTTCCTTAAAACTATTGCACGTAGCCTTGATGTGCCAAAAAAATTGCTAGCTAGAAAAATCGCGATGTTCATTCAATTGTACTTTCATTGAACATAATTAGTTACAGAAGAACCTGTACACTGAGCAACAAGAGTTTTTTAGCATTTCTATTTTCCATCTGCTTGGAGGGTTGTTGCTTTGCAGCAAGAAAGTCCTTGGTTTGATTCCCTGCCCCAGGTCTTCTTTCTGCATGTAGTTTGCGTAATCTCTTCATGCACTTGAGGGTTCTTTCAGGGTACTGCAGCCTCCTCCCACAGTCCAATACCATGACTGTTAGGTTAATTAATCTTTAACTTATTGTTAGATATGAGTGTATGCGTACAAGGCTAAGGAGATGTAGACAATAGACGGTGTATTAGCATCAGTTGTAGTTATAGAAATTATATTATAATTAGAACAAGAAATATCAGACATACATAAAACAATAAAGGCATATAAAAGAAAAATATAAGAAGACGTAATATAAGACATGAAAGCAAATAATCATATACTATTAAGAATTACATTAAAAAATGCAAAAGAACAAAGCAAATATGAATACATTTAAAAACTCAAACAGATGAAATAAATAATAATCAAAGAATATGTTATTATAACAGCTGTATATGATACTGATTGCCAGTATCATCAGTTTTGAGATATTTTGCAAGTCATAGTCAAACACTTATATTAAACTCTACCTGCTCTCAGGCTCATCTAATTAGCCTAAATAGATTATAAAAAAAATCTGAAATTTTTAATGATGCTGAAGGGAAGGCAGACCAATAAAGTTCACGACTGTTCTGTTGATGAAACAGTATAGCTGCTACAATTGACTATTTAACCACTTTGTGCCTTTTTAGCACGTGCATAAGCCATCTCACACAGTTCATTAAGCTGCAGTTGTGTAATTTATTTTAAAGCTGAGAAAGAAATTCTCTTAGACAAACACATAATGTTTTCAATAGGTGTTTTTTTGTTTTGTTTTGTTTTGTCTGCACCTTTTAAACGACAATGTCTCAAAAGGAAACTATTTCTTTGCTCTGAATCCGGTAAAGGAAATTTAGAGATTCAAGGCAGCAGTCTATTACAATGCAAATGCAATTTTAGTCAGAAAGGATACCATGAAAGAGTTGTCTGGAAAGAAAACTTTTCAGTCTTTTCTGCTACTTTTAAAGGTAGAACGGTTTCAAATGTTGACCTATGTTGAATCTGTCTTTAAAGACTTATTTATAAAAGTGAGTGGAAAAGTGATTACACCTATTCAGTCTGATTATCCCACATTAATGATGATTTATCCTCCAACAATTTTCTCCACAAAACAGAGTCTAATTTCTGCCTAATACCTAGCTCATATGAAAAAATTAACTGCCAATTTGCCTCTGTTTCTGAAGTAAAAGTCACTCAGTGTACCAAACACAGACTGCCAATAAATGAAAGATGTAGCCTCTGGGCCTAAAACTAGAAGTTGCGTATTGGCATACTTCTTTTTTACTGTGCAGCACAGATAGAGGAAACTAAAAATGAGAAAATAATTATAAAATATCATGGCTGAAAGGGATTCAATTTGTTATAACATTTTTACAGATGGAAGATGTAAAAAATAGTTTAATCGATATAAGGAAAACTGGTTCAGCAACCCTGACAATTATTTTCATAGCTGCTCAACATGGTTAAAAAAAAAAACATATACAGTATATATACGTATATATATATAAAATATCTTGTGTTGAAGTGCTATAATATCACTATGAAGGTTAGTTGCGGTAATAAAGGTGTACTTTGGATATCCATTTTTATTCTGTTTGCTTTAATAATGGAAATATTGTCTCAATTCTTGCTTTTGAACTTAAATTTACTTCAAATGTAACTATTGATTTGGCTGTAGATACTGACAACTTTAGCCATGTATTTATTTTTCTTTCTGAAAAGTCAATAATCTTTCTGATTTTTGACTTTTGATGATCAAACCAGCTCTGTCTCATTTGCGTTCTCCTGTCTGTCTGATTTTGAAGAGCTACTGAGGAGAAAATAGTCTTATGTTTCACTCCGTTTTTATCCCGGCGCAGACGTTGTGATTCGAGTCAAACTTAACTTGCAAAATCTATCGCAAAAGCAATCCTCAAAGTTTTATGTCTTTTGCCTTTATCTTTTACATAGTTTACAGTTTTCAGCACCAAAATGAATGACAATTAGTCAAAAAGGCATCGTATTTGCCATACTTGAATGCATTTTTTTTTCTATTCTTGTAGCATATTTTGTTTGAGACACCTGTATGCATTAAAATGATCCATCTTACTGTAGATGAGGAGCTTCATCTTGGTGAGAAGTGAAATGAAGGCTGATAACACCACCTCGTTGATGCACACTAGATGCAAGATGGGATATTTCCGAAATGGCAGCTTCTGATAAACAACCCAGCAGCATGCGTAGGAGAGAGTCTGATGAAAGGACTCAGGCAAAGGAGTTAGGCCATGCCGCAGCAGATGAAGGTAATTAAAGAAGCCATCATCAGCATCATTAATATGCTAGATCTGCTGTGGCCCACTGACTAGTCTAATGGAGAACATGTCATCATCGTCACCATTAGGGAGAGCAGGACACACACAAACACAAGCACACACCATCTTAATGTTGGGTCACGCCATGATTACCACCATTAAACCCAGAGTGAGAAGGCCTGCTTAGGAAGCTGGATTCTCTCTTGCAACCATACACACATACTCTCTCTCACACACACACGCATGCATGCTTAAAGATCTTTAATTCAGACCATGTGAGTGATAAGCATGCATATTTAAGTGATGTCAGGCCTGTTGGGTCTTTTAATTAGACAGAATGAATGAATGTTTTATAAAAACGTGTTTAACAATAAATGTGTTCATTAATTTGATGAGAGGATGTGGCTCTGATGAGCTGAGTGCAACAGAGTAATGGCCTCGTATTCGACTCTGGTGGTTTGATGGTGGGAGACGCAACAACTGAGCTGTGTGCTTCTGATTTCATCCTCATTTTCCATGTCCTTCGCTTTATGCAGAGGAGTCAGCCCTGAATGACGATTCACCCGTGACCAGGTCAGTTTGTACTGCGGTTTTAGTGAAAAGTGCTTTTGTCCCGAGTAAATGCGATGCGAAACCCACCTGCACTTCACAGAAAGTATAAAAAAATTGAAAATCCATTAACCACAAAGGTCCACACAATCAGTTTCTTTTACTATCTGCAGGTATATACAAGGTTTTCTTATTCACGTGTATTCGTTTTAACTGTTGGCACTGAGTGTTTAAAGTTGTTGGCTAGACATATCAAGTTTATTGTGATTTTTTTTTTTTTAAGACAGATAAATTCTGCTCCATCAGCTATAAAAATTTAAACCCCTCACCAGCATCCCCATGCTCAATCCACATTCAGCAGCATAAAGCGAAAAGGACAAGAGGTATCGCCAAACTTTCTTATGAATGCATTTTGATGCTCCTTTTAGCCCCTCATCATCTACTAAAATATTTGTGCAACAAAACCAATCTAAATGTTAAGCAGGTATGCTACCTCAGTCCACCCCCATTTCAGTCCAGCCTCTCGCTTTTTTTTTTTTTTTTTACAAATGTCCCTCTTTCTCTCACCCCCTTTTCACTGCCTCCCCTGACACTGGTGGAAACAGAGTGATGATGTGTAATTTAGTCCTAATCACAACATCAGACTTGTGCCGCGATTTACATCCCTGCACCAGCCGAGCCAGTCACAGAGTCAGGAGGGAGATGTTAATGTGAGACCGCAGGTAATTACTGTCATTACAGCTTGCTGTCAGTCTGGCTGGTGGGTGTGTATGTGTGATGATGTGTGTAAATATCTTATAAGTGTGGATGCCATTTTTTCTTTTAGCTCCTTAACTGATTTGACGTGATATATGTTTGCATGTTTGTGTGTCCGGATGAATTGGATCCTCAACTTAACTCTCGAAATGAAGATACATCAATTTAGACAAAAACAGAGACAAATCATACACAGCTGAGGGCTGGTGGTATTTATTCTGTTGCCGATAAATGCAGTTACAATTGATACCCTGACTCGGTTCATCCCTGCAGACTAAATGATTTTCTAGATGTAATTTCATTGTTTTCACAGAATTTTGTCACTACATATTTGCTGAGCTGCAACCCTTCCAAAACCGAAATGTAATTTAAAATGTTTTTTTTCTTTTTTTTCCCACTGTTTTATGCAATTTGAATTATTAAATGTCAACGTAATTTTAACAACTTCTTCTCACATCTAGTGACGACTGTCTTCTTGAATAGCAAGTACATTTAACCTGATATCATTGGGCTTCTGGTCATTGATGTGCATCTCACGTGATTGCATATACACCATTTGTTTGAATGACGCTTGGAGAATTATTGAAATTACACACTCTGACATTACCTTATTATCCAGTTGACTACCTAAACATCTTCAATATGCAGAAACTGCTTGCTCATTTAAATCAGGACTGAAAAGATCATTGTTTACAACAACTTTTGATGAAAGAGTCTCCCTAATGAAAAGTTTGAACGCTTGAAAGTGTAAATAACTAGTCTAGATATTTACAATTGACAATTTTTAGACTGTTTTTCATTTAACATTTAGCAACATTTAGATATTCTAATATATGTGTTTCATCCCTATCTTTGATAGATTTTGGTAATTTTATGATTAAAAAAATGCACAAGCTGATGTGCATGCACATTGACATCCATATGACGACAGCAGTTGGTATTTTGACATCTGCAGGTATTCATTTGACATTTTTATATGCTTAAATTATGTCCCACATGTTGGAAAGTTTTTTCCATGTTTGTCCAAATCTTTGTGGGAAGGTGGGATGCTATATCAAGGTGTTCCTATGGCGATAAGGGTAATATGTCAGGGTCCCTAGAGTTTAGGCCTGGAAAGGTCCTGACTGATAAGCAGAATGAAAAAGTCAGCAGTTTGGTCAGTGCCATCCAGTTGCTGTTTTTACCCCCACCCATCTTTTTCATTTCTCCAATCTCATCTTCTGCTCTTTCCCATCCTCAATCTCCCCCCCTGCTGAATACCTCACCTTGCTATTTATACCTGTGTCTGCAAATGCCATCTCTTTCATCCTCCATTATTCTCCATTTACCCAATTTCTCCTAATGTTTCTATTATGCCTTGTTTTTGACATTTATGTCCACATTTTCTTCACCTTTCCATTATTAGAACCTCACTTACTCCCCCTTTTGCCTTCCTTTAATTACACCTTTGGCCATTTCAACTCACATTCAATGGTGGATATGATTTGTATACATGCATAGTGAGAAAGAGGGAATTTTTACATTGCAAAAGAAATTTAATTTATGCAATCATTGGTAATATTGTTTCTTTTACATGAGACTATTTTAAAACTAAAAAGCTCTGCTCAAACTAAAGTACTTAAAGTACTACAGGCCAATTTGCCTCTATGCTAATTTGTAGTTCTCTTTCTGACCTATGTGTTGCTGTTTTATACCTGTAAACAAATCGATGTGAAACCATGCACTGAACCAATTCTACGGTATAGTACTTTTATTTTATTTTCTTCCAAACATTTTAATAAGTTATGAAAATGTGAATATTGCATCTATTTGAACTTTATGTTGTTTTTGGAAAACTTCATAATGCACCCTCATGTTATATGCCCTAGTAGATATCTTAGCAATATGTCCAATTCTACTATTGAGAGAAAAAACGTGTTTATAGTGGAGAATGAGAGAAAGTGGTCAAAAGCACTCTTCCCTACTGGAAGTTTGAGTTTTACTCATTTTCTTTTCCTTTTTTTGTTTTTGCAAAAGACACATGCTGTTCTACATTTCTTCACTTTGTGTAGAATTAAATTAACCTCTTAACTGTTATGAGAACACTGGTGTCCCTCACTGAACCATTGTCTGACATGTAAGTGTTTGTGGGTGACTGAGAGAGGCGTATTGACCATCAGGAGGTTTCCAAATGTCTGTTTCAGGGCGAACCAACCTGTGGTCGGATCGTTTTACCCCATAAAACACACTATGCAGCCGCCCTCTGATTTTCAACTCCAGCCCACCCCTGGCGACAGTTAAAGGGTTAAGGAATTCTTCCAGTATGTTTTCCAGATCTTTTTGAGGGCCTGATAGCCCAGATCAAAGCTGAAAACAAGGTGCTGCTTACTATTACTGAAGAAAAGAAGCAAGGATTTATTATCTGAAACACATGCAGATCTTCTGAGTCTAGGTCGTGCATAGTTAGAAAAATGTGCTCATCTAAGGCCTATTTCAAGAATTATGAAAGTGTGACCATGTGAATCATGTGTGTGTTCTTGTAGTTCAGCATATTTGCACCTGGCAGTCAGAATCCTTCACATGGAAAGATACAAATACAGAGACAAAGGCCTGACATGTTTCTCTTCTTTAGGATCACCGCAGTTGAAGGATCTTTTTGGTCCCCTTTACACTGTCAAAGTATGAAATGGTGCTGATATAGCAGACTTCACATGAAATGTACAGACTGGATATTTCCATTACATCCAGTTAAGCAGGTAGCTCTTAATTTTGCTAGAATTTATGCATTGTGTAAAAGTTCTCTCTCTCTCTCTCTCTCTCTCTCTCTCTCTCTCTCCTCTCTCTCTCTCTCTCTCTCTCTCTCTCTCTCTCTCTATATATATATATATATATATATATATATATATATATATATATATATATATATATATATATATATATATATATATATATATATATATATATATATATATATATATGGGGGTAAATGTCTAATGGGTGTGGAATTTCATTTTATGGAGGCTTTGAGAGTGTTTGTGTGTTAGATGTGTTGTCTGAACATCCAGTCAAAGTCTTCTTTGGAAAGACAGAGTTACAGACACCATGGCCTTTGTGTGGTATATTTTATTACGTTTTTGCCTGAAAAGTTTGCAAAAGGCTCTTGATGATAATAGGTGTCTGTAGTACAATGCTGCTCTTTGCATATTGTCTATTAAACTGTCATTGTGTTTTCTTCCTTTTGGTGGACACCTTCAAGGGGCTAATGACTTGTTAAAGGTAAAGAGAATAAAGAAGGGGTAGAAAGGAAGGAAAGGGAGAGATGGAATGCTTAGAGGTGAACAAGTGCAGGGTCAAAGTGCCATAAACTACAAATTAGAAGAGACAAAAAAGGAGAGTTGATCACAAACAGGATTGTTTTTCAAGCTGTAATTGTTTGCAGGCCCAGAAACAAGACTGGGGCATCCAGAAAATGTGAGTCATCTGTTTGCATGTTGTTTGGATGTGTTGTATGTATTAGGAGAGAGCATAGATGAAAGTCGGTGTGTGTGTGTGTGTGTATTCAGCACCTGATCAAATTTAAGCATTCGCATCCAACAAAACCATTGCCCACCATGTGTCGCTCTTTTATATATGATGTGGCCTGAACTGGTGATGGGAAGTTCGTCTCTTTACAGAGAGCTGGCTGTTTTGGTATGGCTCCCAAATGGCTCTTAATTTATTACTATCTGTTGCCTCATATTTTAGCCTAATGTGGAAAACACTAATGCCTTGGATGTCAATGAAACGTTTTGCATTCAGTGCTTTTATGAGAAGACTTATATTTGCCAAATTTTATGTATTTGTTTTGATAAGAAAGCAGGCATTTGAACAGAATCAAACTCAGTTACCAGATTATGTCCTCTGCTTTGCTAGTACCAAAAAATATTATTTACAGGTGTCAGCTATATTTATAAGTCTTTGCATCCTTACCGCTGTCTACTGTCTGAGGGAACAAACATTTTCTCCACATGTCTGTCCCTTTCTCTATTTTCACATAACGGTATATCCTTACATGTGATTGGCCACAAGGTTGCCATGTTGCCAATCAAAACAAAGCTCTGCCGTGAGCAGGGTGGAATCACTGAGAGTGAGAGTTGAGCAATGAAAGGAAAAAAAGAAGCGGGGAGTCAGCTCTTTTGATTCACTACAAATCAGAACCTATTGCTTTTGAACATGACCCATCAACAAAGCTGATGACGGATGACAACGGCAGGATTGTCAAGTTGTGAATGAAACAAAACATAGGCCTTGGCCACCTGTGTGCACCTAGTGTAATTATATGTGGGTGTGTGTGTGTGTTTGCATTATGTGTCTTCTTCAATCTGAATGTGTTATTCATGCTGGGCCTTTAACAACGATTACACTCCAATCAAGTGCCTATCCTGTCCTGCTTGCCACCCTATGGCTGTCAAATGGCATTCATCAATAGAGAGGAGATATATTTATTAGGTTCATTAAGGCAATGAAAATGAATGTTGCACAGATGGGATTGGGTGTAGGATGGAAGTGAGAAAGAAGAGCATGCATGTCGGGGGACGGGTGTTTGTGTGGGCACCTGCCTGAAGCAGTATTCCCCCCCGTGCCGCCAGTGTGCCCCCCCCCCCCCCCCCCCCCGAGGTATTCCTCATTAACAGTCCTCCCGAAAACCTCTCCCATTTTGCACACGTGCACCCTCCCTCTCATGTTGCCCCCCCCCCCCCCCCCCCACTCCCCCCTTAGCCCTCCCCTAACAAACCACCAGGCTCTGTTTCCAAAACGGATCAGATTTGTTTTGACTGGGGTAGGTTCCCAGTGCTATTCAAAGCTGTCAGTCATTTTAATGATATCATTAAGGGGCTGCGACAGAAAGATGAATCGCTTTTCTTTGTCTTTCCCTCATAATTGCGAATGAGCGAGAGAGTGGGACAGAGAGTGAGGCAGTTCATATAGATGTATGCATAAGAGAGGGTTTGATTGAGCAAATATAATAACATGGAACAAGATATATAAAAACTGTGAATGAGAGCATCTTCCACAGAGCCTCCCATTATGTTCCAGGCTTTTTCTTATCTTCTTTTTTGTTTATTATGAGTATTCCTAATTTATTTCATTTATTTTTATTATTATGACCACACAGACACACTTACCCTAAATGCCATATATATGATAATCTCAAATTGGTAAGAAAACGAATATGTCATGATATTTGCATGACAGGCCTATACATTCTGTACCTAAATCTCATTACTCGTGGCAAAGGATTTAACTTAACAGTGTCTCCAGTGCCACTATCACTGACGGCAATCAGCACAATGTTGAGATTTCTTTACTGGATAGGGGTTTATTAAAAAGATTTGCAACGATAACTTTGTCTACTTTTCCAAAGAAAAAGAATTTAGCAGTGCACATGGTATTTTTTTAAACAATAGAAAGAAAGAAAATAGAAACCCATAGAAAGTCTGATAAAAACACAAAACAAAAAGAGATATAACTCTACACTGGGTAAAATACTAAAGTTTGTAAGGATGTGCCTTATTTTTTAAATTTCCTTAACGTGGAATATAAAAATATATTTTGCATTCATGTAAAATTTTTATAGTATTGCAGTGTACAGTGTTCACAACAGCAGTTGTTTTTCTCTTTCTTTTTAAAATGTCTGATTTGATTTGTTGACAAGGTCACCTTTTCTCCAGTTGCCATATAATCAGTGGTGTAATGATACATTCATCTCATGAGACAAGAACAATATCTGATCTAAATTGTTTTGAAAAGTCTGTTGGAGCAGGGATGTATTTAAGATTTGCAGGTAGTTGGCTCTTTACCACTGAAGTTGTAGATCTAGGGTATAGAATATTATTTATATAGAATCTGGGTTTCTCTTGTCCATATATTGCAGTTTTTGTTCTTGTCTTAAGGTTGTTCATCTTCCCAGAAATAGGATGTTTTTTGTGTTCTTACAAGTTTTACACAAAAAAATAATTGTTGGATGAATTAAAAATTGTGTTTTTAAAGAATCTCTGCTAAAAGTAAGTCTTCCCACTTTAGGTTTTAGCAATTTAAGCATATCTGTAACCATCTAAGTGTTGCGACAACTTTGGGAAAAATATCTGCCCCTCTGCCATCAGTTCTCCTTTCTACCAAATAGCTAAATTGCTGCTACATAACTGCTTTCTTTCAAACTTCAAAATAAGAGTTACAAATAGGAAATAGAGTTCAAGCGTAAATATCCAGAGCTGATAATGGCCTCAGATGAAGTTGACAGCAAAAGGATAGTGCATCACATGGCACACTTTACTTGGACATGAGATCTCATTAAACCCCTATGAATGACATAACTAAAAAAAACATATGTCTGCAGTACATGCATTGTGACTACTTTACAGAGACCTCAACCAGAGGCTGTGCAAATGAAGCAGAGAAAATGCAGAGCAGAGATAATTGTCTGGTGGGATTAAAGTTCTAGATTTCACCCCATGAGTAAACAAGATTATTTTACCGAAAAGCCCTTTCTCTTACTCAAAGACAAAAAGGGTTGAATTCAAAGCGTTTCATCCAAGATCGAAATCTTTGTGAGTTGAGGAAAAAAAGTTTCATTTATGTACAGCAACATATGACAGAGAAGCTCCGCATGGGAGTCCAGTTCACGAGGCAGAGCTGACCGTCCATTATTGTGAGTGTTAACGTTTGATCCCTTTCACAGTCATATATCAAAGTATCCTTAATGCCTTTCACAAGATCTCCACTACAACGTCCATTATGGAAACATATTGCATTTAATATGAAAAAGTAGTGAAATATAAGCCCTTCCTGCATGTTTAGGTCATTGTCATGTTTAGAATACTGCAGGATATATGTTGCCCTTTTTTTCACCAGTAGTTTGATTACGGTAAAACAAATTTATTGAACAATGCAACAACAGCTTTACTCTACAACCAAAGTATTAGCAGTGAAAGTGTATGGAGGGAAGGATGTAGCTGCTGAAAAGGGCTAAGTGATGGAAACAGATACTGACGCTGCTTGCTGCTGGCAACACTGACTCAGTTGCTGTCTGACACGAAGCGTGTGAGGGAAGCGCTCATAAAGCATCAGGCTTCATCAGTCCCACGGCTAATGATGTGCCTCCAATTAAGAGCAGCCAGTGATCACAGCAGAGGATTTGTACAAACACAGAGAGCAGAAGTGACAGAGAAACAGAGACAGGCGATAAGAGTGTGGCTGCGCAAGCAGGGAGTCAAGTCTTGCATAAAATTTACAGCCAAATAAGAGCAGTAAATAAGAAAGATGAGTGAGACTGGAGCAAGAGCGGGAGCGTGTATTTTATTGGCTGGTTTAGAGAGCGCAGTCGTTTGGCTTTGACGGTAATGACTGTAATTATACGCACATTGATTGGGTTAGGCCGCTAATTACACTCGTCCGTGTTTGCGTGTAAACAGAAGAACATATGTTTACACAGGCGTCATGCCAGGAGCTCCGCACATCGCTGTGCTCTCTCGCATGGAGTGCATAAATCTCACACAGTTGTCTCAGCAGCAGCGATGATTCATGATCTGCTGAAGACCACATTACCATCGAGAAAAGAGTTTAAATCATTTGAAGAATCTGCGGCGATGTGGCGCTTTGGATTTCATAGAGCTGGTTTGTACGCAAAAGTTCACTCTGCTTGTTTTTTTTCCCCTGGGTGGTTGATTGGAAACTCATGGAACTCAATTCTATATCGCAATGTAAGCGATCAAAGGGAAATTTCAGCATTTCTCTTATTAACATTCAGTATCATCTTTATGGTGTGAAATTAAAAGATCTGTATGGGTCAGTTGCAATTATCCTCAGTTGGTAAATGTCATTTTTGGGAAATGAGTTTTTCTTTAAAAAAAAAAAAAAAAGGCTTTTTATTGGCCAAGCTAAATTAGTTTGCTTATAAGCAGAGATTCAGATTACAACTATTTGCTCGTCTGTCTATGGATTTTTATTTATTCAGCATTTTCTCATTTTTAATGTTTTACTTACTGACATAAACTAATAAAAGTATGCACAACTCCAATGATATAAACAAATGCAAAGCGAGGCTCTTTTTTGTGCCTGTTTTACACAACGTTGCACAGTGATTCTAATGTATATAACATGTATCTAAAAATATAAATATTCCTATGCAATCTTAAAATTCAAAAGCTTAATCTGTGAAAGAAATCAAAACAAATACTATTTTATGACAGTTTTTTTTACATTCATTTTATTGTTATAGTTGAAGTTTACAATAGACTAAAACACAAGAACTTACAAATCGTACAAACTTTTCATGCAAATATGTCAGTTCACATAGAGTCTCTCAACTTTCTTTTTAATTTAAATGTTTTAGCTTGTGGCTATTAAGAGCAAACAATTCAGACTCTGTGTCTGTGTCTGAGCCCCCCAACCCCCACCCTAAAACCCCAGTGCCACCATCACATCTACAAGAACAATAATGCCATTTATCAGCGTTTCGAGGAGTGCATGCATCTTCTCAACTGAAGCAAAACGGGACTGTCTTCCCCATCCGCTGCTCTGATAGAAAATCCCAGCTTGCTCTTTTACAAGAAAATTAACATAAAGGAGGTACAGTGGTACTTTAATGGGCTAAGAAGTCTTCACTAAAGTATTTAGAAGGGTTTTTTTTTTCCCCCCCGAATGCTAACTGGACAGGTTCATTGGAGCATGAAAGAAAAAGCGTAAAGCGGGGGCAGCAAGCTTTTCAGCTCGCACAGAGCACCATTATCCACCGTCGTTAATTTAATAGTCATTCCTTAGTCAGCCCTGGGTCTGAAGATACGAGACCCTAACATTTGTTTGTCATTTCCCAAAACAGATTTAATAAACAGTTAAAATCTTAAATGGCTTCTTGTACTCTTAATGTGCCCTGTCTGCATTTTCCTTTTTTTCAGATTTATATGCATTATAATTTAATGATTTCAGGAACCTATTTGCCAACCCATCTTTGAGTTTAGTAATAAGTTTTAATGAAGGTAGACATAACGAAGATGGTGCATCTTAACCTCTTATGCTCCAAATTTTCATCAGCATTTGGCTGTAGTTGTATGAAAATATGTTTCTCTGTATGGGTAGAAGCAAATGTAAAGTATTTTTATGTCTTTCAGAATTTTACATTTTACTTTTTTTGTCTCCACTTAAACTATCTAATCAAATTTCATTGAAAACTCACGCAGAGACAGGAAATTGCAGAAAAAAATAAAATCTCTCTTCTTTCATTTCAGACATTACTCTAAATATTGGAAGTAAGTTTCATTTGTCAAAAAAAAATATATATATATATTGTTGGGTAGCATCCACGTTTTAAAGCAAAAGTTTCAAATTGCTACATTTTTACAGTGGATCCCTCTATTTGCTTTTTGTGCGTTACCACAATGTGGCAAACATGTAAAAATAAATAATTGCTTTTTGCCTTTGAAAACGTCTTTGTGATTGTTTGGAGCTGCCCTGTCAATTGACAGCAGAAATAAATATTTAATTCACCTTCTTAGCTGAAGTTTAAAGTGACTTTGTCTAAAATTACTTCCATACGTTTGTTGGTATGGATGCTTTCACTTGTCTTACAGCACTGAAAAGAAACTGTTGCTCGAAACCTCAGCAGAATCGAGGACATGCTTTTGAGACTGCAAAGCAACCTGGAGGCCATTGGCGTATTAAATCAACAAGTAAGATTGTTATACATGCACACACGCGCGCATGCACACACACACAGACACACTACGTCCTGACGGTCCTTTTACCCGACAGACACAAACACAAACCCACACACCAGCCCACCTGCTGTTGAGCTCACACAGAAGAGGAAGCTTTCAAGCGTCCAACTTCAAACACGCAAGCGCACTTACACAGAGGCACACACAGACATCCATTTCCTCTTCCTACGATAAAAGTGAAAAGTCTGTAGCAGGGTAGGGATGGAGGGGAAGGGGGTGTTGGTTTGGTGTGGGGAGGAGAGGAGAGGCGCGGGGGAGGGACAAATCGTATCGGGAAAAAGCAGTGACGTTTCTTTTCTCTGGTAAATGATTTCCCTTTCATGAAACTCAGAGAAAGATGTATATCAATACAGCCGCGCTGATCTCTCCATGACAGCGCAGGGAAATGGCCCGCTGTGATAAAACAATGTGGGGGAAAAAAACACAGAGGAATATTCTTGGGAAATGCTGACATTTTTTACTGTGTTGAACTTCACAAGAGTCAACAAATCACCAAAGGAGAGACAAATCAAAAGCACTCCTCAGCCCCCTCAGTTCTCCAAAACTCCTGGGCCGGGGGAATGGCTCACCCGACTTTTGTTAGTTTGCGGAGCGGCCCGCTGATTGACGGGCTGCGAGGAAAGCTGGTACTTGTTGAAGTTTTAATGCTGACATTAGTTGCAGGTTTCAGACAGAGGAGTATGGAGCACACAGGAAGCAACAGACGGAGGGAAAGAGAAGGGTGCTGTTTAACAGGTCAGGTGTGTAATAGCACCTCTTAATCTCCAGTGTGAATCATTACACACATCGATCCAACACGGACAATCTACTTGCACACACACAAGCTGCAGGAAAAGGCAAGGATAGAAACATTTCACTGTCTGCTGGACACTCACACCTGCACACACACACACACAAATATTCAGATATCACTGAAAAAGTTGGATGATTTTGCTCAGTTTATTCATGTACAAGGTGTCAGGTTATAAATCAGGTCTGTCTCATTGCATCAGCCTTATTTACTCATCAAACAGAGGCTTTGCTCTCCCGCTCACCCAGAGGCTCTCCACAGAACACATTCACCTGATTTCCATTCCACTGTCATGCTAATTTCATGCAAACTTTTCAAATGTCACACCAAATTAACAGAGATCATGATTATCATTAAACCTTAGTTTTTTTTTGTTTGTTTTTTTTTTTGTTTGTTGTTGAAGGACGACATGTTATTTCAGGCAAAGATAAGAGAAAATGCATTAGATTGGTTCACTTTCAGGTTAAAGCAACTCAACAAGTCTGATGCAAAGCAAATTTTAGTGGTTTTATGAAGTGTGTAAACACAAAAGTATAAATGATCATGCGCAGTCTTTTTAAATATTATTGAAGCCATAAAATTCTCCACACATAAGCCTAATTTCCTATTCCACTTTTAGCTACCCAGCAGTGCACATATTGCATTGCTGTGCACTAAGCATGAGACTCTTGCAAATAGCAATGTTTCAAAATATCATGAAACAAAATAAAATTGTTGCTGTTTTCGCAAATGGCAGATGCCTGCACTCACCTCTACACACCACAACAAATTTGCATTTCTTTTTTGGACTGGAAAGGTATTATCTTATATGGCTTACAACAGTGTGCAGGACCGGCTGGTGGGGGAACTATGCTTAAAACATTCGGAAAGAGCTCAAGCCAGTCCAACACTTTTTTTTTTTCTATTTCATTATTGCTAAAATTACACAAGAACACTATCTGGTATCTTTGTATTTTTGGATGGTGTTAGGGAAAAGATTCCATGTTTAGACGGCACCGCAATGACCTTGAACCTGCTGTAGTTGTCATGCCAGGCCACTATATGGCGCTGTGATTTTAGCATATTGACGAAGCGTGCATGTGCTTTTGACCCCTATGTTTCCACTTGATTTAGTGTATATCAACCTGTCTCTGATGAACAGTTTAATTCAAGTAAACACCTGCCACTTTGGAACAATTGTACGTGCCTAGTCTGAAGAATTAATACGTTTTCCACATGCTCAGAACATATATTTTTCCAATATTTAAAATTTTAAGTATTTTTTTGTTGTTGTTTTAGGGTTTTAAAATGTTTTTCTTTTAGTTTCAGTGAAGTATTTCCAAAACTTTGTGAATTTAATGACGGTTTATTTTGTATAAAATAATCTTTATCTGTAATTGCAGCAGTATCTACATCCTAAGTAACATAATTTAAATTAACTACTGCTTTCTTCATTAAGCTGTTTTGAGCTTTTTGCAATTTCCAACAAAGCTATTGAAATGTGTTAAATTTCATAATCCCCACTTACTGTATCCTTCTGTTATTCTCGCTACCCCTCTTATAGATATGTGCGTGTCTTTTTTATCAAACTGATGCACGCCAGTTTACTCATAGTATGTGACGAGTGAGCTGAATAGCTTTGATTTTTAATTTTACCCCCTTCCCATGCAATTAGAAAAAGGTACCCCGAGCCACCAAAGATGAACAAAATTAATCAGGTCTTTCTGAATATGCAGTTAATTATAAATGTCAGCCTCAGTGTTTTTCATTTATAGGCTCCATTACTTTTGGCGTAGCATAAAATTAACAGACTGAAGGATGCTTTCTAGTTGAATACAGTGTATGCTCTTTAAGCAACTTACAATGGTTTTGACACATAATGTTTTTTTGGCTTGGCAGAAATGAAGCTTAAGACTATTTCTGGTCATCAGATGTAATACATTTTCTCAGATCCATTATGCATCTTCGCCTTTGTCTATGTGTGTGTGTGTGCATGCATGTGGGACCTTGTATTTGCTTCATTGAGAGGACCGTTTTTCTAACGCATAAGGAATGACTGCTGCTTATGGGGCCAAAAGTCCCGGCCCTATATGAAGAACTGCTGTTTTTGAGTTAGGGCTAGGCATATACTGGCAATACGGTAGTTAGGTTTAAGGTAAAGGTCAAGGGTAAGGTTCTAGCCATGAATGAAAAATGAATGGAAGTCAATGGAAAGTCCTCGTGAAAATAGAAAGACATGCTAAGTGTGTGTGTGTAGAGGGCGGGGAAGGTGTCTGGATGGGAAATATCCGGAAATGTGTCTGTCTCATCTCCATTTGTGTTTCACTCTCTTACTCATATACACACACGCACACACACCCAGAAATGCACAGTTATAAGAGAACACATGGCCAGACATGTTAATGTGACATCATTCTTTAAACACAGCTTGCACACACAGAAAACAGACGCGGATGTGTGCAACTGTCAATATCTGACATTTCTTTTTTTATTTCTTTGCCTGTTTACCTTTTTCATTCTACTCCTCCTTAGAGCTAAAATGAGTAATTTTAAATCTTTCGTTCTTTTAAGCTCCTATCTGCTTCATTATCGTTCTCTTTCAACCGGCAAAGTGCCGTATTTTACAGCAGATGCAAAATGCTGTAATATCTAGGCCTTGAAACGACTTCTTAGCTTAAATTTCTCCCTGCTTTCACCTAAATGTTTTTGTCAAAAAAGAAGAACAAAATAAAACACAATTTCACTTGTCTGTAATTGCGTTTCATTGAGCCCAATCATGTTTTGACAATGTGCAATTTGTTTTGTGTCACGGGTGATTTTCCGTCAAATAGACCTCTAATGATCACTTAAATTGGTTGTGTTTTATGTTGAAATTTCTCCTGTCGCATGATTCCTATTTGCAACCGCTGCAACCGTGAGCACAATGCACTCCTCAAGCCCCCTTTTCAACTCCCATTTGCATTTCCCCTTCACCGTGAGAAAGGGACTGCAAAAGCTGAATGAGAGTCATATTGACATGTCAGCTACTTGGTAAACCTGATACCTGTTCACTTTTGAAGGTTCATCTAATTTTTGCGACTGAATGAAGGTAGGGTTAGGGTATTTGATTCTCTGAACTCAATGTTTGGGATTCCTCAAAGTTTTCTCAAAGTGTCTCTGCTCACATTGTTGTCATTTGTTTTAAAAAAAAATGAATCATTTTTCTCCCTGCATGTCTTCCTCTGAAATGTTTTCTTTCTCTCTCTCCAGTTAAATGTCCTCTGCAGAGGAATAAATGGTTGCGTAGGCTGTATGAGGAGAAGACGTCCATGCGCAGAAGACTAGAGCGACAGATATTACTTTCATCCACCTCTCAGCATTACTCCTCCATCCACCTCTCTCTCTCTGCCTCCATTCCTCAGCTTGTCTCTTCCTCTGAGAATCAACTCAGTGGCAGGGGACACTGATAGGGTTTAAACCCAAACTAAGGTGAAAGGAGATAGTAGCGATAGACCAGGTGAGTCCCAGGCTAGGTAAAGAATTTGGGGATAGGCCAGCTGTGGGGTATGCTGTCTCCTACTGTCTGGAAGGTGGCTGTCATGGAGGATGAGTGAACATCTGGCAAGTAGAACCCTCTAATGACTTCGGCCTGTGATTACTTTTGAACTTTAAGTTTCTCGTTATTTATTTGGAATGAGGGTTATGTCCTGCAGATTAAAGTTAAGTCCCAAGGTTCTAGTTTTGCCTTGTTTGGCAGAACCAGAAGGCTTTTGGATGAAAGACAACCGATACTGTATCTGCAAGTTTAGTATTTTATAGCCACTCATACTACCAGAAAAAAAAAAAAACATCATAAAAGTTGCACAACTGTTAGCAGTTATTGAGACCATTTAGTCTCATTAAATCAGTGCCAGTCATAGTACTGTACAGGATTTAGATTTGTGAAAATGTTTTCTAAGATTTTGAACACAAA
Source organism: Xiphophorus hellerii (assembly GCF_003331165.1). NCBI lineage: Eukaryota > Metazoa > Chordata > Actinopteri > Cyprinodontiformes > Poeciliidae > Xiphophorus > Xiphophorus hellerii. The sequence continues at coordinate 10,388,524 of NC_045692.1, forward strand.
AAAAGAGAAAAAAACACACTAGTAGTTTGTATTGCTTCTGATAGTTGGTGTTACAACAGTCAGCAAATCCCACCACAATAAAATAAAAACAACAACAAAAAAAACCTAATTGAGCTCTAATGAGACACCATTACAGATTCTAAAGTCCAAAGTTTGAGACAAATGGGAATCTAGAGTATTGAGCCTAAAATAAAATGTTGACACTTATTTGTAAAATTCCAAAGGTTAAGAAAGAGAATACTTTCTGCTCGGCTTAGAATCTAAATTACTTGCATATGATATGCAACTCAGTGCCACATCTTTAAGGAGTAAATCCATCCTACTCATGATGTTAGCCTCACAATGGACGAATGAGTGTCATCACATCATCATCGCCATCCACAGACATGGGGCAGATGTTGGCATAAATGGTTCTAACACGTTCTCTTATTACACTGCAGCTGTGCACCATGTGTCCCACTTCTACTCTCGTAAACACGACCACGTGCCTTTATGTGTTGGCATGTTTCTCCGCGAGTCTGTGGAGAAGATTATTAGCGCCAAGTCATTACATTGTAACTTAAAAGTACCTAAAACTTATTTGGCTTTTTTTTTTTTTTTTCATGTAACAGAGTTTAATTATAGATAATGAAGAACAGACATACTGGTATTTGCATATTCCTGCACCTACTGTCTTCATATTTCAATGTGCCTATATTAACGTTTCACATGTATCTAACGTTTCTCACATAGACACATGTGAGTATAGTTACTATATTGTTGAATGTTTGATTACCATGTCAGATGTAAATCTAAATATATTGCCAGGTATAAAAAAATTACAGTAAATGAACTTAAATAAGACTTTGCTGCAGTGATACAGCACATTTATGCCTTTTATGCCTTATAACCCATTGTACGTCTACAGTTGACACATCATTTTTGTAGTTTGAAGAATTTTTAAAAAGGCTGGTGCTTATTCACTTGAGAAAAGGGTTAAGAGAAAAAGTATGCAAATATTTAACCAGAAAGCGCGCTATTATACTGTGATGTTGAGAATTTGGGGAAAACGGGTCTCAGGCCTCTGACGGCCTCTTCATCTTGCAGTTCTTTGTCTCCATCGCCCCCGTCTGTCTTTCAAACCCCCTTTTCATCCCTCATTGCTTGTGTATATACATAACTTTTGTATGTCGGACATTTTAATGATTTCGTGCAGAGCTCTATGTCCTTGTTAGCTTCGCTCCCCTCATTTGCCATGTCACAGACGAAACTACCCCCTTTTTAAATGCAAACACACACATGCATGCACACCCTCACACCTACACACACCTATGTTCTTTCACAAACACACGTGCGCAGTCACACAAATGGCACAGTCATTAAAAATGAAACCACAGGCTTTTTTTGAAAACTCCAAGGACTCAGGGAAAAGTCAGAGACGCAGCGGTGAAAAGATTCCCCCTGGAAACAATGAGGAGAATGATCATTTGTTGTTCTTGAAAACCCGGTGAGGTTTCACAGAGGTTAAGCTTCCCTTTGATGTGTTTTTAACTCGTTTCAGCTCTGTGGAGGGATTAGTGAACCACTCACACACACGCACACACCCAAACACACGCCGGCTCCTAATTTCCACACCATGAGCTGCTCTCTCACAAAGACGGAAAGAGCAGAACAGACTCCTTCCTAACCTAATTTTATCAAATGAGCATGTGAGGTACTTCACTCCTGTATGTGTGGTCCCTTGGAAGTCTGTGGTAAACCAGGAAAATATTGCAAGTCAGTATTTTCTTTTTATCCCAAATTAGCGCTTGGCTGTTTGTGAGCGATGTGGGCTCTGAAACACAAGAGAAATGGAGCGATGGAGACTGAAGTTGTTGATCATCACAGCCCTCATTACTGTGTTTACGAGACTTTATCCTTATTCTGGGTACAAATGATTGGGGTGTCTGTACCCATGTGTGTTACCAGCTCCAGTTTGGGCCATGTTGTGAGTCTGTCTCCTGTTGTCATCTCTAACAATCATAAAATCTGTGGTAGAATGCTATCCACCAGATGACGGCTAATTGCATCTGCTGACAGTTTTAGTTATTTTTTTACCGTCTTGTAATGGGTGAAGGTACACAGAGCAAGTTGAATAAACTTTCTGATAATGTTAACAAAAACAATCACATGTGTATTCAGTCACCATAAATCATACCTATCATTTTGCTAATTCTGCAAATTGATCAAAGAGCTAAATCTGGCATAGATACATGTCATCATCGGTGAAGCCTGGAACACATTCACTACTACATAATCTATTGCATTACTGGGATCTAATGGAAAACTTTAATGTAAATTAATCCAGAAAAAGCCAATTCATAGGAACTGGCATGTGTCATATTAGTCATGTGACACATTCTCTGTTTATTTACCTTCTGCTTACACATTGCCTATTGCAGGCCTGGATAAATGCAATAAAGAAAACATGGTTAACAAGATTATAATAATAATAATTATTATTATTTTATTTCCATTCAGTTATCCTAACAGCAGTGCTTAAATGTTGATTTTTTTTTTGTCCATCCATCCATCTTTACATGTAGACTGCAAAGACAGGCCGAAAAGGACTAAGAACTTTGAATTCTGAAAAGTAGGAAATTGGACCAGAAAAATGTATCAAAACCTTGCAGTTGCTTTAGCTGTTGACTGCAGAGCTTTGTTGTCATTCTGTAATAACTCTTATTTGCAGAAGTGTTTTTGATGAGGACGGAGGAGAAAAGCACGCTGAGAACTACATAAAACTCACATAAGGAGCTGGAACATGTCTCACCTGAAAATAAAGTAAATGAGTAAAAAGAGACAGTGATGCGCTTTTGTGGCTACTTTTTCTAAACTATGCTGCAAAATGCTGACAATCTGCTGTTGTAGTCAAATTTAAGCTGTAGGCAGAGGTTTATTTTCACTGTGACAAAATGTTCCGGCAGAAGCTCACTGATTATATACAGAGGAGCTTTATTAATCTTGTCACACATTAAACAGCGAATCAGCACTAGTTTTTCATCTGCAAACATTCATAAGACCTCAGCAGCGGTGTACAATGGATATCATTACTCTTGAATTCAGACTTTTCTAAATGATTGGCCCTCTCCAATGAAAGAAGAGAGAAATAAGTTTGCCTCGTATTTTGTGGACTTCCAGCAATTTGCCTTTCAGATATTAAGCTGATTGTGTTTTGCAGACAAAGTTTATGTAATTTGCTTTGTTTTATTGTATGTATTTATCTGAGTAAAAAATGCATTAGATAGGTTTGTCATATTTGTAACATTGTTCAAATATGTATTTAAGTGCATCATTGTTTAACTAATTAAAAACTAAGTCTCTACACTGCACCTGAAAAAAAAATCAATAACAAGTTGCTAAAGAAAATTAAAAGCAGCCAAATGCAAAAATAGTAGTTTAGTACTCAAGCCTATTCCTGGCAAAGCAAGAGTGCCTTACAGACAGATGGCTTTAAATCAGTTTCTAAATATTGCCACTAAAAATAAACAGCAGATGATATCAGCGATCATTTTGGCTGCAAAATTAAAGCAAAATGCTTATTGTTTATGGCTGGCATGGTATACAAAAAAAGGACTGACCAACCTGTCTTTCAATTCAATTGTTTATACACTCCACCCCCCACCCTCCTGTTGACTCTGACACAACCTGACTACAGGCCTTTCTTCTAAGAAGCTTATTATTAGATTTGATTTTAACTGCATTGTTATATCCTCGTTTTTAAGTCTCTGAGGATAAAAGCATCTGCCAAATGCATGTGTTTGAGGCACCGGATTTAAAAAGATTGTGTGGCTCTGTTCATTAACCTATCCAAGGCAATTGGCACTGTGGATCACGGTATCTTGCTAGAAATTTTTTTCAAGAATGGCATCTCTAAACAAGCTGCCTCTTGGTTTGCCGATTACCTGGCACATAGGGATGCAGTGTGTTGAAATGGATGGAATTAGTTCCACCTTTCTTGGGGTCAGAAAAGGTGTACCTCAAAGCGCAGTCTTAGGACCCATCTTCTTCACGATATGAATTATTGACTGCATAACATGTCAAATGGTATGCTTCCTACCATTTTGTTGTCAATGTTGTCATTTATTGCAGTTAATCTGGAGCATTCCAATTCATATATTTTTTTTAGATTTTTTTTTTTTTTACATACATTTTATCAATATCAGGAATGATTGCTTTTAAACTGTATGACTTTTGACATTTCTAATAACATCTTGGATTGCCTAAGAGTGTAGACATGGAATTGCCACTTGTTACGGAATCTCATCTTTATATCTTACTTGATTGAAATCTCCTTGAATAATGACGGTCATTAAAAACAGTGGTTATTTTTTAACGTGCATGGCCCACACCACACCATCGCGTCTACCTCACCAATCGTGGCATGGGAAAGATTGGTCAAGCTTTTTATGAGTCCAACTCAACATACTTAATTCTACTGCTCAACCCAAAGAAGCATTTTGCTGAAGTGGAATTAAAAAGCTATTTCTAATGGTAAAAGATTTCAAGGTGTTATCAACACAATTTACCAAAGACATACTCTCTTAATGTTTGTGTTGTTATTAGCAACAGAGGCTGCAGAAGACTTGAGACTGGAGTGGAGGTTCTTCTTCTGCTGGAGAACACTGAGCATGCACCTAGAGCAGTGTTTCTCAAGATCGAGACCTAAATCTAATAGATAGTCTATGACAAGATCAGAGAATCATTTCACAGACTGTTCCTTTTTTTTTTCCTTTTTCTTTTTGAAATTTACACCATTAACTTTTTTGTGGTAACTGTAATAATTCATGCTGAGAATAAATGCCTCGTCATTTATTTTAGAGCTTATAGCTCTCAGAGTTACAGATTGCACGGATTTGCAACTTTTAATAGGTTACACGGACATGTGGCTCCTTTCACCCGAAAAGGTTTATACTGAGATTAGGACAAGGGGAAACAGGTGGAAATAGTACAGTTTAGAACAGTAGGGGGCCTAGTGGGAGCGGAAGATTATTAGGCAATTTAAAACAGAAGAACAGCATAGGACTACGGGGAATGAGGAAAACAGGTAGAAGAGACTGAAAAAAAATCCACAATTTGGGAAATAAGTTTTGAAGTCAGAAGGAAAGGAAAGTAACAGACAGATGCAGTTTAAGACTGGCAAAAGCTGGAAAAGATGTAGATGTGGTGTGTGGTTTAGGGGATAAAGAGGTTAGTATTGAGAGTAACAGGTCTAAGAGGAGAAAATGACGAAGGAAAAAAGAGGAGGAGGAGGAGTAATGGGATATTTGGGAAATGATGTTGAGATGGAAAGGAAAGTTAAGGGTGAGAGAAGTCTGCAACAAAAAGAATGACAGAAAAGGGAATGAGGAGATCCAGGACAGGGAGGGATGGGAATAGAGTGGAAAAGGTAGAGAAATAAGAATAAGAGAGTAGCTTGAGATTTAGGGTGTATATGGAGGAGAGAGCAGCAAAGAGGAGCATATTGTCCTTATCGGGGCGCTCCAGAAAGCCTGCTCCCTAATGGGGCTGGTGTGAAGGGGAAATGAGGACTAGGCCTGATGCTACCTGATTAGCCATGGACTCAAACACACATCAAAGATGAAGAAGAGAGAGAGGAGTGTCTAGGAGTGTCGGCGTGCGCATGTGTGCGTGAGGTTGGGGGCCGAAAGGTGAGTCACCGTCACCTCCTTCAGCAGGGCCACGAATGAGAATCACTCTCACTTTTTTTGTACACACTCAGATGCAGACGCATAACTATTTTCCCTCAGCCTTGAAAGGGCCGGCTGCTTTGAATAAAGGAGATCCTCTGAATCGGGAATGGAGGAGGAATGGTGGTGGGCGGGGGGAGAGGAGAAGAAGGAGGGGTAAATAGACAAAAAAAGCAGCAGGAGGTGTAGATGTGGAGGAAAAGAGAGGAAACAGGAAGGAAGAGAGAAAAGGAGAGCAAGACATCAAAAGGAGTCATCATGCTCCATATTAGAGGGATAATGAAATTAGCCTTTTAGCTAACGACATCTCCTGACGGCTCTGTTTTCACATAAATTACAGCAGGCCAGACTGTGGCTGCCTCAGCACAAAACACAAACACATTCAAAACGATCAGTGCGTTGACCAGTCAGTGTCTCTATTTGAAATTCAACCCTCAGAGAGGGTTGTCCCTTTTCTAACCTTCACCCTAAATTCATTACTGTCACACGCTCACACAGCTCTAATCATATTCATCATCCTCACCATAGCCACTCCTACAACTCCCCTTAAAATTTCTATCAATGGGAACCCCACTATGGCTGCTGATGACCTTCATTAGCCTCCATTTTCTTTCTTTCCCACATTCTATATTTGTTTTTCATCTCCTCCACACAGTGTGCGTTCACAGCTGTGCCCTCTCTTTGGATTTTCTCCTTTCTCCCTCATTACTGTTGCACACATTTGAAGCTTTTAGTTCATTTTATGTCTCACACCTATTTCTTCGTACTGTACACCGTTTTCTGTGCCTTTACCGTCATCCCTCCCTCTTTGTATGTGTCACTTTTTTTTCTCATTACTCCTGCTCTGTGTTTCATTAGCATACAGAGTAAGAAGATGGCGCTCCTAGTAATCTGCGTGATTTGCCGGTGACAAAATGGAGGGCGTCATCAGAGGTCGCAGCGCCGGCATCAGCCGCCAAAACCGCTGTCGGTGGCTGCCTGTCTCACGCTCACGCGTGCATCGTACATATTTGAAGCGCGTGGGAGCAAAGAGAAAGAAACATAGATCTGTAATCAGGTGTGACACATCCAAGTGTAAACGCCACAGTCGTACCTGACAGCCACATACACACCAGCGGTGTTTGCGCTGTGGGCCGCCAGGATGCAAACAGACATTGACAGGTATCTGAATATACACTGAGATGCACATAAGAGCCGCTTTAATGAATACAGCCACTTTATTTTGGTTCCTTTGTGTTGCAGAAGTCAGGTTTAAAAAAAATAAATCAAAAAAATAGAGGGAGATGCGCATGTCGACAGTGAAATGTCAAAATGATGACTTTTTTCGTCCGCCCATTCCCACAGATCATCACCTCAGCACACAGACAGCCACAAACTCTTAGTCAGTTTCATCTAAATTTATATCATTATGAACATCAATAGAGTGACCAATGTTTGGGAAAAAAGTATAATTTGTTGTATTATGTTTACTACCATAAAGAGAGTTTCTACCCCGAATTATAAACCCCATAACGGCCATCCCATTTACAAGTGAAAGGTAGAGGAAGCATTGCAAAAATTGCTGTAACTAGGGGTTTAACAATAGAGCCATGTTGAGACAAAAGACAGTATTGGTTTCATGAGAATTAGAGATGTAAGCTCCTTTTTAGGGGGGAAAGTAATCATTCATTTTCTGTTGTTTTCAGTGCGTAAATGTTTGGCAAATTACAAACTGTGATTTAAAGAATCTGTAATAAGTGTAAGGGATAAGGGATTTTATGCTTGGCTAATTCTAAGTGGCCCTAATGATGAGAAGAGCATTGAATGTACTTTGCTTTATTTTGGTTTTGAAAAAAAAAAATACTGTGTTTGAAGAGCATAAAGCATTTTTAGTTTCAAATGAATCCACTTTTGTAATCCATGGTAAGTTTTTCAACTGTAAGTGTTGTATGTTGTATATGTTTTTTTCCTGAAAAAATTTAAACAAGACATCTTTATTACTCAACAAGGCTATTACTGAGAACTTAACGTTTACATTGATTAAAGATTATTAAACCACCAAAGTGAGGAAAAGAGTAAAAATCCTGACCTTTGCAGACCCAGTGAATTGCATTTATGAAAACTGTCATGTTTTTAATTATTCTTTTTGAGTATTACTTTTTCATCAAGGAAACTGCAATGTACCATGACAGGACAGCATAACTAAATCCACAGGGTGTGTTGATCAGCTGATGACTTCCGCCCCCCCCCTAATTTTGACTAGAAATAATATTTTTTATATATATTCTCAAGCTTGACAAGCCAACTGTGTTTCAACAAATACTATCATACTGGACTCAAAAAATGACAAATAGGGAGGAAGAAGCAACTGCTTAAACAAAAATGATTACAAAGCATGGTAGCCAAGAAGAGAAAGAGAAATAAAGAGAAAATGCAACAACAGAGTGAAGGATAAATTCTCAGGAGGCTCTGTTAAGTTGTATTACAGCATAAGCTTGTCACTAATGGTGTCCCTGCCATGGTTATGAGTGCTGGAAATGCTTTGGTGCTAATAGACAGATTATGGAAAGAAACGAAGCATGTCCTGAAATCCTCTTAGCAAGGCTTCACCTTTTTATGTATTTATTTCCCGCCATATTCTTTTCTGTCATCCCCCCCCCCTTTTTCTCCATACCTTGGTGGCCTTGGCATTGTCTCGTTGAAAGTGTTTAATGTTTGATTGGTTCATGGTGGGGAACGTTGTCTCTTGCTTCCCTCGCTCTGTATCTTTTTCCGTCTCACACATTTTTCAAAAGGCACTTTATTTATTGTCCCTGGGGAGCGCTACATTATGCATTAACCTGTTCAATTATGCATTCATTTATGCAGCCGTTGCCTTATGTAAATGCACTTTATGATTAAACAAATTGTTTCACTGTTTGGCTGTGTGATTTCCTGCACTGAGTGTTTGCCAGTGACATCATAAAGCAATAGCAACAGACTGAGTGTCTGAGGCATCCGAGTTCTGCTTGTGCCCTGTTGAACTGGTGAAGGACCAAGGAGATTGCAAAAACCCACAATAGGATTTTGAAGCTGACATTAAGTCAGCTAATAGATGTAGGCTTCCTCTCTTCAGTGACTTGTTGCTTATTATTCATTGATTTTGATTCTGCATTGAATGTAGAAACAAAGCCACAACTGTGTACCTTTCAATACTTTAAAATAATAATAATAAAAAAAGGCAATGGTTGTTTTTTTTTGTGCTTCAAGAATTGTTGCATACATGCAACCAGACTTGCAGCCGCCTCTTTTACTCCAGAAAAAGTCCTTTTGGCTCCGTGCAATTTTCTGGAAGGCTGCTTTGGCTTTTGATGGAAATGAGGATAGCCTTTCACTGATGTATGCTCGTGCTTTGTCTGTTGTGAAGGCTAAGGGTCTTGCTGTGTAAAAGCATATAAAATGTGGTACTCTTGAAGATGGCAGTAGAACAATTAGCTTAGTAAGGTTTAGAACTAACGTGCAGGAAATAAACATTTTTCTTTACTTATGTTGGTTTCTGTGATAAAATGATAGGTTATTTGCAAGAATGCAAAGTCTTTGTGTGCTTTTGTCAGAGAACGCCACATCACCGGCTGTGATTTTGTTTTTGACAATCCACACTTGCTAATCTGCTCTTAGCAATCAGAGCATAGTTGTAAATAATACATTGTGAGAATGATGCCCATGCTTTGTCTCAGAGTGTGTAAGACTTGGCAACAGGAAAACATCTTTGAGACGGATGGAAACAAGGGATGGCCGCAAACAGAGTGCTTTGTGCAGTTTCAAATTTTTCTTAAACTTGGTGTTTGTGAAGAAGATGGTCAAAGCTTAATCTCTTTGAACCAGAGAGATGGATTGAATTAATCCAGGAAAATGCATACAAAAAGACAAATATTGCCACAAATTTTTGAGGAATATTTAAAACGTGTACAACAATATTAAGCTCATTGTCATACCGGCACTTTAATATTTTGCAATTAGTGTAAATAGGTATTCTAAATGATCAATGTTTACTCAATATATTTTAGATTTGTGTGCAAAGTTACATGCACACATAAGCTCTCTTGCTATTTGCAGCTTGAGCACCAGAAGGTTGACTTTTCTCTGCAACATTTTGGTTGGCGAGAGCACCCAGCGGAATCACAGAGCACGAGAAGCTCAGACTGCGCAGTGCCAGTAAATTATAAGATTAACTGGATGGATCTGTGCCACATAATTAAAGCGGATGTCACAGCAACGCCAGCGTGTCAAAAACTTACAACCCTAAAGCGGGAGTTAATTTTAAAGCAAATATGATTAATAGGCAACAAAGGCCTTTAAAGCCTCCTGTTGACTGAGGAAAGTTGCTCTCTACATCTTAATCACAGCTATATATAGGCTTTCTCCTATCTGACAAGAGAAATGAGCAGCCATTTAAGACAGATGAACTGTGTCTGGATGGCGGGTAGACTTATCTCAACCACAGCCACACCTTTGATCTACTTCAGAATCTCCCACTGCTTTCCATCTGATACAGGTTATCTGATTTACTCACGCCACTGAGGGATGAGAAATCCTAGAAGAAAAGAGATGAATGGAATATGCATTAAGACACCCTGGCTATACAGAGAGTCTATTTTTCCACCTTACATTCTGTCTTTTTTTTTTTCATACACAACCATTTCTCAATCATGTGGTCATAATGCTGCGACTGTAACCCCCCCCCACCCCTTCCACCCCGAGCATTGCCTCCATTCCTCTTTCTCCCTCTTTACCGCCATCGCTCTCTTTTGCCCTGCCTTCCTACTCGGCACACCTCCACCTCTCCCCCCGTCTCTGCCAGGGTGTGAGTGAGTGATGGAGTTTTAGTGGACCCTGTGAGTGGTCCTGTGGTTTTTCAGTGCCACACATCAGAAGCAGAGCATTAGCCTTCTGCATGCTTCAGGAGTTTGGCTTGGCAGTGCACCAGGCCCTAACTACCTCCTCTCTAACACTCACTGCTGCCAGCGCAGAGCTAGATAAACTACCTGAAGCCCATTCACAATATGCTGTATGAAATTATGCTGATGTCTCACTGTTTACATTTGTATTCATTAACTTTTATAAGAACATCTGTGCATTTTTACGACATCCATTTCGCAAATGCAGCCTGACAAACAGTGAGTGGAAGTGGCTCCCCATCTGCATGATACACAGTAAATCCTAATTATCCAAACTCCAGAATGTACTTATTGTGCAAAATTAAGGGAATATGGATGGTAATACAAAATTGCAGTCTATAAATTTTGTGAATTAATAATAAAGCTGCCAAAAGCAATGTTTATTTCCATAAAAAATGATCCTGTTGGTGATTTTGGACCAAAGATAGCACTAGATATGTTCAGTTTCTATATGTATATGCTAATATGCAGTATATTATGCGTATTAAAAAAGGGGGAGAGCTTTTTAGCCGAAAAAAAAAAATGTCTGCAGCCACTTGCTCACATGTGCTGGCTGCAATCAAAAACAGATGAACATTGGTAATCTAAAGGGTCGTGCACGTTGTACAACATAAGCCTTGAACAGGATCAAACATAAACATTTATTGTTTTTTTTTTTTTTACTATGTATGGGTGAGTGTGCGGCACATAGTTCTGACATTCTCTCATCTTGTAGATATTTCTACATTCCTAAAGCCACTTTTATTCTTATTTTTACTTATTTATTAATGTTTTTTTTTCTGTAACCTTCTTCGGATGTTAGGTGAAGAGGACATTATTCTCATCCTTGCACTCCGGGTCATTAAAACAAACTAGAGGTCCTTTCACTTGGGGACCTGCACAAATCTTTTTTTTTTTTTTTTTTGTCGCTGTACATGTCTTTAAAAAGCAGTCGTTCTATAACTGACGGTGTGATGCAGGCAGGAGGGCGTCAGGAGTCACGATGGCAGACAGATAGCCTCAGGCTGTGCCACACACCATGTCCACTGCTCTGATGCAAGTGTCGGCGTGTGTGTGTGCACATGTACGTCATATACTGTCCATAAAAACTGTTCTTTCTAACTTGAATTATAATTATTCTGCTCTGTTAAATGACAACCATTGAAAAGCTGCAACTATATAATCTATCCCCTCTGAAGTGAAGGTAAGGGAACTGATGCGCTTCTGTACATGAGGCTCCTGCTAACTCTCGGACGCACATTGGGGCGATATACATTTCAAACAACTCCCAGGTTCTTATCATTTATTAAAACATGTGCTCCATTTTCTGCTACACTTCATTTGGTTGTGACCAGCATTAACAGATTCAATATCTAGGCATATAACATGCATGGCATTATGCGAATGCTGAACACTTCCATTATTTTGTGTTTACATAGACATGTGTAATTTTATTACCTATGTCTGGTAAGTGCAGCAGCTCATAGCATGTGCATCCTGTATATTCTACATCTTAAAATGATTAATTCAGATAAATAAAAAATCATTGGACTTTTAGATTGTGTTTTATATTATAATAAAATAAATGAAATAATATGTTTTCATGTTTACATTTAGATGTATTTTTTTCTTAAGGAGTAAGTAGCAACCAAGGTTTACTAATCAAATACTTAAGATCATCATCAGTCTGACCAACTCTCTTTCAAAAGCAGAATTTTTTTGGAGCTTTTTAAAAGAGAATCTCTTATAATCTTGAAGTTAAAAGAGGCGCAAACGTTCACAAGAGTTTGTATGGAATATGAACATATAGCAGAGTTCAAAACCAAAAGTCAAACAATGTCATGCGACGAGGCATCTGCAAATGTCAGTTAGGATGTTAAGAGTTTAAAACAAGACTTCAGAAAAATATCAACCATTCTGACATGTTTTGTAGGGCTGCGTGAGGAAATCAGGTACTTCTATTTTAAAAAAGAACCTGCCACACAGTTTACGTTTACCACATTGCATCCTAACAAACCAAAGCCCGTTGATTGGCACAAATACGACCAAAATGGAAATGTCTAGCAAGAATGTATTGGGAAAACAAACAAAGTATGTCAGCCACTAATGCCACATACCAGCAGCTAAGCATAAGGGGAAGTGGTGCTTATTTCGGTTTGCTTTGCACCGCTGTACCTGGGCAAATTGCAGTCAATGTCCAATCATGAACTCATATATATGCCAAATAATTTCAGAGGGAAATGTAAAACTGTCTGTGCAAAAGCTGACACTTAGCTGAGTCTGGTTTTGTGTTACAGGACTATGATCTTGGGCACACAAATATACTGTCTAGTTCAGAAAAAAAAATAAAATAAAATACAAAATTCCAGGTATTGCTCTGACCCAGTTAAAGTTCAGACCTCATCCTGACAGAAAGACTATTGCAATAAGTGAAAAACGTTGCATCAGTTTTTGTTAGAAAAGTTTCAATAAGCTTTTGAATCGTGTATGTGTGCTTTATTTGACATTTTAATTCCCTTTTTTTAAAATAAATAATGGTACTGAGTAGTGTCATGTTTTTTGAAGTTGTGCATATTTATTATTAAGAGTTAGTAAGGACTATGCGTTACTATGTGAGACAGAAAACTTTAGTATTGTAACAGATCGTTCTCACTGTTTGCCATAAGCTTTAAGGCTCCACCACTTCCAGGAAGACTTTCAAACACTTCCATCAGTGTTTTTTTAGAAAATGATTCAGATATGTTTTACAGGGAAAGAAATTACTTTTTGATAGTAAGACTATATGCCAAATGTAGCAGTTTATAGACATTAAGTCAAAAGCTATAGCTGTATGCTAATGATGCTTAACTGGATGTTTAGTAATGCATGCATGCTCACACCCATGCACTCATTTACGTATCCAAATGACAAAGACGAAGTTTGTGGGTGACACGTGAGCAGTCTCATGCCCATCCATATATCTATGATAATGGTCACCATGCTGATGATCAAGGCTATTTACTTTAAATGGGTCATTATGAGCGGAAGACTATACCTTGTGATGGTGATGAGGGGCTTTGAAAGATATATTGCCAAATGGGAATAGGTGGTGATGATGAGCCACAGAAGTGTACTGCTATTCTGCGCCTTAATTCTCTCCCTGTGTCTCTCCACTTCATTGTCGCTTCACCTCTTTGTCCTTTGGTTCAATTTTCGAATCACAAGTCAGGAGCAGTCAAGTGCTGCCATTCCGGCACACAACAACGTGTCTCGGAATCCTTAAGGAACACGTTGGAAATGTATTAGTAATACAAAGTCTGTTTTTATTGAATTATGAAGAATTTATGATAGCAATTTGATCCGGCATATCACTTTCAGCGAGGCTCTTGTTCTGCATGTTTTAAGATATAGAGCAGCTCTTCAGTATCTGTCTCTTTGGGGAGCTGGCAAGGAGCAGAGCGTGCTGTGTGACGCCTCACTCATCCCAATCACAGCTTTCAGGCTTCAAAGCAAATATGATGACTTAAATTTATATTTGACACGGTCATAATAAAACTACTTAAAACTATAAAGTCTCAGAATTCCCTCATTTTCACCAGCCCATGTTTATCTCCCCCATTTTAATTAGTGAGTACCATTAATTTTAATTTTTTTTTTACTTTTTTTTTTTTACTTTGCTTTTTATCAGCAATCATTTACAAGCACAAGAATGATCGTGGTAATATTGTCGAATTATGGAACACATTCCCTGGGTTAATTAGGTTGTTCTTTTTAATTAGAATGTAATTGTGTGAATTGGTGTCTTTTCAAGGGGAAAGGAGGCCTATCAGCAAGCCCAGGCAGCTCAGGCTGTGGGCAACAGTGCCCTCTGGATGGTAAAATTAGAACTACATCATTGTGGAGATGCTGGGTCTCCCTGATGATGCAAGTGGGGATTATAAGTAATCGAACGTTCAAAAAATAGCATAATTTTATGAAGAATTGTGATCTGAAATGTTTAAATTGTGAGTCGTAAACTAAATTGGCATACTTGTTCTTATGCAGCATTTTAAAATATGGAAAAGTTTTGAATAAAATTTTCCAGATTTGAGTTCTTATTTAAATATGTAAACATACAAGCACACACATACAGTTTGTGTAGTTCAATGACCAAACAAAACACAGCATTTTTTAAAACTTTTTTTCTGGAGATCACAAATCATGTTATTTTATCGTTGATAGTTCAATGTACCTTTAACGAGTAAGCAAAACAGCCAATCATTGTTAGTCCTTATGCAAAAGAATAGCAAAATGCACTTTTTTCTCACCGCAGAGCTCAAATCCAACTCCAGCACAGTGTTGTTTCATGGAAAATACATGTATACTTCACACAAATGTTCAGAATGAAATTTTATAACATGATCTAACTGCTTTTTGTTGTTTTATTTTTACTGTTTAAGTTTCCCAACTGTTTGAAAGCTGGGCAACCTTAATTACTGTGACAGGTGCTGCTTATTTCAGTTTTCATACCATGATCATCCATGTTTTGAGAAATAGCAAAATTTCTTGTAAGCAGAGGGAAATGAATAGCATTCTTCTTTCTGTTATCTAACCAAAAGCGGAAAAAATAAATAAATAAACTGATGGGGGAGGTACAACTGTGATACTCTTATAATCTTTTACCTGATATGAAGGATTTAAAAACCAAAACAGCCAACTCCAAACACATTTGTAATTTTGAAACCTCTGAAGACTGTGATACGAGTAACCGGACCCTTCCCAGTTATTTATTTATTTTTTCTTCTCAACTTTTTTGTGCTTAATGCCTGCATGTGGTTGCACACATGTTGCACACCAATGTCGCCCAACTTAAACATTCGACTGCTTTCCCCGTCTCTCCATCACGCCCACAAACTGCAACCAAAGCAGAGCACAGGTAAACACCGCTATCTCTGGGCCAATCCTTCATATGGGGTAAGGCAATTACAAACCCTGCATGTCACCTCGCCATGCCACCTACACACACATCTCCACACACATACCTGGAGACACACCCCTCGATTTCCAACCACCTTGTGCACACTCACTATTTCATCTTTCTCTCATTCGCTCTCCCTCCTTCTCTGCATGTCATTCTTTGTCACTCGCCTGGTGCAAAATTGCACTGAAGCGAGCTGCCACAGTATTGAGGAATAGTGTCATATACTGGCAATTTCCTCCCCAGGTGTCAGGCATACTTTACCTTAATATGTCTGCAGCGACTCTTAATAAAACAGTCTTGTCTATATACATATCTCTACCGCAGACCGGCCCGTGCCACACTGCACACGGCACTCAATAGCATGCTGTTAAATATTTACCTCCGCTGAATGTCAGCGGAGGAGGAGTAGGTGGAGAGGAGACGGAGGAGAAAAATGGAAAAATGTGTCCCTGGCTGCTGTTTTAACTGTCTGGATCTGTTGCATGGAGAAATTCCATATCAGCCAGAATGTTTTAGGATATTGTGACGCCGTATCAGTGTAGTCTGCTTGCTTGAGTGAGGAACAAAAAAAAAAAAGAAAAGAAGAAAAAAAAGGAAGGCAAGACCTGGAAATTGAAAAATAGTTGGATATTTGTGCCTCAGACAGGGAAGCAGAGGAAAGAGGAAGTATTTGCATGCAGCGAATTTTACTTGCTACTGTCTGCCTTTTATTCATGATTTCCAAGCCACATGCGATGTGTCAGAACTCTATTTATTGGCAAGCATTTGACTCAGACAAACGACAGGCCTCCTGTGGTGAGCCGGGGCAGAACTTATTGACAGTAACCAAGAAAAACTTGTAGCTTGGGATCAAGATCTACATTGCGTTGTTTATATGCTTCTCATAGCAAGCTTCAATATTTATTTTTATATCTCAGTGATCCAGGGATGAAATGTGTTACAGTGTGTCAAACTCCGCTAGAAAGAAATGGAAAGGTTTACAACACTTGAGGGAATAAGGAACAAAACCAAACATTTTACACTTGACCTTAATTTTCAGGCACATGCCATAGATGATCTTGTGCTTCTGACATCTGGTACATTTTAGCTTTAGTCTGGCTTTTTACTTCTACTTTTTCATCGCATGTCGACAAGTAAAAATAACACAATGTAGTGCGTTCGTTGTATTCTGTGAGATAACGAAGGAAGAAAAAAGAATAAGTCCGGGGCATATATATATTAGGAATTTTAATATTAAATAAACCAGAGAACCACAACTGACAGATCTAAGACAAAGTTGTAGAGAACTTTAGAAAAGTTGTGAAGAGCTGTTATAAAACAATATCCCAAGCTTTGACAAAATCTCAGAGCACTGTTAACCCCATCACCTTCAAATGGAAAGAGTATGGCACGAGACATGGGTGTCCACCTCTGCACATCACCCTGAACTTGTCATCCCCACAGCATGACACCATCGTCTTTCACTGTAGAGAGGCTCTTTTCAGCATGGGCAAGGAAGCTGGCCTCAATTGACTCAATCTTGTGAAGACAAACCATGGTGGCCAGAAAAGACTTCTGCTGGATGCAGACCATAAACACACAGCTAGAGCTACCGAAAAATGGTATAGATCAAAGCATATCCATGTGTCAGAATGGTCAAAAGTTCAAACCTGAAAATCAATTGTAAAACTTGAAAGGATGCTGTGCAAAAAAAATCTGAGCTTGAGCTGTTTGTCAATGCAAAAGTGGCAACAATTCCAGCCTCTAGATGTTCAGGGCTGGTAGAAACAGAGTCCAAAAGACTTAACAGCACAAACCGCAGCAGAAGGGACAATGAACGCACATGCATCCCAGACTTTTCAGTGTTGTATTTGCAAAAATGGCATTTTTAATCTTCCTTTTGACTAAACAGTTAAATCCTATGCCGCATTTGGCTATGTCATAGAAACCCAATAAACGCATCAATGTTTGTGTTTAACATAACCAAAATGTTAAAAGTGTTCAAAGAGAATGATCATGCTTCTATGGTGCTCTATGACTCCACTCTTATTCCTCAATAGCAACAGACGAAGAAAAAAACAAAAATGGAAAGTTCAATGTCCAACCCAGCAAATTTTGTCACCCAGCAGTGGTTTTAATTTGACTGAAAGTTAGAAAAGTATCTCCTGGATGTTAACTATGTGGCAGGTGATCCTGATAATAATCACCAGCTTCAAGGGAGGAAAGCTAACATCTCCTTCAAGTGCAGATTTTCCAGCTCTGACTTAAAGTCAGAAATATTCTCTGCAAGGGGAAACAGAAAAAAGGAGGAAAAACGGCAGTTGGGTTTTTAATGACTTTCTGCACATTAGAATAATCTGTCATTTCAATTAGTGGGATTGTCATCTGTGAGACGTCTCCCGGTGCACTTATACATAGACACACCCTGAGCGTGCACACGTCTGCACACACATACCTATACCTTGAGGTTGTCATCTGTACCTCTCATGGGAGACAAGCAGGGGTGTCAAAGCAACTCCCCTCCTCCCCAGTACCACCATCACCACACATGCAGACGTACCACCAACACCATCACCGCAACTACACACGCCATCCTTAAAAAACAAAGCAAGGTTTCAAGGGAAATTGCTTGACAGCAGCTTAAAAGCCAGTCAGGAATAACTTATCAGGCGAGGGCTGCCATCGTGCCTCACGGGGTCATTTCATTACGATTACCTTACCCTCCTTAACTCAAAGAGAGTGAAGAGAGAGAATGAGTAAGCGGGAACAGTGGGGGGAGGAGGGAGGGGAGAAGGGTGCTAGGGGAGCACAGGTGGTATGGTGGTGATGGCAGGGAGGGGGTAAACTCTTCAAGAAACAGAAAGGAAGGGAGAAATAAAGTTTCAGGAAGTGCTTAACTTTTACTTTTCTCCTTTCTCACTCTCTGGTTTTAAAACTTGTCTCAGTAATGAGCTTACATCTTTCTCTGCTCTCCTGTACGATCTCCTCTTTCCTGCAGGTAGGACATTTCAAGCTGAAGAAATGAATTTACTTGGTCCCGTATATATTTTAAGGTTAACTTAGCCATTGGGACATATTTGACCCCAGACCTCCTTGGCCTACAGGGCATTTGTTGGCTCCGGCGTGCAACACGGCTTTAAAGCAGAGAAAAACAACTTTCTCTCATGTCCAGAGCAGTTATTGTATTCAGCTTTTTATGTTTTGTTTCTTTGTTGAGGAATAGTTGACCCACTTTTAAGTTGTTATTGGCTCTATCTATTTTCCAAGTCCAGGAAGCATATTTTTCGCTTCATTTTTTTTTTTTTTTTTTATTCCTCCTCAAGGCAATTAAGAGGCCTCTAGAAAATAAGACTGTATGGCATGTAGGGATGATGTTATGATTGCTAATTATGCTCTGATGCGGCCCTGAGAAATTCTCTGCTCTCTGGCTTTTGTCTGGCCGACTTTGCCAGGCCCAGATAATATTTATGAAATGTAGACATTCTTGGGGCTAAGGCAGAGTCTTTATAATGGGAGACAGATGGGGTCTGCTTCGGATTAAGAACATCGACTCCGCTATCTGTGGGAACACCTCTCCTCCTCCGTCTGTGCGCGCGCTGAAATCCGTGCATGGATGCTTGCCCCGGTGCGTCTGCACGTATGCACACCTAGGTGCTCACTCATGTGTGAACGTGTGCGCGTTTGTAAACGCGATTGTCTTTGACAGCCGTGGCGTGGTTATTTTTTAATGCATTTCTGAGTTATGATAACAGTCTAGCAGTCTATTCCTTCCAATGGCTTCTATGGCTGACAGTGGAAAACGGGATAATTCTACAAAAATGCTTCACAGTAATAACAACAACAAAAAAAGTCCCTCACAATTACATAGCTGGAGTTCATTTGGGCCAAAGTGTCGCTGTTGCCAACAACCGAATCCATGTTTCTGAGTTAATGCTTTTTCAGTCCTGGTTTATCAAAACCAATGAACCTCCAGGACCTCTATTAGATGAGGTGATATGCAATGTGGAGGCAAATTGGACATAATATATTCTGGACCAATAACAATAGACACTGCAGTGTATGGTTTATATTGCCAACATTACAACAGAATGAGCTAACACACTAATGATGTCTTAATAAATGCAATAGCAAACATCTTTTGGACTGGTTCATTGCTCTGATTACAATCTTTTGGAAGTTTCTAGAACTGGTCACAGCAAGTGAAGACAACCTGTTGTAATCTGTGCCGTCGTGTTCATCAGAGCAAATAAAGGCTGCAAAATCAACGTTTCACGATTCAGTCAGATAACCATTTTATATGACAGCAAATCATAAGGTCCAAGCCTTGCACCTTAATTTTAGGCTAAGCCAACGCTCAAGCAACAGCTGTTTGCTAAGTTTTGATCTGTGTGTGGGGGAACTAATGATTTCCATGTATCCATTGTCAATAAACTTATGCTTGAAGGGTTTGGGGCTGGTGCCTAACATCAGGCGAATGGTGGGGTACACCCTGGACAGTTCCATTGCAGGGAAGTAACACTGGCCATTAAGAATTATGACATTAAAAGCACATCACTTGCTTTACAAATCAGGAGAGTTACTTATGCTGGAAGTGTTGTCCGTTCATGATTAGGTGGAACTACAGGGAAAACATATTATAAGGCAAATAAGCAAGAAATATTACCACAACACAGAGAAGACTAGTAAAGGTTAGCCTGACACCTCAGAAAACATCTCCCTTTGCAATGATCTTTAAAAAAAGAGAGTTGTATATTTATGAAAAACAAAAAATGTTGCCGTATTTGCAGAGTCACCGTCCTTTAGAGAAAGAGAGAGAGACTTGGGAACCCCTGAGATATGACATCACATCAGAATATCATCTGTATTAAGTCTTTCTTCCACACATCTTTTTCATTCTTCCCTCCTTTTTTTAAGTTTTCAACTCTATTATTTTTTTTTATCTTTGTTTGATTTCTTCCTCTTTCTTGTTTTCTTATTCTGACCATCTATGTTTTTGTGTATTGTTTTTATGCATTCATCTCAAACACCTCATCCTCCTGTGGAGCAGGTGTTGACAGGACAAGATGCATCTTTCAATAACCCACTTCGCTTAAGGAAGAATTGCTAGCAAGACAAGGGAATCCTTCTCAGGATACAGTGTATGTAAGGAAGCATAAACATGTGTATGTATGGACATGCTGTGTAAGAATTTTTATATACATGTAATCCTGTCTAAAGCAGCACAGTCTGATCCTTTCGTCTGAAAGAGACAGAAAATGGAGTAAAACATCAGTGATTGCATTACCATTGACCATGGCTCAGATTCTACCAGCAAAAACACTGCTGCCATGAAATGCATTGGCGGAAATTCATAAAGACACTAACCCTATAGACCTGGAAAAAGGAAACCAATAGTTTTGAAAGTGTTTTCTCACGTTAGAACTTCTTAAGCCTCGCTGGACTTCACTCTTTCATTCAAAGAGTCTGAAACATCAAAGCGTCCTCTGTAAATGTAACACATATTTCAAGCTTGAGTTTGAGTTGAGACAAGAGAAACAAGGCTGTACCCGGTCTGTTTCTTCCCACATTAATACTCATCCTCCACTAAATTGAGCAGATGGAAATTAAGTGACTCTGTTGAGGCCACATTAGTCCCATTTGGATGAGTGTCATTGAAAAGATAGGGAACAAAACTCAGGCGAATGACACTCTCAGCTCAATGAATTAGGTACAGTTAAGGATTAGCTCACAATGGAGGTCAATTGATTAACAGTGTTAAGTACAGTGTTAAATGTAATTTGAAGCATTGAAGAGAAAAAGTGGAAGGCAGCATGAAACTTTGCAGGCAATCGTTATTTACTACAGGTGATTTTTTGGGGTTTTATTTTTACATAATCGTATTTTGCCAACTTGTGTGTTTTCCTCCCCATCGAACAGCTGTTCTAGGAATATCAAAGACATGAATCTTCCCTCTTTTATCCTTCTTCTCTTCTTTCACTCCAAGTGTTTTATTCCTCCCCACCTCTGCCATATCTTCCCTGTCATATCCTGTCTTTTGTTGCATGCCTGGTTTCATTTCCCGACAATGGGGGTAAAAATTACATTTTAGCTGGAACGTTTCATGTAGCAAAGTACTAGGCAGTGTAATCTTTTTTTTTTCTTTGCAGAGGTGAAAACATCAGGCTGCATTTACAGCACTTCATGTATGTAAATCAGAACCGTGATGCGCACCTTCTGAGGCCGGCTAGACGATGCATTTAGACTGCTTAGGGGGCTGATTCAGTGTAAGCTTGCAGTGTTTATGTGCGTGAATCTGTGTGTGTGTCTATTTTTTTATTCATTTTTTTGCAGTGCATGAGTGAGTGTGGTTATGTCTGTAGGCCTCTGTTTATACCCTTTAGTGACAGCCTCAACATAATCTCAGCCTGCTCTACAGGCATGGAGGATGATACTTCAAAGTAAATACCTGCTAACAGACATTAGTTCATGTAAACAGGGCATATTCCTCCTAAGCTGACTGTGTGGCACTCTGTCTGTCTGCGTGTTCATGCAGGCTGTTGCCGGTTTGTACATGATCATGCAGTCACATATTAATGTCATTAACAGCTGTTGTGCTGCGCGGTTTTGTCGACGCACGCAAAAGTATTGTTTTGGACAACTGAGCGCGGACAGACTAACATGAACGCCTATGTAGAGGTATGTGAGTTGTGTTTGTCATATTTTCTCTCTGTAGTGGCAGGTGAGGAATACACATGTAATGAGGCTGTCTCCCTCATGGTTTAAACATGAGCACCGGAAGATGGAGACACAGAGAGAATCGGCAGCGTTTTCTCCAGGCAGAGAATTAAAGAGGGGCCAAATGGGTTGTAACAGTTTGCTGCATTTTACTGCAAAGGTAACCAATGTTTTTTTCTTTTTTTTTAAATCAAAGAAGGAGGCCTTTATTTTTATTTTTTTATTTTTTTTAACCTCGCTGTATTGATTTATTTTAATCACCTGTGGTGGAGTTCATAAGGGATGAAACATGAAAAATAATAACGCTGCACAATGTAAAGATTTTGTGGAGCTTGTTAGGATGCGAGAGCGTTAAAGGCCACACATGACCACAAACAACTCTACACCCGATCAGAGCTCTATTATGTCTTCAAATCTATAACAAACGGAATGTCTGCATCATCTTAGTATGCATTGCTTGCCATGTTTGCCATGTCTGAATTGCTGTTTGATTTCTTCAAAGTCTAGAGGCCTATCTTTGTTTACTCTTTAGAGAAGCATGGGTGTGTGAATTACAGAATTATGTGTATTCACACAGGACAGTTTATCACCTCTCAGTTTATGCCTATTGACTTTCTGTAATATTTTAACAAAATTCAAGCGATACAAAGAAGACAGATGATGGACTCCAGATAAAAAAAAAATCAAAACAAAGCCTTTTATCACATCATATTTGTTAAATCCAGTAGTAAAATATTCTATATCTATGATATATACACTCGTCTCCAAGCGACCTTCGTAACTAGATTTCAAGTAGCCTGCATCTTTTGTCATTTTAAAAGTCTGTCCATGGGGAGCTGTTGCCTATCTCATTGGATGACATCATCTTAAAAGTGATTTTCAGAAATAGTTTCCAGCCTTTCTAAAATGTTCTTGAATGTTTTCTTTTTGACAGTAAACACTGATATTTTTATGCAATAAAAAATTTGAAATAAGGTAGAAATTTACTCTATTTATTCTACCACAAGGTAGAAATCTTTTGGTTTTCAAACACGTTCCTTTTTATCAGTAAAACTTAGAGAAGAGATTCCATCTATTCATTGATTTAGAGAAAAGTCAAGTGTCACCATTATTTCATGTAGAGAGGTTATATATATATATATATATATATATATATATATATATATATATATATATATATATATATATATACAGTATATATTCATTCCAACATCATGGCCAACAGGGAATTTCTGTTGGCCAAGAAATATTTGTAAACTCTTTTATCAAATAGTTTGCAGAATTACCTCTCACTACCTCTAAGAAGTTTCTTCCATCAGCTCTGACTAGCTTCTCAGTCCCTGATCAAAAAAGCATCCATACATTATGATGCTGCCACCACCACCCTGTTCCACAATGGTGACTGTATGTTGAAGAAGTTGGGGTGGTCATTGTGATGTTTTCTTAAAACGGTCTAAAAACATGATGAAATCCACTAAAGAGTTTGAAGCAGTAATCTCAAAAAAACTGTTTTATGGTATGCCAAACAATCAGATAAAAAAACAAAAAAAAACAACATGGCAACAGATGTGTGTAATGAATTGTGTTTATTAACCTTTTTTACAGGTTTCAAATAGTTAAACATTGCACATTTAAACTTATTGAATTTTTTTTTTCTTTCTTCTATACTATTTCAGTATTCGTCCAGCACTCAGTTCGATAACAAAATGAAAGAGGTTATGTTAAAACTCAAAGTAAATGCGAGCATGATATCTAAATAAAATTATGACTTCTAATGACGGGATAGTTTTTACAAGTTGGTGTTGTAAGCTGGCACATTAAAGAAATTAGTTTTTTTTTTTTCTTCTATTTCACAATTAGAAATTAGTGGAGCAGAAATAGTTTTTAGCAACAATATTTCTGATATGATTGCTAACTTGTGGCCACTGCATTGCTACAGAACTCCAACACACTGGTCATAACCTCACAACCTCAAAACTTGAGAAGTAATGAGAAACAGTCTCATCCGTCTGTCATTTATTTCTAAGTTTTGAAAGTGAAAATTAGGTTCAGAGCTCCGTATGATTTACTGCAGTACACTATCTGTTAAGACAAATTACTTCCAAGTTAAACACCTTTACCCCATACTTCACAATGCCAATGACAGGATATATATCAAGTGCACTTATCAAACGCCATTATCACACCTCCAGATGCATTGGTCACTGAGCCTGTCCAAACGAGCCAGTTCATCCTTCACTGTATATTTCCTCCCCTCCACCCCCACAGTAAGAAATGAGAGTATGGATGTGAGGAAGGTGCAAAAAGATTCACCCTTGCAGACATCATTCCCTCACTGAGAGCTTTTTGTGCGATTTGCCTTTGTGCGACTTCCATCCAACATACTTTTTCACTTTCATCTTCCTGTTCTTCTTCTCCTCTTCTCCTCCGTCGCTCCGTGCCTCCCTCTTGCCCGTGTCCCGACTCGTCTCTTATCACTGCATGTTCAACACATTCTGAGGGACTTCTCTCCTTTTCTTCTTCCTGTGTCTCACTCTGCCCTCCTCTTTCCTGCCAAGACAATAGGCAAGCAGGATAACCCCTTACTCTAGAATTAATTATCTGCCCCTTTAATTCAGGCCCATG
Source organism: Xiphophorus hellerii (assembly GCF_003331165.1). Taxonomy (NCBI): domain Eukaryota; kingdom Metazoa; phylum Chordata; class Actinopteri; order Cyprinodontiformes; family Poeciliidae; genus Xiphophorus; species Xiphophorus hellerii. The sequence continues at coordinate 10,413,384 of NC_045692.1, forward strand.
CTGATTAGCTCTGTATGTAAAGCGGAGTCCACATTAACATAATATTTGGCTATCTCCCCCTAAGCTGAGGTCCCCTGACCTTTTCAACCTCCTAAGTCTTTCTCCCTGTGTCTCTCTGTCATCTTTTCCTCTCTGGAGGTCCGTTGCAGTCCCAGCCTATGAATGTGATTTGAAGGGGCAAATTAGATTTTGCTTCTCTCTCAGTTTTTCTCGTGTTTCCCTTCCCCGCCTCCCTCCCCTTCCGCTGGATGTGTATGAAACTAGCGACAGTTCATTTCCAGGCCCAGGTATAATTACGTGAGTTTTTTTTTTTTTTTTCCTCTATCATTGACTGCTTTGATGGCAAGGCTGATATGCTGTGTTAATATAAACGTTTAACCTGGTTATTATGAGCCCCGAGAGACGTAAAAGGACATCTAACCTGTACTCTGATTGTCTCCCACACAGGACGTCCACCTTCACTGTCTGCAGACATTATTGCCCTTATTGTTGTCTCTTAGTTCCTCTGCTAATCACCGTATTTATATGCATATTTGTATTATTGTTTATTTTCCACCTTTTGTTTTGCACTATGTAATGTCCCTCTTGCAGTATTACTTTAAAGTGCACTTTCTTGAATAGTCATGACTAGTTGGCTCATTTGGGGGATAGCACTAAAGCTGTTTATCGGAAATTAGGAGGTGAGAGGTTTACTTTGTGTGCAAGAAACATAGTTTTAGCACCACAGACCAACCTTAAACTCTGATAGATTCTGTCAATGTTATTTTTCAAAGTTGAAAGGGAACATAACACAATTCAGTTTTGTCCTTTACTTTTTTCTGTTATAAAAATCTCAGAAAGTTTTCTTAAATAGCTTTACTTTGCTTGCCCTGCTGTTGCTACACCGAGCAAAAGACTGGTTTATCTTGTTGTAGAAAATGAAATTTGCACAAAGTGATTACAATAAGAAACCATGAAAACTAAGTTGTTTTGATAAAATGACAAAAAGTAAAATGATCTGCAATAAGTGCATTCAGTGTAGTAAAATATGGCGTTAAGATAGACATCTTGAAAAGTGTTTCATTTTATTTATTAATAAACACACATTTTCTGTTGAAAATTGTAAACCTCTATCAAATGCAATGATTTTAAAGGGATAAAAGGTGTTTAATTATTTTTTTATTTTTAATTAATTTGCAAAAATCTAAAAAAAAAAAAAATCCACATTGTCATAATGTGGCTGATGCAATTATTGGGTAAAACCCGGAACATGGGAAGGGATTTAAACTGCCTATAAAAACATTTTTGCAGAAATTGCCACCGATATATCAGGAAAGATAAACGAGCAAATGCCAGAAAAGAAAAAGAACATTAAATAAATAAAACATTGCCCGTAAAAAAACAACAGACGATAATCGTTTAAGATCAAATCATCTTTCAGTTATTCTGTCTTTTTACCTTGTGCAAGGCTCTTACTTCAGAACAAAATAGAACATTTATTTTATTTCGTGCACTGATGTGGCACTCATTTTGCTCCATTGTGTTTTAAAATATAAAATATAAAACATGAACTTGAACGCGCGGCTGTTCTACATTGATATTTTTTTCTTTCTTTAACATAATGAAAGTTGAAGAAAGGCCAGTCCTAAATTTAAGTTTGCTTACATGTTATTTGAGATCCACGGTTCTGGATATTTTTCAAATCTTTTTTTTTTTTCTGCAACATTTAAGTTTATTAAACTCTACGTGAGCATAAACAAACTCCAGCCCTTCAAGTTGTTGCTCTATTTCTCAGTAATACACAATTACAATTGCTTTTGCAACAGCCACAATCGCAACTAGCAATGGTGTTTAATTGCCCGGTCATGTGTGGAAGAGTTTCTCAATGCCTGTGTATGGGGGTGCGCTCTTTCACCTACTCTTCAACCTATTAGTTATGGTGTGTGTTGTTTCAGCTCTGGGCAGGTAAACAGTCAGAAGGACATTAGCTTCCAATCAGCCTCTGCTAAATCACCTAGAAGTTTAATTAATTTCAATCCATAGGGCATGCAGTGTATGGAGAGTCTGCAGTTCAATGTGTTGTGTGTGTGTGTCTGTTTCCATTTAGACTTCCTTATAACCCTGTCACGGTCAGGGTGTCTAAAACTGCTGTAAAGGTCAGCACATAATCACTCTCTTTAGCCTGCCTCAAATTTTAATTGACTATCTCCCACCTAACACCACCCGTCCACTCCACCTCTTTCCTCACACACAAACACACATACGCAAACATACTGTACATAGACACCAGCCCCCCCCCCCGCATGCCTCCAAACCCCACCCCTGTCATTACAGCCAGTATAGATCCCAGTATGAATTGATGATCTCCCCTATCTAAAGCCTAATCACTCTGCTGGACCTTAGGGAGACTCAGTGATCCGTTTCCTCTTCTACTGCACCACAGGAATCTCAGATTCACATGCTGGGCCTGTTGATGAGTTGAAAATGAGCATTCTACCTGGCTTAATATTGCTCTTCATCACGAGTCCTGTGAAAAATCTAAACTGGCATAAAATAGTTCTTGGAGACTGGCAACAGGATTGGAAGGATTGGTAGTAAAGGATTAATCTTGGAAAAGGGAAAGAAATCATTCTGGCTTATTTTTTTATCACCTGAAAAACAGATCCAATGGACTTACAAATGTGTAATCTCTTGCCGCACAAAGGTATTCTGATGCACACCGATCTCAGTGAAAAAATAAATGTCATATTCATGTTCAACAAACTAAATTGGGATACATCATTGCTGCCCATAGCAGGCTTAATGAAATTATTTTTATTTTAAAACATTGCATTTGAATACTGCGTGGAGTTTTTCCATGTCCTTATTGTATTTTGGTTTGTCGTCAAAACTTTGGAAAGTTAAAATAAAATTAACTGGTTTTTGGGGGTTGGCTTTGTAGAAAAAAAAAAAGCTGTTTGACAATTTGTCTTTTATCATTAGCAAGCCTATCATTTAAAAGCCAAATTTATTGGGAAAATGCATTTGTAGGTTGAGCAGCAAATTGGAGTATTTGGATTGTGACCATGAAAAGTTACCAAAGCCTCTCTGAGAATGAAATTTAAAAAAATCACCTTTTGGTAGAATTAGTGTGAGGGGAGCCAGCATATCCATTAATGTCAAAACAGGATTTTATACAATCTAGCGCTACTGGAGCATCATGTGTTCGAAAGCATTTTCAACACTAGTAGTTGGGTTTTCTCAATATAGTCTTTAAATACCAATGTCCTCCCTGTGTCTGTTCTTTTAGGGATAATTTTGTTAACAATTCCAATTTGGCGTCATATATTCAAACACCATCCAAACAGAAATCTTCTGCTTCTTCTGGCTTATGAGTTTATTCATGTGCTGCATGTATGACGCCACCTCTTGAATCCATTGTATTCTGCCTACAGTGCAGATGTGCACTGTCAATCTGAGTGAAATTTGTAAGCCAATTTTAGCAGAATGTGCAGTATTTCCAGTGAGTTTGCTAACTCAAGTAAAAGAGACCTTTCTTTCATATCATCTGAGGCAACAGTGTTTTTTGCCCATTGTCCTTCTGAGCACCTGTAAATTGGTCTTAGTCTTGTGATTCCGAATTCAGTGCAAAGAATTGAACCATTAACCTTGGTGCTAATGGAAAAAATTTGTAGTCGGCGATGTCTCTCTAAAGCAGGGAGCATTAAATCCACTTTCATCATTTCACAGTGGTGTACAACTGTACCTCTTGAAAGCTCAATTATTTGATTTAAGATAATATTTCTGGCTTCTTTAAAAACCCTTAAACCATGACCGGACCACTTCAAAACGGTGTCCATCAAGAAGGCCTCCTTTGTTTAATTAACTACTAAGGTTGTTCCACAAGCCAAAGACAGTAGGAAAAAGATCCATTTGTTGTGATTCTACTGACATAGTTTTCATACATTTTCAATAGGTAAGGCCAGTGCTAGGCTTATGTCTTCATCTGTTATTTTAAAATCCAGGCTTTATCAGGCAGATATTTTTAAATAATAACTGAGACTTTACTCGCTTGCAAGTTTTTGATTATAAGAGTGGTGCCCCGATTTAGTAATTTTGATCTAAATTGCTAGTTTTATTAATAGTTGCCTTAAGCAATTACTATAATTATTCATACCCAAATTCGACTCTTGTTAAAGCTCAGCATAATGCACAGAGTGTTTTTTGTATTTTATTTTATTTTTTTCATGTGAGAAATTGGGTGCTGCATCATATCAAAATGTCTGTCAAGTGTACAAAACAAATAAATTTTGGAAGCATTATGAGAGAAATTATAAATGCATACATAATTAACATTTACAACATGCCTTTCTGTATGCAGACATTTGTATCGTGTACATTGGAATATGCACAATCCAGCTGTCAATATGTCCAGCTGTCCAATTTGTCCTTTTCAGTTTACAATGAAAAGCACCAAAGCCCTCCAGTAGAAAGTTTTTCAACACAATAGTCTTCCGATAATGTACTACTGGTACAGTGGTACAATTTTGCCTTATTATCAGAAAGGTATGGGCCATTTTTAAAGTCCTTTATTATCTTAAAATTTAACAGATGATGCATCTAAGTGCGTCAAACCGATTGAGTGCTCAAGCTCATGATCTTTGACCCTGCAGGAAGGGGGGCTGGTGGGTGGGTAAACCATTAGCGTGTGTGTGTATCTATCAAAGTGGATTTCCTCCCCCACTTTTCTTTTGCGAAAAAACACAATTTAACACCCAATCTTCAATTATTCAAACCATTTGCTTTGAATGCAATCTGACCCACTAGCGCTATCACACATCTCTGGGGAAGGAGTCTTGGATTGCCTTATCTCTCTGAATGTAATGTGTAATATTAATGTGTACTGTTGTTAATGAATGGCTGTAAATGTATCATTCGAACAACAAACAGTTAAAAATTTCTGAAATATTTCCACATTCATAATGGTATCATTTATACTTTTTAAGGTGTGGCGTTCCCCCTGTTAATGGAGTGAAATTCAGTTCCTATCGCCGATAAAATTCCTGCACAAAATGTCCTTGTGCCTTTCCTCATTGGTTATTCAGTGCTGGTTAGCACCAATTGCACATAGAGAAAGGACTCTTTTTTTCCTCCTTTCTCCCTCATTTAATTTTTTTTCTCCTGACCCCTCACAGTATCACCAGACCTCAAAATTGCATTGAATATATAAATGCTAATGCTAATAAGTGCTAGCAGGAGATGATAATGTCCTTGACTGGTACAAGAAAAGATCCTTTTCTCTTACATGACTCACTGGCTCTGAATAACATTAGAAGAGTTCACATTCCAGCCTCTTATTTCTCTCCTATACTTTTCATACACTTTTCTTTTTTTCTTAATTTACTTGACACTCCCCTTTCTACCTCAACCCTTCTTGTAGCAAAAAAAAAAGAAAAAAAAAGAAAACCCAGCTGCAGTATAAAATATTAATTCATTTATCCAAAGTGATAAGATCTTGCTGGTTCGCTTAAAAATTCCAATGACATCCATTTGCCATTAAGTCAGTGCAACACACGGGCAACGAGGCCTCTGGAGCTTGTCTGTCTTTGCAGCCTCCTTCACATCGTAGCTTCATTTTAATGCAGCTGGAAGCTTTTCATGGTAGGAATTAAACTATAATACTTGTTTCAATACCGCGCATGTTAATGGCCACAGCAAAGCTGTCATTTAAGAGACATGACAAAATAGCCTCTCCCAGAAACACCCAGCATGTCTCGTCAGCACGTTTTATTGCTTCTTGAATGATGGAGATGGTTCTGTTATTAAAATCCCTGCATTTCGGAAATGATTATTGAAACGGAAATGTGCATTATGATTGGTTTAGATTTGAGTGTCCAGTGGGCTCCAAAACCCCCGTTTTTGTCTTCCCCAGTGGGGCCTGTCAACAACAATGGAGGAATTAAAGAAGCACCATAACACAAGTAAGAGGATACTTACATTTATATAGAAACTTGCTTCTCTTTGAGAGCGGATGTGCAGAGACCTACATGGCAGAATTTGCCCTTGTTTAAGTTTTCTAAAAAATGAATTATTTCCCATCTGACAGGCAGCTCTCCGGAGGTGAGAGGCTGCCTCTTAACATGAGCAGGTATCAGTCTTAAAAATGCTCAAAGTAATTGTACCTTTGAAGTTACACACATCACAGACAGCACAGACAATATTGCACCAACTGGTTTTGTTACTTTGCTCCCATCTTTCCTACGCTTCCTTTTTTTCCTTTTTCCTTGTGATGAAAACTACATTATTTGTCACAAATGTTTTATTAAAAGAGGCCAACCATCAATCAATCTTGCAATCACTCACGCAATCACATTAATCATTCCTCTACGCCTTATTTGCATCATTTGCTATAGAACATTCAGTCCCCAGGAGAAATGTACTTCACTGCTACTTTCTGGATCTGCGTTCTCTTTCAACAGCGAGCTCCTCATATCATGTCGGCAATGTTCACTTGGAGCAATAGTCACAGATAAATGCCATTAGATTTCCCTGGAATTTCAAACAAAGCAACCTTTCAAGGTTTCCTTTTTCTTTGTGTTTTCTTAACTTTGCTGCAGCGAAAGTTCTTTGTGACCAAAGTGAGATGGTGTAGTTAAATGACATATATTATCATTTTTAAAACTTTTCCTTTTCAGTTGTGTTCAGACTCATAGTTCACTGTAGCTACAGTCAAATCCATGACCAAAATCAAGCATTATGTGGAAAAGATGCCTCACAGAGAAAAGGCGAGCAAAAGTTCCTAAAGAGTGATAACAGTATGTTTGGAACATGGGCATCAAATCTTAATACAGTGTCCACCAAAGACGTAAGTGAGGGAGATTTGAAGCTAAAATGTCTTCTCATAAGGAGGAGACTAAGATGTCAGTTTATCCAGTAAAGAGGAGGACCTCAGGAGAAATGTTTTCTGAGAGGAGTAGTTTGGTGATTTAACAAACTAGCCCTTAATGAAGTGATTTAAAAGCACTCTGTGTTGAACCAAGTCTGCCTATGATTTAGCATGAATGTGAGCATTTTGTCTGTCCTTACAATAATCGGAAAATCCAGGTTAGACAGTGCAAAATCTGTTTCAGTTTTGATTGACTTCTCATTATTGTGATTTATTTAAATTTCACAAAGTAAATGTCACCAACATTTGTAGTGTTATATGCACAAGACACTTGATATTCCCTTGATGATGGCAGCTGTCCTAACTATGTCCAAGCAGTTGGACATACTTGCATCGTATTCTCTCTACCCCTCTCATGTTTGGGGTTTCGCTTCTATTTAATTCAATATTTCAATTGTTTCACAATCTTGGGGCAAAAAAAAATAAAAAATTCTATGGAGAAATATTTTTGGAAGGATAAATCTATCCTCTTCCACTTGTTTGTTTACTTTAATGGATATCACATATTCTCTGCATACATATGATCTTTGAAGTACAAGTGCCATCAGCACATTGTCTGTGTTGCAAATACGAGTGTATTCAACATTTAAAACCCTCCTTTTTTGCTAATGTAAGTAAGAACTTATTTAGAGGGACAGACTTACACAATGCTATTGATTATGCTGTGATATCAACATCATATTGTCACCTTCCTAAAATAATGTAAGTAATTAGTAAGTCAAAAGTATTTTTTGCAAAAGGAGAAAAAAAAAAACACTCACCATTTTTTTTATCAAATAATGATTAAGGCAAAGGGGAAAAAAAAGAAAGAAAAAAAGAAACACTTTTGGCAAAAAAAATAAATTATTTTAGGAAGATGACAATATCTGGTTTTGAGGCATAGTATAGAGGAAAGGTTTCCACCCCTCGTCCTCATGGCCCTGTGTCCTGCATGTTTTAGGTGTTTCCCTGCTGCTGCACACCTGGCTTAAATGAATGGGTGATTAAAGGGTTTCTGCAGCAATTGAGGGCATGCTGAGGAGGTAATGTAGTTATTTGAATCAGCTGTGTTTGAGTGGGAAAACATCGAAAACATGCAGGACAGTGTGCCCTAGGGACTAGGGCTGGGAACTATTGACTTAAGATAACTAAATTGTGAAGTTACTTGATAACTTGACTAAACAATGGAAAGGTCAGATATAGGTCTTGTAAGAATTATGTAAAATATTTTGTAGGTTTTCTGGTTCCAAGATGTTTCTATCTCTGCTCTTTAATAATTTAGCAAAAGTAAAAGCTTAAACTTTTATTATTGTTGTGTATTATTATCAAGATATTCCAAACAATACTTGCACAAACATTAAATCGCACGAAAACCTCAACTTGTCTTGCACGTAAAACAGGGTTTATGTTGTGCTAATTGCAAACAGACAAAGCCCCAAGATAGGATGAGGAAGCTGTTAAAAAAGTTTAGAGGAAACTGAGGTTTATAGAAAAGCTGGTCTTCACCACATACTGCCTGCATTACACAAACATCCGAAGTAAAATAAAACAATGAAAGTCTGATAAGCAACAAATAGTAAGATAGCCACAGGCAACCACATCCCGCTGCAAAATACTGAAAATGAGCACAGCATTGCTCAAAGCACCATAAACAGCAAGGTTTTAAGGGGAGAACAGGGACCAGACATCAATCCACGTGTGGCTCTGTAATGAGAAGATGAAACAGATTTATCACAGAGACACAGGAGTTTTTGGGTCTCTGCAGGTATAATGCCGTAAATCATTACCACCTTTCAGAATCACGGCTTGAAGAGGAGCTGTTACAAAATCCCCGCGCTACTGTGTGATTTTCTCAGAGAGAAAATTTATCAGGAAACCATGCGAATGAGAAAGACAGCGAGATTGGCCCTTTCAGCACAGAAAGTAAAGAGGAAAAAAAAAATCTAACAACACAAACAAAAAAAAAGGAGCATTGAGATGCTATTTTTTTGTCTTCCTGTGAGAAACAGACAGCACAGGAAGACAGTGGGTAAAGTCAAGCTTGAGAGGTTACACAAGTTTCCTGCCTTGATTAATAAAGTCTGTCTGGGACTCAGGTCAACTCACTGCTCATCTTGGCCTGCTCCAACCTCTCACACATTTAATGCTGTCTGCCAGCTTTCCTGTGTTGACTGACATCTCCCCAGCCCCCTTTTAATTGTTTTTCGGATGGTGCTGAGCTCAGGGCTGAATCTGTTAGAAAAATACAAATTCAGTTATTTCCATGGCCTTTTATGTGTCTGGATACAGCGAGTGTTCTACCCAATTCTGACACCTGATATGCTGGCCTAGTGCATCTTTCTGTTTAAAACAGCAGGTAAAAGAATGCATTGCACGAGTATTTCGGCGGGCCATTCAGCATAACCAGTGATAACACAATAATAAGGTCATATCAGTATTCATCTGACAGGCCGGAACAGGTTCCAGTGTTGATAGAAATTGCATTAGGCCATCCAAGATTAAGCACATTTACTCAAATACATACTCAGGTACTTTAAGTCAAACCCCACATAATGGGTCCATTCAGCAACTGCATAATGGGGATCCTGTTTCAAACTGGATTTAAAAGAATCAAATAAAACATGTCATTTTGATCAAAAAGTAAGAAACACTCACCAAAATGCATCATTAGGACAGCCCTTGCCCACAGTTTAAGACATTAGGGGCGTTTAGCCATAAGGAGTGGTGAACATAATGGGCTGGGCGTGGGTTCATCGGGTTGTCTGCTAACATTTTTATTGCCTTTCTGCTCCATACTTTAGCCATTAAAGAGTTGGAAATGTACAAAAATTGTGTGCCAATTTGCCAGTTATTTGCCCGCTAAATGTTGAAGCACTTTGCTGTCATTTGAGGTGATCAATGCTTAATGAATTAGTCTGTTTTTCACCTCCGTTAAAGGCAGACGTGCTTAGCACCTTCCCAATCCCTCCGAGACCCTGTCTGATGGAAGCCTTCCACCCCTAATTTATGAAAAGTGAGGAGCTAAGCAGTTCATGCGTCTAGAAGTGCTAGCTTTTTGGTAAATTGCTTTTTGTGAATTCACTTGAGTCCAAGACAGAACTCAACCTCGACTTTCATTAAACCCAGAATGAAAGAATGTCTTCAGAAGTGGCGGAAATAAAAAGGAAACAGAGACAGAGAGACTCAAAGATAAATGGCAAGAGCTCAAAGCAATGTTTACATGATGGGGATGAGCGTCCTAATGCAGTGATGATTGCAGAGTGTTTCCACTGATTCCATTTAGCCTATTGAATTAGACTGAGCCGGAGTCAGCACACTGGCCCCTATGCTCCAGAAACAGACACCCAGGCATCAAAATCCAATTAAATGCATTTGTTAAATAATGTAATGATTGCTTGAGCATACTTTTCAGTTGGACTCCATTCATTGTAAGCAATAAAAATGCCATTGTTTTCTGAGCTTTGTGAAAGGTTATGCAGATTGATAGAATTAATTGTCTGGTGGGGAAAAATATCATTAGAACACTCAGATGGCCACAATGGCCCATTTATATTCCCAGTCTGTTAGCGGGCAAACATTTTAATTTGTAACTTGACATGATAATGTGGCTGGTCTGCAGCTCACAGACATAAATATTGCATTGATTAAAATGGACCTCTCCTTCCTCATTCAATTTTGCTGGACATGCAAAAACCAGACAGTGTTAACTTCAGCTTTCTATCAACATTAGCTTAAAACCTCCTGGCTTCAAACAATAATTAGCACATTTACAGTCATCCAACCAAACTTCAAAATATATTAATGGTGTTCTATAATTGACTTTGTTCTCACAGATTCAAAGTGAGAACATAAATTGGTAAAAACTGAACAGTATTCACAAATCAGATTGTATGACTTAGAACAGGCTAATATGGCTACCTAAAATGCCATCTTTAAGAATTTCAGGCAGGCAAATTTGGCCTGTCCAAGGAATACATTTTTACTTCACTTTTGAGTTTCACCTCTTTTATCATGTATGGCATGCATAAGCAATTGACATTAACAGTTATCAAAGTTCTCAGCCTGAACAGGTCCAAACATCAGCTTCCATGCCTGTGGGCTGACAGACCAGACGCCAACATCTCTTCAGAGGTCTTAGATATGGCTTGAGACTTAATTAGGCAAGAAAGAAAAAGCCTCTGGCATCATGAGTAGGGGTGCGGGCTATGTTTCCATGGTAACATATTCCAGGGTGCCGAAGGACTTGATCATTAGGCCTAACTGGACATTTGAAGGTGAAAGGTTAGAGGCACTGCAGCCCATTGGGAGCAACTATAAATCTATCATTACACAGACTCATAAACATAACGCACAGATGCGCAAACATCCCCACCACACACACACACACAGACGCAACATGATTAAGGGTAAACTGACAAATTCAAGAAAAGCTCATGATTCACAGCAATTAAAGAAAAGAAATCCTATTCCTGATCATGGCCAACATGGCCTCTCTCTGGACGTGGCGTTCTGTTGGCAACTTCATGCCACACAAATCAACTCATAACGAGCTGTTGAGAGTTAAAAGAATGTCAGAACATCTCATTGAAATCACATGTCTTTACTACACCAAAGCTCACAAAATCCATCACTTTGGTTTTTTTTTTCAATTTTTGAAATTTATCTCATTAAACAATTTAAATCACAAGACAGAAAATTGGGAAATTGATGAAATGTGCAGCTTCTAGGTGTGCATATTTTCAGTTCAAATAACAGTGCGATTACCATCTACTGCTATGTTTGTTATTGGTGTAAGTCAACAAATATATTTCAACTAGCACTCTGATGTCGTTAGATGTCATCATTTACAAGTTGTGTTCACCTGCTTTATGTAAAATTAAAAATCACAAAATAACACAAAGAAAATCTTTAGGTTTCTATCTTCTTTTGTGAAATTGTCACAATTTCCTAGCTGCTGACACTTTTTTTTGGTCTAATTTTGCCTTTGAACAAGACATAACAAAATACTTGTAAGCCGGTTTGTATTTTTGATCTTTAAGAATTTAAGTTGGTGCTCACCAAACAAGTGATGACAATTTCTACAGCAGTCATATGTATTCCTATCAAACCTTATCAAATTTGTTTCAAAGCATTTAGATGTGTTACATGTCCGCACTTTGTGCCCAACACGAAAACAAAAACACAGCTGATGTCAAAGAGATGATATATGATTGCAGACAGTTAAAATTAGAATTTCAGTTTCACCAATAAACACATTGTGCAAAATATTACAAATGACACCTCAATAATGAGCTGCATGGCATTTTACATCATCAACGTGTCACTTTGCAAACCCATTCTTAAGACTGTCCCCTATGCATGATTTGAGTGACAGAGACGTTTGAAAAAGGGAGAAGAATGCAGAATCAAAGCTCATACTCACTTTCTTAACCAGTCCACCCCCTTTAAAATGTAAACAATTAGGTATTTGGAGCAGTTAATTTAAACTGAATGATGACAGGAGTGAGGAAGAGAGACAACAGTCTTGAAAGAGGATGGTCAGTACCAATCACAGATCACATACCATTTCTTATTTTGATGTAAGATAGACAAGAATTGCTTTGTAACCCGTTCACAGCGGACAACAATTTTTTTTAAAATTTTTGATGGTGGTGGAGAAAACATGTATTAAGTTCCAGCCGATCCCAGGTAGGCCTTTGAATTTCAATCCTTGCTTTTTTAGTTGATCGGTATTATAAGTCACTGATAAAACTTATCACTGGTATGCAGTCTTTGATTTTGTCAGTGATAAACCCAGCAAAAAAAAAAAAAAAAAGGGAGGCTATGTTTTCTTTGGCCACTTTCTAAAAATTACAACCTATTGTGGAAATTGTGCTAAACTGCTTTGTAGGTTAAGCACATTATTTTGTTAATCAAACCCGAGTTGTCTACATAGAATCTAAGCCTTTTTTACTTTTCATAATGATGTTAAATAATGCAGACCTGCTCTGCCCACTGCACTCAAATCTCCACAGACAGCTCTCAACATAGCAGAGAGACACTTGTCATAAAGTTTTACAACTTTCAAATCAAAGTACTACGTTTCTCAAGTAAAATAACCAGCATGTATTAACTAGAAATGCTTGGGGCAATAGGTTACTTAGTGGTAGAGGAGGTGCACCATATAGGCTACAGTCCTCAATGCAGATGTCTGAGGTTTGATTCCCGGCTTCGGGCTCCTTACTGCATATCCTCCGCTTCTGTCTCCACTAGTCTCTCTGTCAAACTACTAATAAATAAAGGCCACAAGTGCCAATGAAACCTTTAATAAAATGATCTGCTTTCAATTATGTTAGATGTAACATGAATTACTGTGTTAACTAGATTTTTCAAAACAGAGAATAAACCTGTTACTCTTAGCAAAAACTGACTACATGAAAACAACAAGTGCAAAAACTGAAATATTTTGGACTATCAGATGAATTTCAATACCACACTGATATTCATTTTCATATGACAGTTATCCTGATTAAATTCAAGTAGTTTTCCGATGGCACTTCTATTTGTAAATGGAAAAAAGCTTTCCGCACCAACCTCGCCTTGTGTGAAAAAAAAAAATGGTAAAAGTACAGGTTCTGAAATGTAAATAAGAACAAAAGGGAAAAGTGAAATATAATTTGCATCTTCAATATACAAAACAACTTACACAAAGTAGGATAGCTATCCCTTTTTGCTCACAACTGGCACTGCCACCAATCTATACACTGCAAAAACACTAAATTACATCTTAACAAGTACTTTTGGTCTAGTTTATAGTGTAAGTAAGTACTTTTGAAGTAATACAAAACTAACTTACAAGTAACTTTTCAGCAATATATAGTAGATAGTTTTAAGTAAATAGTTCCTTCACACTGATGGAAAAAGTCCTAGTTCCACTGGCACATTATTTTACTTATAACATGGAAAAAGAAGCCTTGTTATAAATGAAATAATCTACCAGTGGAACACTTAGATTTGTTTGGAGTCAAAGTTTTTTAAAACATATACAACTTTTCATTCTCATCATGTCTGAGATCTTTGACTGGTCTGTTTGTGGCAATTTTGTCGCATTTGAATACTCAGCAGGTATAGCAATTTTTACTAATAAATGGGTAAAAAAACAAAATACCTATGTAACTTCTAGAATCTGTTAAAATTATGCCATTAAACTGAGCGTCTTGAGAAACCCATTTTTATTGGCAAACCACACAGTAACACGAAAATATGCACAAAGTGCCCTTTGGCGTTCAGAGAATAACAAGCCAACCTTAGAGCTATTTGATGTAATCATTGTCTTTTAAATGTGCAACAAAATTCACTTAAGAAGGAAGGATAAGCACATTATTTATTAATTCATGGGACTGCAGCATTGGAGCCCTAGATTTGACTTCTAAGTGATGCATTATTTCTTTTTTTTTAGGATTCTTCTCTGCTGCTTTATGGGGAATACTAAAACTTATCTTTCTGTTTTATACTTCTGAGTAGTTTTGTTGTACTCTTCAGAAGTGCCACTTGTATCAATTCTCAATCTGTTCTAATACCTTTTAAGTGCCTTTCATAATAAGCAATGGGGAATGGCTTGTGGTTATCCCTTAAGGCTTAGTTGTTGAATAATCCACCTGAACAGTATTCTTAAAATTAAAATTAATCACTCTACAAATGCCTCATTGACCAACTTAATTGCAAATAGTAAGTCTATGTTAGTTCAGTAACAGTAATCATAATTGTTGATTTGCGGTTTTGTTTGTTTTCCATATGAATAATCTGGACTTTAAAGCAGCACAAGAAAAGAAAAGAAGAACCAAAAAGTAATTCTAGCTCTCGGTCTCGTACTTCCTTCTCTGGTGGCACCTGCATATGGTTGCTGTGATGAACCTCAGTCACAGAAATGGGTGTAGATTGAACCCCATCACATTCGTGGGTGACTGGATAACAAGTGTGAGATAGTGAAAGAGAGGTGGAGAAAATAACCTCAATTTACACTCATTTTCACATTTCTTTGGCAAATGTTGCAACATATTGGGCTCTGCCTCAGCACAGCCTGTTTTATGTCCAGCTTGTGTGTGTATGTGGGGCATGTGTGGACAATGGGCAGACTCTCCTGGTCTCTTAGTTGTCTTAAACCCCTGTGGTGAGGCTGAATAACACACCTCATCCTAAGCTTCTTTTCTCCTGCTCACTCATTTTCACACCCACGTTTTCTCTACTTTCAAAAGGCTGAGACAAAAGCAGGCCCGCTGTTAATGCCATTTTGTTTGGTGTGTATGTATTTGTGTTAATGTATGTGTGTGTATATGGATGTCCTGTCTTTCCCCTTCAGAGAACAGTGCATCAATAGGCTTTCCTTAGATGTTACAAAAGCAAGCACCAACAGTCTGTGTGTTCGTAGGGTCTCAACATCTTTTCTGAACGTCTTAGGCGTACAAAAAACGGTTCTCAATTAGAACAGCGGTTTCCGCTTTGTGCAGTTGTGAGAGATGTTTGCAGCCCTTTTCTCTTTTTTTCTTTTTTATATTACAATGTGAAAATAACTAATTACAATTTTTCTTTTTGTAAATTTGCTTCAACAACAGACCATGTTTTGTCTGTAAAAATTATGCGAATTCATCATCACAAAAACACAAACACGGAATGGATAAGGAACTTAGTTTACACAATGGGTTCTAACAGCTGGAAGTGAAAGGCTTTAGTTTTGACATGTGAATGGTTAGTTGTTCTCTTATTGCCCTTGGAGGTTTCAAGTAATAAAAAAACAGACAAGAAACATGACATCTAGGAATGATTTACTATTTAATAACAGCACTCCAGATTTTGAGCAAGATTACTTAAAAATGAATGTTTGAAGATAAAATCAAGATTATACTCTGGTTAGGTTAAATTGGATGTTGAACTGGAAGTTTAAAAGTCAACCTCTGGCTACCATCAATTTTGTCAACTCTGATAAACAAATATTCACATCCAGTCAAGGTAAACGGGATAATG
Source organism: Xiphophorus hellerii (assembly GCF_003331165.1). Taxonomy (NCBI): domain Eukaryota; kingdom Metazoa; phylum Chordata; class Actinopteri; order Cyprinodontiformes; family Poeciliidae; genus Xiphophorus; species Xiphophorus hellerii. Next base: position 10,429,267 of record NC_045692.1, read on the forward strand.
TCATTCCTCAAGAAGCACTGAAAGTCTGATGAAAGGCAACTTAGGCTGAACTATAGAATGTACTGATAGTCTGCCATGTTAGGTGTTAACAGTGTTATCTTGAAAAGAAGGAACGATAGCGAAAAATTGTGTGACCAACATTGATAAAAAAAAAAAAAACAATGGAAGAAAAAAACCAGACATCATAGAAGGAAAATTTCCTTTGAGCATAGATGACAAGGAATCAAAGTGACACTAACTCAAAATAGAGCCTGTATTTTTGGCTAGAAATCACACATCTCTCTCCTCCCTCCATTGTTTACATTTATGTCGCCGATGTCTCTCACCGAAAAGCATAAGGAAAGTAAAAATATAGCTTTTTACAAAGTAAAATGACAAAAATAGTAACGCAAGCAGATTTGGATTAGTAACTTTAGACTTATTATTGGATTGGAAATAATAGCATGTTAGATTACTTGTTTCTGAAAAAAAATTGAGCAGCATGTATACAAGGGAGATTAACAGTGCTTGGACACTCCTCCTGCCTCTGATTGGTTGTTTCTGACTGGGAGCAGTTAATTTCTGCCAATGGCTGTAGGAGTACTGAGAGAAGGTGGAGGAGCTCAAGCTTTTCACAGATTATCTGTCTCATATTATACTGTCACAGCATAGTGATAGTTTTGACAAATATGTTAATAACATATTTTTCTAAAAATTAAATATTGCAGTTTTAAGACTTTGACATGCCACTCTTTTCAATCATTGAAATAATTCCTTTTATTACAGCCAATTTATACAGTGCACATAAATGATTCATTAGCTTAGCCTTAATTTCAGATTTGGAATTGATTACTGACTTGCTAGCTTAAACCATCTAGCCTCCGAAAACACCTGAATTTCATTTTGTTGACTATATTATTCCCTCTTAGGGTTATCTGCCCTACTTTTATTGGAGTGATTCATCTGATGAGACCTGGCCATCCCTCACTTCTGACACTGGTTGTTAGCGCAGGCCACCGATGGATTTATTCTTCTTTTAATGAAGAAAACATAAAAACCTTAGAAGCTTTGCTTGTCCACAACAGCTTCACCACAGAAATCCATTAACAAGGTCAAATCACAGTAGCACATTCAAACTTGCATTGTCTTCAAAATAACATGTCACAGAACAATACAACATAATCAATATAAATATTAGTCTCTCTTTCTCTCTCTCTTTTTCTCATCTCCTCACTATGAATTAAGGAGGAGATTTTTATTTACTTTTTGCCGTCACAGGAGCTGACCAGAAAGCAAAAATGTCAATGTCTAAGAAAGGTTCAGATCCCTTTTTAGCACAGCGTAAGCTGCAATCCATGAATGAACCTTTCTAGACCACCTATGTAAAATAGGATATTTACATAAATTCAATTCTTTGTGTATTCACAAAAGTCCTCTAATCTTAGATAATGAGTTCATTTTTTTCTTCTCATCTTTGTGTTTGTTCAATGAGTAATTTTTGAGGTGTCAGAATTTGCCCCCTGCCCCTTGTCCTTCTCAGTAACACATACCCACAGCCCACCTTGTCCCAGACACTCATTGTGCAGTTGTATTAAGTGGTAGGGGGCAAAACAGGAGGGGACAGGGCATAGAGGGAGAGGTGGTGGTGGTGGTAACGGGGTATGGTGGGGTGGGGGCACATTCTCTTCTGAGGCTGACTTTGAGATTGTTATTATCATTTTCAAAGCATCAAAGCTTTCTCTCTGGCTTTCTCTCACTCTCTCTCCATCCAAGCTTAAAGAGATGAAAGTTTGCCTTTGTTCCATCCCCTGCTACATTACCTCTATGCATTAGGCCTCCTCTTTATCCGTGAAATTACCTTTTAGCTTTCTCATTCAGTGCAGGCAGCCTGCATGCGACGAGATGGCTCGCACTTTTTCACCACATCATAACCCTCCTCCCCGCCTTTGCACACCTCTCTCTCTCTCCCCCTTTCTCTCTCTCTTTGCACTAAAAAGATTGTTGCATTTGCAGTTTGATTTTGTCTACACCTCTCCTCTATCTCTATTTCACTGTAGTTCTGCCTCTATCGTTCTCCACTTCATATAAGGTCCATCTGGCCCTTCATTACATGGTTAGTGTTGTTCTTTGATCGTTCTATCTCCAAAGCAAACATAGGGTTCTATGTTGTTCCCCCCATTGCGCAGATGGCTGAAAAATGATGGCAGGGATACTTCTGTTTGTGCATTTGTATAGAGAGCCACTTTTGCAACCTCCTAAAGCACTCTTTGAAGCTAGGAGGAAGCTCTCGAAGAGAAAAAAGTTGTTTGACTGTGATGCAACAGCATCTATCTATCTATCTATCTATCTATCTATCTATCTATCTATCTATCTATCTATCTATCTATCTATCATAGGTGATGTGCTTTTACATAGTGCTTGTTTTTCACAAGACTCAGTAAAGTATTCTGAAAGTCTTAACTAAGAGCATTACAAGCTATGAATTGAAAGTGATGTGAAGCTCGGCACCTGCACAAGCAGTGCCAAGTCAATAGATTTAATAAATGTTCCCCTGTCCATAAAATTCTTATATAGGAGGAGCCGTGTGCCCGCTTTGCAAAGCAATACAAATGAGTAAAAGTCCTCTCCACGTTTATAAACTCATCTCCAGAGAAGCAGTTACCGGGCATTGTTTGGCCGCAAGACAGCATTAATATACAAATGAGCAAAAGTGTATATACGGAGAGGATGGGAAACACACACAGGCCCGCACACACACGCTTACTCCACACAGCTGGAATGGCTCTCTGCAGACTAATGTAATTAATAGCTTTTTATCCATGTAGAATTTGAAATGAAGATGTAAATTGTTCGTTTAACATAGCCATAGGACATGGAGGCTTCTGCTGTCAAAGTCAATTACAGACTCAGCATAGTCCCAGACTTTATGAAAACCTAATCAAGATGTGGTCTGTGTGCGTAGGGGTGTGTGTGTGTGTCTGGTCGCAAAATAAGACATAGGAGTTCAAGTCAGTGCTTGTGCATTTGTGCGCCTAGTCTTAGTGCAAGCTGGATGTTTTACTCTGACTCTGGGCAATGACACAGATAAAAATTATGATAAAACCAAATCTAATCACCAGAAAATGAATCTAAGCCTGTTTTAGCTGCTGTAAGTCAAAATGTTTTTTGACTTTTTTTTTTTTTAACCATTTTTATCACGCTGGTATAGTGATTATATTGAAAAGTGTTTTTTTTTGCCATTAGGAGAAAAGACAACATTAAAGCTACACTATGTAACTTTTATAAAACATGCTTTTGTTTTTGTTTTTGACATATTTTTAAAACTGTCACCATGTGACAGTACATTATGAAACAGATAATCTGAAAAGATGGATCTCTCACCTTCTCCCAGAGCTATTTGAACTATCTGAAGAGATGAACCAGGGAAACAACCAATTAGAGCCAGGAGGTCTTGACGCTGTCACTCAGCGTCATGTACTTTATGCTCAAGGTGCTAATGGCACAGAAACAACTTACTGTTACAGAAATAAACATTTATCCACCGTCATCAGTGGCTATGCTAACTAGCCTGATCATTCAAAACAGGATCTGTTGACGGGGTAGAAACTGTAGCCGTAGCAGAGAGCGAGGCGGGTAAGGAGTGACATTGTGATTGACAAGAGCTAAGACCTGCCTCCGGGCTCTGATTGGTTGTTTCTAGTTAGAACTGGGAGAAGGCAAAAGAGCTCAATTTTATTATATATTATGTGTCTCATGCCATTCCAAAGTTTTTTGGTGTTTTTGTTTTGTAAAAATTAAATACAATTTTTACATTTCCTGGAGTTACTGTATTTGTTCATAGTTCTAATGAACAACTTGTTCATAGAGAACAACTTCTGATCATTCCCAAATTAATTTGGGAGCATTGTAGGGTCTCAAACATAAAGTCCCTGTGACTGTAGCCCAGTTTTGACTTATTCCACAACACACTCCATATTCTCATTTCAGGAGAAATAAAATCATCACCATAGTCATGGTAAAAACAAAGTGCAGTTCATATGTTTGAACAACTCAGTTGTATAAACATATGAACATCTGGAATTTAGCTGATCTAAGTCTAAGACTTTAAAAATATAGCAGATGTTAGTTTGTTTCTGGCGACTCTGCTCAGCTGAAAGAAAAATACTGTAATCTGTCAGGAGAAGGACTTGCACTATTATTCAAAGTGCTTATGCTTTGTTTTTTAATCATATTATACATGGAATAACAAAGAGTATCACCTATTTTCGACAGAGCCAAGCAACATGCTTTTTGGTATCCATACAGCTCATGTAACTTTCAGTCAGTCAAAGAATATATTGCAGAAGATTGATGCAATTGTTATGCTTTCTGTGAGGCACTTGAGACTATCTATCTAGCAAGTCACTTCCACTTTGTTTCTGTTTGTTGAACTTTCCATTACCTTTGGTATATTTACAAATAATCAATGGCTTTCACTTTTATTGTTTTTTTTTTTTTTTTTTTATTATAATGATCATTAATGTTGTTCAAGCTAACTAAGAAAATTACAAAAACTGCCAAATGTTTTCTTTCCACCCAGTCCCATTTGAGGTGTGTTCAAGTGGCAACGCAATGCGTTTTACTTTTTCGTAGGGCTACAATCTACGCCAGAAGTGTTTTTAAATGAATGTCTTCTCTTCTCTTTGGCAAACTTTTCAGAAGCTCCAAACTTTTGTCCAAATGTAAGTAATGCTGTGTAAAATTTAATCTCTTTCTTTAAACTGAGAACTCTATCCCTTGTTCTTTCTGAATTTTCCTTTGTTTCTTGACAGATTGATTTACTAATGATATGCTCCTGAGATTTTTTCATGTCTGACTCATCGGCCCTGTTCTGAAATGAAATCTCTCTACAATAAACTCTACATTAAAATGATTAATATGATGTTTCTTGGCAGCATGCTTGAGTAAAATGAATTAACATAAACTTTCAAATTCATCTGGTCAGCTGTTAAGCTTGTATGATTAAAAAACAATAACAACGCATTGTATTACATGTATACAGAATTTCAGTATTTCTTCTCATGCGCCTCTGTACAGATTTAGTATTTTTTTGGTCCCAAAATATTTTTGATTTAAAAAAATTTAATATATACCTATGTAAGTAAAAAAAAAAAAAAGATTTCAAATAGTTATGTAGTTGAATACAGAAAACAGTTCAGTAAACCAAGGTTCATCCCCTGTTTTTCCCATTTGTACACAATGGCTCAAGCTGTTTTTTTTAAAGTGTTTTTTTTTGTTTGTTTTTTTTTTTTAAATTGTGCTACTTTTTTAGAATCACGCTGCTATTAATCCTTCAAAGTAAAAGCATTTCCTAGTTGCATAGTTAAAAAATTCAAGATGAACAAGTTTTATTTTATTTCTACAGGTTTTTTGTTAATCAAAAATGCATATTTACATTTTAAGGGTGGTAAATATTATACCTCATAATTTTCAAAATAGTTAATTCAGTTAAAATCAGCTTGAAAATGTTGGAAAAAATAAATCTTAAATATCTGTGTGTTAATAGGCTCAAGGATTATTTGAGGTCATACCTTACAACCAATCAGAGATTTAGGCAGACTAGTTAGTATGCAGCTGATGTGTGAATGTTAATTTCAGTCGCTAAAGGCTTTACACCTGACTTGGACTTGCAGGGAAAGATTTAAAACTTGATTTGGACAAGCCCCATAAATATCTGAGAGATGATTTAAACTTGTACGACATAAATTGTGAATTTAAGACCCTTTGCATATAAATAAATGTAATACAACAATCACTGATTTTTATGGATGTTCTTGCGCAGATAACTACAAAGTAACATCCACCTTGTTGGGCATTTAATCTGACAAATATCTTACAAGACTTACCTGTCAGCATTTTTGCACAACTTTCTGTTTACCAAAACATCACTTTTTCACTCTGAAAGTCAGAAACCAGCAGTAAGAAATCTTGTCAAACTTTTTAATACAACTTGTCACGCCAGTGGACAAGTGACACAAATTCTGTTGACAGACTTCAAATACCCAAATGAGCTCAGTGAAGTAAGCCAGCCGGGCGGAGGTTTGCTTGTGTGGAAAGTCATTTATAAACGCCAAGGGTAGCCATTCATGCTCAATGATTTAGGACTTTCAAAACACATTTCTGGCTCATTTGAATAATAATGGTCATAAAAAAACACTGCCTGAGGCGCAGCAAGCATACATCAAGCAACAACAAATGCCCACTGAAGTTGTCGAAAGGCCTACAAACATGAAAACAATTAGGACATACAACTTAATTTGCAACGGGTATATTTCTCAGCTAGACTTTGCTCATTCTAATGAGTTTGAAAGCAGTTAGTGTCTGGAAGTTTGTGGTGCTGCTGATTGACCGTCACAGGCGTTTAGTGTGTTCTGTGTGTAGATATTCAAACTTTAGCCTGTTTACACATACACACACTACATATTTTGTTTTCTCTTTTTATGTCAAGACATAATCACACTAGGTACCTGATGATAAGGCATTCAAGCACCCACATTCACAGACTCCCTCAAAGATGAATCAAACAAACCTATCCACTTCAAACAGATGACCTCGTGATTGCCTTACATCAAAAGTAGCATGCAATTAGGGCTGAGTAGTGTTCATCAGCCTGGCCTTGCTTTGACCAGAGGCTTTTCATTGTCCAACGCACTTGGCAGCAAACATCAGAAAGAGATTCAAAGATGAGAGCAATTACATTGTACCAGCATGTTTAAAAAAAATACACCTTTAACCCCTGAATAAAAAGCTATTTTGATTTTAATATAGTCTTTCTACACCAGTTGGCTTTGATATTTCAGATGTGAACCTTTGTGAAGAAGCAGTAAATATAATTTATAGCTTTGGGAACAGAAAACTAAAGGCAATGTTCGACGAGGCAAATGCCAGATTGTTTTGTTACTTTCCACTACTGTAGTTTCTTCATGTTTAACTTCACCTTATCTCCTCTGGTATATCCTCTTTTCTTCCCCCACGTCTGGTCAACTGGAACTGTTCTTATATATGCTCCAAGCCAGTTTATCAACAAGTCTTATCAAAACAAACAGTAAACTTCCTAGCGTTTGCTTAGAACGTCATCAACATGGTCTGAATGAAAACATGATCAGGAGATGTGAGTTTATTGAAATCTAACATGTATCCTGCTTATAAGAGATGTAAGAAGGTGAGCTTAACAACAAAAATCACTGTTAGCAATTAAAATAGTCTGATCAAATCTAAGTTACCCACTTTACTTACAAATAAACACATTGCACTGTTAAAAAAATGCCTTGTCAGCTGAATAGTCAACAGTTGTTAGATCTTCTGTTTCTTTAACAGCATACCGTAGATAGATTAATTCACTTTATCTAAGTTAATATTCTGACATACACACAGGTTAAATTAATACAAGTTACATTCTGTACTTAATCTAAACCTTGACTTATCTTTGATATTTTCCAAATAGTTTTGGGGTTTGTTTTTGCCTTAGATTAGTAGTGCTAATTTTTGATAACGCTGTTTGCAGACTAAAAAATGAACAAATAATAATAATTTTAAAAAATCAACAAACCTTATCATTCAGCAGAGTTGCTTGAACTGTTGCATGACATGAGTCACATCATGATTGTGATTGGTGTGGATGGATAAGCTAATTGAAATTGGTTTGAAGAGAGCCATCCTCAATGTGCATCTAACAGCTGGTGCTAGTGCTGCCCAGACCGGGTCAGATGACATGAAACACAATTTTGTAATTTGGTTGTGAATGGGGTCATAGTCAGAACTTTATAGCTTTCTAACCCTGACACTTACCCTCCCTAACCCCTGTTAACTTTGTGTTGGAGCAGCATATTTACTCTCACTGGCAGAAACTCCTGTTGGGATAAAGATATGGTTTTAGTTATAATACTGAAATGATTATAGGCTGTTAGGACTGTTAATCAGAGATGTTTAAGGGGAACAATGAGAGGTAATTGTTTAGTTGTAGTTAGAAGTTGTTTGTCCTGTCTGTCTCTGTGTTGCCCTGCAACAGACTGGCGACCTGTTCAGGGTGACCCCGCCTTAGCTGGAGATAGGAACCAGCACCTCTCCTGACCCCACTAGGGACAAGGGTGTAAGAAAATGGATGGATGGATGTAGTTAAGAAGCTACAACTGCACTTCTAAGCTCTCGAATTGGTCATCTGCTGTCACACTTCTCTCTTGATGTGGAGATGGCCAGAATCAGCTGTTGACTGTAGCTTCAGTGAACCTGTACAGAATTGGGATCCAAACCTCCCTCCCATGAAGAAAAGGGCTTGAACAATGCGCTGCCTCCCTAATATCACTCTCTCTGGAGGCAGGTCAAAAGAAAAAGTTTTACCTTACTCCTGGGAAGATAAAGACCCCATTACATCACAGATTTTTCTTTCTGAAACTTTTCTTTCTGCTGTTGGAGCCAGAGGTTGTTGAATCAGTAGTCATACCAGCGTTAAGTCAGTTTCAGTCCTACGTGCCTCGATCGCCAACATTCTTCAACAAAACTCTGATACAGCTGTATTTATGCAAAGAATAATACGGGTGCACACCGATGGACTCCAACGACAGTTGGTTAACCTTGATTTCATTTAGGATTTTTCTGTGAGTATCACAGAAACAATTACAATTGAAGGGATCAGCCTAAGTCAATGTAACTGTGTGAATACTAATTTAATTTACAATGACGGTATGATAGCATAATAAAGAAACCAAATTATCTAAGAATTGAAGAAACTTATCCGAGCAGTAGTCTAGTTTCCACTGCCTGCTTGTCAGATAGATGCTGCACCACTCTATAAAAAAATTGATTCCAAAGTGACTTTTTTCTTTATTTGCTTGTCACACTTTGGCCTTATGGATTGTCTTTTATCGTCTTTGTATTTGTAGATAGCAACATCACACATTGTCTCCACTGGAGACCATGTTCCTGCATTCAGTTCATACATGCCTCCACATATGAAATAACATCCAGAGGACAATACCCACTGCAGCCTACGTGGAAGTGACATAAACAAGCACTCACAACTCACTGACTTAAAAAGCTATGAGCAAACAATGCAAAGTGAAAGGATATTAATATTTAAATAGATCATTTGCAAGATTGGTATAATTAGCGCCTCATATTCATGTATTCACTTCGGGGATATCACATCGAGACATGTCTCTTTATTCAAATAGGATACAACATGTCATGGGGTGCCTATATGCAAATGCACATATGCCACTAATTACACATTGCCTGTCACAAAGAGGGAGAGGCTTTCAGCAAAAATGTTCAAAGTTTTTTTATGAACTGTTCAACCAGGCTGCTCACGCTGCTCAGGTCTAATTAAAACATGCATGTCCCCAAGGCCTTATCAAAGCACTGCAGAAATATGTACATCTCAAATAGAGAAAAATTAGCTATATAAAGGACCTCCCTGGTGCTTTTGTCCTACGCATATTCCTGGCTCCACTAACAAACTTTATTTCTGATTGATTCTCAAAGTCCACCTCAGGGATTTGAGAATATTTTGACCTGAGGCGGGGGACTTTTATTTTGACATCTTCTCCCCCGGCACAATCACAGATTTGATACCGCACTTGACACCAGCGGAATTCAAGGCAGTTGTGATCCGTATTGTTATTTTAATGAGGTGGAAATGAAATGTAAAACTTTCAGGAAGTGTTTTCTAATTAGTCAAATGATATGGCAAGTACGAAATGCCAGCTGACAAACCATGCATTGTGTAGTGCACAGCTATGATAACAGGTTTTATTTTAAGGCATCAAAGAAAATGTGCTGTACTTATTATAAGGTTGCCACAAGTTTTGACTGACGCTCTACAAAAGGCAATTCCATCACACTTGTAGTTATTTTTACACAAATATGGCACTATGAGCTAATTATGAATATTCATGAGTTATATTTTTGGCCAAAGTTTTTAGAATGAGTCCATGTCTAACATTGGATAACATGTTAAACTGCATCCTACACAATTCCTAGATAAAAAACTCAAAGCTGCAGCAAATATTTCTATGTATTGATGATATGTAGACTTTAATTTTAGTTATGGTTCGCAAAATAAAAGGTCCAACTTGACCATAATTAGTGTAGGTTGTCAAAATAGGGTAATTATGATTATTATTAATATTCATTTTGTTATTATTAATATCGGTAGTATTAGCATTTTCAATTTTATTTCCTATCTTCAGTGAAACCTTCAGATTTCTTTATGCAAACTTTAGATCTCTCAAATGGCAAGTTAATTTGAACTGTAAGGAGGGAAGCATGAGTCCCACACTTTCTCCTCATCTCACATACTGCTATGCAAGTACAAGTATTTGTTTAAAATAAAGGTGTCCAAATTTTTGTTTGAATATATGATTCATATCTGGGCAAACAAATATGACTTTTCAGTGCAAAATCACCAATAATTAATCAACAAAATGTACCACAAAAACAAAAGACCAGACAAAGACAGGTTTTGTTCTGGGCTTCAGTAGGGGCTTTTTTTTTTTTTAGCTCATCTGCTTCAGTGCTTGAAAATGTGTCACTTGTTTGAAATAAAGTTGACCACTAAGAAGAAAATGACACATTGATTGTGTGTTCTAATACCACCATATTTTCTTTCATTGCCCACTAAATGGCTAAAACAATGGTCAGTCAGTCTAAATAATCAGACTCACTGATTATCATGACCCAACTTCTGCGAATGCAAAAAGTTGAATAGTACAAAAGGCATCTTTGTAGCCACAGAGAAAGGAGAAACATACTAAAAGTTCACTGCTCAATTCGTCATCCAAAATAAATATAATGCCAATCCGGGCAAGTACTGCATTAATCATAGAACCAGCCAAAAACTTCTTTGGAGAAGCTGCAGATATCCACAGTTCAGCTGAAGAATCTGTTTACAAGTTAACATGCAAAACTCTGTGTGGCAGAAAAGTTACCCTGCACACACTCTCAATTTACCATCCCCACAGTCAAGAACAAGTGGTGACAATATTATGTTGTGGAGCTTGTCAAAAACTTGAGACTGAGTGTCAAGTATTCCATAAAAGTCTGTTACTATTAATTGTGTTTTCTTTTTATGAGATTTCTTTGTGTTATGATCTTGTGACAATATTGTTACCTACCATTGCTGGATAAACTTTAAAATCAATCCATCCATTATTACTTCTGTAAACAGTTTAGTGCAAGTGCACTTGTCAAAAGTAACTGACAGAAATATATCTACATTTTCTTCTGCTGCTTTTAAGTTCACACGATATGCATTAATGTTAACAAATTGTTGCATTTTTATACATTGAAACAAAGGCTTCTCCATCTATTTTGTAGAGCTTATAGATGTCCAAAACGCTGTCTGTTAAATGAATATGTATGCAGCTCAAACCAATGTGCTGCTGGACATGGTAATCTCTCTATATTAAGGATGTCACTTTTTCAAATCTTTTTGCAATTGCAGCTTAATATCCTTAACCACTCCTATCTGCAGGGCTGGTGATCTTCAGCAAGCGTGCATACACAGAGTCACTAACTGTTTCATCACATACATCCATGATGTGCAGGTATTCCACTGAAGAAGTCAGTCATGTGTATCTTTCAAATACCAGCTGAGAAAGCTCTTGATTAAGATGGGAAGTCATGTGTGTAAAATTCACACTTTCTCTTTTACCACCACCATTTTTAGTGGAAAGGTATCCCAAGTCTGTGTGTAAAACACACATATACGTAAACTCTAATTAAGTGGAGAAGTGGTGAATAGTGATATGAAATTAATTACATGCTGACAACTGAATTCCTTTGTAGATTTTAAAGTGAGCTCATTTCTAATTTCAAGCTAATATAATTAGATCCAGAACTGTTTTAGAAATTCAATGCCTCATCTCTCCTATGAAAGGCGAATTATTTACACTTGGTTTGTTTTTGATGATACATTCCTAAAATAAAGATCCAGAAATGTTCTGAGCAGCAGGTAAAATGGATTCATGTATAGTTGTGTTGGATTTCCTGAGGTCTTTTTCATCCTGATTCAACTTAATTTACTTGTACATAATTAAAATATATATATATTTTTTTTACTGACCATTTACCAAATCTACAAAATACTTGGAAAGTTGTATGTTTTCTATTAAAAGTGTGGACTGAATTCTCTATGCCACCAGGACAGAGGCAGATCCATGATGAAGGTAACATTTAATTATAAGTCAAGGACTTAGAGAATATGCTAAAAACACATAGGAACCACATAGGAAACGGTGGTATACAGCAGGGAATGACAAACACTGGGAGACCTAAATAGTGGGATCTGGGATTACTGAAAAAGGAGCAGATGAATGATTAGAAACAGGAACCTTGTGCAGCTGTGAGGAAACGTAACTGAAGTTAAGCTGAAGAAATGGGGAAAACAGAGAGATGAGGAAGCTGCTGCTGCAGACATTGCAACCACACTTTACTACAGACTACTGCAAGGCTGAAGATGCGATGTGTGACACAGGAGATGCAGAAAATAGTGCTGGAGACACGAGGGCTCAGGACCAGGAGCAGGCCTGGGCTCAGGATGAAGCCTGAGACTAGACCTGGACTTTAGGTATCTCAGTGACGGCGACATCTTCAGCGAGGACAAAAAAAAGCAGTAGTAACCACCACGCCAGGTGTGTGGTGGAGGAGGTTTGATCTGTGATACAAGAGGCGTGGTTGCTAGAGCTGGTGATCATTGAGATCAAGGGACAAATATTTCTGCCAGTAACAAACAGGGACTATTCTCCCCCATTTCTCCATCCCACTCCTAAAGTTAGTCGCCACATTTAATCTGCACAATGAACTTTGAATGATAAAGATCTGATGGTATACTTAACTGATGCAATAACTCTGAATCATTTATAACATCTGTCCACTTGGTCCATGTCTTGACTGGTTCCTTCTGTCATAATTTGTGATTCTTTTTTTAAAGAACCTAAAGGCAGACAGGAGTCTGGAAGTAGCATGGTGAACCTACTTTTATTAATGAAAAAAGACAAATTTACAGGTAGTGCACAAAGAGATTAGGACTAGGAAGTGGTCTGCAGAACAGAAGGAATCAGTAAAGACTGGTTAAAAACATGAGGGCTTAGAAACCGGGGTATCTGTGGAAGATGGCATTGGATCTAGGTGAGCTTAATCCGGGCATGTGCAACAGCTGCAGGAGGAGAATCCTGAGTAGGAACCTAAAGAACGGATAACACTATAAGGCTAATACTAATTAGCCTTTTAAAATAATCTAAAATGAGCTATCAGAACACACAAAGAAAGGGACTAATAAGGCTTGACCTTTAAAACATAAACATGTTGCTTTGCCTGACTGCATGCAATGTTGCTTGACAGCTTTTAGAACTAGGTTTTGAATATAAGCTTATCTTGATGAATGAAATATTTGTTTTTTCTTTGTTTTTATTTTTACCTCATTCTGCAAGGTTGTTAGGGGGTGGGAGGCAGAATGATCTAACAGTAAAAATACTTGGAATTAGTTGAGGTTGTTGTTTATGGATTTTTGAACAAGATAGGCCAACATTTAAATAAATGTTTGAATCATGTTGGAGCTGCTCGTAGCATTTGGGCTGAATCAATGATTGAGTTTATACAACGCAGTGTATGAGCTATAGTGGAATGTGCTGCAGAAGCACACCTGGTGGGGAAAAACCTCATGAGCAAAGGACTCACCTCAATTCAACCTTGATGTTGTTTCAAGTAAGAAGCTGTGTGCAATATAGAATGAACAATGTATCTTATTACTATTGAAAGGAGTTAAGACAAAGCTTTAGATCAGCCCACTGAGGTTTGTCAGATAGTAGACTTTAGTGATTGTGGGGAAATCTCAAACTCTGCTTTCATTTTGGAACATAGAGGTCTTTGCCAAAAGGGGTGTTCAGAAAATGCGCTGTACAAAAGCAGGTACCGCATATTAAAAATCAACTCTTAAGCTTACACACTAATTGCATTTAAAAGTACTAACTGGAACGGTGAGTTCAGACAAGACATGTTAACAAGAAAAGAAAAAAACACTGGTAACTTTCCAACTCATGGTCACAACACTGCTGGCTGCATATCAGTTTCAATACACTCACTCTTTGAATTTCTCAGAGAAAAACTCAAATATTACCTGTTTGAAAATGCAGATTGTTTTCTTAGTTTATTAGTTTATTCATAGTTTCATGATATAAAAATTTGATTTTTAAATTTTTTAAGCTGGAAACTAAAGAAATTCATATGCAAAATGCAGCATTTCTCATTGGCAAAAGACTCAAGTTTCTGGATTCCAAAAGAAACTATTTGCAAATGCATGGACATTTTTACACATAATTCACAATGTATATGATAACTGGGAAATGTAGGCCTTAAAATGACACATTTTGCAGCATAGCTGGTGAAGGTTATAAGTTTTGATTTTGCTTTATGGTGTTCTATGTATATCAACAATGTGGGCAAGGAAGTGGAAATTCCATGACCAATCCAGTTGAGGTGGAAGAAAAAAAGGGTCACGACATAAAGGCAGAAATTTTCTCTTGAAAAACATCTATTATACTATTAATATACAAGCTCAAAAACCCCAAACGCCACAAAATTAAGACTTTTGGGAGACCTTAGACGAAAAAATCCCTACACACTGGACTCGACCAGTTTGTACTAAATTGGGAGTGTGCATGTTTTCATCGAGTGCCAATCTCATGAGGTCACCACTGTTTGGCACCATTTGATTTAACTTAAACAGTAAAAGTAAGAAGCAAAAACATTTCCCTGTTCTGTATGAGTGAAAATGTGAAGAGGTTTAGTTAAAGCAACCGAAGCAAAGGCATTTCAACCTTCCTAGACTTTGATTCCATGCCTCTTAGTGTATAAATAAGGGCAGCATTCATGCACCTTTATTACAGTTTGATATGGCCTCTCATTGTGCAAAACATAGCCCACCTACATGCTACAATTTGCAGTGCATTTATTATTATTGACCAAGGTCCATGGGCCGCCTACATTCTAAGACAGCGAGCAAAGATTTCTGCTGTGCTTCTCTCCAGGATTCATCCTGTCCTTTGGATTGAAGGTGCTTTAGTGTCTATAGCAAACCAATGAAGACATTAGATGAGCATAAACGTATGAATTCTCTCAATGCAGATGGAGCTATCTGAAATCATGGCTCTAGGATTCAGTCCTCTGCCTCCTTCACTATTCTCTCCTTTTCTCCCTCGTCCCTTCTTTCTCAATTGTGTCCCTCGCCTCTGGCAAATGGGAGTCATTTGTTTGTGTGAACTTCCCATAACCCAGAGTGTGCGGGACACTTATCATTCAGAGTGGGGCTGCGTCGTGCGGAGTTGTAATACCTCTTCTCTTCTTCTCTCTCCCCTCTCTTTTCTTCCATTTTTTTCCACCCCTTTCACGCCAGCTCGCTATGTCTGTTCCAGTTGACTTTCACCATGGTTCATCATATATGAGTCTCCATATTTCTCAATTTTTTTCACTCCCCTTCAGAACCCTGCAACCCCGTCCCCTCTTCTACAGTACATCCCCCACCCTTCTTTCTGTCTCTCCCTTTTTGCTCTGCAATCTCATTCCCTGTGTAATCTTGGGGTACACAGGACCATTTTATTACTGCTCGACTCATCTTATCATCCACACTGTCATCTCCTCTGTCTCATGTCCTTTTCATATTCCTTTATTCTAACAAGTCTGCATCTCAGAACCTATCAGTGGTCCACCCCTTTTCATTTCCCTAATGTAACCCAGTAAAGACACGTGCACACATATCCCCACACGCACGCACACCCCAACTCACCCTCTATTCCTTAACCCCTAATTCCATTGCTCTAACCTGCTCCCCATCAACATAATGCAGAGTGCACCTTAGTTCCCCGGATCTATGTAAATTACTGTGGATGCATGTGCATAGCCAACTGTTTAGTAAGCAGTTTTTACCTTTACCTATCTGTATGGATTATCTCTGCACGTAAAATAAGTGGAAGCAAGACAACTTAAACAGGGAACAAGGTTGCAAAAAAGGAAAACAGGCAGAATGGTGTGACTGGAGACAGAGGAAGACGGGGGAAAAAAGTGATTTTAAGGAGGGAAAGCTGTCATTGAAGGCTGAAGTGAACCCTCAACCCTGCCGCTTGCTTTAATCCCTCATTTATGTGAACTCAGCTTTGGAAATGAAGCTGTCGCCGTATTTTCCTTCCTTCGCCCATCTGTGGTATAATCAGAAACCACACATTGATTCAAGCCATACGAAGTCGCAGGACAGAGACACAGAAAATCACTCAGGAGAGGTTTTGAAATTCACTCCAAGAGTTGGAGGCAGAGATTCATACCGCCTCACCTCGTCTCCTGGAGGAGGAATCATTGGATATGTTGGAGACATAGGGGGAATTATGGGTAAATGCAGTGGCAAGGAGTGATAGTCTGCGATCTCTGGCTGTAATCTGGGGTTGCTGTCACATGCCATTCACTTCAGACTGTCTCAATGTTGTGCTATTTGGGGCAGCACCGACTGACTTTGCTGGCTTTTTAAAATAATTTTCATAAAATTAACCCAGAGTTAACATTTCTAACAATTTCTAGAAATGTTTTTTTTTTTTTCTAGCAATTATGGTGTTTTTATTTTAAATTGATCAATAAATTGTCATTTAAATGACAACCATTTTCTTTGCCTTTTATTGTTAGTTTTATTTTATGTTGTACATTATACTGTTTAACAACTGCAGTAAAACACATGACGCAAGCTTAGTTTTTTAAGAATATTTATTTATTAGGTCAAAGCTGATTGACAAAGGACATAAAAGCCATTAGTGTCATTTCCTAACGCTACTATAGACTTATACTGCCATCTAGTGGTTTGAGAGCAAAAAAGAAACTTGATAGACATTTATTTAAAATAGGATATGTTCAGAAATAGAAATAAATGCTTTCCAGGTCACATTTTGCAAACTGAATATTGTGTCTTAATAGATTATGTAAGGAAATGCTATGCTAAGCATGTGCCGATTTTCACTAAGTGAGAATTCAATGATAATGTCAGTTATAGTATTACTAGTAGAAGTTGATTCTACTTGGTCTTTCTTTTTTAACAAGAGGGGTTCAAGTTAGATTCATCCTAAGATGAAGAAGAGTCTTAAAATGTTTGTAAATGGAAAAATTAAGTCAATACCATTTCCACCTTTTAGCCAGATGTAAACCTGGACGATCACAGTTCATAAACCTCACTTATGGACAACAACATTAAATAAAAAGATATTTCATATTCCTGTCCATCCTTTGTTCCTTTATCCCTCTATCTTCCCCCCTTGTCATCCTCCTCAGGTGGAGCAAGCATCATACTGGTGTGTAATAGCATGCTGTCAGTGTGGGCCGCGGTGAGGTGTGTGGAGGAGAGCGGCACGTCTCAGATGAGATATGTGACTGGCATGCTAACACTCAGTTTTATCTCAGGGAAAGGAGAGAGACAGGGCCCCCACATCTCCTCAGTATAAGGCTTTGATTAAAGCTCACTGGGTACACACACATGGACACCCTCCAAACGCACACGCAGGCGCTCAGATTATAAATAAATTGCAGGTAGGAGCATGCACACGTACTGTATATGCACCTACACACATCTCCCTGTCGTAGGTGGTGTTGTTTTGACCTAAGCCAGGTAGCTTGTCCATTATGGAGTTGATAGAAGGATTTGGCCATGTTGATTCTAGACAACATCATATCCTCTGCCATAAATACCCTGATTTTTTATTTATTTTATTTATTTATTTTTTTTACCAGTGACTCACACAGCAATATACACAACATAAGAGCTCTCAGCTTTATCCTTCAATCTCTTCCGCTGCAAGCAAAACCTCGCACATACACGTAAATCCAAAGAAAATGACAGGAAATGATTGTGTGGGGATAGATGTAAACAAAATCAAAGATTTTAAACATACTGTCGGCCGGTTCCTGCATCAATTACCATTTTGTGTCCTACTGTGGTTTCGGTGCTTGTCACCAAGTGTGTTTTCTCTGATGGGCAGAAGAAAAATACAGTTTGATTTGACATGAACACCATCATCTGGCAGTGAGGTCTCAACAGCACACCAATAAAGCTTTGTATATAAAGTCTATATCCAGAACCAATGGAGCTATGGTGGAGTGTGATGGCTTCCATGAGAGAAGTTAATAGACAAACCATACGGCATATTGCAGCATGTGAGGAAAGGATTTTGAAATACTTTTTGTCAATTTGTCATCATCCTGTTGTGATTGTTTTTTTCTTTATATATATATATATATATATATTTCCTTTTCCTTATGTAATGCTGGCCCACAACGTCCCAGATCATCCACTTTGCTTAACATTGGGTGCTTTCCAAAGGTGCTACTGCTTGTTATTTTTCACCAACACTGGTCTTTGGAGCTTTTGTTTTATCTCCCTTACCATCCTGCTCACTGTGTGTGATAGCAAGATAAACATGGGTCCCCATCTTGTCTTGTTTGTCATAGTTTCTCTACATTCTGACCACTGACAAGTTGAGTAACAGGAAATGCTACATTACAACACAATGTTCTGCTCTACCCTACAAACCCTTAATGTAGACCTCCATAAAATTCCAAGTGTACTGTAACCATCAGATGACTTACACCTTCTTGGACTCTCAATGTGGAATATCAATTTCTGCTGGTAATCCAATTATCATTTAAGTGGGTGTAATCAGTTTTTTTAATTTTGGAAATGCACACATCATTTATACAATGCAAACAAAATAAATACAACTGTAAAAAATAACAAAGGAACTGAAAATGTTCAAATATAAATTTGAATTACACACATTAAATATTACAACAAATTAATTTTTTGCACTCAAGATTGCATTGTTAAAATTTCGTATGTTTTTGTAATCTTTACCACTAACTCAAGAAGAGTTAAGAAGACTTTTTATTACAGATAATTCATAAACAATATTAGCTGTGAAAGACATGCACACCTGCAATATACTGTATGTGTGCCATTGTAAGATAAATATGTTCATGGCTCATAATCCCAATAGAAGAAACCGTCAAATTTAACTTTGCTTTTTGTTTTACTTCTTTTTTTTTAAGCTGTCAGGTGGTCTTTTTGGTCAGATCCTAAAAAATAAAATGTACAATCTTATTCATCTATTTAGATAAATTGGTCTGAGAGAAGGTCTCACATTTTAATGTTGTGATACATGCTGTTCGGTTGTTTATATATATATACAACTGAACAGCAGTTTTTTTTTTGTTGTTGCTTTTTTATGTATGATAAACTGTACACAGAAAATCCTCAACAGGCATTTAAAAAAATATTATCATCTAAGACATTTAGAGAAACAAATCAAAACCAAGACTAACCCAGCAACAACTGTAAAGACAAATGAGCTATTTTGTTGAATTTATAGCTACCTCAGTTTATTTTACATTGGAGACAGAGGAAACTCTAAATAGGAGATAAATATAAAATAGGCACAACCTCATATTAGTATTTGACAAAAAGGTTAAATTGTGACAATCTGCAGTTTCCAAAATAAAATGACAACAATTCCTTACCTCAGAACATGGTTGTGTATATTAAAACAATCTGGCTAAGAATTGGAGCTGTGGCTGTACAAATATCAGAGCATCGGCCTGAAACTCAGTGCTACTTATTGTCATCACTTTAATGTACTCAGATATAAGAAGTAAAATAAACAAACCTCTTTATTAACTGTGCAAACCTTCCTCACCATTTACTCTACTATTTCCAGAATTATGCTATTGTATTATGTAGAAAAATGCACTATGTTGTTAGCAGCCGTTTTTGTTGGGGTTCATATTTATTCAGTAAGCCAGTCTGTGCTGCTAGTTTGCTGTTCACTTAGTTAACAAATTGAAATCAATTTAAACAAAGAATGATCTACTTCTGAAATTCGCAAATTCTTTTGTGATTTAATATGATTTACTTTTTTTTTTTTACACTGTGCTGTTTCATGTTGAACCATTTGCCGTTTATCTAATCTACTTTGCGTGCAAATCCAGTTTTGGGTCAGGTCAAGTCAGAGAGCCAAGCTGGCTGGATTTGGAGACTGTGGCAGGTAACAGATCACTTTGACAGCTCATCATTTACATAAACTCCAAAGCTCAAAGACTTGTGTGCTTTCTTAATTTTGTTTTTAGACATTTGGGTTAGATGGATAGCTGATGAGCAAATATTGGAATAATTCAAAAGCAGCTAAATTGAGGTTTCTGCTCAAAAATGTATACCTCATTAACATATCTCACACTCAGAATTGTTCTTTTTATTTTCCATTCTACTTCATTCAGACAAATCAGCGTTACCAAAGAAAATGTCCAGAAAATTTGTCTTTCAAAGCCTGGAAACCACGAGCAATAGTTGCTCAAAATATATACATTTTATCAGATGACCGAGCCTGTTGTCATGTAAGGCTGTTCAATTAATGAAGTTACCGCTAAGCCATCATTACAGTTTACTCACACACATCATTCCTACCCCTGTGAGATGACTATTGGAATGATCCAAATGGTCAGAGCTGGGTGGAACACCAGCTGGATTCTAAATGAGCCCCTAAATTGCTCTGCGTCCTCTCATCATTGCAGCTGAAGCTCCTGTGTCTGGTCTTTTGTTGAAAGATATAGACTTGTGAGGGTTTACATTTGAATAAAAGCTTACCTTTGAAAGGCAGGCAATTATTCTGAGACCATTGTTGCTGTAACACTGGGGAGGGGGAACAGGCAGTGGGAAGTCTTTAAGACACATTCTGAATAAGGAGTGCCTTCCTAACTTTCACATCAGTATATTAAACTATGCATCCAAGAAAAAAAAACTGATTTTATGAAAGACTCTTTGTCATAGGGCAGGAAGGAGTCAGGGGTCTGTCTGTGTAGAAGGTGAGGGGCTGGCAGGAGGACAATGAGGCTGAGGGAAATGTTTGTACATTTCTGTAGTGGGACCCTGTGGTGGCGATGGGATGGGAGTCTCAGGTGAAGCTGCAGAATGAGCAGAAAGCATGTTAGAACATTTAGTAATTTTGATATAGGTTTGTCTTCAGTATGCCTAGTGCTTGTTTTTGGGGATATTTTTCTTACCTATTTGTGGAATGTGAGCAGCAGGCATGGTACTGATGACAAGGGTGTGTCCAGTCACATGGTCCTGGGCCAACTGGGTGTGTGCTGCATGGTGAAGGTGGCTGGACTCTGTTGTTAATCCTGAACATACAACACAAAGAAACTGAAGAGGTGCAGTTAACTAACAAAAATACATTAAGAATTATTATAGGTTTGTTAAATATGTAAGCAGCTTGTGAAAGCAGTTTGCTGAATAATCCACTCTGTTAGCCTCATTATTCAAGTCAATGCATTTCAGAATCAAAATTTGGAACTCAATTTGTCTTTTCAGGAATGAACTGCCATGCCTTGCAAAAGTATTTATATCCTTTAAATGTTTACCTTTTGGTTATGTTGCAACTCTAAATCTGAATGCATTTCAGTGACGTTATAGAGCGCCACAAAGTAGTGCATGTGGAAAATGTGAAGTGGGTTTAAAAAGAAAAATGGCTTTTTATTAACAAAAATCTAAGAAATGTGTTGTTCATTTCAATGCGGCCCACTGTACTTTGATACACTCTCAATGAACTATTATCCCTAGCTATGAACATAAATGCAGCTTTTCTGGGAATGTTTGAAAGGAACGTTAGAGAGTGTCAGTGAACAACGTGTAATCATAACCTAGCAAGACATGCCCAGTCACCTGAGCTGATGCTTCCTCATCTCACAATCCTTACAATAAAAATTAGTGGTGTATAGAGCAGTTTGCTGTGGTAATGTTTTTTTTTTTTTGTTTTGTTTTGTTTTTTTAAAGCAGGGAATGTAATGCCAGTCAGTGGATGGAGATAAACATAAGAAGAAAAAGCAGTTAGGGGCTGAAAAAGTTTTCAGTCTGTGTCAGGGGTTCACTTTGCAGCAGAACAGTGATCTAACTAGACATCCAGAGGTTTAATGGTTTAAACAAAGAATATGTCTGTATCTGTCAAAGTTTAGATCTTTATTCAAATGATAATCTGTGGCAAGACTTAAAAACATATTCCTTTCTCTAGGTGTTCAAAGTTAGCAGAGACATACACCAAAAACAAATTGATTTAAAAAAAAACATTGACACCAGGGACGTTATATGGAAATAAATGCAATACATTAAAAAATGAAGAAAAAAAAAAGACTTACAAATATCATTTTACACATTACTTCACCGTTATACACCACTTTGGTTTGATGTTTCATTTTGAAGTTTTGTTTTGTTTTTTATTATTATTTTAATGTGACAAAATGTGTTTGGGTACTTTTGCAAGGCAACATAGATATAATTCTAATATAGAGAGTACATGTTTGTTCATTACTTATTTAATCAATTTTTCAAGGTAAAATACACTATTAAAACCTACATTTTTGGGTTCCTAAATATATTATTCCAACAATTTTAAAATAGGAGAAAGTTTGCTGCTGTTGTTGTTGTTACAGTTTTTGTAGAAAGTCATTACACATTCTGACAAGAAAAATGCAGCTCTTTCTGTACACTGTCATCTAAGTCAAGTTTTCACATCCATGAGGGTTTATTTTTCCATGAGTGGTGAAAGCTGCGGGGCATGTTTTCAGATGACTTTTTACATCAGACCCCATATTATGTTTGAACTATTTGACATAGCCCTCCTTAAAATATAGCTGATGCTTTCTAGCTTAATATTTATACACATCTAGATGTGTGTGCAAATGTCCCTCGCATCACATTGTGTGGCAAAGTTGGTCTATTTCTGTTTTGCCTATTATACATGAGAGCTATGCAAAGTTACACTGTTCTTCGGTACAGTGTTGTTTTTTGTTGTTTTTTTTACTTTTTAGTTCCGTATATTTATATGTCCTAGAGAACTTTGCTGAGCAGGAATACTTTTCCCCGTTTCCACAATCCCTCATGTGGCTCCCCATATTCACCTCTCTGAGGCACCAGGAGTCGCTTTGCTGAAGGTCACCCTATTTGTTTACAGAATTACAAACGCAAACACTAGCTCAGGCCTACCTCCCAGCAGCATCTCCTGCAGCAGGTTGTCTATCTTGGCCAGGCCGCATAGCTTAATGAACTGGAGCTGTTCAATCATTTGCCAGGTGATGCTCTGCAGGGTGGGAAGCAGCAGTAAGAGTTCTCCAAAACGACCCCTGGAGTCGTACTGACGGTCGTTTATATAGTCTTCCAGACTCATCTGAACCTGTGAACACACGCATACACACGCCAACATTCACCACTGTGACGAAATCTCCAAATTTAAGTTTGAAATCCAAAGCAAATATTTATCTATGTAAAGTTACGTGGCTAATGACAGTAAAAGTCGGTTGCCCTTCAAATACAAGTTAGAATACATCCTAAATGATGAGATTAAAATTGCTATAATAATAATAATAATAATAAATGTAAAATAATTAACTACAGACTTACAGTAATTTCAAAGATTAAATAGCAAACCTACCTGAAGACGCATAGTCTTAATTTTTGTTGGGTCCCGCAACGACTTTGCATCTGGAGATTAGAAAGCAAAGCATTGAAGAGACAGGTAAATAGACATGGGAGGACATGATTGAAGGACAGGAAAGAAAAAAAAAGAAAGACCAGGGATAAAATTGAGGATATGGGTAGAACTGATGGAATGATTATTGTTAAACTGGTGTATGGAGGCAAAATGAGGGGATTTACAGAAGGAGGGAGAAAGGGTTAACGCATGATCAGGGCGGTGATAGTGCTCGTGTGTAGGGATTGGAGAGATTGGAATCTAACTATGAGGGGAAACATACGACATAAATAACAATAGATTTATGATTAAATAAAATGGAAATAAATAAAACATGGAATTTTTTTTCCATGTTTCTAACAACGTAGTTACACCATCAATAAAATCCATCATTCATTATTTTACTATTTGTTTTCATTTTTTGTAATTGTACATTTTATTAAATTATACTGAATACACTACTTTGTCTTTGTCAAAGGTAATATTTCATTTCATGGCCAGTTGTTGGTGGTATTTTAAAAAATATCAACGTCCAACATATGATTTTTTTCTGCAAAGATAAAGTATGTAACAGTGACATCTATTGGCACAAGCAGTAGAAAAAAATCAAGTGTCCTTTCCAACATTTGATTACATCATAAACACATACTTTCATGTATTTCATTGGGGTTTAAAGGAATGGACAAACACAAATGTGCATAATTATGAAGTGTAAGTACAATAATATATGAATTAATTTGTTTTTTTGCTAATTAAAATCTGAAAAGAGGGATTTGCATTTATAAGAATTCACAATCCTTTAATTTAGAGGATAGCTTTAATTTGCATCTAGACTACATTTATTTAGTAACTAGAGTAATTTATCCACTGCTTTTCTGTGAAGGCCATGGAGATTTATCAGGAGTCATTAGCGTGTGAACAGTCCAATGAAGACTAAGGAGCACCAGCCAGGTTAGGAATAAAGTTATGAAACAAATGAAACCCCTGATTGGTTATAAAATAATCTCCCAAGGTTTCAACATCTGACATAGAACTGTTCTTTCTATTATCCAAAAAGGGAAAGAACAACTGAACTGAAGTGAAATGTTGTTCAATTGTTTATTAAAGACTTTCAAATTAGTACAGATTTATCAAGTGAGTCTTCCACCTTGGGAGGTCCTACTTGAATAATTTTGTTGAATTAAAGAGTTTGTAAAGTCCAAGAAGTATGTTTTTTTTTTTTTAGATGAATGGATTATCTACAGCCATATTCAGCAAATACTTAAGTATCTGAAACATACAGTATGTGCCATAAGCTTTCTAATCAGTTGCTAGTGGATGTAGCATTTAGTTATTACCTGGGTCAAAAAAGACAATTGCCTTGAGAGCTGCATACTCGTTGTCATCTATCTGAATATCTTGGAAGGGCTGGACCAGCTCGTCTAATATTCTGCTGGCAACTCTGCAAATCTCAGGTTCAGGGCCGTTCCTGTGTATCACACAGCCATTACCTGCAGAAACAGTTGACAAAGTTAGTGGAGAAGAGTTGACTGGGGTAGAAACGTATTTGAGCAGGTATGGGTTGGGCTCTGGTGTGTACATGAGTGGTTTGTTATTTCTTGAGAGGTCCTATTTAAATTGTTGCATCAAAGCTAAATGGTAATTTGTAAGGTCCAAGAAGCATGGCATTGCATAAAATATGTGGAAGTGTTTGTAGATTACAACTGTGTGTACAGTATCCTACTTTCTAAGTAATTAATGATATATTTATTTTTTTCTCTTACAAAGGACAACCTTGAGGTTACATTTCAAAAACAGAAAGCTTTAGTTAATTATTCCCAGGCCTCATACATATTAGTGCTGAGACACATGGTCACAACCAAACAGTGAGAAAAATATATCGTCATTTCCTACCTAAAAGGAGAAAGTCCTTGAATGGCATTGACCTTTTGGCAACCCCAAGCAAGAGATGTTCACCTGCATGAGCCCTGAGCAAGCTCACCTGGAAACACACACACATGCGCACGCACGCACAGACGAAATAAAAAATATATATTAATAAGCAGAGCAGCGATTATTCTCTTTTCCTTGCTTGTATGGTGCTGTGCATTGTCATAGGCTACAGAAATGGGTTAGAGATAACATACCACATAATCATTGTAAAAATGCTAATGCTCTGCAGCATTTTGCAAAGTAAATCCATTATTTTTTTTTCACACAAGGAAAAGCGAAATAAGTTTAATAGAAAAATACCAGCATATCTGATGAATGTTATGGGTTCTACTCTAGATTTCACTTCAGTATTTTTTAAATGACATGAGATCACTGCATAGATATGACTTAGTACAAGCTATATACAAATTAAGCTCACTTATATGACTTGTTACCTGGTCATCCAGTGGCAACTCGCCAAAGGAAGGAATATATTTGGCCCATTCCACCAAAACCAACAGTTGTTGCCTCATAGAATCACATACATCCCCTACAGTGGCTGATTTCACATTCGATACGTCTACTAGTCCTACAGGAGTGATGATCTGCAGGGGAAAAAATAGTAGGGTCTTAACACACATGATGATGTATTAATAAAAAAATATAGGCTTCCAGAGTTAATGGGAATATGAATGAAGATAAATAACTGTCAATATTGGAAGAAAACCTGTTTGAAACTACAGAAGGGTTGAAACTGGAGTAGAGTTGAACATAATAAAGCTAGAGCAGCAGCAAAGTCTAGATCATTCCAATCAAAGTCAAGAAGTGAATCCAATTTAGAGTCTAAGCCAAGATTGGGTGGCGGCTATAACTACAGCACAGAATTGCATATTACTCGAGCTGTACACAAATTTACATCATACATTTCATGCTTCTTTGTAAAAGCAGAACATAAGAAATGTCTTCTTTTCCTACACTTTGCAATTTAGAAGTATTTTGTGTTTGTCAAATAAAATGTCAATAAAATGCACTGAAGTTTGTGGATGCAACATGACAGAATTAAAAAATGTTTCGCCGATGCATTGCAGACCTTTATTCTAGGAATAATAAAATAAGCAGGACATTCTTACTTGTTGGGATAATGACTCTGCCTGTGCTAAGACAGTAATGGGTGGAAGATCTTGAGAATCTGGGATGACTCTTCGGGAACTGATCCGATCTCTCTCATTCTGTACAGCTAAAATATAAGAGCCGAGGTTATTGCTTGCACATGCGTGAACAAGAAGTAAAACAAAAAGAAAACCAAAGGGAACAACAGATAATAATACCAGGCAATTCAACAGCAGTTTTTACTTCTAAGCATGCAAAAGTTATTGTACTAATTTTAACATTTAGACTTGGACTAATTCATTAGTGTAAAAAGTTAAGGTGGGGTCCTAAAGAAAAATAATAGTTAATATTTAGGAAAATCACTGAAGATGCTGGGATCAGCAATAGGAAGTCAAACGTTAACCAGTTGCAGTACAGAACAACATGTTTCAGTATCACAGGATTAGGTGTCATAAAATTCTGTGCCAAGGTTATACCCCTCATAAATGCACACACCACAAGTCTTCCCTTGTTTTATGGCTAAGCCAATTTTGATTATCTTCATGAAGCTTTGAGATTCCATGACAACAATGTTTCTTGCAGTGGATGTAGTTATGACCTTGTTCTTTGAGCCAAATGTGGATATTTTCTACAATAATACTGTATAAGTGAGGAGCTGCAAACGTGAGTCATTTTTGAAATCTTACCTTCTTTTTTCATGCCAGCTCTAAAGCATTTGTTGAGTCTGCAGAAGCGACATTGGTTCCTCTTATCCTTGTCAACCACACACTGTCTGCTGAACCTGTACATGATAAACAACAATATGGCGTGACTCTACAGAACAGCATTTGATTCACGATAACATCCCATGTTGTACTGAAAGGTGCCAAGTCAATATGTTTTGACCAAAAAAATAAGTATTAATCCTTCAGGTTTTATCATTGCATATTTTATTTGTTCAAACATGTGCCCTTATGGTATGCCTTGGTTGTCTTTACCGGCAGGTGTACACATGGCTTTTTCGTATGGAGCGTCTAAAGAAGCCTTTGCAGCCATCGCAGCTAGAAGCACCATAGTGTTTTCCTGTGGCTTTATCTCCACAGATTGCGCAGTTAGCGTTCAGCCCATCTGGACCAGAGTGGCTTGGTTCTGTTGGCATACTGTCTGCAAAGCACAACATACAGGCATATTTTTACTCATGCTTTACACACATCTGTAAATTGCAAACAAATCAAGAATAGAAAACATTGTATATTGGTACTTATACAGTGATTTGATTTGTCTGTGTATGAAACCAAAGTGTGAACTAATTCAAAGGGTTTAGGGCTAGGGTTACGGTTATGGTACCATGTTAAATAAATTCTTTAGCTGAAGTGCTAAACAAAATAGCAGAAGGTAAAGCAGCATTATTTTTTAGCATTTATTATGGTAGCTGATGCCGTAATTATTCTTGTTTCTTGCACATTAAACATTCCTTTAGTGCTTATTATATAGTTCCAAGATACCAAGTTATTTAAAGTGGGAAACCTTGATGAGCATCAAGATACAAATCTTTAGAGTTCCATTCATATCTCACTCAGTTGTACTCCATGATCTCCCAACAATGTTTGAGTTAATGTTTGACTAACTCTCAGCTCAAAAACTAAGGTGACATCACAGAGGAGTGTTCCTATTCTTCAGCAAACCATGTTTATGACCCATGTCTTCAACTAACTTTATTTCACTAAATATCAGCAACAAAGAGCTCTACAAGCAAGATCATCAGTTTCTGGGGAAATATATGTATATATTTTTTTACCGTGTGACAGAAAAACACAAAAAGAGATATAGAAAGAAACTTAGGCTGTGTTTGTTGGTTTTCACAGAGAAAGCAATGGGTGTTGCATTCTACTGTAAAACCCTCTCTTGTGTAGGTGTTGCCGGGCGACTTGTACATAGCAACACCATGCTGAGTATTCCCGACACCTTACGCCCAACTTAAAATAATGTAACTTGGGCGTATTTGATTAACTTGGGTGCAGTGCTGTGTGATGTCATATGTGTGCTCAAATCAGATCAACCCTAATATGGATATGAACCTACAAAGATTGACAAGTCTGCGTGAGTTTCATTTTAGTGGGGTTTTTTTGTGTTTGTCTTGCCGTGTAAGCAGGTTTTGTAGTTTGCTAAAATACATTTTTAAAAATTTGAGCCAATAAGTGTGTAAATGAACACATGACATGTAAAGTTAATAAAATTATCCAACTGTCTAATGTCACATATTTGCTAAGGCATGAGACATGTAAAATAATGTCAACAAAATATTTCAAGAAGTAAACTCAACAATAAGGTTGTGATAAAACATCAAAGCCTTTAATTTTAATAACGCATACATATTAAAAGCAATAGTTCTCCACTTGAGTGTTTGCAGTAAATAATTCTTTGTAATTTAATGGCCCAGTATTCTTTTTTCTGTTTGTAGGTTAAAAACAAAAACAAAAAAATCTCATATTGAAAAAAACAAAACACCAGTGTAAGGGAAGGACCATCCCTCTACCCTCAAGTATATAATCACATATACTCTTATTTTGCTTAATTAAATAATAGATATAATAAAGAGAAACGAACAGAAAACAGGATAGCTTACTATGTACACAAAAGGTTGAGATTTACTTGGTGAAAAATGCTGAAATACCTTTTCACTCAGTGATCTACTTCAAATCGATTTATTGAATAGTTTAAATTTGCTCAACCCAGCACAGCTTCTGCATTAAAGTGCAGCATTCTTAAATTAATTCACACACTGGCAAGTTTGATAAAATTAATGAAAAACACACCCTTCCTTCTTTCAAAATACTAACTCATTAACATCAGCTTATCTAGCTTCTCTGTTATTAAATGTCTTCCCGAATAATATTTCCTCATCCGGTTCTGAACATGATGACCTCTTATGCAGCAAACTTTTATCTATCTTGCTCTGCGACACTGTATCAGTGAGAAGTCATACTCCTCAGTAGTGTCATTACCTGTGAATAGAAATGAGTGTATAGCTGTGTTATGTGTATATGCTATCACAATGTCTCAAAACCAAGTTTGACATTTATGGGATTCTCAGTATGTATGTGCCTCCGTATTTAAGTGTCTGCATGAAAACTCACTTACCTCCTCCTGCATAGAGAACCTCTGCATTCTCAAACCCTAGTGTGCTGTATGATGGATCCAGGCCTTCACAGTAGTTGGCCACCTCCATATCTAACAGAGATTTATTCTGAGGAGCTGCAGGATACTTCATTCCTGCTTCAAGCTGAGCTGCCCTTTTCTCTTTTTTTCTGTCTCCGTAGCTTCTCACAATTTGTCTTTGCTTCTGTTTTCTTGCCACTGTTTCATCTAACTCCCACACATTCAACAGGGGAGATCCCTCACTTAACAGGTCTATATTGTGATTTGATTGGGCCATGAACGCAAGAAAAGGTGGAGCTAGAGCTAAGACTTCTCACCTTATTATACCTTACTTATCTACTCTCCACTTACACACTTATCACAGAAATAAATGGACAGTTGTAAAGGAGAAATTTCCTTGTCCAGTTTCTGTTGTCCAGTCTTCGACTATTTGTCTTTATGAATCAAAGTATGCATAATGTGAATACTGTCTGCTAATTATTTATTTGTGTAGGGGTGTGTATGTGTATGTGGCCTTGTTTTTGATACAGTGTAAGGGCCATTTTTCTTACAAATACTGCATGTGGGGACCAACTGCACCTTATGGGCCCCAAAGCTAAGTTCCCATAAGAAGAGGTTCTGTTTTTGGGCTATAGGTTAGGTTTAGGACTATGGTGTGAATTGAGCTTAGGTTAAATTTAGGGTTAGTCAGTGTCATAGTAATAGTAATAATTAGGTTTAGTGTAAGCACCAGAGCTCTGCAATAGAAATGAATGAAAAATGAATGGAAGTCAATGTAAAGCCCCTTTGAAGATAGTAAGAGGGGGTGTGTGTGCGTGTGTGTGTGTATGCATGTAGAGAGGTGGGTGTGTGTGTGTTGTTCCAGGGATTTATAATCTAATCAATACTGGTATTACAGCATTATCACCTCAGTAGATATAGTCTATAAAAAGTGGAGAACACTGATAACTTCCATTAATTCCAAGACAAAAACACACATCCACACACACACCCGAGATTTACACTTAAGTGTTTTCATTCATAGAATTTGGTAAGCAGAAGTTATTCCCTGCATTTACTTAAAACCTGATTTTACTTGTAGTTATGTCTTTTTGACTTGCACTCAAAGTGTAATCTGAGATGAGCAAACAAAAAACAACAACTTGAAAACAGGCTCCTGGCTATTCTGTCTCTGATGCACTTTCCACCCACTTCACCAAATTTGATCAAGAACAAATTCAAAAGTGTAAATCATGAGTAGAATGACCGTCCTCTCAGGTTCATCATTTAGGGCAGAGGCATAATAAACACACTGAATAGCTCCCAAGACATAAACCAGTTCAATAGTCTCACCCACCCATTTTACATGAAAGGTTTCATTGCACTAAATCTTACTGTGTGTTTTAGAGGCAATCAGTTTCGGGCATTGTGACAAAGAAGATTGTAAAAGATAAGATGATGATATGGATGACTTGGTGCTCTACATCTGAAATGAGTTGGTCAGTCAGAAAAAAATTAAAGGAGTGTTTCAGCAAGGAAGAGGGTAATATAATGTCACAGTAAGGAACCACATCAGAATGCATATTATCACAAATTGCTTTGTAATACATATTAGTTATTTTTTCTGCTAATAGTATTTTCTCTCCCGGAACCTTTTCCATTTTGTCACATTACAACCAGAAACTTTTTTGAATTTTATGGTGACACACAAAATGACACATATTCTTGAAGTGGAAATAAAGTAGCATAGCTTGTAAAAGTTTTGCAAACAAAACTCTGAACAGCATGGCATGCATAAGTATTCATCGTCCTTTTACTATTAAATGCTTGATTAGCTAATCGGGTCCACAAATGTTTAACAATATCAATACAGCTAATGTGTGAGGGCATAAGAGGTTTCTTAGGGAACATTAGAGAACAAACATCATAATGAAAGCCAAGACAAACACAAGGAAAGTCTGGGTTAAAGATGTGAAAAAGTTTATGCCTGAAACCTTTTCCATTTTGTCACATTACAACCAGAAACTTTTATGAATTTTATGGTGACACACAAAATGACGCATATTCTTGAAGTGGAAATAAAGTAGCGTGGCTTTTAAAAGTTTTGCAAACAAAACTCTGAACAGCAGTATCCTAAGCTTTAAAGATCTCATAGAAAATAGATCTGTCCACTCAGGAAGAGAGGCAGATCATTGCTATTTGTGCAATCTAACTAAAACATAGCAAGATTCTTGAATTGTTATTAGAGAGTGGTAAGAAAGGTGGCCCATTTGCTACATTTTGCATTTCATGTGCCATTTAAGGGACACATGAAATGCATTGAGAAAGGTACCCTGCTAAGATGAGAGAATAATGGAAGTCCTTGGATTACATCAAAATGCTGTGTGGATGATGTTCCTCAGCAGGATAGGGAAACTGGTCAGAGTTGATGGGAGACAGACACAGGGTAACACAAAAAAATAAAAAAAACTTAGTTTGGAGGATCCTCCCCACAGCAGGATGATCATAGAACCAGAGATACACTGGGTCTATTAATCTTTAAGTATATTTACGTTAAATTTGTTCAGTCTAAAATCATACGTTATTTCCAATTGAGAATCCATGGCAAGACTTGAATGTCTATATTCACAGATTAAATATATCCAGTCTGTCTTAGAATGAGCTATGTTGAAAACAACAACTAGACAAATTTGTACAAAGTTTGTCGGACATACTTCAAACAATTTACAGGTATAATTGCAGCAAATGGTGATTGTACAACATATTGGGGGAATGTATTACAAACCTTCACAGCACTATTCAGATTTTTCATTTGTGAATCCTTAATTGTTCACCTCACAGTAATAAACTACTTTGTGTCTTATATCATAATAAAATGTTGAGAGGTGTTAGTAGTAGCCCTGCAAAAACTATACAAACAATTAAGTTGTATTAGTATTTTTATCATGTACTGCAAATTGGAGGGTGAAATAAAAGGGTTAAATGATATGGTGATTAGACAGGAGGCTCTAGGTAGGGAGTGTGAATGGATTATAATTTAACTAGATGGTACACCCAGGCCTCATGACTCATCAAGTTTGCAAAGAGTGGCTTCAAACTTATAATCATGTTTTAAATCTATCCTGTAAGAGATGAGCTTGGATGATCTTGGTTATTTCTATTTATTAAGTACTGAAAAAGAACAAACTAATTATTTTCTGCAATTTCAGAATTCATAAGTCTAAATAGACTTAGACTATAATGCCTTTATCACAATTTGAAAGAGCCCAAATGTTGATGTCACCATTTTGTTCACTTCTAATTCACATTTGATTTTAATGGATGCCTACCTGTAAATATTTCTGTAAGGCTGCAGCTGAAACACAACTACTTCTCTACGAGACATCATGGAAAAATCCAAGGAAATCAAAGGACACAAGAAAATTGTGAACATCAGCAAATCTCATCTGTCTTTGAGTCCAAACACAGTTGTCTGAAGGTGTCACGTTTATCTGTTCAAATAATTGCATATAAATAATACCTTAGGAGTCTCAACAGACCATTTATGGAAGAAGAGGTATTCTGTGTTGAAGTGATACACAGGATTTGGTGCAAAACGCTTTGGAGACACCGTATGTTTAAAATAAATTCAAATCTTCTTCACTGTTTTGACATTTAGTAAATAGAAATATATGTGCTATTTCTCACTGAACTAACACAGGAGAAGTCTTGTCTGACTTAATATAAAACCGTGAATGTGACTTTTCTTGGCAACAGTACGTAAACATCTAATTTCAGCTGGTAAGACCTGGTGCAGGAGTCAGACTAAATGAGATACATTGCTTCCACCTATCAACCAAAAGCTCTCAGCTGCCATAAAACCCTTAGTGAGAGGCAATGTATGTGAGAAATTGCCATAATACCAGCGCCTGTACTTAAACTAACAGTTTAAGACACACATAATGATCAGCCAGGCACTGTTGCAAAAAACCACAACTTCCTGAAAAAAAAGCTATAGTTGAAGGTTCTTCAGAAAAGTAATTGCCTCCAAATCTTAAGATGATTAACTATACCTTTGCTTCATTATTGCCTTTGACTTTAAAACTAAGTCTAAACTACATAAATTATCTGTGTAATTGTGAATGTCCTAATAAAGATTTTTAAGTAAAATACCGGGTTAGAACAATGCATAGCAATTAATGTCCATATTTGAAAAAGCCAATGGACTGTTAAGGGGGGCCAAAATCGTATCTCATACTATAACCTCAAGGGTTAATAAACAACAATCTAGTCGTCTTTGTAATTTATTTACAACAATACAAAGTGGACACATGATTAAAAGTAGTGTTATATGGAGGTAGAAAAGGTAAATTATAGGAGCAATAGAAATAACATTATTTCTCTGGTGATTAATCCACATTGGTTTTGATTGTGCTGAAATCCCTGGTAAATGTGAGAAGGTAAAACGAGAGCAAAGAGAGAAATATCTTGTTCCTGTTTATGTCCTTGACTTGTTCGGGTAAAACGAGTTATCACATGATCTTTACAGCACAGCTTTTGTGACGAAGTGAGTCTCTCTTATCTCCTTTCACATACTTGCGTTACATGAGATACTTTAAAGCAGCGCTTCTACTTTGTTCGAATGAACCATCGCACACCATTTCTTTTCTCTTTTTTTTTTCAAATTAGAAAACCACATGATTTGAGGAACTTACTGCAACCAAAACTAAGAGATTCTGGTAACGTTTGGTATATAAGACTTAACAGTTTATGTATTTACTAAATGTAAATATTTCCAATTTTAAAAAAATTAAAACAAAGCAAATACAAAACAGAAAAAGTTTGGCTTACCTGTGTTGCTGTTTCTGTCTAGTATGTGCATTTATCCAGTAGTATTGCTGTACTCTGACAGGGAGCAGTCGTCAGTCGGCCATCGGGCTTATGGAGTTTTAAAATAGTTTAAAGTGTTGGAAAACATTAAAAGGGAAGGCTGGAGAGCTGAGCTGCCAATAATTCATGGAGCGACACATTGGATGGCGCCATCATAGCCCTGTCATAAGATCGATTTACTAAACAAACTTAAGCTAGGGTGGGGATGTTAAACAGTAACCCAGGTCCATAAAAACTAGAGAAGAGAAACATCACTAGGTGAATGTGAGTGTGCTGATGTGCGGGTGACAGACCCCGTGACACAGAAAGTGCACAAAGATATATAATTCAAGAAACTTTAGATTTTGTTTAGAACACTGTTGGAAAGAAATATATTTTTTCATCGAACTTTAAAATGTGTATTGTGATAATATTTTGAGTAAGGATCTGTTTTGTATGTCTTCATCAGCTTCAGTGGTCTAGGATCCTGTCATAGTCTCAGACTGGACAATGTGTAGTACAGATAAAGACCAGCAGATGGCAGGAGTTCATTTATTTTGGAGTCAAGTTCAAAGTAGTTTTCAAACTGCATTTATTACTTGGCAACATATACATTTATGCTATTCATAAATACAATATCAAAACTGGACCTGAGTTCATACTCTCTGGTGAAAACTTTTTTTTTTAATTCAACAAGCAAGCATTTCTTCAATAATAATAATAATAATAATAAAAATAATCATTATAATCAGCTGAAATAATATTGGTTAGATCAGGTTGCCCAATGTAATACAGCCGGAAACTATGGTAGGGAACAAAGCAGATTAGCATGATCAGTGTGAAGCAGAGGCTCTTCAGTTGAGCCCCAAAGTCTTGCTGAGACCTGCATCCCTGGTCCTCAAGCCACACTGCCCTGCATGTTTTAGGTATTTCCTTGCTTCAGTCCAGCTGATTTTAATTGATGACTGATTAACAGGTGTTTGTTGAACTGCAATCAGTTGAATCGGGCACATTAAAGCAGGGAAACCTCTAAAGCATGTAGGGCAGTGTGCCTTGAGGACCAAGGTTGGGAAACGCTGGGTTAGATAATGAAGCAGGCAAAATGATCATAATTTGATATCAAATAAATTCACTAATCATGTAGATCAACAAGAAATATAAAAAAGAAACACATGCCAACGTCTTATATCAGTTTGTCTCCTGTATGCACATCCGCAGTTATTGTAGACGCTGTGTTCACACAGTCCTACTTCTTAAGCATATGTGGAGTGTTCTCCTCCCCAAGAAGGTCAACATGTCCAAACAGTTGAAAGTGGTCAGGCTCAGTAAGACTTCATTGACAGGTTCAAGCTCAGGTTGCCCAATGTAATACAGCCGGAAACTATGGTAGGGAACGAAGCAGATTAGCATGATCAGTGTGAAGCAGAGGCTCTTCAGTTGAGCCCCAAAGTCTTGCTGAGACCTGCATCCCTGGCGATCCCTTTTGTATAGAGTCCACAGGACGTTGGCCTGAAGGGCTGTCAACACAACACCTACCACTATCACCAGTATGCTTAATATGTAGTTCAGCTCTTTGGCAGAATTCATGCTTTCTGCAAAATGAAAGCAATGAGTGGAATTTTTATTTTCTTCTGTCTTGCCATAAAAACGAAAAATGATGCAAGAGACTACGATGAGCACAATGACCCACAACACTACACTGCCAATGAGTGCTTGCATTCTGCCTAAGGATTCCACCTGCCTAGCCCTGCAGTAGTGTGGCCACAAGCGAGTGACGAGGATGATCATGTAGAGCAAAAAAGACACATACATGTGAATGTGGATCATCGCGCTCACCGTTTTACACCACTCGATGCCCAACTTCCACTCGTTGGTTACGTAATAGTAAATTCTGAAGGGCACTGTCAGAAGGAAGATGAAGTGGGCAAAAATTAGGTTAAACACGGTAATGGAGGTGGCAGATGCAGCACTGGACTTCAAGATGTGCATCATCAGGCTCAGGCTGACAGTACCGCACAGCAGAACTACAGAGTAGATGACCATGAGGGTAATGCGAAACTCTGAGGATTCAGGCTCAGATTTAGTGGTTGGTGTGTTGTTCTGAGTGATCATGGAGGTAGACAGTTGCTGCGGGGTCACGCTGGAAGTCATCCTAAAGAGAGTAGGTTTCAGACAAAATCCATTGTTAGAGACAAAAAGGAAGTTGGTGTAACAGTTAAATGGGTAGTGCTATAATGAGAGGGAAGAAAAGGAGATAATCTGTGAGTCAATGTTGACTTTTTATAACCTAAAAATCTTGGTAAAATAGGATGCAGGCATGGTACTACAGGAAGTTATTCAGCTATGTACTGTATTTCCTCTTGTGTAAAATGTGAAAATGTAATTTGTTACAAATGCAACCTATAACCTATACATGTGCTATACCGTCCAGACTAATTTACCTCTTTATTCTCAGTCTGATGCATTCTGTTTTGTCGAGTTGGCCTTTCTGCAGTCTATTTAGTTTTTGTATTTTTTTCCACAAGCAGATTCACTTCTGTTCATGAAACAATGATGCTGACACATCTTGTCATTTCAAAATGCGTTTTTACTTTTGAAGGTTCTCTTTTTACCATCCTCTTGTAGTTTGTTTGATTGAAAAGAAATCTTACAAATTTACGTTAACATTTTCGGAAAAAAATACACACTCACACACACATATATAAATATGAAATGTACAACTCTACATGAGTTCAAATTCTTAATAGAAATATTCAAAGCTCAGTACTCAGTTCTGTTGTAAGACTGTCAGTGACTTACAGCAAGGGTCGGTATCATTTGAATAAACACATTTTATAAAATGTAATTTAGAGCTAATTTAGAGAACCTTACTATTGCTTGGTCAGTTTATCAAAAGTGAATAAAAGCAGCAATACATTTTCCCCGAACACCAGATTAGCACTAATTACAACAACAAAAAATGGGTTTTCTATTGAAGAATATTTTGAAAATGTGTCTTGCTTGTATATTAATAAAGAGAACAAGGCAACAACCTCATGATGAGCACAAAAAGAGATGTAACCTTAGCTTTCCAGTAGACTTAGACTTACCTTGTAGTCAAAAATTTGGCTGCTGCCTGTTTTTAGGAGTCCCAGCAAAATGTTAGAAACTCTCTCTATCCTTCATCCCACCAGAGTGGTAACTCCAAGTTTTGACAAAGTCAGTAAGCATCCAAACACTTTCACAAATACGAGATATTTTCTGGGTCTAAAGTTAGCGTAGGTTATTGAAATGAGCTACATCTGTCCGTGTCAAGAGCCCTTTTGCATACTGGGTGTCTGTACTTTGTCACCGGAGGTGACTTCATGTCAGCATAACCACAGAAATTGTAGCTTCCTTCTTTTGGCCACCTTCTGTTTGCACTGTTTTTCTGGGGATTTTTGTTGCTGTTGTTGCTATTCTT
Organism: Xiphophorus hellerii; assembly: GCF_003331165.1. Taxonomy (NCBI): domain Eukaryota; kingdom Metazoa; phylum Chordata; class Actinopteri; order Cyprinodontiformes; family Poeciliidae; genus Xiphophorus; species Xiphophorus hellerii. The sequence continues at coordinate 10,467,247 of NC_045692.1, forward strand.
TAACTCCAAGAAATGCAACATTTACATTATTAATTATACCGCACATACAGCAAATTACTTTTATTGTGTAAAAAAAATGTCTTTTACATTTGTCCAACTTAATCGGCGTAAGTTTATAGTTTATTTTATCTCATAGCATCTACGGTATACATAAATCTAATGAATTCTTATTTGTTTAAAAATCTGAGAGCATCTGAAATTTATTAACTGTGTGGTTGCATACTGCCATAGCATAAGCTAATTGATGTGTAAAGAGAAGTTAGTCAGGAAGTCATGGTACGAGTAGCAATGTTAACATATGTCTATAAATATTGCAGTCAATTGCAAGCATTGCAAATGTTTTAGATGCTGTTGATGCTAACTGGTTCCCATGGGTTTTACAGTAAAAATATCACACTACTTTTATCAAGTTTTACAAATTGTCATTGTACAACAACGGAATTACAAGTTTGTGATGCTGCATAATGTACAGTAGATTATCCATCCATCCATCCATCTTCTTCCGCTTATCCGGGGTCGGGTCGCGGGGGTAGCAGCTTCAGAAGGGAGGCCCAGACTTCCCTCTCCCTGGCCATTTCTTCCAGCTCTTCCGGGGGAATCCCGAGGCGTTCCCAGGCCAGCCGAGAGACATAGTCATAATGAAGATTATGCTGTTACTATTTGACTATTTTCTTAAAATCTGGATATCATCCATCCATAAGTTAGTCTATGGGTTCCTGTGAGGGACTTTCTGAAATGTGTGAGGAAGCTGCAGTACCCGTGGCAACAACGTAAGCCACAGTTCCACTTTGTTGCTTCCACGTCAATATGCAAAGCTGCATGTGGGTTTAGTTATTTGTCCCTGTAATTCTTTGCATCTGATTATTCTGTAAATAATACACATCTGGTCCTTTTATTATGATTTGTTTTATTATGCAAAACATTTCTGTCAAAATGGCAAACACACGTCTTGTTCCTTAATTTCAAACCCTTCGTTAGAGGTTTCACTTGCATAATGATCATTAGTCTACTAAAGGGACAACTTTCAGTTCAGCTTCAATTTTTTTCCAGATTCATGTATTTATCAAGCTCATTTTATAAATTGCTTTCTTATTTGAACCCATAAAGGAATGTCCAAAGCACATGCATTTTTACTTCTAATTGATGTTAGAAGTGTCAAACTGGAAACCTGATACCATCAGTTTCTTGAGAGAAACTGATGGTCACAGTTCTTGAAATAAAGAATTGCGCTCTTTATTTTATATGAAGAACTGTGACCATCAGTTTCCAAGAAAGGAAACCCAAATGGTCATAGTTCTTTATATGTAATAAAGAACTATGAAGTTCTTTGGTAGTCTCTGCTCAGTGTGGCTATTGTACAAACACAGCACTGTTGAAATGCTTCTACATTTACTTATAACATTTCTTAAGGTTGTCAAATTATTCTTTAATTTACATTTCACCACAGAGAAAGAAACAATTTACAGCCAAAACAAAAAGATCGATCTCTTGAATTTTAAGTCTGCTACAGCAAGACGTTTTGTTCAAATGCTGTTGAGTATGTACAATAACTCCATGTGGAGAGTTGAGAAACACTGAATTGACCCAATTTCAGTGTTGTGTAAATATGCTATCACACTAACTGCTGAGACCAGTTTATTCATAATTTAAATGGGAAAACCAATCAATATCCTATAAACTTTCTGATGGGCTTGTTTGTATTTTTCAATGTTTTGAAGTTCTTGTTTGGTTTGGCTCAATCCAAAAACTTATGTTGAAATCTAGTCTTTCAAGTTTACAACACCATTTTCCCTTCACCGAAAGCTATAAATAAAAATCGGATCAATTGCATCCAGAAGTCACCAATTAGCAGCATCTGCCCGTGTATTATTCAGTCCCAGTTTAAATCCAGCTGTGTGTTCAGTTGTGTGTTTAGACTCAGCTTTAAAGCAACAATCCGGGTGTGTGTGTGATTCCCTCATACGAAATAACATAATAACATGATATAAAACTCAAAAAGGTCTATTTTGGCTAACATACCCCAAACATATTAGTAAAGGTTACATGTCTGATGCAACATGTACCTATTACTGTCGAATTGTATCTTGTATAAATCAGCTAGTAAACAGACAAATCAGTTCCTGGTTCCTTTTTTATTAGTGAATATGTAACAACAGGTTAAAACATCCTTTCCCTTTATTAAATTCTATGTACCTTAACATAAGCTTGTGTTAAACTTTAAAATCACAAATCCAGAGTTTTTTAAAATGATTAATTTGTAGTTAAATATCCAAAACATGTATGTCCAATTATTTATTATTTAATTTACGATTATACCTGAAAAAAATCACTGGGTGTTTAGAGGGTGGTCTAAAAACGGGACTTGGCAAAATTGATTCTTGCTCCTATGCATTTATATAAAAAGTATATTAAGCATATCTACACAGAATAAATACAAAATATTTGGCATACACAACCTACAACACTGGATGGCATGAATCAGTTTTTATCTAAGGAAAGTGCATCTTCGATCTGTTCCACAGGATGAGTCTTTTTGAGGTGAGAACATGTGTGACCACGCTGAGCAGCATCAGGAAGATCGTCATCGACATCACTATCACATAGTGACTAATGCTGTAGCACACAAAAAAATATAAATTGTTTTTTTTAGGTAAATCTGTGTATTGCAGGTCACAAACCACAAAGAACAGGTGGAAACAATCTGTGCAAATATGAAATGATTGGCTGGTGTTTTATCGACACAAACTGTGTTCTTGTGGACTTACCTTGTGCCAATATCCAACCAGCTTCCATAGTCTTGCACCAGGAAGAAGAAATGCTGAGGACAAGGAAGTTAAACATTTACCATGTACTGTTCACATAAATTTTACATTAATCAGAAAGGGTATTGAGCCAATAAGGCTTTTAAGAATGTGAATTAAATTGCCCATAAGTCTGATATTATCTCAAGTAATTTACCAGTGCCATGACATCAGATATAACCAGGACAATGAGGAATAAACTGGAAAGGAAGAAAAGAAAAAAAAAATCAAAAGGAAAGAAAACATGAACAAGAACCAAAATTTGTAACAATATCCATGTACTGCAGAAGCAACATAGATACAATTTGTATTTTGTATTTCTTAACAGAATAATAATTTGTTCATGCTGAAAAATTGAACATGCACAAATGTCAAATACAACCATCAGATCAAATTACCTTCTTGATGAGAGCTGTGTTGCAACTTGGATGGTCTCAAAGGTACACATTACTATGATAAATGGAATAATAACCTGAGAGGGAAAAAAAGACAATTTAAAGAAACTTAATCAAAGACAATCAACATGAAATCAGTCATTTCCATTGGCGCACACATTCACACGCTGATGATGGGAAGCTATTGGATTGTAGCCTGGGTCGGGCAGTCGGGCAAGGCTGCTATATCACATCATCTGCCCTTCTAATTAATACCAGCAGGCAAGGTGGCTTAAGCTTCTTGCTCCACTACATGGAGAAGGAATTGAATTGGCAACCAATCAATTCAAGAGCAAACTCCTACCACCGCTGCAGTGAACATTTAACAGAGAACAGTTCAATCCATAATCTGACAATGGAAGGAAGTGCAAGACACCTGCAGACCAACCCAGGCATGCCTGTCTACTTAAACTGACAACAAGCGAGCATTAATTAAAGAAGCAGCCATGCGCCCCAAGATAACTCATGGAGTTAGTGCAGATCAAAAATAATCCTTGATTTGAAAATTGGTGTCCTCAAATACTCTCCAATCAATCTGACTGAGGTTGAGCTCTGTCTGAAGGAAAATGGGGTGAAAAAAAATGTAGCCTTAAAATATGTAAAGCTATGTGAAACGTGCTCCAAAAGATTTGCAGTTGTAATTGCAATGAAGGGGGAAAAAAAATACTACAAAGCAATGACTCAGTGGGGCTGAAAAGAGCGTAAAAAAACACACATTCAATCTTTTTCTCTCTGCTTCACAAAGATATGCTACTTCATGTTTGTCTATACGTTGAAGAGAGTTTCTCTTTACATTTTAATGGAGAAATGTAAAGAGGAATGACTAATATTATGAAGTTGTTCACACAACATGACATAACAAACATCTAGAGTAGAGTAACCTACCTTCCACATCATGAGCCCCCCCATGATAAATGGGTTGAAAACAGTGAGGAAACAATAAACGGAGGCTGGGTCAAAACTAGATAACAGCAAAAAGAGGAAGCATCAGTAACTACTAACAAAACCAGAGCTACAGTAAATCAGAAACATTCAAAAATAACCAGTTTTGAGAAGAACAGCAGACCATTAATATGTTGCTTTTAGACTTCACATTTCTGTAATTCTTTTGGAAAATGAATTACAGACAAAATTCTTCACAGAAAATGTCGGTTCAAAACCTTTAGAGACTGGGTTAGCTAAACAAACTAAAGTACATCATAAACGGAAATATATTTTCACAGTTCACTACTCTGCTTCCTCTATTTAAATGATCAACAGGGCATCATTAACAGAGCAAACATTAATGAGACTAAGCACACAAGAGAGGTTCACTAAAACTACAACACATCTACAACTATCCCATCCAAGCGTCATGTCATTTGTAACAAAAAATAAGTACAGAAAAGTACATTCAAAAACACAAATATTATCCTACCTGTTAATGGATGCTATGTTCCCTGTGCCAAAGAAAGCTGTTATTATAAAAAATACCTGAAGAAAATAATAGGGAAAAAACTGAAGTAATGTGGATGTAACATATTATTTAACTATTTTTAGACACATAAGGGTGCTGCTAAAGTTCTACAAAGGTTATCTAAGCTTATAAGGGTTACCTTTAACAACCTTCTGAGAATAAAGCACCTCAATTTACTAGCTCAGTTAGTTCTTGCGGTTTAATTGCAAACAATTACAGTATACCAAGGATACGAAAAAATATGATCTTCTGATGTCATCCAGCTTCAGCTGTCGGATTTTGGTAATGTCGATGTTGGCTGAGAAATCAATTGTAGACAGCTGAAAACAAAGAAACACAATTAGAAACCACTTTTGGGCATTTTTTAACTATCAATTTGCATTTGGTGCATGATCAACTGAGTAAAAACCTGATAAAATATCTCCTACCAGAAATATCTCCCACCAGAAATACCTGACTTCAAACTATATTCACCATATTCTCACAACATGTGATACATCGCATTAATTCTGTTTCCAACTTCCACTCCGGCCTCTTTATATGTAAACAAATGTTCCATCGGAGAAGAAATATGGTGAAAAGCTTGAGGCAACGTTAACTTTTCCATCCTAAACTGGATAATATTGTAATTCTAAACCTTTCATCTTTAAAAGATTGGGTGGATTACCTGAAAGATGGACTATGATTATGCACACTAGCATATTTATTGGCCGCATGCACACCAGTGCTAAGATATTTTAAAGCTTAAAGTTTACAAGTTGCTGGTCTTTCAGCAGTTGCTTTAAATTGAAATTGTTAAACCACATTCATCTTGATTCATCCTCTGTTGGTAGCGGATGGAAAACTGATCGCAGCAATTATTTATGTTCAACACACACCAGGTGAAGAGAGAGATTAAGCTTTCTTTGATTTCAGTTTTTCTCAGTCGCTTTAGTGCATTTCTTAGATCAGAATCTCAAATCTACTTGTTCAATCTTCAAATCAAATTGTCACTTGTGCACATCAAAAAAGCAGTTTTCTTGCTCCTTTGAGTAAGTTGCAAATCATGTTAGACATTCTGCAAGTGATTATGTACAATTCTCAGATTTTTCCTGCATTTCCAACTCCTGATGATATCTGGATCAAAATGTGTTATATAGGAGTAGTCTAAACCTCCACAACGTTTAAGCATAATTTTACTGTATGTCTGTGCTAAATGTTTGAACAAGTTGTCATAGTAGGTCAACCATATTGCTACACATTACCATTAGACATTTTTTTCTAAGTCTGTCCTGAATTAGTAAATTTCCCCAGTGAATCCTGACTTTTTCCAATGGAGGTACAAGTGTGAACCATTAGCTCAGCCAATGACCAACCAGCTTTCTGAAATAGCTCAAAGGTGCATCTCATAAACCATCAGCTGTTAATTACATAGTGAAATATTCCAGAGCACAACATGATATTACATTTATGGCAATGGAAGGACAAGGATTTGGATAGGGTCAAAAGTCAGAGACAAGAAGAGGAACGGGAGTGCTATTGATCTCCCACAGTTACAATTTACAATATTTGTCATCAAAACTTTAGCCATTGTTTACAGAACATTCCTCCAGATTACATTGCTATATTGACACGACTAATCAATTTGACTGTTTTATCCAAAAACAATGAGACAGGACTTGTCATTCTGAGGCACTGATATGTTCACTGACAAATATTTAATTTTAAAAGATGAACTACAGAGTTTGAGAAACAAACTGGCTTTTGTAGGTGATCCATACACTTTTAGCCCATTTCTCCAGACAGTGTAACGGGGTCCATTTTTTGTGCTTCCTTGCAGTCCTTTTCAGTTCCACAGGCAAATTGTCCATGACTGAGATCAAGGCTTTGCAGGGGCCATTCAACTTTGTTGTATTTAGACGACTTTGTAACTATCTGGTTGCATGGTTAGGGTCATGGTTCATTTGGAAGACTTGTTTGATTGACTATAGCCAAACACTCAGTTTTAGTTCTATCACACAAAATAATATTTGTCACTGTATTCAATTTCACTGTTTTATATTGCTTTTGGAGAAATGACTATTTCCTAGCTGAATGGTCATTCAGGCTATGTTGTTGCAGATTTTGTTTCGCAGTGAGTAATGACTCACTCAGTTTCTTACCAGCTTCAGCCAGCATCTTCACAAGGCCTTTTGCATTTGTTCTGGTATTAATACCAACATTTCACACCAAATTATACTTATGACATCCTAAAATAAATTATCTTTCAATAAATCTTTCACCAACTATTTAAAGGTACAATAGCAAGAATACTGACAGACATGATCCTGTGGGCTCTCACTGACTGAATAGGAAAGCTTTGGTCTGATTCATTGTGTAAGAGTGAGTAAAGAACAATTAAATGTCATATTCTTTTATATTTTAAGTCTACTAGCGAAAGCAAAAGATGCATAGTAGTTAATATAGACACAAATAATAATAAAAAGCAGACTTCCTCCCACATCCCCAAATTTTTCTCATTATAACCTGTATTCTAATGCTACCTCTTGTCTTCTGGAGTCACCCTGAGCAAGTAAGGCCTCCTGTTCAATGTTGATCCATACAAACATCAACCAAGACAAAACAGGAGGGAACAAGGCCTCTGACCTAAGTAGGAAAGAACAGAAATAATATTTGTATTTGGCAGATTTTCTGAAGCTGTGAAGCTACAAAATAACAACTCAATTTGAAATGATCTTGCCATACCCAGTACTGAGAAGCAAGTAAGTGGATGTGAGAGACAAAAATATGCTGAGGAGTCGGTGAAAAAGACGCGTTGAGCTCAAAAGAGGAACAAATATAGAAGACGCTGAAAAAAAGATAGACAGCATACTCACTTGTCAGATCACTGTTTCCAATGAAAACATACATTTCAAATAATATCTTACAGTGGATTTTTCTGACATTGAGAAAAGTCTTTCATCCACCAACCTAATGTGCTCCAGCTGATGATCTGATTTATAAGGGGCAGGCCTTGTTTCTGTTGCAGGCTGGAATGTGTGAGCGATGGCACATACAAACACACCGCGAGATGGATCATCTGTTAGGGTTGACAAGCAATACATCTCTTAGCAATTGTTGAGAAGAAAAAAATAACACCCGAATCTGGAAAAGCAAACAATTACCTGACTGAAAAATTGCCTTCTGTCGCTTGTGTGCAGCGGTGTCCTCCGCCATGATGACCAGAGGTAACAAGCCGAAGTGAAGAGAGTAAGCAGGCCTGCACAGGTACTGAAGGAACAGAAACTAAGCTTTACTGCATTTACCCTTTAAGGTACACAGCCTTAGTTAAGCATATGGATGTAGTGGAAAGCTTTTACTGTGAATCAGGGAATCGGGAGTTAGAAATTATGCCTAAAAAAAATTTCTACCGGTTACATTTCAAACTTTCTTTTGTTTGTTTTTGAAAATCAAAAGTGTTATGGAGGAGAGTCAAGAGATCCTGCTAAACTCTGTGCAGAGTGCTTCAAAAATATCTGCATTAATAATAATTATCTCTCAAAATCCTTAAAATGGGGAATTCACCTGAATTTGAACACATATTGAGTTTTTTTTTTTTCTGTGTTTCAGAAGATATATTGGAATATTTGAATTCAATGCTAACAAAAGCTAATAAGATTAAAAAAAAAAGTTTATAGAGGAAAGAACTTCAAACCTCTGCCCTACAGAAGAAATACATTCTTGCAACCGTTTCCCCCGACTTTCACCCCCAACTTCTACTTAAAATGATGATGCATTTTCTATACCTGGGAAGAGGGAAGTTAATGCATTTTCACTTGCTTTTCGCTTAGTTTTAAAGAAGTTATTCTTACACAACTTCAATAAGCAAATACAGTAATGATCTATGGCCGCCTTATCTTATGTCTTTAAATCCAAAACAAAAACAATCTTACTTTTTTTTTTTTTATTGTGACCTGTCAGAAGTGCTGTAAATGTTTCATTTCAGGAACTGAAAGAACTAGAGCAACAAGAAAACAAATGTCTGCATGTGATAACATTTCATTTCTGAGTAGGAAAGTAATAGGATGCAGTGGCAAATGTTCTGATAAATGTAAGCAAATAAAGGAAGTACTCACACCAGATGTAGGTTAGGCTCTCTGCCCACAACGGGCAGCAGGGGGAAAACAGCCAAGCACAGGCAGCCAAGAAACCAGCTCACTGAGCGAAGCTACACAGGAAAACAGCCAACAACCACAAACAGAGGTGATAGGGGGGATTAAGCAGTGAAATTTTGCTTAACAAACTTGCACAAAACAATTGCTACAAAAATTAGTAATCTGGAGTAATCTAGTAGCAATTTGGACTTTAGAAAACTGAAACATCAGACTTCTGTATTTCTACAAGAACTGAGGTATTAATAGCTTTCGAGGTCAGAGTGACTAAAGATATGAAATGCTTTTAAAAAGTTCACGTTCTTTTAACAAAACTCTTTTTCGTCCATTTTGGAACAGAGTTGCTGAGACGTTTCAGGTTACTTTTGTGTTCAAAGAAAGTTTTCTCGAAGCTTCGTCTATTTGACACATGGACTCAAATATCACTACAGAAAACTATGACATAAAGAGAAGTTACTTGTTGACTCGATGTTTCCATGGTGCAATGTGTAGCTGTGAGGTGTTTGTGGTAATATCTTGGTTTTTAAATTCACCAAACACGGGGGAGTGAATTAAGAACAAATGTCTTTTAGAGTAGAGACTTTTGTCTCTACTCTAATCTTGTCTTTCTAAAGAAACTATTCCAGAAATGTAATAGTTTTTGCTGCCATACTTGTTTTTTTTTTTCTTCTAATTGTATTGTTGGCTATGTTGTATGTTACGCTAACTGAAGCCTGTAAAGTCTAAGATGTGGCATCTTCTCAAAACATCACAATCTGAATCAGCTAAAATGTCCACTTCCAGAAAGATTGGGAACTACCTCAAATGTTTTCCAGTTAAATTATTATTTTTTTTTTTGTTACTGCTGAATGTTGGACATAAAATTGTTTGGAAATAAACTTGCAATCATTACCAGATTTGTTGGGCAACAATAAATGCTTCTCTGTGGTCATTGCTGATAAATTCTAGCCTTGGCATTTTGTTAATGCACATATTTGTGCTACATGTCAGCAAATTGCTTTTATTTAGATGATCACGCTTGATCATTATAAAATGATCGTGTGTGTTTGAATAACAGCAATTGTTCTTCAAAATCTTTTGAATTAAAGCAGAGGTTTGATTAATTTGCTACACACAAGATTTTCATTTCAGTTTAATAACTAAATTGCAAACTTGGAGTTAGATATGAATAATTTTAGAACCTGGGAAAGACCAGATTATATTTAGTTTTTCCTGGTATGTAAATGTGTAAATTCCGAGAAACAAAAGGCTGTTCTATCTACTCTGACTATTTACGTCTACTTCAAAACATATCATAATGCAGAGACGCTCATTTTATTTATCCACATCAATGGATGTCTTTCCAGGATATACAGAACTGTATATCCTGGAAAGACAAAATCCATGATATTCTCCGCTATAAAATGATGTTTTTCTGTTTTGTTTTTTTGTGTGTGAAAAAATAAAACCGTAGGATTGGTTTTGGTTTCAACATTTTAGTGAGAACATTCTCAACCCGCAAACGACTTCACAACCAACCTCATGTTGTTGCTATATTTGTTTGAATATGTGTTTATCATTCTAGAAAACAAAATCCTGAACAGTATTCCATGATCTAATCACTAACTTTTATTGGTCCTCACAAATATGATCTTCTAGTTACCTTGGCTTTGCCAAAAAGTCCCGACAGGAGTGGCCACAGCGAAAGGAAAGCCAGGCCTACAGTCAGCATGGAGCGATGAAAGAAACTCACCACCTGGGGGCAGCAAATGACAATCAGTGATAAAAGATACAGACTGTTGTCAGACTGCACACAAAAACCCCCACGCACTAGTTACAAGTTGGATTGAACAGATCTGGGTTGGACTGAAGAGACTTACAAGCAACTCGATCCCAAATGCAACCAGCACAAAATAGCCCAAACATTTCCAGAGTGGCAGAGAGGGAGCTGATCGGATCAGATCTGACAGAGCTCCAGACCTAAACAGGAAGAAAATATTTCATTTGTCAAGAAGAGGAGGCAGAAAATTAGAATATTCTTAGCCATTTGCAGAGGAAAAAAAAACAACCACAACCTCAAAGGAACTAAATGACACCTAAATAAATATGTCTGAGTGTATTTTGGTTTCTTGTGCGATTACTCAAATGTGAGTGTGGTCCACACAGAAACTTTGCGCAATTTACACTTACATTATGAAAGGTGCAAACACTAATCTAGTTACATTTATTTTTAAATGTCTTACTTACTCTTTTAAAGCAGAGTACCACACAGGAACTGGCAGCAAGCAGTATATATAGTATGTAATGGGACTTCTTTGGATAAGCAGGAACAGAGTGATCACCACGGCCACAGCAACACAAATCCTGGCCAAATTCTGATTGGGATTCTGCACACGCACACACACACACACACGCCCACACGCACACACACACACAAGTGCAATACCAGTTTAACAAGACAGGCAAGAGTTGTAAACCTCTTTTTGTGAGAGGACTCTGCTATCCTCACTTGTTTAGCAAGGTTGGGATACCGAATGAGGCTAGCGTGAGTCCTCAGTATAACCAAGATGACATATGACGTCCAGCCTATAAAGCCCAGCACCACGCTGCAACCCAGGAAGAACCTGTCGTAGGTGTGGTAGTAGACCAGGCCCTCTAAAGACAGGGATATCAGAGACTGGCACAGAGAGATCTGGCAAGAGATGGAAATTATACGGGAATCAAATGGAGTGATTACGTAAGGAAGGAAAAAAAAAACTATAATATTACCACACAATTATTGAAAAAAAAGAAAACACAGTTATGGATTTCACAGCAGTTTGTAGTTTTTGAAGGGATAAAACATCAAAACCCAAAACCATTTTGATGTCCATCTAATATTTCCTGATTAAATTTAAACATAGTTTAATCAATTCTCTGATACTTACAGCATCATTATACTTTTCTAACTGTATCAGTATCCGGGCCCTGCGAATGAATTCTGCTTGCTTTGATTCAGTCAGGAGTCTGGGGGGGAAAAAAAAACAACAACTTCAAATTACTGACCTGCTGAACTGATGATAAAAACAAGCTAACTTGTAATGCATTACTTGTAATGCTTTGTGTATTATACTCACTGGAATGGTGTGAAGAGAAAAGGTAGGGTTGTCTCTTTTTTCTGGATCATTTTCATCTATTGAAGAAAAAAAAAGACCGTTGTGTAATAGCTGTGTATCAATGACAGCATTACAAAAGTCTCACATTTTGCGACATGGCAGTTAGTATACAGCAGAAATGCATGCTATGATACCTTGAACTGCTCCAATACTTGGATGGCATTAGTGTACATGCTTTCAGCTTTGAACTGGTCACTGTTGTTAAGGTAGAGGAGAGGCATCACACCCTGGAAACACACACACATACAAAACCATGTCGCTTTCACGTCTCAAAATCAGAACTAGAGTAGTTAAACATTACATTATATTACTATTTGTTTAAGTATGAGTAGACGATTCTCTTTCAGGAAAGCTAAGTAATGCACTGAAGATGTAGTATGTTTTGAAAATGTTATATATTTTATCATTATTATGATTATCCACTGACTTACAACAGAGTTAACTGGAATGGGCAAACCAAGGAGCGAAGCCATGAGTGGAGCAATATCAGCCTGTAATAAAAAATAAATAAATAAACAAAACAAACTTGCAAAACTGTTTACACAACTTGACCTTATCAAATTACAATAATTATTTCTACAAATTACGGTATAATTTTGTCAGACAGACCAGAACAAAGCTCTGCTTTAAATAAAAATCTGAAAATGGTAGTGTGCATTTGTATTTGGTCTCCCGAATCAACATTTTGTAGAGCTCTCTTTTATTGTTGTTACAGATGCTAATCTTTTGTCTACCAGGGAGATGAGCACTGTTAGTTTTGCTGATGGCTGCTTCTCTTATTAATGTTTTCCTTCCCCTGAGTTGTAGTTTAGTTAGACAGGAATGGCGCATTAGGTTCGTACTTGTTACTATGCTGTTTTACATTTGCAGTTTGGATTAGCACTCAATGAAATGCTACATTGGGATGTGTTCATATTTCTATTTATTTGTAGGCTGGAGGCTTTTTTAGAGCAACCACAGGTGTTACTGGTAGAAACTGGTCTTTTGAAACTTGGATGCTTTAATACTTAACTCATTTTTTTATTTCTGTACAAATATATATATATATATATTTATTCCCCCCCCTGCCCCCCCAATAAATAAACTTAAAAGATTAAAAAGAAAATTAAAGCCTAATCTAAAACCTGTTCTCAATTTCTCCTCAAACTGACTTGTCTCTTGTGTTCCTTGGTCTTCATGATGCTGTTTGTTTCCAAATGTTCTCCATTATACCTCTAAAGCCTTCACAGAACAGCTTTTTACTGAGATTGAATTACACACAAGTGGTCTTACGACTTCTTAAGGCACTGGATTTTATTTATAAATAACAGAGTAAAGGGCAGTGGTCACATTTATAGACACATTTTCTTTTAAGATTTTAACTTTAAAAGAAAATGTTGTGTCATTTTTATTTCACTTTACAACCATGTGCTAACTTGTACTGGTCTATAACATAACACTCCAATAGAACATATTAACATCTGTGGTTGTAATGTAAAGAGTTCAAGGGGTATGCACACAAAAGCAATATTTTTTTTGCATTCTTCTCACCTGATTTACATCAGCTCTATGAATATGCTCCAAGTTCCAATCTGGAAAGGAGACCAACAAGAAAAACAATGGCTTCTATGAAATCAAGCATACATTTTCAAAAACTGATAATAACCTTGATATACCTTTTAAGTATCCATCCTCATATGGCTGGGGTTCTGTGACTCTCTGGGCCTTGTTAACTCCAGCTCCCCACACCACTAATGGTGTGAGCGTTTCAGAAGGATGGCCTGCACCATGGGAACCTAGAAGAGGAAAACTGTAGTAGATGAATACCTATTCTTCTTACTTAGGTAGCAGACATCGAAACTAAGCCTGTACAAAACTCTTACCCCAGTTTGTCATGCCATGATCAGAGGTAAACACATAGGCAGTTCTCCCATCATGGCCAAAGAAGTCCTCTATCAAAGACACAACCTCAGCTACACCAGTGTCTACCAGGGCAATATTATCCAGGTATTCCCTGTAGAAAACACAAAGAGAAAGACAAAAATAATGTCTCATGAGGGATTGTTAACTTTTAAAAATATGCAATTAAAGTTCAATAAATGTAATCCCAAAAGCCAGAAGAGAAACACCCCAACTCAATATAACCTACTTACTGTGACATTGGTCTGTGAGCATGCCCATTAGTGTCAATGCCAAGCAAATGCAGAAAGAAGATGTTCTTATCCTCAAGCAGAGTGGCTTTTAGAGTGGAGTTAGTCTTTGCGGCTTGAAAGAAGGACTGTCACAAAGTTTAAACAGAAACATAGTTATTTTAAGAATGCTAGACTTCTAATTGATATCAAGAACAGCATTGTCATACACTGACTCTGTCTTATCTAGAAAGCATAGAAGTTGTTATTATTATTATTCAAAGAAAATACCATGAACATTTCACCCCATGAGATGTCTTGTCTCTGCACATACATAAAAACTCTAAATTTGCAGACTTAATTAGTTGGCATAGATATATACAGTAAATTGCAGCAGTTATCTTTCCTATCAACATTTCAACAACCGTACCTTGACTTGAGTGAAAACCCAGGTGTCCAGCCTGGATGCATCTGTGGAAGCAAAGTCCTCTTCCTCTGCTGGGTATGTGTGGGTATAAACATGGTCACCAGTTGCACCTAAAAGAACCCAGAGTAGCAAATGAGCAATGTTATTATTTAACAATACAGAAAATGAAGAGAAACATGTAGAGATTATGTGAAAATAAACAATAATAGATTTGTTATTATTATTGTTGTTATAAGTATTTTTTTTTCTTGAGAGGTTAGTGGTTCACTGTGTTCATAACAATAAATGATCATTTTTGTGATTGACTCACACAAATACTCCAAAAAATGCCATTTCAAAATGCAATATTCTAATTTAAAATCAATAATCATTCTATAAATCCTAGTTTGTTTTGTGTTTTTTCTATCTAAACAAAGCAGGAAAAAAACAAAACAAAACAAACAAAAAAAAACGTTAAACAGTTTTTTCAATTAGTGTGCATTTACTCAAGGCCCAAAATTATCAATAAGTTGAAAAAAACTTGCGTACTTAATATATCAAAGTTACAAGACGTCATCTACATTTAAATCAATATAAAGAAATTGTATCTTATAAGTGAAAGAATAACAAACAAATTCTGGAAACTCAATAGCATTTTCCATGCTCAGCTTTCTCTTTTCTTTTTACTTATTTTTGACTTGATAAATAATAAAATCGTATTTCATATTTTTTCACCCTGAGTGGGAACTTGTTGACTACCTTTGGCAAACATTGGGAGGATATCTGGGCTCCCCCAGCACCAGGTGCTTCTGCTCTCATTAAACACTGAATCAAACTCTACTGGATTCTCCTTCCAACCTGAAAATATGCAAAGAAGATGTTAATGACTCTAATAAAGAAACAATGCAAAAATCCTAGAAAGATGTATTCTTGGAAAATCCCAACAAACACCTACCTTTAGCAACTGCACTGACATCTTCATAGAAGCCTGCGATCAAAGCAACATGACCAGGCCGAGACTCAGTAGGTACACGTGTATGAGAGACACCCCAGGTACCAGTCTCCTCTATTATGGTTCTGATGGTAAAAATAAGTTTAAGTCTATTTAAAGAAAATAAAAACAAAGTGTGTTCAACTTCATTGCCTAATCAGTTTCCCAACCTTAGGAATGGAGTTCTACTTGAGTCGTTGGGAAGCAGCGTGAAGAGACTATCAGCTCTGAGGCCATCAGCCACAACTAACACCAGTCGGGAGGCAGGGGGTGCCAGCGGCGTGGACTGGGGTGTCATGCCGTGGACCAAAGGAGATGTGAAGTAGATGTCAAATATGGATAGGAAGAAAACTACATGGACTGTTAGTCCTATCAGGAAAAAGGTGATCATCTTCATTTTGATTGAAGACTGCCCGCCCTTTACAGGTCAATGCTGAGGTTTCCTGATATGAAGGAAAGTGAAAAAGCATAAAAACAGAAAGCTAGGGGTAAAGATTATATTGAAAGTAAATATAGTAAATATAGTGAGCTAAAAATAAAGTTTGCAAAGAGAATTCAAATAGAAAACATATCAGCTTTACAATTAGACTGGCTAAGTCAATGTATCTGCTACAGAAAGGCTTAGTAAAAGGACTAATCCGTTCACCATATGCCACTAGCCAATCTGCCAAACGTCAAGCACATTAAAAACCTAAAAAAATTGTGGCATTTTAATGGTGACAGTTTTTCCTTCATATTTCATGTGTACTATAAAATCTGCTAGATCTGAGACAGTGGAGTTGTAAGTCTTACCTGTATATAACGTCAACTTGATCCTGACATAAAGTGCTTTAAGGAGTGCTTTGGATAGTATATGGGGGATCAAAAAAAAAAAAGAATTACCCATTCAAAACAAATGTTTCCTTAAATTTTAACTTCGTAAATGAGCCACCGAAACATATCCAAAGAAGCAGGCTGATTAAAGCTGCTGTTTCGAAAGAAGATCACATAATCTTTAAGTGGATGCTTTTACAAAACCAACGATCCCTCTTTGTAACAAGATTACTACAAGAAATACAGGCAGCACAAGAATTTACTTCCTTGTTGTGACTTCGGCGTTGACTCTTAACGCATGTGCCGGAACTTGCATTGTGGGTAATGTAGTTCAAAGATATCTAATTTAATTTCAGCAGGTTTTCTAAATTAAGACGGTACAACAATTATTAGCTCGTAATTTTTGTATTTGCTTAAGCACTCGACGAGCAGAAAAATAAACATCTTTATTTACATAAGTTGCATTTTCCATTTTTGACATGACATTAGCTAGCATGAGCTGTCATCTAACAACCATGCCCTGCCCAGCTATAATATCCAATCACTTTTCAACATTCCATTAATAGGGCGGGCTTTAAGAAGACGTCTCCAAGATTTAGCCAATCGTAATGTCGCATTCCTCCCCCCTCTAGCCATACACATCAGTATCCATTCAGGAAGACGGCTCTCTGATTAGCCTAGCCTTCCTGGATTTAATATATATATATATTTATTTATATATATAAATATATATTGGAAAAATGGCGTCGGTCAACCCATTTGATGTCAGTGATTCTGATGAAGAAGCAGAACGACGTCCCAATGAGACGGTTGACACAGAAAGAAGCCCGAGCGAGGGGGCGCCAGGTCCACCGCCAGGCAATGCCTTCTCTCTACCTGCAGATGCCGAGCCTCCGACACTGCTGCTGTCTAGCAACCGGACAAGCCCCAGCGGTGAGGGCATGTCGGTTTCGGCCGCGGCCACATCCACTATGGCAGGCGGTGTGGAGACGCGGGTGTCTGTGGATGTTATCGCTGCTCAGCTATTGCGGGACCAGTACATTCTTACGGCCCTGGAGTTTCACACTGAACTGCTGGAAGCAGGCAGGGAGCTTCCGCGGCTAAGGGATTATTTCTCCAACCCTGGCAACTTCGAGCGACAAAGCGGCACTCCACCTGCCAAAGACCAGGTGCTCGGACCTGGAGGACCACTGAGTAAGTAGCGTTAGCTCATCTTGATGCTACCAGTAGCAGGTTGCCAACCCTGTCTTTACTGCGGTATCACATAAAAAATAACTCACTAGCTCGCTAATGTTAGCTCAGAACCTGGCTGTAGTAGTCAGTTGATCTCGAGATCCTAGCTTTCTGCTCCTGCCCAACCCCTTGAGGGCCGCAGTCTTCAGACTGGTTTTGTGGGTCAGTTATCTTGGCAGCTTGATCAGTGCTTTAGGTCAAGAAAACCCTTTCAATTGACAGATGACGATCGATTGAAAGGGCTAGGTAATATTGTGACAGACCGGTTGTGATGGACCTGGTGTAATAAAACACCCCTTTCTTCAGGCCACCTGCAGGTCAGAAGTCAAACAAACTACAACTGCAGAATAATCATTAGGAAAGAGAGGTATCCTTGCGATACCTGCCTTTACATTATTAGTTGCAGATACGCCAAAACATATTTTCTGTCAACTTTCTCAACATGCAAAGACTGCCTTGCATGTGTTCATCTTGTTCTGTGCCAGACTCGTACAATAAAATTAAATTAGCTGTTGCATGCAGTATGTGTTAAGCATTCTCATCTACTTATGGGGCTTCTAATAGAATAACTAGTGCCTGAAGCTGGAGAGCCTCATAGGCAAATGCAACATGCAAATAATTACCATAGTTACTGCCTGCATCACAAATAAACCTTGTTTATTTGTAACCTTACCTGTTGTGAAAAGGGATTGACTTTCATGAGATTCTCATAAAAAGATAACATTAACCAGAAACACAATTATTTAATTTTATCCTTATAGCCGAACAAACCTTCAGGACAAAAATATGTAGCATTATCTGACTGTCTTTATTTAAAACAAAATAGCATAACATATCCATTAGTATCTGTCATAGTTTATTATTGATCTGACAAAAATGGACTGCAAAAAAACCAGAATCCCAGTTTGGTCCTCATGTAGGATGGTCAGTACTTCAGAGTGTTCTCCTGTTATGTTGGGAGTTTGCTGTGTTGGCATCATTTGGGTGTCAGGTTCTTGGTGTCCTTTGGATGTCAGGTCAGAAGTTTAAAACTGTATATTCAAAGCAGAAAACACAAACTGACTGTTCTACAAGTTGGACAGAGAGAGCGCTCTAGTAACTGGATGAAACCCACAAAAGGTGTGGAGCACGACGACCTTAAAAATAAAAAAATGGTAAGCATAACATACCGAGACAGCTTCCTTATTGTGGTACTGACAGGACTGTCATATGGGAATATTCATCTTAGTCTTCATAGCTGCTGATAAAATATGACAAAAAAGAAACATAATTGTCATATCAACTCTTGACCAAAATAGAAAGAAATGAAAACAAAACTATGTGCACCCACAAGGGAAAACTTTGGCTGACATCACGTCATGTTTTGTTTCCTGCCAAACCCAACAGCAAGTGCTCAATAATTATAATTAGGCCCGAGCAGCAAAGCGCTGCGAAGGCCTATTGTATCTGTACTGTTTTATTAGGCCCGAGCAGCAAAGCGCTGCGAAGGCCTATTGTTTCTGTACTGTTTCTTATTATTATTAGGCCCGAGCAGCAAAGCGCTGCGAAGGCCTATTGTATCTGTGCTGTTTATTATTAGGCCCGAGCAGCAAAGCGCTGCGAAGGCCTATTGTATCTGTGCTGTTTATTATTATTAGGCCCGAGCAGCAAAGCGCTGCGAAGGCCTATTGTATCTGTACTGTTTTATTAGGCCCGAGCAGCAAAGCGCTGCGAAGGCCTATTGTATCTGTACTGTTTATTATTATTAGGCCCGAGCAGCAAAGCGCTGCGAAGGCCTATTGTTTCTGTACTGTTTCTTATTAGGCCCGAGCAGCAAAGCGCTGCGAAGGCCTATTGTTTCTGTACTGTTTCTTATTAGGCCCGAGCAGCAAAGCGCTGCGAAGGCCTATTGTATCTGTACTGTTTATTATTATTATTATTACGATTCTTCCCACCTCTTCGTGTGCCTTTTTGGGGGCTTTATCATATTCAAAAACTCACCAAACTTGGCGGTCGCGACTAGAAAATTTAAAAATTTTGAATTTTAAGGTTGTCGCAAAAATCGCAAAAAAAATTGCTGAACGGCAGCAACTAGCAATTTTCTGTTGACACAATGGTATGAACGTACTTCATCGTAGAGACATGAAATTTGGTACACTTGTAGAGCTCACCAAAAGACTCAGAACTTACATTTAATGTTATAAGCCAACTATCACAGAAAGTCGGCCATTTTGTATTGAACGTCCATTTTTTTCCTCGATTTTGACGTTTACAGCCTTCGTATTTGATCGAACTCCTCCTAGGGATTTCGATTGATCGGCTTCAAACTCGGTCAGTCTGATCATAAGGCATGTTTGATTTAAAGTTATCAAATTGGTGAGTTTTGGAGCATGTTGAAGGGGGGTTAGCAGGGGTCAAAGTTCACCTACTCGCCATGAAACACGAAACTCTTATATTTCCTATACAAAAACACATAGAGGGACCAAACTTTCAGTGATTGATCGTCATCGGGTGCCCTACACTACCCTATGGTCAAATGATGACATCACTTAGGCCACGCCACCTGAGAACAGGAAGTGTCATGTTTTACTGTGAACGGTCGCTATCTTAGCCCTTTGACCTAATCAACATGAAACTGTGTCCAGAGACAGAAGACATCTTGGTGTGTTGAGGATTCCAACCCTGACCGGCTTTGACATAGCAGGTGGGCGTGGAGGCGTGGCGAAGTGACCTGTAACGCCGTTGCCATACGTTTGGCTCTGAATTCCACAATTTCGGGCCCAGCTGCTCCAAACTCACTAGGATGGATCCTTATCCACCCACCGACAGGAATTCATAACAAAATTTGGTGGGCGTGGCCTAATTTCTCTATAGCGACCCCTAGAGTATTTTAAATGAACAGCCCTAAGCCATGCTTTAACCTAGAATTACGAAACTTGGTACACATGTGTATCTTGTCAGGACGTACAAAAAAGTCTATTACAGCCATGGTCGAAACCCAACAGGAAGTCGGCCATTTTAGATTGAAGTTCATTTGACCTCGATTTTGACGTTTACAGCCTTTGCATTTGATCGAACTCCTCCTAGGGATTTCGATTGATCGGCTTCAAACTCGGTCAGTCTGATCATAAGGCATGTCTGATTTAAAGTTATCAAATTGGTGACTGTCTGAGATTGCTGAAGGGGGGTTACCAGGGGTCAAAGTTCACCTACTCGCCATGAAACACGAAACTCTTATATATCCTGCACAGAAACTCACAGAGACACCAAATTTTCAGTTATTGATCAACAATAGGTGTCCTAAAATACCCTGTGGTGAAATTATGACATCGCTTAGGCCACGCCCCCTGAGAACAGGAAGTGTCATGTTTTACTGTGAACGGTCGCTATCTTAGCCCTTTGACCTAATCAACATGAAACTGTGTCCAGAGACAGAAGACATGTTGGTGTGTTGTGGATTCAAGCCCTGACCGGCTGCGATGAAGCAGCTGGGTGTGGCGGCGTGGCGAAGTGACCTGTAACGCCGATGCCATACGTTTGCTTCTAGATTCCACATGTTTCGACCGAGCTGCACCAAACTTGGCCTCAGTGATGCTGTTGTGATGCCTGACAATGCTATGTCATCATATTATGACGTCATCTAAGCCCCGCCCCCTCAGAATGAATTAGAGAGATCTTCTGTGTAATTACATAATAAACAGTACATGTTCGTCGTTTGTAGGGCAATGCTGCCCTCTGCTGGCCACTGAAATAGTTTCATTATTTCAGTAATTCGACACCAGAGGGCAGCATTGCCCTGCAGATGAAATTCTTCGATTTTGTAATACACAGGAAAAAATGAAAAATTGGTATTTCTAACACAAAAACTCACAGAGACTCCAAACTTTCAGTGATTGATCGTCATCAGGTGGCCTACAATACCATATGGTCAAATGATGACATCACGTAGGCCACGCCCCCTGAGAACAGGAAGTGTCATGTTTTACTGTGAACGGTCGCTCTCTTAGCCCTTTGACCTAATCAACATGAACCTGTGTCCAGAGACAGAAGACATGTTGGTGTGTTGAGGTTTCCAACCCTGACCGGCTTTGAGATAGCAGCTGGGCGTGGCGGCGTGGCGAAGTGACCTGTAACGCCGATGCCATACTTTTGCTTCTAGATTCCACATGTTTCGACCGAGCTGCACCAAACTTGGCTTGAGTGATGCTGGTGTGATGTCTGAAAATTCTATGTCATCAGATTATGACGTCATCTAAGCCCCGCCCCCTCAGAACAGGAAGTGCTATATTTTTCCTTGGAAACTTTCATCTATGGCTCTCGACCTAACCAAGGTGATTCTGTGTTGGATGACAGATAGGAAGTTGATCTCGCTTGCTTTAAAGTGCCAAGAGTTTTCAATGGCGGCAACGCCATTCGTATACGTTTGCCTCTACATTCCACATATTTTGACCGAGCTGCATCAAACTTGGCCTGAGTGATCCTGGAGGCTTGCCCGTCAATCCTACGTCATCACATTATGACGTCATCTAAGCCCCGCCCCCTCGGAACAGGAAGTGCCATTTTTTTCCTTGGAAAGCTCTGTTTATGGCTCTCTTGACCTAATCAAGATGATTCGGATGATAAACTCTGTCAATGCTCGCTGCTGGCTGAACCGTGTGGGCGTGGCCAAATGGCGAACATCAGTCCCTCGCCATATGCATACGTTTGGCTCTAAATCACACACGGATCATCCGATTGGCGCCAAACTGGATATGTATGATCTTTGTTCACCTCTAAAGAGCCCAACGAGTTTGAGATGTAATTTGGCTCCACTGCGCCCCCTAAGTTAATACATCGGCTGTGTCTCCTCGAGGCATCGACCGATCTGCACCAGATTTTTTGACAGTGGTCGGGGAGCGCTGCCGAACGCATTCACGCATGTCGCCTGGTGGACGGGCGTGGAAAATGCGCGACAGCCTCTGCGGTGGCTAGTGGGCGGCGGTGCTGGAAACTGCGGCAGAGCTTCTGTGGTGGGGAGTTGGCTGCGGCTCTGGAAATCGTGCGAGAGCTTCTGCGGTGGCTGGAACCCCCGCGGTGGCCAATAGGCCGGAGCGGCGCTTGCTGCGAGGGCCGCCCGAGGCTGCTCGCAGCTTTAATTATTATTACGATTCTGCCCCCCCAAAGAGGCGCCTTTTTGGGGGCTTTATCATATTCAAAAACTCACCAAACTTGGCGGTCGCGACTAGAAAATTTAAAAATTTTGAATTTTAAGGTTGTCGCAAAAATCGCAAAAAAAATTGCTGAACGGCGGCAACTAGCAATTTTCTGTTGACACAATGGTATGAACGTACTTCATCGTAGAGACATGAAATTTGGTACACTTGTAGAGCTCACCAAAACACTCAGAACTTACATTTAATGTTATAAGCCAACTATCACAGAAAGTCGGCCATTTTGTATTGAACGTCCATTTTTTTCCTCGATTTTGACGTTTACAGCCTTCGTATTTGATCGAACTCCTCCTAGGGATTTCGATTGATCGGCTTCAAACTCGGTCAGTCTGATCATAAGGCATGTTTGATTTAAAGTTATCAAATTGGTGAGTTTTGGAGCATGTTGAAGGGGGGTTAGCAGGGGTCAAAGTTCACCTACTCGCCATGAAACACGAAACTCTTATATTTCCTATACAAAAACACATAGAGGGACCAAACTTTCAGTGATTGATCGTCATCGGGTGCCCTACACTACCCTATGGTCAAATGATGACATCACTTAGGCCACGCCCCCTGAGAACAGGAAGTGTCATGTTTTACTGTGAACGGTCGCTATCTTAGCCCTTTGACCTAATCAACATGAAACTGTGTCCAGAGACAGAAGACATCTTGGTGTGTTGAGGATTCCAACCCTGACCGGCTTTGACATAGCAGGTGGGCGTGGAGGCGTGGCGAAGTGACCTGTAACGCCGTTGCCATACGTTTGGCTCTGAATTCCACAATTTCGGGCCCAGCTGCTCCAAACTCACTAGGATGGATCCTTATCCACCCACCGACAGGAATTCATAACAAAATTTGGTGGGCGTGGCCTAATTTCTCTATAGCGACCCCTAGAGTATTTTAAATGAACAGCCCTAAGCCATGCTTTAACCTAGAATTACGAAACTTGGTACACATGTGTATCTTGTCAGGACGTACAAAAAAGTCTATTACAGCCATGGTCGAAACCCAACAGGAAGTCGGCCATTTTAGATTGAAGTTCATTTGACCTCGATTTTGACGTTTACAGCCTTTGCATTTGATCGAACTCCTCCTAGGGATTTCGATTGATCGGCTTCAAACTCGGTCAGTCTGATCATAAGGCATGTCTGATTTAAAGTTATCAAATTGGTGACTGTCTGAGATTGCTGAAGGGGGGTTACCAGGGGTCAAAGTTCACCTACTCGCCATGAAACACGAAACTCTTATATATCCTGCACAGAAACTCACAGAGACACCAAATTTTCAGTTATTGATCAACAATAGGTGTCCTAAAATACCCTGTGGTGAAATTATGACATCGCTTAGGCCACGCCCCCTGAGAACAGGAAGTGTCATGTTTTACTGTGAACGGTCGCTATCTTAGCCCTTTGACCTAATCAACATGAAACTGTGTCCAGAGACAGAAGACATGTTGGTGTGTTGTGGATTCAAGCCCTGACCGGCTGCGATGAAGCAGCTGGGTGTGGCGGCGTGGCGAAGTGACCTGTAACGCCGATGCCATACGTTTGCTTCTAGATTCCACATGTTTCGACCGAGCTGCACCAAACTTGGCCTCAGTGATGCTGTTGTGATGCCTGACAATGCTATGTCATCATATTATGACGTCATCTAAGCCCCGCCCCCTCAGAATGAATTAGAGAGATCTTCTGTGTAATTACATAATAAACAGTACATGTTCGTCGTTTGTAGGGCAATGCTGCCCTCTGCTGGCCACTGAAATAGTTTCATTATTTCAGTAATTCGACACCAGAGGGCAGCATTGCCCTGCAGATGAAATTCTTCGATTTTGTAATACACAGGAAAAAATGAAAAATTGGTATTTCTAACACAAAAACTCACAGAGACTCCAAACTTTCAGTGATTGATCGTCATCAGGTGGCCTACAATACCATATGGTCAAATGATGACATCACGTAGGCCACGCCCCCTGAGAACAGGAAGTGTCATGTTTTACTGTGAACGGTCGCTCTCTTAGCCCTTTGACCTAATCAACATGAACCTGTGTCCAGAGACAGAAGACATGTTGGTGTGTTGAGGTTTCCAACCCTGACCGGCTTTGAGATAGCAGCTGGGCGTGGCGGCGTGGCGAAGTGACCTGTAACGCCGATGCCATACTTTTGCTTCTAGATTCCACATGTTTCGACCGAGCTGCACCAAACTTGGCTTGAGTGATGCTGGTGTGATGTCTGAAAATTCTATGTCATCAGATTATGACGTCATCTAAGCCCCGCCCCCTCAGAACAGGAAGTGCTATTTTTTTCCTTGGAAACTTTCATCTATGGCTCTCTTGACCTAATCAAGGTGATTCTGTGTTGGATGACAGATAGGAAGTTGGTCTCGCTTGCTTTAAAGTGCCAAGAGTTTTCAATGGCGGCAACGCCGTTCGTATACGTTTGCCTCTACATTCCACATATTTTGACCGAGCTGCATCAAACTTGGCCTGAGTGATCCTGGAGGCTTGCCCGTCGATCCTACGTCATCATATTATGACGTAATCTAAGCCCCGCCCCCCCGGAACAGGAAGTGCCGTTTTTTTCCTTGGAAAGCTCTGTTTATGGCTCTCTTGACCTAATCAAGATGATACGGATGATAAACTCTGTCAATGCTCACTGCTGGCTGAACCGTGTGGGCGTGGCCAAATGGCGAATATCAGTCCCTCGCCATATACATACGTTTGGCTCTAATTCACACATGGATCATCCGATTGGCGCCAAACTGGATATGTATGACCTTTGTTCTGCTCTAAAGAGCCCAACGGGTTTGAGATGTAATTTGGGGAAAATGCGCGACAGCTTCTGCAGCGGCTAGCGGGCGGCAGTGCTGGAAACTGCGGCAGAGCTTCTGCGGTGGGGAGCGGGCTGCGGCTCTGGAAAACGCGCGAGAGCTTCTGCGGTGGCCGGAACCCCCGCGGTGGCCAATAGGCCGGAGCGGCGCTTGCTGCGAGGGCCGCCCGAGGCTGCTTGCAGCTTTAATTATTATTACGATTCTGCCCCCCCAAAGAGGCGCCTTTTTGGGGGCTTTATCATATTCAAAAACTCACCAAACTTGGCGGTGGCGACTAGAAAATTTAAAAATTTTGAATTTTAAGGTTGTCGCAAAAATCGCAAAAAAAATTGCTGAACGGCGGCAACTAGCAATTTTCTGTTGACACAATGGTATGAACGTACTTCATCGTAGAGACATGAAATTTGGTACACATGTAGAGCTCACCAAAAGACTCAGAACTTACATTTAATGTTATAAGCCAACTATCACAGGAAGTCGGCCATTTTGTATTGAACGTCCATTTTTTACCTCGATTTTGACGTTTACAGCCTTCGTATTTGATCGAACTCCTCCTAGGGATTTCGATTGATCGACTTCAAACTTGGTCAGTCTGATCATAAGGCATGTTTGATTTAAAGTTATCAAATTGGTGAGTTTTGGAGCATGTTGAAGGGGGGTTAGCAGGGGTCAAAGTTTACCTACTCGCCATGAAACACGAAACTCTTATATTTCCTATACAAAAACACATAGAGGGACCAAACTTTCAGTGATTGATCGTCATCGGGTGCCCTACAATACCCTATGGTCAAATGATGACATCACTTAGGCCACGCCCCCTGAGAACAGGAAGTGTCATGTTTTACTGTGAACGGTCGCTATCTTAGCCCTTTGACCTCATCAATATGAAACTGTGTCCAGAGACAGAAGACATGTTGGTGTGTTGAGGATTCCAACCCTGACCGGCTTTGACATAGCAGGTGGGCGTGGCGGCGTGGCGAAGTGACCTGTAACGCCGTTGCCATACGTTTGGCTCTGAATTCCACAATTTCGGGCCCAGCTGCTCCAAACTCACTAGGATGGATCCTTATCCACTCACCGACAGGAATTCATAACAAAATTTGGTGGGCGTGGCCTAATTTCTCTATAGCGACCCCTAGAGTATTTTAAATGAACAGCCCCAAGCCATGCTTAAACCTAGAATTACGAAACTTGGTACACATGTGTATTTTGTCGGGACGTACAAAAAAGTCTCTTAGAGCTATGCTCTAAACCCAACAGGAAGTCGGCCATTTTAGATTGAATTTCATTTGACCTCGATTTTGACGTTTACAGCATTCGTATTTGATCGAACTCCTCCTAGGGATTTCGATTGATCGGCTTCAAACTCGGTCAGTCTGATCATAAGGCATGTCTGATTTAAAGTTATCAAATTGGTGACTGTATGAGCTTGCTGAAGGGGGGTTACCAGGGGTCAAAGTTCACCTACTCGCCATGAAACACGAAACTCTTATATATCCTGCACAGAAACTCACAGAGACACCAAATTTTCAGTTATTGATCAACAATAGGTGTCCTAAAATACCCTGTGGTGAAATGATGACATCGCTTAGGCCACGCCCCCTGAGAACAGGAAGTGTCATGTTTTACTGTGAACGGTCGCTATCTTAGCCCTTTGACCTAATCAACATGAACCTGTGTCCAGAGACAGAAGACATGTTGGTGTGTTGAGGTTTCCAACCCTGACCGGCTTTGAGATAGCAGCTGGGCGTGGCGGCGTGGCGAAGTGACCTGTAACGCCGATGCCATACGTTTGCTTCTAGATTCCACATGTTTCGACCGAGCTGCACCAAACTTGGCTTGAGTGATGCTGGTGTGATACCTGAAAATTCTATGTCATCAGATTATGACGTCATCTAAGCCCCGCCCCCTCAGAACAGGAAGTGCTATTTTTTTCCTTGGAAACTTTCATCTATGGCTCTCTTGACCTAATCAAGGTGATTCTGTGTTGGATGACAGATAGGAAGTTGGTCTCGCTTGCTTTAAAGTGCCAAGAGTTTTCAATGGCGGCAACGCCGTTCGTATACGTTTGCCTCTACATTCCACATATTTTGACCGAGCTGCATCAAACTTGGCCTGAGTGATCCTGGAGGCTTGCCCGTCAATCCTACGTCATCACATTATGACGTCATCTAAGCCCCGCCCCCTCGGAACCGGAAGTGCCGTTTTTTTCCTTGGAAAGCTCTGTTTATGGCTCTCTTGACCTAATCAAGGTGATTCTGTGTTGGATGACAGATAGGAAGTTGGTCTCGCTTGCTTTAAAGTGCCAAGAGTTTTCAATGGCGGCAACGCCGTTCGTATACGTTTGCCTCTACATTCCACATATTTTGACCGAGCTGCATCAAACTTGGCCTGAGTGATCCTGGAGGCTTGCCCGTCGATCCTACGTCATCATATTATGACGTCATCTAAGCCCCGCCCCCTCGGAACAGGAAGTGCCGTTTTTTTCCTTGGAAAGCTCTGTTTATGACTCTCTTGACCTAATCAAGATGATTCGGATGATAAACTCTGTCAATGCTCACTGCTGGCTGAACCGTGTGGGCGTGGCCAAATGGCGAATATCAGTCCCTCGCCATATACATACGTTTGGCTCTAATTCACACATGGATCATCCGATTGGCGCCAAACTGGATATGTATGACCTTTGTTCTGCTCTAAAGAGCCCAACGGGTTTGAGATGTAATTTGGGGAAAATGCGCGACAGCTTCTGCAGCGGCTAGCGGGCGGCAGTGCTGGAAACTGCGGCAGAGCTTCTGCGGTGGGGAGCGGGCTGCGGCTCTGGAAAACGCGCGAGAGCTTCTGCGGTGGCCGGAACCCCCGCGGTGGCCAATAGGCCGGAGCGGCGCTTGCTGCGAGGGCCGCCCGAGGCTGCTCGCAGCTTTAATTAGGCCCGAGCAGCAAAGCGCTGCGAAGGCCTATTGTTTCTGTACTGTTTCTTATTATTATTATTACGATTCTGCCCCCCCAAAGAGGCGCCTTTTTGGGGGCTTTATCATATTCAAAAACTCACCAAACTTGGCGGTGGCGACTAGAAAATTTAAAAATTTTGAATTTTAAGGTTGTCGCAAAAATCGCAACAAAAATTGCTGAACGGCGGCAACTAGCAATTTTCTGTTGACACAATGGTATGAACGTACTTCATCGTAGAGACATGAAATTTGGTACACTTGTAGAGCTCACCAAAAGACTCAGAACTTACATTTAATGTTATAAGCCAACTATCACAGGAAGTCGGCCATTTTGTATTGAACGTCCATTTTTTTCCTCGATTTTGACGTTTACAGCCTTCGTATTTGATCGAACTCCTCCTAGGGATTTCGATTGATCGACTTCAAACTCGGTCAGTCTGATCATAAGGCATGTTTGATTTAAAGTTATCAAATTGGTGAGTTTTGGAGTATGTTGAAGGGGGGTTAGCAGGGGTCAAAGTTCACCTACTCGCCATGAAACACGAAACTCTTATATTTCCTATAAAAAAACACATAGAGGGACCAAACTTTCAGTGATTGATCGGCATCGGATGTCCTAAAATACCCTGTGGTGAAATGATGACATCACTTAAGCCACGCCCCCTGAGAACAGGAAGTGTCATGTTTTACTGTGAGCGGTCGCTCTCTTAGCCCTTTGACCTAATCAACATGAAACTGTGTCCAGACACAGAAGACATGTTGGTGTGTTGAGGATTCCAACCCTGACCGGCTTTGAGATAGCAGCTGGGCGCGGCGGCGTGGCGAAGTGACCTGTAACGCCGATGCCATACGTTTGCTTCTAGATTCCACATGTTTCGACCGAGCTGCACCAAACTTGGCTTGAGTGATGCTGGTGTGATACCTGAAAATTCTATGTCATCAGATTATGACGTCATCAAAGCCCCGCCCCCTCAGAACAGGAAGTGCTATTTTTTTCCTTGGAAACTTTCATCTATGGCTCTCTTGACCTAATCAAGGTGATTCTGTGTTGGATGACAGATAGGAAGTTGGTCTCGCTTGCTTTAAAGTGCCAAGAGTTTTCAATGGCGGCAACGCCGTTCGTATACGTTTGCCTCTACATTCCACATATTTTGACCGAGCTGCATCAAACTTGGCCTGAGTGATCCTGGAGGCTTGCCCGTCGATCCTACGTCATCACATTGTGACGTCATCTAAGCCCCGCCCCCTCGGAACCGGAAGTGCTATTTTTTTCCTTGGAAAGCTCTGTTTATGGCTCTTTTGACCTAATCAAGGTAATTCGGATGATGAGCTCTGTCAATGCTCGCTTCTGGCTGAACCGTGTGGGCGTGGCCAAACGGCGAACATCAGTCCCTCGCCATATGCATACGTTTGGCTCTTATTCACGCATAGATCATCCGATTGGCGCCAAACTGGATATGTATGACCTTTGTTCTGCTCTAAAGAGCCCAACGGGTTTGAGATGTAATTTGGGGAAAATGCGCGACAGCTTCTGCAGCGGCTAGCGGGCGGCAGTGCTGGAAACTGCGGCAGAGCTTCTGCGGTGGGGAGCGGGCTGCGGCTCTGGAAAACGCGCGAGAGCTTCTGCGGTGGCCGGAACCCCCGCGGTGGCCAATAGGCCGGAGCGGCGCTTGCTGCGAGGGCCGCCCGAGGCTGCTTGCAGCTTTAATTATTATTACGATTCTTCCCACCTCTTCGTGTGCCTTTTTGGGGGCTTTATCATATTCAAAAACTCACCAAACTTGGCGGTCGCGACTAGAAAATTTAAAAATTTTGAATTTTAAGGTTGTCGCAAAAATCGCAAAAAAAATTGCTGAACGGCAGCAACTAGCAATTTTCTGTTGACACAATGGTATGAACGTACTTCATCGTAGAGACATGAAATTTGGTACACTTGTAGAGCTCACCAAAAGACTCAGAACTTACATTTAATGTTATAAGCCAACTATCACAGAAAGTCGGCCATTTTGTATTGAACGTCCATTTTTTTCCTCGATTTTGACGTTTACAGCCTTCGTATTTGATCGAACTCCTCCTAGGGATTTCGATTGATCGGCTTCAAACTCGGTCAGTCTGATCATAAGGCATGTTTGATTTAAAGTTATCAAATTGGTGAGTTTTGGAGCATGTTGAAGGGGGGTTAGCAGGGGTCAAAGTTCACCTACTCGCCATGAAACACGAAACTCTTATATTTCCTATACAAAAACACATAGAGGGACCAAACTTTCAGTGATTGATCGTCATCGGGTGCCCTACACTACCCTATGGTCAAATGATGACATCACTTAGGCCACGCCCCCTGAGAACAGGAAGTGTCATGTTTTACTGTGAACGGTCGCTATCTTAGCCCTTTGACCTAATCAACATGAAACTGTGTCCAGAGACAGAAGACATCTTGGTGTGTTGAGGATTCCAACCCTGACCGGCTTTGACATAGCAGGTGGGCGTGGAGGCGTGGCGAAGTGACCTGTAACGCCGTTGCCATACGTTTGGCTCTGAATTCCACAATTTCGGGCCCAGCTGCTCCAAACTCACTAGGATGGATCCTTATCCACCCACCGACAGGAATTCATAACAAAATTTGGTGGGCGTGGCCTAATTTCTCTATAGCGACCCCTAGAGTATTTTAAATGAACAGCCCTAAGCCATGCTTTAACCTAGAATTACGAAACTTGGTACACATGTGTATCTTGTCAGGACGTACAAAAAAGTCTATTACAGCCATGGTCGAAACCCAACAGGAAGTCGGCCATTTTAGATTGAAGTTCATTTGACCTCGATTTTGACGTTTACAGCCTTTGCATTTGATCGAACTCCTCCTAGGGATTTCGATTGATCGGCTTCAAACTCGGTCAGTCTGATCATAAGGCATGTCTGATTTAAAGTTATCAAATTGGTGACTGTCTGAGATTGCTGAAGGGGGGTTACCAGGGGTCAAAGTTCACCTACTCGCCATGAAACACGAAACTCTTATATATCCTGCACAGAAACTCACAGAGACACCAAATTTTCAGTTATTGATCAACAATAGGTGTCCTAAAATACCCTGTGGTGAAATTATGACATCGCTTAGGCCACGCCCCCTGAGAACAGGAAGTGTCATGTTTTACTGTGAACGGTCGCTATCTTAGCCCTTTGACCTAATCAACATGAAACTGTGTCCAGAGACAGAAGACATGTTGGTGTGTTGTGGATTCAAGCCCTGACCGGCTGCGATGAAGCAGCTGGGTGTGGCGGCGTGGCGAAGTGACCTGTAACGCCGATGCCATACGTTTGCTTCTAGATTCCACATGTTTCGACCGAGCTGCACCAAACTTGGCCTCAGTGATGCTGTTGTGATGCCTGACAATGCTATGTCATCATATTATGACGTCATCTAAGCCCCGCCCCCTCAGAATGAATTAGAGAGATCTTCTGTGTAATTACATAATAAACAGTACATGTTCGTCGTTTGTAGGGCAATGCTGCCCTCTGCTGGCCACTGAAATAGTTTCATTATTTCAGTAATTCGACACCAGAGGGCAGCATTGCCCTGCAGATGAAATTCTTCGATTTTGTAATACACAGGAAAAAATGAAAAATTGGTATTTCTAACACAAAAACTCACAGAGACTCCAAACTTTCAGTGATTGATCGTCATCAGGTGGCCTACAATACCATATGGTCAAATGATGACATCACGTAGGCCACGCCCCCTGAGAACAGGAAGTGTCATGTTTTACTGTGAACGGTCGCTCTCTTAGCCCTTTGACCTAATCAACATGAACCTGTGTCCAGAGACAGAAGACATGTTGGTGTGTTGAGGTTTCCAACCCTGACCGGCTTTGAGATAGCAGCTGGGCGTGGCGGCGTGGCGAAGTGACCTGTAACGCCGATGCCATACTTTTGCTTCTAGATTCCACATGTTTCGACCGAGCTGCACCAAACTTGGCTTGAGTGATGCTGGTGTGATGTCTGAAAATTCTATGTCATCAGATTATGACGTCATCTAAGCCCCGCCCCCTCAGAACAGGAAGTGCTATATTTTTCCTTGGAAACTTTCATCTATGGCTCTCGACCTAACCAAGGTGATTCTGTGTTGGATGACAGATAGGAAGTTGATCTCGCTTGCTTTAAAGTGCCAAGAGTTTTCAATGGCGGCAACGCCATTCGTATACGTTTGCCTCTACATTCCACATATTTTGACCGAGCTGCATCAAACTTGGCCTGAGTGATCCTGGAGGCTTGCCCGTCAATCCTACGTCATCACATAATGACGTCATCTAAGCCCCGCCCCCTCGGAACCGGAAGTGCCGTTTTTTTCCTTGGAAAGCTCTGTTTATGGCTCTCTTGACCTAATCAAGGTGATTCTGTGTTGGATGACAGATAGGAAGTTGGTCTCGCTTGCTTTAAAGTGCCAAGAGTTTTCAATGGCGGCAACGCCGTTCGTATACGTTTGCCTCTACATTCCACATATTTTGACCGAGCTGCATCAAACTTGGCCTGAGTGATCCTGGAGGCTTGCCCGTCGATCCTACGTCATCACATTATGACGTCATCTAAGCCCCGCCCCCTCGGAACCGGAAGTGCCGTTTTTTTCCTTGGAAAGCTCCGTTTATGGCTCTCTTGACCTAATCACGATGATTCGGATGATAAACTCTGTCAATGCTCGCTGCTGGCTGAACCGTGTGGGCGTGGCCAAACGGCAAATATCAGTCCCTCGCCATATACATACGTTTGGCTCTAATTCACACATGGATCATCCGATTGGCGCCAAAATGGATATGTATGACCTTTGTTCACCTCTAAAGAGCCCAACGGGTTTGAGATGTAATTTGACTCCACTGCGCCCCCTAAGTTAATTCATCGGCCGTATCTCCTCGACGCATCGACCGATCTGCACCAGATTTTTCGACAGTCGTCGGGGAGCGCCGCCGAACGCATTCACGCGTGTCGCCCGGTGGACGGGCGTGGAAAATGCGCGACAGCCTCTGCGGCGGCTAGCGGGCGGCGGTGCTGGAAACTGCGGCAGAGCTTCTGCGGTGGGGAGTTGGCTGCGGCTCTGGAAATCGTGCGAGAGCTTCTGCGGTGGCCGGAACCCCCGCGGTGGCCAATAGGCCGGAGCGGCGCTTGCTGCGAGGGCCGCCCGAGGCTGCTCGCAGCTTTAATTATTATTCTGCCCCCCTCTTCGTGTGCCTTTTTGGGGGCTTTATCATATTCAAAAACTCACCAAACTTGGCGGTCGCGACTAGAAAAATTAAAAATTTTGAATTTTAAGGTTGTCGCAAAAATCGCATAAAAAATTGCTCAACGGCGGCAACTAGCAATTTTCTGTTGACACAATGGTATGAACGTACTTCATCGTAGAGACATGAAATTTGGCACACTTGTAGAGCTCACCAAAAGACTCAGAACTTACATTTAATGTTATAAGCCAACTATCACAGGAAGTCGGCCATTTTGTATTGAAAGTCCATTTTTTACCTCGATTTTGACGTTTACTGCCTTCGTATTTGATCGAACTCCTCCTAGGGATTTTGATTGATCGGCTTCAAACTTGGTCAGTCTGATCATAAGGCATGTTTGATTTAAAGTTATCAAATTGGTGAGTTTTGGAGCATGTTGAAGGGGGGTTAGCAGGGGTCAAAGTTCACCTACTCGCCATGAAACACGAAACTCTTATATTTCCTATATAAAAACACATAGAGGGATCAAACTTTCATTGATTGATCGTCATCGGGTGCCCTACAATAACCTATGGTCAAATGATGACATCACTTAGGCCACGCCCCCTGAGAACAGGAAGTGTCATGTTTTACTGTGAACGGTCGCTATCTTAGCCCTTTGACCTAATCAACATGAAACTGTGTCCAGAGACAGAAGACATGTTGGTGTGTTGAGTAATCCAACCCCGACCGGCTGCGATGAAGCAGGTGGGCGTGGCGGCGTTGCGAACGCCGTCGAATTTCGTTTGGCTCTGAATTCCACAATTTCGGGCCCAGCTGCTCCAAACTCACTAGGATGGATCCTTATCCACCCACCGACAGGAATTCATAACAAAATTTGGTGGGCGTGGCCTAATTTCTCTATAGCGACCCCTAGAGTATTTTAAATGAACAGCCCCAGGCCATGCTTTATCCTAGAATTACGAAACTTGGTACATATGTGTATCTTGTCAGGACGTACAAAAAAGTCTATTAGAGCCATGGTCGAAACCCAACAGGAAGTCGGCCATTTTGTATTGAAGGTCCATTTTGGACCTCGAGTTTGACGTTTACAGCCTTTGCATTTGATCGAACTCCTCCTAGGGATTTCGATTGATCGGCTTCAAACTCGGTCAGTCTGATCATAAGGCATGTCTGATTTAAAGTTATCAAATTGGTGACTGTATGAGCTTGCTGAAGGGGGGTTAGCAGGGGTCAAAGTTCACCTACTCGCCATGAAACACGAAACTCTTATATTTCCTATACAAAAACACAGAGAGGGACCAAACTTTCATTGATTGATCGTCATCGGGTGTCCTAAAATACCCTGTGGTGAAATTATTTTTTTAAGTAGGCCACGCCCCCTGAGAACAGGAAGTGTCATGTTTTACTGTGAACGGTCGCTATCTTAGCCCTTTGATCTAATCAACATGAAACAGTGTCCAGAGACAGAAAACATATTGGTGTGTTGTGGATTCCAACCCCGACTGGCTTCGATGTAGCAGGTGGGCGTGGCGGCGTTGCGAACGCCGTCGAATTTCGTTTGGCTCTGAATTCCACAGTTTCGGGGTGAGCTGCTCCAAACTCACTAGGATGGATCCTTATTGACCCGCCAACAGGAATTCATAACAAAATTTGGTGGGCGTGGCCTAATTTCTCTATATCGCCCCCTAGAATATTTCAAAAAATCAGCCCCAAGCCATGCTTTAGCTTAGAATTACGAAACTTGGTACACATGTGTATCTTGTCAGGACGTACAAAAAAGTCTCTTGGAGCCATGCTCTAAACCCAACAGGAAGTCGGCCATTTTAGATTGAAGTTCATTTGACCTCGATTTTGACGTTTACAGCCTTCGTATTTGATCAAACTCCTCCTAGGGATTTCGATTGATCGACTTCAAACTTGGTCAGTCTGATCATAAGGCATGTTTGATTTAAAGTTATGAAATTGGTGAGTTTTGGAGCATGTTGAAGGGGGGTTAGCAAGGCTCAAAGATCCCCTGTGATTGACATATGACACAGTCAATTACAAAGGGGATATTTAGTCATTCCGTAGGGCAATGCTGCCCTCTGGTGTCGAATTACTGAAATAATGAAACTATTTCAGTAATTTCAGTAATTCGACACCAGAGTGCAGCATTGCCCTACGGAATGACAGAGTTCATTCCGTAGACAGAAGACATGTTGGTGTGTTGTGGATTCATTAGAGATTCAAGGTTCTCTAATCAAGAGAACCTTGATTAGGCTCTCTTGACCTAATCAAGGTGATTCTGTGTTGGATGACAGATAGGAAGTTGATCTCGCTTGCTTTAAATTGCCAAGAGTTTTCTATAGCGGCAACGCCGTTCGTATACGTTTGCCTCTACATTCCACATATTTTGACCGAGCTGCATCAAACTTGGCCTGAGTGATCCTGGAGGCTTGCCCGTCAATCCTACGTCATCACATTATGACGTCATCTAAGCCCCGCCCCCTCGGAACCGGAAGTGCCGTTTTTTTCCTTGGAAAGCTCCGTTTATGGCTCTCTTGACCTAATCAAGATGATTCGGATGATGAGCTCTGTCATTGCTCGCTGCTGGCTGAACCGTGTGGGCGTGGCCAAATGGCGAATATCAGTCCCTCGCCATATTCATACGTTTGACTCTAATTCAAGCACGGATCATCCGATTGGCTCCAAACTGGATATGTATGACCTTTGTTCACCTCTAAAGAGCCCAACGGGATTGAGATGTAATTTGGCTCCACTGCGCCCCCTAAGTTAATACATCGGCCGTATCTCCTCGACGCATCGACCGATCTGCACCAGATTTTTTGACAGTCGTCGGGGAGCGCCGCCGAACGCATTCACGCGTATCGCCCGGTGGACGGGCGTGGAAAATGCGCGACAGCTTCTGCGGCAGCTAGCGGGCGGCGGTACTGGAAACTGCGGCAGAGCTCCTGCGGTGGGGAGTTGGCTGCGGCTCCGGAAATCGTGCCAGAGCTTCTGCGGTGGCTGGAACCCCCGCGGTGGCCAATAGGCCGGAGCGGCGCTTGCTGCGAGGGCCGCCCGAGGCTGCTTGCAGCTTTAATTTTTTTTATTATTAGTAAATATTTATTTTATGACTGAAATATATTGTGAGATAGGAACATATCCACCAATATTCATATCACAAAGAAACTAATTAGTGCTGCAGAATCTCATTCTTTCAGAGGAGTAAAACTCACAAATGTCATGTGTCACGTGAGCTATAAAAGTAAAATAAAACCCCATACTTTCTCTGCTGACCAACTATAAATGTTTTCGATGGGGCCATTCAGAACACAGAGCCTGTGTCAGCTCATCATGTGCAGCTGATTGCAGCGAGCATTCAGCCGGGGAGTGACCGGGCCGCTGCTGCAGCTGCTGCTCCCGGCCAGATGACACAGCAAGACATTTCCCACCCTTTTTTAATTATCAGCAGGAAGGTTTCGGTGATGTACTCTTCACACCAGGGCTAGATAATCAAATAGTTGCTTGATCATAAGACACATTTTAGGGCGTAATGGCCGTATGCACGCTTTTTGAGCAAGAAAAAAAAAAAGTTAATTGTATTTGGGGGTTCTTGCCTACAAAGCTCGGATGTAAGCTGCACACAGAATGAGTTTCACGTTGTGCTCAATGCTGAGATACAGTTGGTTTGTCATAACTATTGACTTGTTTTATTTTTGATCCAAACAACAAAAACTTTGTAATTATTTCTTCTTTTTTTTTTAATTCTGGTTTTCTGTTAGACTCCTTCAAAAAATCTGAAGCACATTTTTCTCATCACCCTTGTCTGAGCCAAACTAAACATTCCACATCCTGATAAGGTGTGAGTTTTCGCCTTAAGGCATGTCTAATGTGACAACCACAAAAATCACGGACATTGCAAAATAAAAATTTAGAATACAAATACTTTCTTGCTTGTAATAGTAATCTGGATCCCGTTTAAGTTAAACATTTTCTTTGTATGGGTAATTACTTAATAGCATTGACAATAATTTAATTAAAAAAAAAACATTCCCTTGCATGCACCTACAGACACTGTAATTAAGAGATGATACACTGTAATATGCTTCTTTGTTGATAAACTGGTTGTACTAACAATGCAAGAGGATCATGTTTCTTTTATATCAGTTTATGTTGGAAATGAACCCTAAACATAGACAAATTTTAATATCCATTGGAGATGACCTGAGTAAATCTGAAATGCAATTTCAAATTATGAGTTCATTTATCAAAGGCAACAAACTCCAAACAAACATGAATCTTTTGTCATTGGGGAGGAATATTTGCTAGCCTTTTTTTTTTTTTTTTTTGCTTTATAATTATCCACATTAGAAGTTCATATTTTGATATTTCTTACTTAAAAACTGTGTTTTATATTTATTCAGGTGTCATGTGTGGCAACAATTAATGACATCTTTAAGGGGCAGTGTTTTTCACAGCACTGTTTATCTTTGGACCAGTCCCAGACTCCTTCAGTCTGCTCTGATTTATGTCTCAGTAATCTTACTACTGCCCCATTTGTCCCATGCTCATTTACATTGTAAACCAGTGTTATTCTTGCCAAGAAGACTCTTCATTAAATTAAATGAGCTTGTTGGCAACATCCTGGTATTGTATCTGGCCCCATTTTTTTCAAATACTTCTTTGTTTCTACTCGATGCTCGTTTATTGGCTGATGAGGCGTGTTCATTTTGATTCAGGCATATAAAAGAACCACTAAATGCCTGATTCCCATTATGAAAATCTGATTTTATTTTATTTTTATTTATTTTATTTTTTTTGTGCCGGTGGTTAAATGTGCACACATTCAATGTCTCTGTTCTTGTGCTGTGATGAACGGTTCCTAACTGAATTCTCAATGGAACTATGAGATGTTTCCTTTTTGACACTGAATTTTAAAACGCTTAAACAAGCTTGACTATTTTAGGCCAACACAACTACATTTAGCCTGAGTCTATCCTGTCTGTGGATGATAGAACAAATGCAGTCCAGTGGAAAGAAAGCTAACACCATTGACGAAGCAAACCAGGCAGCCAAGCTCAGTGTAATATGATCCTGAATGTGCTTATTTATCAGCTTTATCTATCCTCAAAAGTTTTAAATTTGTTTTTCTTCCCCTATGCTCAGTTTTAAAGTTGCGTCTTAATATCTGTTTCCATTATGTTAAGCAAAATCTATTTTTATTACAGTACATGTATGCGCTGTGAGGACTTTTCAGTTTATACTGATCTCTGCTTTAAAAGTTTATATGAACCAACTCTGTCAATGTGTGAAGGAGAAGGCTCCTACATTTAAAGGGAGTGTCTCTGAAGCCCTTTCCTAATTCATTGCCACATTTCTTAAGCTTTGTTAGCTGGGAAATTCTTTGCGTAATTGTTGCAATTGATGTTACTCCTGTCTCACAGCTGCCTCTGTGTTCCTGTTTCTGTGCAGATCGAGCAGGCAGTATTAGCACCTTGGACTCTCTGGACTTTGCGCGTTACTCAGATGACGGCAACCGAGAGTCAGACGAACGAGTGGCAGGTAAGATGAACCATAGCGTCAGGGATCCAAGCAGCGACGACTGTTTTACCTTTGGGGAAATAAAAGACGACAGGAGAAGAGAAATGGGCCTTACGTCTCATTAATAACGTCAACTCCTTTAGCATGCTTGCTAGAGAATATTGCCTAAATACGCAACGTTAAATAATCCAAACTTTTTGAATTAGCACTACAATAAATTAGTGGTAGAGGTACATTTAAATTTCTTGTCAGATTTTGGGATTTGGGTTAAGGTTTTTGTAGCGCCA
The DNA here is from genome assembly GCF_003331165.1 of Xiphophorus hellerii. Lineage (NCBI taxonomy): Eukaryota > Metazoa > Chordata > Actinopteri > Cyprinodontiformes > Poeciliidae > Xiphophorus > Xiphophorus hellerii. Next base: position 10,506,715 of record NC_045692.1, read on the forward strand.
CTTGAATTGTCCAACTTACGGTTTCAGGCAGTGGTATTTTTGTTACATGACCTACTTCACTGCTTTTTTTGTTTGTTCTTTTTAATTGCACTTTCTTACCACTTTGGAGCTGTCAACATTTTTCATAGTCGAATCAATTTCTAATTGTGTCTTGCACTATTTGAATACCACCTTACAACTCTACTTGTTCAAGCACCTGCTCAAGCATTAGCTTTTTCTTTGTTTTAAGGTGCATTTGGGTGAGTAACTGTAGGTTGTTCACAAGGAATTCATTTTTTAAAACATCTCTTTATGGTGAAAATGTAGCCTTTATCTAAAGGATTTGTATCAGTCCCAACATCAGCTAGGTGTTAGCATCTACAATGCATAAAATAGAAGGTTTAACATGAACTGTTATCATCTTTTTGCTGTTGTCATGGTTAGCATTGAGCCCCAAATTCCCCAAATCATAACTCTAGTTTTGTTACCAGAGCAGGAAATTTTCTTAAAGATCTGAGACTAATGCTTTTGTTGCAGATGGAACTGAATGGGATAATTTCCAATAAACTACAGTATTATTGAAAAGTTAATTTATTTCCGCAAATTAATTAAAAAAGTAAAACCTGCATATTAATCGATTCAGTACACACAGAGAGATTTATTTCTAGCACTTATTCTGGTAATTTTAACAATTATTGAAACACGTCAAATTCCTCAGAAAATAGAAATATTACGTCAGATGAGATAAAGACAACAGTTTTGAATGTATAAATGTTGGCTTTTTTGACAAGTAGGTTTATGTTTCACACAGTATTCGGTACTTGATCGAGGCTGCTTTTGCTTGAGTTACTCCATCAGAGCAGCGTGACACAGAGACGATCACCTTATGGCTCTGCTTAAATGTTATGGAAGCCCAATTTGCATTAATAGATGTCTTTAGCTCGTCCACATTGCTAGGTTTGCTGTCTCTTGTCAACTTCCAGGCAATGCTCCATAGATTGTCAGTAGGATTTAGTTCAAGTGAGTCTGTGTTTTGTTGCTCTTGAAGCACTTGCTCTGACCACACCTTATGAGTCTTTGTTTCACAGCGCCGTCAAGGCTATCAATCCATGTTGCTCACAAACCTTTTTTTTTTTTCTTCAACCACACTGTTTTCTTCTGCTCAACTTTCCTCTACTTGAGTATGGCACTCTGAACAGGCAGCTTCTTTAGCAGTGACCTTTTGTGGTTTATCTTGTGGATACTGCATGTCAAGTCTTCAGGTTGAATGTGGTCATAAAATCCTGTTTCAATATTACAAATATAATTTTTTATTGGGTCTAATGTAAAATTTTAATTTCCTAGAAAACAGAATTTTGAGTTTTCATTTGCTGTTTGGTGTAATTTTCAACATTTCTAGATATAAATTCTAAATATGTCTCTAATTGTGTAATGAATGTTACAAGTTTCACTTTTTGAGTAAGTTTCATTACTAAAATATTTTAACTTTTATGCTAATATTCAAATTTATTGAGATGCATACATATATTCAGTTCACTAATTTCCTTTCGGGTCTTTTATTACTTGATTGAAATCAGAGACATTTACTAACAGATACAGTTATATCTATCATGCAGCAGAGATTTTGGTTTCACATCCATAAATGGTGATTTGATAAAACGATTATTTAAAGACACCTTTTCTGTACAAAATGTGCACCTCCACCCCCACCACCACCACTTTGATCCATACCTGTTGTCATCTCCCACAAAGTGCTCTTCTTGTTAAAGCGCTGCCCCCCCCGGCTGTCTGACTCTGGGTTTTCTGGCTTTCTCCTGACGTTGATCAAACCCCAGTGAAATTCTGGACAAGTCACTCCATCCAGACTAGCTTTTTGTTTTGGTTTTATTTAACTTTCTTATTTTCTTTTATATATACCTCTCCCCGTTATCCAGTTCATGGGTTTCCATTTTGTTCAGATTGCAACCTGTGCACTCTTCATCTGTAGAAAAGTTTACATGAGATTATGATTAAAAAGACACAATTTTGTATTGCAGGAAGAACTTAGGTTAACTGTTACTTCATATAGAAATACAATCAGAACAAAACACAGATTTTCAGTGCACAGATATGCAACATTGTTTCCTTGCTCCATTGCTTATCACTTCTTGCGTGTGTTCTGACTCTGAAGTGTGAATCTTGTTTGTTCCCTCTTCTTTTTTTAAATGTTAGATTAGGAGCATGTATTGCAAATAAAATATTTATCCTCACCTGCTGTTTCTCTGTAGCTTGTAAGACATGAGAAACAATTTGCTAATGTGAATACGTTTTTGAAGGATAAAAAGAAAAATGACTCTGAAACTGAAACAAAAACTGAATCATGTCTGAATGATTTGACTCCTTTTTCTTTTAGCTCAGAGCCGATTTGTTGATACAGCTATGCTGGAATCTGTGAAGAACAAGTTCCCTGTGCAGCATTGTCCTTTGAGTGCCTGGAAACCAGTTGCCTAGGAGGAAACCTAGTGTCAGACAGCTCCTAGATTAGAGAAAATTAAAAAACAAATTGACCACCATTTACAAATTTGATGGCAGGAAAACCACCTGCCTGTCATTAAACCTACAGGCAGGTTTACCATGATCCTCTGCTGCATGCGTTTTTGTTGTTGTTTTTTCTATGAACCCATGATCTGCATGCTTTTTTTTTTTTTTTTTGCTTCATTTGATCTTCAGTGTCATATTTTCAAATGCCCCATCTTTGTTTAATTTTGTGCCCTGTGTTTGGTTGGATCCACTTCCTGTGTGTGTTGTCATTTCCTGTCCAGTGCTGGAGTTTGAGCTACGGAAAGCAAAGGAGACCATTCAGGCTCTGCGGGCCAACTTGACTCAGGCAGCAGGTGTGGCGTACTTTTAACTTCTTCTCCACCTCAACCTATCTTGTTGCAGTTTTCTCTCTCTTTTTTTTCTCATTACGAAGAACTTCAACGAGAAAGTTAATCCTCAGTACTGGTCCAAACATTTTTTTATTATTGTTTTTTTTTTCCATTTTCTCAATTTCTCAGAGAGTGAAGTGGCATCTCAGGAGAGAAAAAACTTCAAATCGAGTCCTGAAATCCAGGTGGGGAATCTGTTGAAATAAAGTGAAAGGAAAATATTAGATTCATTCAAAACACTCTAGCTAAACTTTCACCCTGTTCTTTTCTCCTTCATCAGGAGCCCATACGCCCACTGGAGAAAAGAGCCTTAAACTTCCTTGTGAATGAATATTTATTAAAAAATGAATACAAACTCTCATCCATCACCTTTTCTGATGAAAACGATGACCAGGTAAAAGCCTTTTTCCGTTCATAGGTTATTTCAACAAAAGATTTTCTTTTGTTCTGAAGGAAAATAATAACTTCCAACTGGTGATTTTAAGCAGATTCATGTTTAGATCAGTTATTTAGATGTCTTACCGTCCTGCGTATGAGCTTAAAAACACATCCATTCCCTGAATACTTCCTTCTTATTTTGCTTTGTATTCATCTCCAGGACTTTGAATTGTGGGATGACGTCGGTCTCAACATCCCAAAACCTCCTGACCTGTTGCAGCTCTACAGGAACGGAGGCAGCACGCTTTCCTCTCCAACAGATAAGGTGGACGCGTCTGTCGGTGTGGCTTTTGGTGATCTTCCAGGAAACTTCGTCTCTCGAGAGCCCCAAAAGAAGCCTGACCTGTCGCAGCAGGTGTTTATAAGCAGTTTTCTGTATATGTGTATTTACAGTCTGATCACTTCTATGCAACGCTGCGTTGATTCAGTAACTCTGAGAAAAGCAGCTCTAACTATTCACTTACATAAAGATATTTTTCAGTTGGTAGAAATTTCTGTTTTAAAAAATCCCTTCTGTAAAATTTTTATTTTCTAAGAGTCTGAATATCTGTCTCGATCTTCATCCAACTCTTATAAAACCAAACAATGTTGGTGAAGTCACTAATTTCTTGATATGTGTAATACACTTTTTTTTTGCCAGAATTTCCCATTTTTTTGTGTTTTCTCCAGCAACAGTCAGAAGTTGTGCAAGAACTGGAATACCAGCTCAACCTCCTGAACAGTGAGAAGCAGAGTCTTGCTGAGCAGATAAAGAAACTGCAGAGGTAGCTGCTTGCACACCACTCACTCAGGGAATGATATCGTCTTCTGTGCTGCTGATGAGCCTTTCATTCATTCTTTTTTTTTTTTCTATGACTTATTTTTAGTGATGCTGCAAAAAAAAAGTCAATATTTCTGACATGTTCATGACATTTCTTTTTTTTCTATTTTTAAAATTGCTTCACAGTGAGATTCAGATCCTGAAAAAGAGTGTCTCGTCTCCGCCTCCGGCCACTCTGGAGCTTTGCTCCTCCTCTAGCTCCTCAAAGCCCTGCTCCACTAATCCTCCTTCTGTGGTATGTGGCTTTTTTACTTATGTGTACAAATTATATAAACAGATGCCTGTGTATTACTCTCGTTTTTTTTTTTTTTTTCCTTGCTCTCAGCCTTCCTTAGATAATGGTCAATATCTAGACATTCGAGGGGTGTCGGAGGCTGGAAATGACCTTGTATCGACCTCCACTCAGAACACATCACAGTCCCAACAGCAGACCTGCAACAAAACTACAAGTCAACAGCGCGTCCAGTTTGATCAACCAAACAGGTTAGTGGAAATCTCAGGAAACATCACATCTATATCTCCTTGTCATCCATAATGACTGAAGGACTTGACTGATTGATTTCACTCTGAAGTTAGTCACTGCATTACTTGTTTTATTTCATTAAATCTAAAATCTGCACAAGTACCCAGAACTGATTGTCAAACTCGTAATTTTTCTCAACACAAGAGACAGATTCTATAAAACACAGTTTTGAATTCTTTAGTTTTCTATGTATACTAAAGGGCCACGTGAGTATGAAGTAATTTTAATATCACTATTACTGTTTTTTTATTCTTCTGTTTATGTTATGCTGTAACTGTATAATTTCTACAATAAAGAACAACTTCTAAATTTAATTTGTTCTCCCCTTTGATTTTCAGATTTCTAAATTTCTAAATACATTGACTTCACTTGAATCAATCAGTGGGGGCTCTGAAACTCGCCTTCAACACACCCAATACAAATTGATCTGTCTTTAGTATTTTTCAAGAGCCACAACTAAAGTGAATGTTATCAATTTCTATGTCTGGGCAGCTTCAGTCACAGGCCTTTTTTCCAAAAAGCATTTGTATTTATTTTTTCTCTTCCACTCAAAAGCAACCATGGCTAAGTTAAATTGTTGTTTAAATGCTCTAAATATTTGAATAATATCAGGTATTAAATTATCCCAAAATTAACAGATGAAACCATTTTTTGCGAAGTTGCATCATATGCCCACTAGATGGCGGTAGACATCTGGCTTTGCAAACATGATGGACAGGCTGCCCTCTTGTGTGAAAATGCAGATTTCTGCTCTTGCTGACAGAGGACAGAGGATTTGTTTCAGCATATTTACTTCTAATCCTTTCACTTATAACACTTAATGCCTCACCCATTACATAATCATAGTTGTTTTTCTATCTATAACAGATGGACTGGATTCAGTTAAAGGCCATGCAACTTGTATTCTCACAATACTGTTTTAATGTCTTTTTGCTCTGACTTAATTTAGCACATTTTATATGGAAGGCAAACAGCAGTTGCATGAGAAAGTGGCAGGACTTTAGCTCTCTTGCAGCTTGGCTTTGTTTGCACCTCTGTCATTTTGTGGTCGGAGCAATCGCCAAGCCCCTTTTTTGGGGAATTAACAGGAATTGTGGAGCGCTGTACTATAATGATGGTTTCCAACTTGACTTTTTCCTACTATTCCAGGAAGTTATCCCCGGCCTTCCAGCAAGCCCTGCTATCTTTCTGCAGAATGTGCTCCGAGAGTCGACTCGGAGCCGAGGTCAGCAACACAAAATAGCGGGAAGATGATCGATACATTTAAGGGCAGCAGAAATTGATGCGTGTCCCTCCTCCCTCCAGGTGTCTCGCATAGCAGACAGCGAGGAAAGCGTGATGCTGATGCTGGGCCGCTGTCTTCCTCACATCGTCCCCAACGTCCTCCTTGCTAAACGAGAGGTAATCCTCCCACCCACCATTTCTACTGCCCCTCAGCGCTTCTCTTTCTCGCCACCCTGTTTCCGATCAATCACATGCATTTTGTCTTAATATCCAATAGATGCACACAGAGCAGCAGGACTAAGCAGGGGGATCATTTTGGGGAGCTCCAACGACTTGATCATCTTTGATCTATACTGTGCCTATGTTGGTACTAAACCTTTAAGTCTACATAAACTAAAGATTTATTAGCTTATTTTTGTTAAGCAATTTTTTTATGTCTGTATATTTTAGATATCAATAAAAAGACCTAATCTTCCTATCAGACTTTGCTTAACTTAGTAAAGCATGCTTACACACTTCAACATTGCAGAAAAGTTTTTTCCATAGAGTATTTCTTTTTTTCTTGCATATGTTTTTCCTTCAAGTAGTTGTCGAAATCCAGCATACCTGTAGCGTGACAGTACACACTGTGTTGGAGACTTCTAGTCTTCTGGAGGTTGTTTGTTATTTAAATGTCAACCCACAAAATTTGTGCACCGTTTTATAGAGTACTTACTTACTTAGCAAATAAACATTCTCAGCCTGTAAATCTCCTGCTGCCTTGTGTCTCATCTATTGATTTTGAAATGTCATCCTGTTTTAAGGAGGCATTCGTTTTCACTTCATCATCCCCATCGTCATTTCTCTGCTGCTACTTTGGATTGATCTGTCACATTTTGCTGGCCTTTTGCCTCTTCACTGGTTTTTATTTCTATTCCTCTTTTCGTCTCACTCATTCTCTCACTCTCATGCATGCCTCTCTTCTAGAGAATGGTTTCACATCTTTGCCAGGTGAGTCTTTCACGCACTCATCTGCATGGTTCTGACGTGTAGATTTAAGCGACTTATGGCCAACTTTCCCCTGAAGCTACAACTGCTAAGAGAGGTGACAAATAAGTGCATTAAATAAGTAAATACATAAAGAGTGTAAGGAAATCCAGAATTATTTCCCATAGCTTAAAAAATTCTTGAGTTTTGCTATCCTGCTGTACAAAGTTTAGCAGTTTTAGCTTTTTAGGGGTTTTGTGTGATTTTCCTGCTTATTTTCCACTAGTTGCTGAAGCTTTTCCATTCCTGATGTTGGAATATTCTGGTTGAAAAATCCATACAAGTTAATTAATCTTAATCATGTTAACAACAAGTGCAGTTGAAATCAGAAATGTACATACACGAGATAAAGACACTTTTTATTTCTCACTATTTGAAGTTAAATCAGACCAAACTTCTGTTTTAGGTCACTTGGAATTAGTAAAATTACATCTATTTGCTAAATGCCACATTAATAAGAAGCATGTGAAAGGAAACCCAAATGGTTTGCCTTTTGTTTTATTGTTTTGTTTTGTTTGTTTGTTTTACCTTTTAAAGCACTTTGCGTGTGTAATGTGCTCTATAAATAAAGATTGAGTGATTGATTGTTCCAAGTCATGAATTTCAAATGCATTACTACCAAATACCGTTGGAATGTATGTAAGCTTCTGATTTTGTTTACATTATCTCCCGGATTATTTAGATTTCTCTGACCTATTTTCAAGGACTTTTTTTTTTATTGTCATGCCAGCTTTGCTTGTTTGTGGTACAAAATCTGGACTCAGGTCCCAGACTAAAATTGAATACGTAAATAAATAAAGTAATTCTACGTTACCTGAAACTAAAGAAGTTTGGTCCAATTTAACTTTAGACAGTGATCAGTGATAAACAAGGGTATTTGTGTCTTTTTATTTGGTGCATGTCAACTTTCTGGTTAAAACTGCAAAGATATTTTTTATTTATTTATTTTTATTTTTTTAACTGTCATGTTTCACTTTGGATAAATATTGATACCCCATAAACTCGTTCACGTTTGTCATGTTTCAGCACAAACATCTGTCTATTTTATTGGGGGGAAAAAAATTATTTACCAGCACAAAGAAGTAAATAACTGAAGAAAAGTTACTTTTACAACTTTTAGAACACCACACCATTGCAAGAAAAGACTCAAATCTTTGTCAGTAAAAATTTTGAAAGCTTTCCACTGATTCTCAATTTATTTATTTTTATCCAGAATTATCCTGTATGTAGCTCCTCCCATCTGCCCATTAACTCAGACCAACTTCATTGTTTCTGCTAAGGGGAAAAAACAGCATGTTCACATTATGATGCTGCCACCATCATGTTTTTCTTTGTAACATGTGAAGGGGGACATTTCCTCAGCCACAGCATTTTGAATATAAAGATTTACATTTTGTTGGCTGAATACAAATGCACACCTCACTTTTCAGATTTTGTTGGAAAAAACGTGTGTAATTACTTTGCAGTGCTCCATCACAGTGTGAAAAGTTCATGAGGTACATTTGCAAGGTCATTGCAGCAGTACTGAATAAGAATTTAATTTTTTTTCTGTTCTGTTGGTTATCTCAGACAGTAGATAATGATATTGAAGAGCAAGTGGTATAGAATCGGGGGGGGGGGTGTTGAAATAGGTCAAGCAGTAACCGTGGCTCCCCTTAAGCTAAAACAACAGACACCTGCACAGGTGTACACTCTGACTACCTGCATGCAGTTTGTGTTTATGTCTGTCTATTGTACACAAATACAAAGTATTTGAATCTTCGAACCGTGTTGAAACGTGATACGTCACAATTTGTGATTGTCTAAAAGAGGTAAGTCTGGTTGTAGTAAATTGCAGTTTCACTGCTTTGCATATCGCCTTGGCAATGTAGGTGTAGTGAACCTCAGGCCGTTAAGAAGCTCCTAATCTCCTTCCTAAATCAAGGTAAACAAAGCAAAGGGAGAGGTTGGTGAGAAATAAAATTACAGGGAAACACTAATCCTTTGGAGCCCCTCTTTAGTGTTGTGGACTTTGCTCTGTGTCAGTTGGATTCACAGATCATTACCCCATGTATTCATAAGCAGAGGCAGCTGCTCACACTTTTACTTTGCAACTTGAAACTTTGTGCCCACAAGCCTGGGGACCAGACTTTAGTCTGGTCCCCAGACTTTAGTCTGGTCCCCAGGCTTGTGAATGTGACATTCACAAGCCTGTAAATGTGAATGTGAAGGCTTGTAAATGTGACACCCACTGAAAAGCAAAATATGTTTGACCTGAAACAGTGAATTGTTTCAGACTGCCTGCCACCTGGCTTTGTTATTAGACTCTGTAAATCAGTAAACATTGTGTTTGTGTTTCAGGTACAAAACTGTATTGTAGTGTTGGAATTTGAACTGCACCCAATTATTATTATTATTATTAATTTATTTTTTGTAGTTTTGTTCTAAAACATCAACTTCTCAATTTCATTTTGTACATACAAAAAAGTACACCAATGAGAATTTTGTGGCCAATTTCCAATTTTGCAGTATTGCAAACATTTTGCTTTAAGTATTTTTCAAAGATGACAATCAGTTCTTTTTGTTTGTTTAGTTTTTTTTCACAAACTGAACTAAAAAAATTGTTTAGATCAAAAAAACATGAAAAAGCTTGGGAATTGTATTATTTTCTTGTCGCTATATAAATGAGCCAGACTTATCTAAGACCATTTATAAACACAATTTTAAATCAGGTTGATTTCTTCATTAGGAATTTCCATGCAGTTTTTTTGGTGAGCAGGTAAAATAAAATATTTTAGAATAAGATTCATTTTGTGTTTTTAAGCACCTCACTGTTTTGTTGATATTGTGGCCTAGCAGTTCCTGGAGAGATCCTGTACGTGCATAAGGAGATCATACAGAAAGGCCCCAGACCAGGATTCCAACCCAGCACCTTATTGCTGCAAATCAACAGCGCTACCAGTTTTACATGGAAAATAATACATATCAGATTTCTAATTCAAATGAATTTGAGAAACACAAGCCATACAGCATCTGTTGTCGAGGGGCCTGACATCTTGGCCAAGACAACAATATCTTGTTTGACATCACATTTGTCTGTGTTGTGCAGCAATTTAACCTAAATATGTTTTAAATTGAAATTCAGTTAATTTAGTCTATAGCACAGTCCTTGAATGTCAGTATGGAGTAGCTCTGGACTTTGAAGAGAAGCATTGAGCCAATTTGTCGCTTGGTCTCATTTTTCGCCACAAAGTTTCCAGAACAGGTCAGTTTGGTATGTTTAACGCCCTGAAGGAGTCTGTCTTTCAGAAACACAAGGCTTCGTACTCGAATAAAGTCGGGGTGGTTTCAAGGGTCTTAGATGTGTGCGCTCTATGAATTCCTCCGGTCATTTAATCGAGCCTGGGCTGTTGGCTTTTAGAAAACTGCTCTCATGAAGTACTTTCAGAAGCCAAGGCAAAAATTTATTAAATGTGACGGCTAGATTTGTTTGAACTCCGTTCCTTTACAACTTCTGAACACATGAACTGATTTCACCCACACACGACTTGTCATTAGCCAGTTAAAACCATCCAGTGATACTTTATTATTGGATTTTTCTTTAGTTTGTACAAGTCCGCCAGCCTGGCACTAACTTCACAAGGTCGGTCTAGCTTTGAGCATTGAGCGAGTGACTCACCAGAATCCTATCTTTACCCAGTCCTCTCGATAATGTCCTAGTGTCGGTGTTCCGCTTGCTCCTCCAGAGCTTGGCAGGAGAATATTATATCTTCTCGGAAAGGAAGAAAAAAATAATATTTTTAACTCTGTTTGCACTCTTTAATTTTGGTGTGTTTGTAGGGAATGTAGGACTGACCGCAGTTTGGCCATGGAGGCCCTCTATCAAGGGCAACTGAGCACTCTCCCTTCTGGCTATAGGTCCCATGAACTCTGCCTGAACTCTGGAGTAGAGCTCAGATTTAGGAGGGGAGCATGTTGTGTGTGTGTGTGGGGTGTGTGTGTGTGTGGGGGGGGGGGGCGTGTGTGTGTCTGTCTCTGTCAGTCAATATCTAGCTGTGTCTGTGTGTGTGCATGCAGTTTGTAAGCTTCTACAGTACGTAACATTAAATGTGTGTGTGACTCCAAAGCTGAATGAGTCCTTGTAAGACCGACATGATATTTGAGGTAAGCAAGTTTTCAGCGGTATTAAAGGACCCCCTATTTTCCTAAAGTTACCCTATGTGTCATATTCTGCCTGTGACATTCCAATTTTCTTCCTGTTTTTATTGACCTAACCTCCTCCTCTATTGCTCCTGCTTTTCCATTGACTGACCTGCTCAGTGTCAACCACCTTTTCTTCTTCTTTTTTTTTAACTGCTTATGAAAGGTGTTTAATGTAATATGAAACCTTCTGTTTGTCATCTTCTCCCCCTCAGGAGCTGATTCCCCTCATATTGTGCACTGCATGTCTTCACCCAGAACCTAAGGAGAGGGACCAGCTCCTCCACATCCTCTTCAACCTGATAAAGAGACCGGATGATGAGCAGAGGTAACTGTGTATATTGTAAACATAATAGACACAGGTTTAATTGTTCTGTGTCTTTTTAGGTTTTGCCATCCCGCTTAGACGAAAGAAAATAATATAGTATTCGTCCACTGATGCTTTCTCATGTAAGTGGATTTGTGTGCCCGTAGACAAATGATCCTGACGGGCTGCGTTGCATTTGCAAGACATGTGGGTCCCACTCGAGTCGAAGCCGAGCTGCTTCCTCAATGTTGGGAGCAGGTACAGTACATTCACTGCAATCAACACCATTTTTATTTTTTTCACTTGATGCCACTGAATTTCACTGCCTTTCAAAAGATATGTATACTCTTAGATCTTTTCACATTTTCTCATCTTACAACATCCATCCATCCATCCATCCTTCCATCCATTCATCTGTCTTGTTTACACCCTTCTCCCTAATGGGATCAGGAGGGGTGCTGGTGCTCATCTCCAGCTTGATTTCGGGCAAGAGGCGTACACCCTGGTCAGGTCTCATGTTACAACAAGTCTAGTTTATTTGTGTAGCACATTTCAGCAACAAGGCAGTTCAAAGTGATTTACATCAGAAAAACATCATACAGTAGCCAGTTGTGTAAGCCATTAAACACTAAAGTTGGGGACTTTTCACATTTTTATTGGTGTCACATTTGGAAGGCCATGTCTCGTTTTCCTTCTGATTTGCAGTTGTATGAAAGACAAGTGTGTGAATACATTGATGGTAATGCGAGGGAGCTCACAAAATGTAACAAAGCTGTAGCGGTGTGAAGCATCATATGCGTGTGTCAAGTTATATTAATAATGGACAGATTCAACCATCAGTTAATTGCATATGTAATGTTTTACCTTCTTTTATATTTTACTCTAGACAAAAAAAAATACTTTTACTTTCTTTTAAGCTATTTTACAATTTATCCAGGGTCAAAGGTCAAGATTTTTAATCATTTTATTTATTTTGAGTGCCTAATACCCCATATAGATATGTATTTAAATGTAAATTATGCAAGAGATGTCCTAAGCCTTGATGTAAATTATAAAGAAATCACTTTGTTTCAGTCAGAAATCTTTTTAGTGCTGCTCTCTGATTATGAAAATTGCTTTCAGTGCTTTGTGAGAGACCCTGGCAGGAATGAGATAGCAGTTTTGTTTTTATTGCCACCTGTGCAACCACACTCATGATCAACAGAAAGCTATTGCCGTGGCAATAGCCGCTGCCAGCCGTCCAGAGGCTGAGAATCTGCAGACAAAGACAAACTGTGGTTTCCACAGGGTCAGCATGTTTATGACACTCCACTTGTTTCCATTCCATTGTGACTGCAACCCCAGTCTGTCTGTCTTCCTTTTCAACTTATGTTCCTCTTTTACATTCAACATTTGTATGTGTACATTTGGCCTCCACAGATTAACCACAAATATCCTGAGAGGCGGTTGTTGGTGGCTGAAGCCTGTGGAGCCTTAGCTCCGTACCTGCCTGTAAGTTTAAACTGAGCACAGAGTTCAAACGAGGATTATGTAGTTTTGTTGGTTTCTTTTTTCTTTTTTAAAACCCTCACTTCTTCCCTCTTGTTTTCAGAAGGAAATCCGTAGCTCGCTGGTGTTGTCTATGCTGCAGCAGATGCTGACTGAGGACAAGGCTGACATGGTCAGAGAGGCTGTGGTCAAAAGTCTGGGTATTATTATGGGTTACATTGATGACTCTGACAAATACGCCCAGGTAAATATCCTGGGAAAAGGAATGTAAATCATGGCTTTCTTTTTAATCCCACTCAACTGATCCACACAAATTGCCGCTTTATCCTTTGCAGGGGTTTGAGTTAATGCTGCTCTCGCTTGGGGACCCATCAGAGCGGGTGGTCAACGCAGTCCACCAGGTCTTCATTCCTGCCTTCGCTGCCTGGACCACAGAGCTGGGCACCCTGCACACTGCACTCATACCTTCTCTGCTGGCTCGTATAGAGAAACTGCTTACAGTTGGGTTTCTGTGTGTTGCTTTATTTGGGTCTGCTGTAGTTTGCTTTTCATGCTAACTGAGACTTTTCTCCGCAGCAGGGAGAACACGGACTGGATGAGCACAAGCTTCATGTTTTCCTGTCAGCTCTCCAGTCCCTTATTCCACCTCTGTTTGCAGTGGTGCTGCAGAATGCACCCTTCACCAGCAGAGCCAAGCCACACGAAGACATACCTGCAATAGAAGGTAAAATGCCCAAGAAGGCATACACATCTCTGTTTACAAAAATTGCAATAGGTCAGCAGAATCTCTAGCCGAAAGATGGGGTGAATGAGCAGCATTTGTCTGTCACCCAGTGACCCGGTTCCCCAGACCGGCCTCTCCTCTTCAGGACATGGCTATCATCATTGGGAACAGAGAGCTGCTCAGCTCCCTGCTGCTCCTCTATGACCACCAACTGGAGCATGAAGGAACCACTGGCTGGGAAAGCCTGCTGTGGGTGGTCAACCAGCTGTAAGATATACACACATGAGCACTTAATGTAAAACCTACTAGATAAGGGGAAATTAACACAGATTTAAGAAGTTCAACAAAATTTTAATGACTCATTTAAACTTGTTTTTGAAGATTTCAACTAATGTAAATAGATACATTTAGACTGTGGCTTGCACATGTATACTGCTTGAACTTTCTCTAATTTTGGCAATGTACTGCCACAAACTACACTATTTTATGGAGATTAGAAATGATAGACCAACATGTCATATAAGCTTTTCAAAACATAGAAACTATAAACTCAGTTAATGGTTTATGGGAGACTTGTTCCAGAAAGCTTTTATTTGTGACTGCAACATCAGCTTTATGGAGCAGTGCTGAATACATGCCGCACTTTTCAGATTTTTATCTTAAAAAAAAAAATTGGAACAGTGTATCATTTGTCGGTGTCTTTCATAAAATCCCAATAAAATACAATTAAGTTTATAGGTGTGACGAGACAAAGCATAGAAAGTTTAAACACTATTAATATTTGAAAGCACTTTTTTCCGTAATCTGTACATATTAAACATTGTATTGAAATTTTCACAAAATTGTTAACTTAATTTCTGTCTGTATTTTGTCCAGCCTTCCTCAGCTCATAGAGATTGTGAGTCGCATCAACGTGACGTCATCAACCTGCGTTCACGAGTTCTCTCGCTTTTTCTGGAGGTTCTGCCGCACGTTTGGCAAGATCTTCACCAACACTAAGGTAAACTCCATCCAACTACCACGCTTTAGTTTACTGACTTGTCATATCAAGTAGTCATGGTTTTCTCTGTTGGTTTATTTTATGAGTCTAAGTTTTAAGTCTAGTGCTATTACTGTATCAAATGTTTTAGCTTGTTGGCTTTTAAAGCTGTGCTAGTATTCACAGCAAACAAGCTTTTTGTCATAGATGAGTGACATGGATGTACTGTATGTGTCGTCTGGTTTGTTTAGGTGAAGCCTCAATTCCAGGAGATTCTCAGACTATCAGAAGAGAATGTTGGTGAGGGCTATTTTACTTTCTCTCATTTTTTTGTGTGTTTATATATTGCTCTAAACTCTCTCAAGAGAATGTTGATAGATGAAGTTTAAACTCCAGACACAATTGATGTAAACAAGCTATTTGGAGTCAGCGTTGGGTGTTCCCCCTCTTCTTCTTCTTCTTGTTTCTTTTCTGTTGTTGTTGTTTTTAATTCCAGACATGTTTCTGCAGTTATAACGGGGTCCTTGGTTTCATTTAGCTGCCAAGACATTTAGCGTTGGTATTGTGGCCATTTATGAAATGTGTTTTCATCTGAAACTCTCTCAGTGTTGAGGTTATCCTGATCTTTACATAGCATGGGTCTTATTCTGTGGGTTTCTGGAAGACCACAATACAATAGAAGTATAATCAGGCCACATTTCTTTCAGGCAAAGTCATGGTAGCAAATGTGGTCCATTATGTGATTCACTGCCAATCATCTCCCCATATATGTATGCTGCTGTTTTTCCATTTTAATAATTGATCAAGCACTATGAAAGGATGCTAAAGTGCATGTGCATTGGTTTGATGTAATAGTTTGATCATTATACGATTTCTTTTAGAAACACATTTCTACAGAAGGACTGTTTTTATTTTCTTCTTGTAACTTATTCAAAAGCTGAATTTCTTCCATACTATTTTAACATTAGGTACTGTTGCTTAATAAAAAATTTTCCACTCTGTGTAGTTCACCTAACTTGTATTTTTCATTACTCTGTCAGATGCCTCAGCAGGGAACGGCATACTGACCAAAGCTACAGTCCCAATCTATGCCACTGGAGTGCTAACATGTTACAATCAGGTAACTTTAAAGGTGCATCTCGCATCATTAGCATCGGTATCGACCGACATTAGTAATATTTTAACATCTCAGTCTGATAAGTTTTTTGATCAGTTTTTTCTCATATCATAACAGCAGTATTAATCTGTTTTCAGCCCAAATTTTCATATTGGTGCCTCAAAGTTTTCTAAAAGTACATACATAGGTGGATATGAAAATGCTAGTATATTAGATTTGTATGTATTCAGATGATGTAACTGATCAAATCTATACAGGAGGAAGATCGCAAGCTGTTGGTGGGTTTCCTGGAGGATGTCATGACGACTCTGTCTCTGTCTCATGCTCCTCTTGACAGCCTGAAGGCCTCCTTTGTAGAACTTGGGTAAGACACAAACGCACAAATACATATAACATATTGATAATTAAGTAGATGACAGCAAAGTTTGTCATTTCATGTTTTTGTCCATGTCAGTGCCAACCCAGTGTATCATGAGCTGCTGCTGACTGTCTTATGGTACGGAGTTGTCCATACGTCTGCTCTGGTGCGGTGTACCGCAGCACGAATGTTTGAGGTACAAACTGAACTCTTGTATTGTTTTTTATTCATGTACCAGAATATTTTTTGTCACATTTTTACTAAGACAATGAAATAAATAATGTAATATGTTTTATAAGCATCAAAGAGTAAATATAATCTTTATTTATTGTACTTTAGAATTATTTGTAGTTCTAATTTATTAGATTTTTTTTTTATTTATATAAGTTATTAATTATAAATGACTATATAATTGTACTATATCTGCAAGTATTTAAATATTTGCCTGCAGTTTTTAAACAAATGCCGTATGCATTTATGTTATTGTTCATCTATTTGCTGTAAATGTGCTAGCTTTGCTTTCTGCTGCTGTTGCTGCTTAAGATGCATATGATATTAAATTGTTGCGTCTTTTGAATGTAAGTGAAGACTTTAGCAAAATGTTCTCAGCACTCTGGTTCCAGCTGTAATGGTTAAACCCTCCTCAAGCCAACCTCAGATCTTTCACTACAAAACGATCTCAGAAGTTGCTATGAAAACACTTGCTCTGTGTTGAAGCGCTGAGGTCAGCAAACTGAGAGTAGTCTGTAATGAAAATGACCTTAAAAAAAATAAAAAAGAAACATTATTTTTACTGTCAGAATTTCAGGCCCTGTAGAAACAGACATTATTGCTGATCTGCAATAATTTCCTGATTGGGATGCTTGAAACCTCTTGAGGCAAAATATTCAAACTGAGGTCTGTGCAACCTTTAGATCAGATGTTGGCATAAGGGTCTAGTTAAAGCAGTGGAACTTTGCTTATCTTTACAATTGGGGGAGGAAGAATGGGAAGCTGTTTTCATGTCCCTCTGTTTTGTAAATTTTGTACCCTTTCCCAAAGCACATCACTGTCCCCATCCCATAGTGTACAGTTGTCCACCATCGTTAGGACTGTGGATTGAGGGGGAGGGCCTTTGCCACAGATGCCAGATCAAATTCCCTGCTTTTTAAAATTTCCTGATTTTAATTGGATGAAATAATGTGATCTGGAGTCTGTGGAAAGAACCCACGGCTTTGAGCTCGCTTTACCGTAGTTGAATCTGAGCTAGAGTATGAGTGGGCGTGTGTGTGAGTGTGTAAAACTGTATGTACACACACTTGCCTGATGTGTAGTGCCGTTCTGTGCCTTGCAGCTATAGTTCTTGTCATTGTATATCACTTTATTTCTATCTTTTTTGTGTTTTTTTTTTCTTTTTCCCCTACTTTCTTTCTTTTGCTTTTTTGTTTTGTTGTTTCGTTTTGTTTTTCTTCTCTGTCTTTTGCCGGTGTTGCTCGCTCTTGTCCCAAACGCCCCGCCCACCTATGTGACTTCACGGCTGGCTCTGTCCAATCCGATCAGCTGCTGGTGAAGGGGGTGAATGAGACGCTGGTAGCTCAGAGAGTGGTGCCGGCTCTCATCACACTGTCTTCCGACCCTGAAATGTAAGTGGATCAACAGTAAAACAATGCTGCGTCTCTTTCCCCCTTCTCTCCGCCGCCTGAGAACTATCGCACTAGAACGAGTCTGCACCTTCGTGGAGCAAATTTTACCGCAAAACCCGATCACTTCTAACGGCATTACGTAATCCCTCTAAGATTCAGGGTTTCAGTGAGACCGTTTGCCTTAAATTGGCTTTGTTTTATAGTTTCAAGAGGCTCCTGTTTAGGTTTGGGCTGTGCTAGGGTGGTTCTACTGCGCAGCCACTGTTCACACGAATTTTCTGCAAGTGTTCGTCATCAATCTGCAACACTAGCGCATGCCAGCTCTCATCGCCTCATCTGTCTTTTAACACTAACCCATTCCCTTCAGATCGCTGCATGCAATACCGTCCAACAGCATTACCCCTGCATGTTCATTTGTTACTCCCAACCCCTCCTCTTCCTCCCCCACCCTCTCCTTGTTGAAGCAGGGCATCTTCTAAAGGATTCTATTGGTGGTTGGTTATATTTTTTGCCCCATCTCTCTATTTATCCTGTCACCCTGTTCTTTTTTTTCTTTCACTCTAAAACCTGTATTATCCCCTCTATCTCTGCCTTCTCACTTTCACCTCTCCTTTCCCGTACCTCTCCCACTCTCTCATCCTGCTGTGTGGTGGGTTTGCAGTTGGTTCTTCGAGGCATGAGTGAAGCATTAGTTGACCGTCGGGCGGCTCCAGCCCTAATAACACTGTGCAGTGGGCCTGAATTGTGAGTTAATCAATGCAAAAACAGAAAGAAAACTCTCAAATCATTGTCATTTTGTTGGCTGCATCCTTACAGTGTAACCATACATGGTTTGTTTGTTTACATTTGCCTTAGCAATGCCATATGTTGGATAATATTTAACCTGCAGAAAGATGAAATGGAACTGAAAGACTTTTAATGACAAAATTTGTAGCAACCCTGTTGGAATGCAGCCTCTTTCATATCATCATTCTATGTAAATACACATGTTTGTACATACAGTTGGCATGAGCTTCTACATTAAACCTGTACACAGTTGTAGTATTAATATCTTACTGATTGTGTGTAACTTAAAAAAAATGATGCACAATTGGCAGAATATGAGAAAAAATCAGAAATTAAATATTTTTACAATTTCAGTAGCCATGAGAGGATACCTATTTAACCTCATTTAACAACCGCTCACCAAAGAGCAATTTCCCAATATTTAAAATGGCTCAAGTAAACTATATTATTGATTGCAATGTGCATCAAATTTTACTACCTGTGCTTCAGATGGATCAACATAACTAGTCGGTTTAAGACAAATGTGCTGTAAATGACGGACTGAACATTAGTATAATTTGAACACATATGCTAATTAATCTCATGGTCCATTTTACTTAGCAACTATCAGATTAAAAAGAATGTAAAGGTTTACGGTTGGGAATTGTTAAACTGCTTTGCACGGTTTAGGATTTAGTTTAAGATGACTGATATCCTCTAGAGTAGATCCCAGTTTTATTAGTCCTTACTTCATCCAGACATCTTCCTTCTCCAAACTATAATAACCCGTCGGAGCCCATTTGTGCTCAGTGACAAAAACTCAGACGCACATAGACAGAATCTACTGTCCGTCTTTGATGCACATTCTTCTTTGTCATCAGCTATCTTGTAGTCGCTTCCCCCAAGTGCAACAAATAAAACACCATAGGTAATCGTTGGACAGTGTGGCACACACTGGCTTAGTAGTCTGCACTAATGGGCCTCAAATGCTGTCAATTACATACTAACACACTGACTACTGTCAAGTACTCCATAGATCCTCACTTTAGGAAATTTTTAGCTTTTAAGCCATTTTATAAAGTTGACTGTTATCTTTTGTGTGTTATTCATTAGTTAAGAAACGACTGACTCTGTCTCTCAACTCAACACTAAATGTCAGGTTTGGTTTGCTGTTATCTGCAAATTGTTGCTCTTTCTGTTTTAAAACCCTGAAAACTCAAGGCAGGTGCTATAATCTTGCATCGCTGTCCTCATTTACCAACCATAGGGCACATTTTTAATACCTTACCACAATTCAGCCGAGTTAATCATTAGTAATGAGACCATCTCCATTTCAAATGCTCAGTCAATAGTAAGCTCACTGTACTGTACAGCAGCAAAGCAGGTCATACAGCCCAGACTGGGATGCAGAAGTCAGTCAGGTATAGGTATTGAAGATTAGTTGTCCAACTGCCACCTCCACTTAGCTCAGCCTAAATGTTACATCTGCTCATGATAGAAGCTAAACAGAGCTTGAACGAGCTACACAACAACCACCTCTGTCTTATTTAGGGTTCCAGTCGGCTCATTACACTCTCAAGCACTGCATTTGGATGAAACATAGAACACATGTTAACCACAGTAAACCTACTCCTTTGTGGTTTTGCTCATTGTAGACTGAAGGTGCCACTGAATTAAGGAATGTGCATAAATACATCATTTAAGTTTTGGAATCAGGTCGCAGCTTTGTTTGAAAACCTGAAAGTGGCCTGGGAAACCTGTAGGAGTCTCTCCACTGATGACAGCCTTTGCAGCCACACGAGCCGCTTTAGTGGGATCTGAACGCCACAATCTACTCCTGCAAATGTTTTAAAATACTGGGCATCTTTTTGCAGATAACATTTAGGTCTTTCTGGTTGTGGTTTAAAGTCAAATTATTTAGAAAAATGAAAAACTAACAGAGTGACGCAATAGCAGAAAGTGGTCAGTGTTTTGTTTTGTGTGTTTTCCTGCTGTTTGCAGATCAGTTAGGATTGCCACTATTCCTGCCTTTGGTACCATCATGGAGACTGTCACACAAAAAGAGGTAAGAAAATTAACAGCCGATTGAAACTTTACATTTATACGCTAATGATGCGGTTGTTTCATGGCAATTTTTCACATCTGCGGAAATTTCAGCTAATACTTTACGTGTTTGTGCGTAGCTGCTGGAGCGTGTGAAAATGCAGCTGGCGTCGTTCCTTGAAGACCCTCAGTACCAGGATCAGCACTCTTTGCACATGGAGATCATCAGGACGTTTGGAAGGGTCGGTCCTAACGCAGAGCCGCGCTTCAGAGACGACTGTATGCACCATATGCAGCATAAAAACCTCTCCCGTACGTCACAGTCATGTTTTTGCGATGTACACTAAGCTTTTGTTTCTGTCTTTGACTTCTTTGTGTTCCTGAAGTTGTTCTCCCGCACCTTCATAAGCTTGCATTAGCCAACAACAGCCAGTCGGTGGAAAGCAAGAGGATTGACATCGCCATCCACCTGTTTGAGGCCTACAGTGCCCTCTCCTGCTGCTGTATCCTTCATTTTTCTTGTCTTGACTCTAGGGCTGCAACTAACGATTATTTTACTAATCGATTATTCTATCAATTTTCTGATGATTGAGTATTCTGATTTTTGATTGATTATTCTGATGTTTAATTGAGTAGTCAGATTAAACGAAATTGGCACATTTTGCAGATATAACCACCCAGGTCTTTCTTAAACAATGTTAGAAAAATATTAAAATATGCAAATAAACAAAGAATCCAATTACTTTTTTTTTTTTTTTCAAATAAGAAAATGCATATTTTCTTATTTTGTTTCATAAAATGCAACAACATAGCCTTTCTTTAGTGTATTCTTGATCATTTGTAGAAAAAGATACATCTTTAACAAAAGAAATACTGTCTACTAGTCTGTTTATTTTTTGGGATTAATATTTGGATAGCAAAAGATTTTTTTTTCTTTTTTCTTTTTTTGTACAGAATTTGAACCAGGTCAAACTAGAACTGCTGCCTTACGAGTTCTCTTAAAATCTATTTACACACACTGCAAAATCCCAATTTTTTTTGAAGTTTTGGCTTATTTACTGTTCTGAGGATGGTGGTCTTTCAGCAAATGAACGTGTGTATATGCCAATTAGTAATTACTAAATTAGATGATGATTATTTCCATAATCAATTAATCATGACTAATTCGATTAATCATTTCAGCCCTATTTGATTCTGACTTGCCATGGAAATTGAAGAAAAACTTTAGAGGTAACCTGTTTAGTTCATATATTTACTCCGTCTTTGTCATGTGTGACTCAATGTGTGACTGGATAAAGAGCTCACCATGCTGCTCTGGTTTGCTCCTGGATGTTGACCCAGTTGCTGGTACGTATCGGTGTGGTCTCACTGCCTGAGAGTGTGGTTAACTGTGTACGTTGGCTGGGTTTGCCTGTCATTTGGCAGTAGGAGAAAGGAAAAGCAAGCTGTCTCCATTCTGGGGATACGAGTAATTACAGGGTTGGTTCGGTAAAGGAAAGGATGAGAGCAAGAGAAAGTGTGTGAAGAAAAACAGCAGCTCCAATCCTCAGCAACGGTTCTCTGGATAGGATCCTCATTTACGTTGCATTTGCTTTACCTCTTTCATCCCGCTCTTCTGTGATTCTTTTTCCTTCTCTCGACCGCGCCTTTCCTCCATCGGCCGTGCCACACCCAGGTCCAGAACACACAGACAGAGCCCAGCTGGCCTGAGGTTCATTCCTGTGGATTTTTGTTAGGCTGTCATTTCAGTGCTGTCGTGTCCAGGAGGTGTAGCCCTAACCTCAGAGGGTATACCTCCCACTGTACTTTTTTTTTTTTCTTGTAATCAGTGTGACAGGCTCTGAAGCTGTACATTCCCATGTCTAAAAATACACGTTTGTTCACCGTTGGTCCCTCGTAGGCCCCTCAAACTTTGACATGTGGCAGAGCCAGGGCAATCGTGGATAAATTAGCAGCATTACCTTTATTCCACTTTTCGTTTTCAGTGGCAAGAGGCCTGCCAGTGAAATAAAAGAGTCTATACCTGTTGGGTCTATTTTCGTTCCTAACCTGCAAGGAATCAACCAGAGGCACAAATTGCTTTTCTGCAGAAGAGGGGAGCAGAGCGAGACGCGGAGAACCGGCGTTAAACACTGTCTGGGGTCAACTCTGTCGGCTCTTCGTCCCCAACTGCCTTTTATTATGATTACAAGGAAGGAGGTTGGACTTTTTCACAGTCACACAAAAAATTGATCAAAGACCTTTACTACAGGATGTTCTGGAATCGTCTGTGGACATGCCCTTACAAGGGCACGAGGCTGACCGTTACCAATCAGTTTCACAGGCAGCTGATAACACAGGAATGTGTTAACGTTTCTAGCCTCCAGGGAAACACCCAAGAAACAGTTAATAATATATCACAAAAGAAAGAAGTCAAGGAAACAACACACAAAATAATAATATGAAAACATTACTTTTCAAATAAACTCATAAGTAAATGAACTTAGATAATTTTTCTAACAATACCTTTAACAGTGAAAGATACAGAACATTACATTTTCTCAGTATATTTACTGTCTGTATCTTATTAATTCACATAGAAGCTGAAAATATCTAAAAATGAAATAAAAAATCTTGGGTTTGAACAGAGTTAAGCTCTCAAAATGTTTACACATTTAGCAAAGGAGAAACATCAAGGCTAAATAAAATACATTTTTGATTCAATTTGAAAACTATATTAGCATTTGATTCTGACAAAACAACTTGGTTTCAATGGTATAAGAAATATTTTTTACAGGTTCTATCTGTTCCTACTCAAAAGATTAAAAGCCTTAGTTTTTTCACCTTTGTTGAGAACCAGAGTCCTTGACTTACATCAGTCAAAGCCAATTCTTTGGTCTTTAGGGGTTTTTGTTTTTCTTTTGCTTGGGAATGTTCCTTTAAATTGACTGTACGTTTCTTATGTAAAGTGGTATAATTTTCTGCACAGAAACAGAAAAATGTAGTATTCAGCTACTTATTGTAAAATAAAAGTAAACTTTCCCATTTATATGTGAAAAAATTGATACGTTTGAAATAAAACCAGAATGGAAAATGGAAAATTTTAAAATCATGGAATTTAAACCTGGAACTCATGTTTCAATTCTGACTGTAGAAAGCCATCTGTGTATTAGTCTTATAGGATGGTCTTAATCAGTGACTCTATTTTTCCTCCCAAGAGGTTTGGGGGAGTTTTGATCAAATAGTTTCATGTTTGTTGAGTCAAATTGTGCATCCCATGCTTCTCTGGGAGTTCTTCTGACATAAAATCATCTACGAAGGTCCCTCAGTCTGGCAGCTCCTCCACTGTGGTCTGATTGGTTATGTACCGATTGCTTCTTTGTAAGATTCTCCCATCAATGGAGGCAATATCTGGACCTCATTCACAGTGATCACAGCCCTCAGTGTGCCATGTTGTGCTACCCAGGCAAGTCAGATCTAGCTCATATGTCTATTGTTTTTAAAATTGCGCAAAAGTCCAACTTCAAGTGAAAGTTGTTTTTGTTTTTAAAAAAGCATTTACCTAGAGACAGTCCTGTGCTGAAGATCATTTTCTGAACCGGTGTAGTTCAATTCTTCTTAGTCACATCACTACCACCCACTTTGATAGATGAGTTATGTCTAAACTATGATAACTTTTGAGAAATTTTAATAAAGACGGACTGATTAATTCAAACAACATGAGCTGCTGAAGTGGTATGCACCAGAACTTAGTATGGTATGTGGTAACAAAGAGTCTGAATCATCATGGCGCTGGAGTATAGTTGTTCTTTGTGTAACTTCGTCTTTAAGCTATTAATTGAAACCACATTAAAATGTGCTATAAGACAACAAAATCTGGAAACTTTTAAAAGCCTGGAAAACCTTCTATACACGAATACATTTGTGATGCTTTAAATGAACCGGCACTAAGATTTCTTTTCATTCTCGTCCTTAACGTGTTGCGTTGTCCAGTCATTTCTGAGGAGGTCATGGTCAACCATTTCCTGCCAGGCCTCAGGTGTCTGCACGCTGACATGGAGCAACTGTCTCCAGAGCATGAGGTCAGGAGATGCACAGACACACACACACACACCCTCACACCCCCATAGACGCTCATACAAACAGGGGATTTCTTTTTTCTTCTTCTTCTCGCACATCTCAAATTCACACACACGAATATATGCATTCTCAAGAACTGCTGCACCATGCTGCCTCATTTTTATTTTGTTATTCATAATTCCCAGGATATCCGTCTGGCTCTTTACATCTTTCACGGAAACATTCAGACGCACACCTAAAATATTTATTTTGGTCATCAAGTCTCACGCTATCCAGTTCATGTGAGCATTTTCCCAAGGTGACTAATGATCAGTTGAGCCGTCGCTCTGTACATCTGCTCTGTCCCTGTGATCCTGATACCAGGGTTTAATTATATTTTCAAGGCGTTAAACAAATGCAGCATCTTAGTTTTGTCAAGATTAGTGGACTATTCAGCATCTCGGAACATCCAGTTAATTTATGTCACGTGGAGGGTACAGATGGAGTTTGTGTAAATCATTTCAGTGTTTTACAGATGTGACATTTCAGCTGAAACTATGTTTTTCCAACAGGTGATTCTAGGGTCTATGATCAAAGAGTGTGAAATAAAGGTGGAAAACAGAGGAATTTCTGACGCACAAGGGTGAGTTTCTTCACTGCGAAATGTTTTTATACGATATTTAAACATTGTATGTCAAAAATGATGCATATCCTTCTCAATAATCAGAGTTTGTATAGATTCGTGCGAGGATTCTAGCAGAGCCAAACCTAAACCTTTCATATTGTTAAAATTAAAAGATGAATTTACACCTGAACCCTCCATGGTTGTGATAACAGCTGTAATCTTTTTCATCTTACGATTATAGAACTGCACCATATCACAAGATATTTCATTTTAAGCATCATTTTTAAAAGATTAACAGTTTCCAGTTTAATATGTTTTAGAAACAAATACTTTATGTTAGACAGGTACATCTTCATTCATACTGTAATAGTGAGGCCTATACAGCCATTCTGTCCTTAATTGTCATTATTTATATAAGAAACACAAAGAGAGCAGCAGTAAGACAGGATTTATTTATGATTTCAAAACGAATACAAAATCTTTACTGAGCTAGCATGTGATCTTGTAAAGATTCGCAAGATTAGAGAGGTTAATCTCCATTTGCAAACTCCTCATAATGTAAATAGTTGTTGTATAAATGGTTACAGTTTCCTCGACGAGGATTACTGTTGTTGCCGTGAACAATAATATGAGACGTTCACTTGTCATAAAAAAAAGGATTGGATTTTTAACTTTTAAGTTTTAAATTCTGAACTGACCTAGCTTGGTAAAAATCAGCCCCTTGTTCTATGCTATTTGTTTTGTACAAAGGGTCTGATTGCTTCCTGGAAGTGTGGATTGTGTTGAATCGCCTAACTGCTAACGTTTGCCCGTGATGTACATAATGTGCCAGATCGATGCAATGACGGTTACTGGAAGTAATCTGCACTGTAAACGTACATCCTCCACTGCGAATAGAGAAGTGCCAAGTCGAACAAGGCGGCTCTTAATGTTAATTCAATATTTAGAATTGTGGCCAACATGGACTGAACGGCTTCCTTCATTTCCTCCGCTGCCAGTGCTAAAACTACAGGTAGGCTACAATTCTAAAACGGCGCAGAAAATCGACTTTGTCGTTTACAACTTCTCCTTTTGTTTGCCAAGTGGCCTGGTAGAAAAATGTCTACCAGAGAGAATCCAAATAAAGGGGAGGAAGAACAGACTGTGCTGCAAGCGCGAATTTTTAAGTGGAGATGCACAAGAAGGCAATGGACAGGCTACTTCTGACTCATCAATATCAAAAAAATAATAATAATAAAAAAAATCAAATTCCATTCACTGGGTGATTTTTCTTCATGCATTTCTTGTTATTATTGAAATTGTTTGTACTTTTCCAATATTTATAATTAATTTACAAGCCATTAAATTTGTAATCATTTCACTTAAACTTTTGACATGTAGAGAAGTTTCTCTGGCATGTAACTGGCATGTTGATTGATCTATTCCTTGTAGGAACAATGATCCTTTTATGAAGATTCTAACACAGGGGCAAAGAAGAAAATGAAAGTACTTTAAGAACTTAGAATAGCTGAAAAAGCTGAGGAGTCTTCATTTGATCAGCAATGAGATTATTAACCACAAAACCTAAAGTATTTCTATGCTGATACAAACACAACGTTCAGTTCTCCTGGAACATGTCTAAAAAATATTTGTAAGATTTTCATCAGACCAGAAATTCCGACGGTGTTCCACAAAAAAGGAATCGCTCAACTGGAAAACTGGAACCTTGTGAAACTCAAAATTTTCTTTTATGAGTTCTTCTGAACCAAACGCTGTTTGGTAATGCTGACCACTAACCATAGAAGACTCAACATCCTATGCTCATTGGCTCTTGTTTACAGTTGCCGTTAAGATATGATGTTTGTTCTTCTGTTGAGCAATAGAGCAGTTCAAGTCCAGTTCTGTTAACTTCTCCACTGCATCAGCCAGAGTCGTAACTAACCCAAAAGAGGAACTTAAGGAGCCGTTGGACTGTAAAGATCAGGAGCGTTTCAGCTGGCACGTAGTATTTCCTCTTTAAAAAAGTCGAGCAGAGGGTAAAACATCTGTCAGTAGGAACGTTAAAGATCGAAATGTTGCTGTTTTTTAAAATATTTTTCAGCTCATGATTTCAACATTTTTATATACAAATTGAAACTATTTTGGCCTCTTTTTTGTGGTTTTTCCTTTAATAGATCAATTTCTATTGCCTCCAGTTTGGTGGGTGAAGATGCCAAGACCAAGTTTCTGAGTAAGATGGGTCAGCTGACCACTTCTGGAGCAATGCTGGCCAACGTCTTCCAGAGAAAGAAGTAACTGACCGACGTCCGATGAGCCGTCGCGATGAACTGACAAAGCCCCCCGTTGTCCCTGGGAGTGTTTTATTTCAGTGAAGAAAGCTCTGGTGCAGCCCAAAGTAGTTACTCTATTGTGTTGTTAAATCAAATGAACGATGAGACGTGAAAATAATGCTGCAGAGATGCGTACTACTTTAAGGAGATCTGAAGTGTTTGTGGGGAGGTTTGGGGCGATTTGCAGTGAAAGCCTGTGAAGTTTTTCCCCCCTTTTTTGCCCTCTTTTCCTCCTTAATTCTTTATCACGACATGCACAATGTCAAGAACTGAGGGTCTGGCATTATTTGTCAGTGTTAACATTTTCATTTCAGAAAAAGAAGCAAGGGATGTTAGGCAGAACACTATGGATACGCTGGGAAAGTGATGACAAGGAACTTGAAATGATCACAGAATTGGATTTAATTTGAACTTTTCAAAGTCATCCACTCCAGGAAACATAACTCTGAGCTCATACTGCAGGTTTTCATGAAGAACTTTAAAGAGCACCATTTTGTGGTGGAAGATTTCTTTTTAAAATGAAAAAAGGTGTGGTTACTTGGATTATTTTGGGAAATTAAGGCAAACGTTTGAACTACAAGGCTGTGCATCTGTTTAAAATGACTTATACGGTGTGTCTGTACTTAGAAGTGTTGCCTACTTGAAATTATTCACATTTGTCTTGCCTTTATTTCTTTGAGGTCTGTATTTGACAGCTTCCTGTTTTATTGTTTATTTATGTCTTAATGAAGGAAAAACAAACTTTATTCCAACTTCCAAAGAAATTTGCACTTCACTTTGCTTATTTGTTCTTTATAATGGATTTTTGTTGCTGTAATGTGGATTCTTATACATGATGATCATCACTACCTTTCCTCTCCTCCCCCCTCAATTCTGACAATGTAATGTTGAAGCAAACACTGGTCTTAATCATACCTTTTCTGGCCGTTGCATCTTGTCTGTGTGTGGCCGTTTTTCTGATTGTACTTTTTTTTTTTTCCAAGAATGTTGGTTTTTGTTTTAATGTCCATTTTGGAGAAGCTCAAAGAGAAACGGCAAATATCTGTATCATACACTGACCTGAGGTGGAGAGTACTCTCTGTATATTTGAAATTTATGTCATGATGTAATAAATGATGGACTGGTTGTGTACTTTAAGGTACTTCTAGAACCTTCTCTGACTTCTCCCTGCATGGCTTTGAACGGTTTCCTTTTTATGACTGTGGAAGAGCGTTCCACAATCTTGCCGCAGGTGTGAAAAGCTGTAAAACAACCATTTCAAAGGGAGACAAAACAACATGCTTACTGTCGTTCACGTCCAGCTTTTTGATGTGGTCCATTGTGCACTTTGTGCAATAAACCAAAGTCCATTTTATGGGACATTCCCAACATCTTACCCAACATACACCCTCACACACACACCCCTACATCTTTTCGCCATAGGAATTCTACCATTAATGTTAACACGGAATCTTGTACAAACTTTTTTGCCCTTTCTTGTTGACATTTTAGCCCGATTCACCACATTGATTTGCGTTTTTAATTAAAAAAAAAGAAAAACAAAGCGGCCTTTTATTTATTTAGTGCTGGGCCAGTGTCAGTCGGATGTCTCTGCTTAGAGTAGTATTTGCATATCCAGGCTAATATTCTACAACCATCGCTGATAAGTGACCAGGTGGGTAAATACTCGATTCATTCCAGATTGGGAGGGAAGCGGCTCGTGAAGGCGTGCCGCTGCGTCCGTAGTGATGTGTCTGTGCAGGCAGGTGCCTGTGTGTCATTTGCATTGATGGTGAATAGTTTGCTTCTTCAAAACAAATCTATATGTAAAGTTACGGTAAATAGTAGATATGCCTACTGTTTCTTTTTAGATTTTGCATGTCAGGATGTAATTTAAATAAATAATAATAAAAAAACATCATTCAGTGACTGCCATGTCCTCAAATGAAGTAAACAACCCCAGGTAGATAGCATCGTCGTACGCAGGACAGTCCTGGGCTGTTTTGGGGAAAGAACTAGTTTGGGTGATCTAATCGCTTTTGAAATCCATTTTTGGTAGCAAAACCGGAAGAAAATGTCTCATGTGTGACTTTAGCAGTCACACATGATGTTTCTCACATTGACGTGGAGGAATGTTTGCTTCTTCTACACAATACTGCTTCAGCTATTTCGGGTTTAATATGATTTGTGCACAGTTTTACTTCATAGTGATCTATATATGTATGCATGTCGACTCCCCAGGTTACTGCAGATTTCTTTAAATATTTCTTTAGGTTTCACTGAAACCAGGGTTTCGTCTGTGTACAGCTAGTAGAGTAACTTACTGATTACTTCACAAAGCATCACTTTAAACTACCCCTATAAATTGAGCTGAACATGTTTAATTTCCCTCTGGGGTTAATGGAGTAGGTTTGAATTGAAACTCCTACCATAGCATTCATCCTCAGTTCAAATCTACAGTAGATCTTTCAGTATTTATTTTTCAATCTATCTGTTGCAGGTTTATTGCCCTGTTACGCATTGAAAACATTCTATTACAGTGTATAATGACTTTCAAACACTGTCGTGGTCATCGTCAGCCCTCCACGACCGTGCTTGACAACAGGTGATGAGTGCTTGTGATTACATGCTGTGATTTGATCTTGACAAACCAGGTGCTGTGTGCATTATGGCCTCTACTGCAGCGCTGGGGTCCAAGTTCTTGCTCGTTTTGGGGAGGAGGATGACTCATGACTCCCATCTGTCCTGAAACAGAAGAAGCCATGCAGATGCAATAGGAAAACCACCGGAACATTGTGGCTGTATCTGAACAATATTATTCCACTCTGTGTGGATATGAGGGTTGGTGTGTATGTTTTTCTTACTTGTGCTCTTGTTACTGTGTCCGTTTGGAAACCCAAAGCAATGCCAAGAGCTTCCTTTGAAATCTGTTTGCAAAAGCAGGCTTTGGATGTTTTGATTTAAGTAAAAATCTGTGTTTTATGTTTCAGTTTATTAGATGTGTTCATATTTTTCTTTAAATGGGACATCTAAAACAGTCCGTCTTTATGAACTCTATAAATTGTTGACTTCTGGTGCTTGCAACACAACTGTTATGCTCACAGATTTCGGTCAGCACTCAAGTATAAAGGTTTTGGCCTGTTAGCCAAAGAGCTGCAGTTTTGAAACCGATTCTGCAACTAAAATGGAGTGAAATCACTGCTCCTTAGTGGCAGCATTTCAGGTTTAAAGTTTTAGAGAGGTCACATGTGAATTTTTGTAGTTTAATTAAATTCAACTTGAGGTTTTTGATTGCTAAGAATTAAATCCTAATTGCTACTGCATACTCACCACAAAACAGCTCCTTCCAGCAAGTTTTTACTGGGACACAGACCATTAACTTTACTGGTAAAATTTCAGCCCTGTGTTGGTGTTTTGTTTTTTTTTATTTATTTATTTATTTTTGTACCCTGAGCTCCAAAAGAATTAGAAAGCTTGAATGATAATGATTTGGGATTTTGCTTTTGATGTAATCAAGCAATCCTGAAAATATCTGCGAAAGGATATGAAAGTGCATTTACATAGCAATTCAAAAATGCTCACTAGTGCTGCAGCAGTTCATGACTTTGACTACGACCGTGAAGAAATGATTGCGCAAGCTTAACCAAGTCCTCCAAGAATGTACAGTTTGATTTCAGATTTGCATAACTGTCAACTTGAAGAGATCATGTTCCCCACTTTCTCCAGCCTTTCATCCCCTCACATGCCAAGGTGGGCTGAGCCATGCAAATTCACAAGGAAATAAATCCAGTGTTGTTTTTCTTTCCTGGGAATAGGGAACAGCTGCATGATTTCCTGGAGGCAATCATTGAACTTCATATAATTTACTTTTGTTCGCTGTACAGATGATGAAAACTGTTAACTAGATCCACACTCCAGGAAGTATTTGGTGGCCCCAACCCACACAGGTTCTATGACGAAAACCTAAACAGGAAAGTTAAACCCACCCCCATGTTTTGCCCCCTTTGGCATCTCGATGGGTCCAGCTCTGGTTTCTGTGAGGTCATCGCTCCTCGAGACTGTGTGTAGTGTGAGTTTTCACCTGCCTAAGTAACCTTTGTGCGTCATTTGGTGAGTGGGTCTGGGGATGACCCCTGTGGGTGGCGGTGTCCATGCCACAGTTTTGTATGTGAGCACCTCTTGTGTAAAAAAAAAGGTCAAGTTATTTCCCAAAGGTTTTAATAATTCAATGTTCAGGTTTAGTTTTGCTGCCATAGCTGCATCCACTTCATCACTCTATCAACACTATGGCATTAGACCTTTATCCAGAATTTCTGTACAAAGTTTTATGAAAATTCATTTAAGATGATTTTTGTTATAGAACCTTCTCCAGAAAAACCATCTTGTGCTAGATTTTACTAAATACGGTTCGAAATTTCAAGATTATGTTGCTAAACTGGGACAAATTTGACACAGTCTAAAATGATGAGATATGTCCTATTCACTTTCCCTAATTGCTAGCAATAAAATTTTGCTTGTGAAAAACTTTCAAATGTCTTTTTAATTTCACGCAAGCTGTCTCCCCTGTATTGAATATAATCAGTAAATGAAATGTGCGCATTTATAAACCACGCAGCCCTTTAAACATGTGCTGAAATTACATTAAAAATGCTTTAAATTTTTTGTGAATAAACAAAAGCATTTTCTGTGTGCTATGAGCAATAATTTATCTAACCAAGGATTTTAACCATGGAAAGTCGTTGCTGACCTGACTTCTAATTTAGGACGTGTATGCAAACAAGCCCTAAATTCTAAAAAAAAAAAAAAAATGTGCAGACCTTAGTGCCTCCGATTGGTGGAACATGGAAGGGAAGTCTTCAGGTTTTCTCTGGTTTAATCTGCAGTAGGAGCTGTACAGGGGGTATTTGCAACGTACAAAAAGCAGAGCAGTCACAATTTGGCTTTGTGCTTTATTGAATGTTTGGAAAGGGTGACCATTCGCCAGTCAAAAGGTTCAAGCAATTAAGAAAAATGTTGTATGAAGTAAAACTGTTTGACATTCTTTTACATAACACTCATGAGTGGATAATACAGATCATATGTCGCAAATTACCCTATCAAACATATATTTTGGACATCCAAAAGCAGATGAACAATATATAATTACTACGACTCTACTTATAATAATAATAATAAGAAAAAGAAGACAATAAAACCCTAATTAGATTCTGAAATCTCAATAAAAATCGCAACATGGCCACCCGTGTCTGCATTTTCTTGCTTCTCCTCTGGCCTTTTTTTTTTTTCTTTTCCTTTTTTTTTATACCTTCATATAAACTTCTACAAACAAGGAACAGCGTCAAAATTATATCAAGTGACAAGGTGCGAGGGAAGTCTTTTCTGCATTTACATACATCGACAAGGTAGGAGGAGTTTCTATCTTCTCCCCGTCCCTCGGCTCACTCAGCTTTTACAAGTTCCCGCATGCAGACTCTAACACACATTGTGAATGGAAGCACCGGGGGAAGATGAGAAGGCCTGTGGGAGCTGCCGTTGCTTAACGGGGAATGAAGAAGCAGGAATGCCCTGACAGTTTGTGGCGGAAATCCTTCCACTCTTTGGCTCCACACAGCAAGAAGAAGTGATTTGCAGTGAGGATACTTGGGGAAAAGGCTGCGAAGGGGGGGGACCTGATTTCTGGACTTTGCGTTAAGACGCAGAAGCATCCATAACTGAAAAATGAGGTGGATCTTCCGAGGGTGGATAACGTGTGTGCTCCTCACCTTTTCCGCACAGGTAAAATACGTTTGTTTTGTTCTGAGTTTTGAGATTGATTTAATTGGTATGCATGCGTAATTGTCCAAATAGCCACAGTTTGGGGGTTTACCACGTTTTATTCCACCACCAAAACTTCCCAAACATCATGAGATTCATTATGGTTTTGTTGTATTGTAGAAACTTTATCACATCACATCATTCACTGGAACGTAACCCCCCCTCCCCTCCGACCCTGGTGGAGAAATATTGAAGTTGGGTTTTGCGCACAAACACCTATTGTAAACTTTTGTGCTTGGATCGAGTCCTATTCTGACAAAAATAGTTCTGGCAACATGTTGTCTATTCACCAGATAGATTATCAGGCACAGAATGCACTCCTGGGAAATATATTTTTTTTCTGCCTTTGTAACTTAAGATGATAGTTTGGGGTTCTTTTCTGGGTTTCTGTCAGCCAAAGTAATATTGATGTTGTTTAATTCATTTTTCAGCACTTAAGCGTTTTAAATTTAGTTCTCTTTCAAAAATAAATGACTAAATATTTTCAATGCTTAACGAGAAGAATAAACATGTTGTCCACTTTGTGTAGTCCAAGCAGCTAACAGCGTCCAGGTGCAGAGGTTTGTAAGATGTGGTTGTAGTGGTGGGACTGCTGGGCTCTATCCCTGCCTGTTACCGTAAAGGAGCTTGGAAATGTCTTGACTGGAACAGATGCTTTTCCATTTTTTTTTTTCTTCTTCATATAATTCTGCTTCTAAAATGTGTTGAAAGTGAACAAGTCTGAGCTGGCACCAGCATCTTTCCCAAGCAGAGATTCATAATGCCAATGGCACAGGAGGAGAAAAACAAGGTTTTCATAAGCTGTGAAATCACCAAACATCAAGCGGATGCCTGGAAAAGGAGTCAGAACGGGGAAGGGTAAAAATATTTTCCGGCAATGCTTTAAAATGACAAGGCAAACCTTTTGGCTCTTATTTTGGTTCTCACAGTGGTCTTGCCATTACTGGCTCACAACATCCCCCTAGAATTCCCCGTCACGTAGTCGCAGGTTTTCAACCACTTCTACCCAGTTCATTCCAAATTCGTCTCAAACCGTCTGTAAGATATTGGGCAATGGGCAATGACTTCAAGATGTTCAGAGCTTCGGATACAAAAACAATAAATCATGGAAATTCTGCACATTGGTGGAATTGTTTAGTTGCTTGCCCACAAAAATTCTTTGTTTTTATCGAAAACCCTCCATTGGTACTGGCGATAATGTTCCGAGTTTCTCCTTCAGTACAAACAGCAGCAAAGTGTCACTTCTACCCTGATGACTGATTCCATTTCTTTTATCGTTATCCCTCTAAACATTTTCCCCACCAGTTTTAGCTACTATGAAATCTCCAGACAGTCCATCTGTTCCTTCACCTACACACTGATGAGTGTCACACCTGAGCCCCATCTTAAGCAATCAGTGAGTTGCATCAGACCTGCACATTCTAACTTGATTTGATGGAAAGGAACTAAAGCGTTGGGGTTTGCATGTTCTTTTCTTGCATTCAGCTGTACAACATGAAGCAATACTTGCTTTGACAATAGAAGCTTTTGTAAAAAAAAAAAAAAAAAGGAAATTTTAGATGTTTTTGGCAAGCCTATAATAAAAACTTGTCAGTTTCAGCAGAAAGGCACTAGGAAAGACTAGAGTCTTAGAAACTTGTCAGTTTTGTGGTCTTTTGCTTGAGCTCACATGAATTCTATGACTTGTACCACTTACAGGTTATTATTTATTTTAACTTTGCTATTTTTCTCACCGATCAAGGGTTGTTTTCTCAGAAAATCACCTCCTGCTCTTGTTTATTAACCCTGTAGAAAGTATTGATTTTCCTGTATCATCTACTTTTGCCTGTGATTGTTTTTTAGTAACTTTAAATGCAGTTTAATCCCAGATGGAATCACCACCCACAGATTCAGTTGTTGTGCAATATTGCTTTTACGGCACATTATCAGTAAAAACCCCCAGAGCCCTAAAAGGCACACCGTGCATCTCTTGGCTCTGTGCCTGGTAGCTGCTATGACCGTTATGCAAATTCTCCCCGTCCTCTGGAGGCAAATGGATCGCAGCCTGACTCACAACTGTGTTTGACGGGATTACACGAGCAGTAAAAGATGTTTTGAAAGATAAGCAAACTAGTTAGGAAAAAGTTGATGGAAATGGGGGGTTTACTGAACGTGACGGTGGAGACTGAACTCTGAATGCCTCTTTGTTCTTTTTTTTCCCACTTCATTTAGGACTGTCTAATTTTAATCCTTCTCATTTGACTATTTCCCCCTTTCCGTTCTTCCCATATTTTATTTCTACAAAAAACCCAAAAAACATTCATTTGTAATGATAGATTTGAGGACATACGGCAAATAAAGTTAGGTTTGTGGTCAGAGATTCCATTTTCACCATTATGACAACCTATAATCTTATAGGGTGGGTCAGCTGTTTTTCTTTTACATTTATATTTAGTTAGTCAAAACACATTGCCACACATAGCCAAGATCCTCTACTTACATATCGGACTAACGAAAACACAGTTCCGAACATCTCACTTCCTGTGGATCCTGGACTAGATGTAGAGACTAAAACTGGATGGATGGATGGATAGGTGGATGGATGGAAATAACAATTCAGTTTACTGCAGCACATGGTCTTTATTAGCTCTGTGGTGCGAGCTATGAGTGCTGTTCATCATTATCCCTTTGGTTAGAATATAAAACAAAGGTTGGCCGCTGTGTTCGTCTGAGAGGAGGTTGTTAAATGTGAGCCAGTGTTCTTGTTGAGCCACCGTCGCCTGAGGCTGCACAGACAGACATGGAGACTAAACACTGTTTAACATAGAGGTGTGGTAGAGAAAAACTTATAGAAGATGTAAAAAGTTTTTTATTCATTCTTAGAAAAACCAAATATCACGCTGCTGTTGTGTCTTTACTTGATTAAAGTGTCTGATGATTGAATGTGCTCTAATGCAGGGGAATTTAACCAGGTTTTAAGACATTTTGAAACTTTTGCTGAGTTAATATGTTCATTTGTAATACAGCCTATGTGCAACGGAAATGTTTAGTATTTTCCTCACACAGATTTCTTCTCTTTTTTTCTTTCTTCTCGCACCTAAATGTTGACTTTATGTAAAAAAGTAAAATCTGGCTTAAACGCAGCATTTTAGATCAAAAATAAAAATTTCACCAGTCAGACATGGTGGTTGTGGTGTGATGGCCTGGGACCACCTGGATAACTTTCCATAATTAAGGGAATAACAAAAATTCAAAAGCAAACTAAAAAACAAAATTACTAAAAAAAAAAAAAGTGTGATAAAGTGGCCTAGTCAAAGTCTGGACATGCATTTGATAGAGATGCCGTGACCTTAAAATGGTCAAATATTATTACTGCAGCCAAATTTGGCGCTATCAGACATAAATGCAATCATCATTTGAAAACTACTTTTTTTATTCACTTAAGCTGTTTTTGTCAGATATTAAAATTTGTTTGAACACCTGGAACATTTAAGCCAGACAAAAAAGAAAAACAGGAGAAATCTGCCAGGAAAAAAATAGCATCAGACATGCCAGCCGTGCCAAGCACAATCAATATAAATAACAGTAAATAAACCAAAAATTCAGTTACGTTACAATCATACTTTTATATGTAAATTAGTTAATGATGTTGTAAAAACTACAATTATTCATTAAAATGTAACGGTTTTAATGGATAATATGTAATTCTTAATTTCCCTAATATTACCTGTGTGGTAAATTGAAGTTCTGTACAGCCCCAGCCTGTATTTACAGTGCAAACCACAGCTGCATATTTTCATGGGAAATTTAAATTGAAAACAGTATAACGAGAACCTGAAGACAGTTGGTCACAGTTCAAAGTGCAGTCAGTCCCATAGGTTATATTTTTCTACCTTTTATATATAGAGTTTGTGGCTTTGGCATCACCTCTGTCATAACAGCCAGATTCTCTAATTCAGCAGTGTGGTGAGGAGTTCACAAGCCACAGGTTTGGAGAGATGCGAGGGTGTGTGCAGCATGTGTGTTGGACTAAGTGCCGTACTTTTGCAGCATTTTGCAAGAGTTTGAGCACCGTCTAATTAGAGCTTCATTTGCTGCTTTAGAGGTTAAATGTAGCTCTGGTAAGGTTTTCTGAGAGGGTGTAAAATTCCTGAGCATGTTTTGGAAATAGCCCAACAATCCTCATAGATCTCAAAATCCATTTTTTTTTTTTTTTTTTTTTGAGATTTACGAGTTGGTGGAAATATTGGAAAAAGATCTCAAAAATTATAAACCAGTCATATAGATTTATAAGCCTCATCCGCCCTGTACAAATGCAGTAAAATAATATCATTTTTCTTTCAGGATGCAATCTCCAAATCGGCCCAGTGCAGAGAAAGTCACTACTTCAACGGCTCCACGTGTTGCAAAAAGTGTCCACCAGGTAACAAGAAGTTCATGTATGCACACATAGTAATAAGGCACCTAAAAGTGGAGGGTGGTGTTCATATGGTTTTCTCAATGGAATCAGCAGGAAGCAAAGTTCTTTTTTTATTATTATTTGCAAAGTCATTTCAAAAGAGGAAGGATGTTTAAAAAAGCAACATTTGGCTGAAAATAGCTTCGACAAATGTTCTCACAAGCAGTCACACACAGATTGTAGCTGGATTTTAATGCTAAAAGTAGCAACTACAAAAAAAACAGAGGAAAGAAGTTCTAAATTTCATACATATCCAAGTTATTTTCCCCCTGTAGCTTTTAGGTTCTTACTGTAGTCATATATGTGTAGTTTTCATCTTATCTGTGTCCGTTTGGCTGCCTTTTCTCTAGGTCAGCGTGTGTTTTCTTACTGCAATGAATCCCAAGACACCGTATGCGTAGACTGCAGTCGAGATACCTATCAGCCTGGCTGGACGGCAGACACGAACTGTATCAAGAAGAAGTTCTGCGATGAGGGTCAGCATCTGCGGCTTTTTACAGAAAACAAACAAACAAGCAAAAAAAAAAGTCAAGATCCTGAAGAAAGTGTCTGTGTCTTTACTAACCTGCTCACTTCTTTGATCTGTAGGGAAGGGATTTATGAAGAGAAATGCTCATAGTGAAGACTTGAAGAGAGAAGAACAGTGTCAATGCAAGCCTGGTTTCCAGTGTTCGCTCATCAACTGCGAATTCTGTGAGAAGATACCCACCTGTGGGCCTGGTTCCGGACTGGAGGAAGAAGCTGGTGAGACAGTTTAACAGAAAACACATCCATGCATGTCAAGCTATTACGGATGGCTGTACAACACTGATATATTGTGATCATGAATGTGTGTGTAAATTTTTTTTTTTTTTTTTTCTTCACCAGCTTCAAAAAATGGAAGGAAAACTTGTGTTGCATGCAAGAACGGCTTCTACTCTGCTAAGGAAGATCAGGAACAATGCAAAGAGTGGACCAAGTAAGGAATTCCCTGGAATACCGTGACATTCTGTGGACAATAAATGCACTGGTGCAGCTCTCTGTACCATTAGCTATTAGAATCATCAACCTCTGTCCAGATCTGAGTTTCTCTTGTAATTTCACCTTCTCTGTGTAGCCAATTGCCCCAGATCCAACCTTGAAATCTTTTTGTTCTTCACTTGATGACAGACGCATCTCGTTGCATATCTAGTAGTAAAAACATCCTATAGTTTTCCTTTAGATTTATATCTATGAAAAATGTGCTTGATGTGACTTTTACGTGTATTTCTACAAGCATTTTACAAACATATTCTGCATATTTTGACCTAATATTTTAAAGTGTGGCAAGTATGTTTACAGTGCATTTAGCTAAAAATTAATTAATTAATTAATTAATTTTTTTTTCTTCTTTTCCCAGATGTAAGGCTGAGGGCAAGAGTGAGACTCAACCAGGCAGCGCTCAGGCCGATGCAGAGTGTGGACCACCTGTCTTTGGTAAGGCAGCCACTGCAGGCTGTCACCATGCAGTTTACTTTGTGCTTAACAAATGAATATTTCTGTCACTTTTAAAGTTTAAATTCGCAAAGGATTTTGAAGACATGTGTTTTGGACATGTTTGATTGTTTTTTTATGTGTACTAAATAACAAGATGCAGACCACCAAAGCAAACTCATATATCTGTCATTACAGGTTCCTGGTTTATAGTTTCATTGCTGTCAGTGATTACTGTTCTGTGTCTCCTCATTCTGCTGCTTTTCTGTTACAAGGACAAACTCAAGTTACTTTCTGGTAAGTTAAAATTCATTTGTAAATTCCTTGATCATTTCTTCTTGACTTATGCTTAATTCTTTTCTCGGTGTTGACCATGTTCATTCAGAATTTGCATGTGACAAACAAAAGCACATTTCTGCTCAGCAGTTTAATATGTAACACTGTATGTTGTCTTATATATTTTTAGTTAATCTCCGATCCTGTGTCCAGAATCTGAAGAGGAGCAGGATACAACAGGTAACTAGTATTTAATCTTTTTTTTACATTTTTCTCACACACTTTTGAATGTCTATGTGCTGGACATAATTCTAAAGTGAAAGGAAATGATACTTGCTCTTCAGATTCTCAATAGAATTCATGCCTATGCTTTGACTAGACCATTTTAACACATGGATAGATTTCTACCACACATGCTCAATACAAATGCTTGAAACACTCATGTAGGACTTTCCCACCAAATTACAATTTAGGGCTACTTTACATTGTTTGCTTACTTAAAACCTCAATAAAATACATTGAAAATACTTCAAGCATGAAAAAGAAGCACACAAAGTTTTGACATACACTACTTTTTCTAAAGAATTAGACTTGATTTCAGTTTCATCTTTCACTTTTTGTTTTACTCTAGGAGACGTTGGCCCCTCTTTACCGCAGTGGAGCTGAAGGAGGAGGAATACCAGAAGTCGTTGGCTCCAAATGTGCACCGTGTGAGATGACCAAACTCATCTGCCAGGCTTCTCACAATCCTGAGTTTGACCCCCCATCCACCTTCTCAGCGTCTGTTCCCTGCGTCAGGATCTCTCTGCCCTTCACAGAGGGAATGGCAGAAAAAGAAGGGGCTAGGGATAAGATGGTGACCGAGACCGAGAGCCAGGGTTCCGGAGAACCAGAGGAACTGTCAGAGGAGGAGGTTGTTAATGCGTCTCCACTTTTGGCAGGTTCCTGTGTGTGCGTCAGTCTTGTTCGCGAGCCACTCGAAGTGGGAGAGAATGAAGACTGTAGCCAGGCGGTTATTCCAGGGACATCGGGAACATGCTCATGCGGGGGCCTTGAAGGTAAACGGGATGGAGAGGAAAACAGAAAAGAGGATAAAAGGGACAATCGAATACCTGAGGAAAGGGTCGACCAGGAAAAGACGGGCTCATCCATGAGTGAGATGTGTGTTAGATCACTTGTCTCAGTTTGTCCTCCACTCGTCCACTCCTCCTCTCCAGCTCCTCCATCCAATCTCCTTCCTGAACTCTGCTTGCCGTTGTCCCAGGCTCTGGTGACGCCGCAACTAGGGTTCTCCCTGTCTGACAAGTCCCTAATAAAGCAGGACGAATTATATAGACTGGCAAGCACAGAATCTGACTCAACTAGAAACAATGCAGCCTCCGCTATGACCCTGGTCAGTGCTGTGATGATGTCCACATCTGCTGGAGAACTGTACCTGGACAAGCCCCAAGAGGCCTCCAGACCGGAGCCAGGGCAGGGAGGTTCCTGCGGGACCAGCAGGGAGAACAAGATCTCTTTGGAGGAGTCGGAACTGGAGTGCTCGCCTGAGAGTCTCCACAGTGAGCTGGCTGAACCGACTCCTACCTCAGGTACGAAATACACCAGGGAATAGTTTTTTGGCAGGGCCTTTTTTTTAAAAAAAACAAAAAAACTCTTTTTGGTAAGTTAAGAATGATTATGAAATATGTCATTGTGTGATACATTTAATTGCACCTGTACAATGTGAGGACAATATTTGATTGTGATATTCTTGTTGAAAATAGCTATGATGATATTGATCTTGATTAGCTCACTTTATTCTGACACTTTTTTTTTACCATTCTCCACTGCCCTCACAGGGTCTGTGAAAACTTTAATATTGAAATTTGCAGCCGTTAAGCATATACCACAGGTGTGCTCATTGGGGCCTGCCCATAGCAATGCATAAGGAGAGCAGTACTGACTTGCGAAGCAAGTCAGTACTGCCTCCATGCATTGCATGGCAGGCACCTATTATTCTACACCCAATAGAATGTCTCTTTATTTATATCTTTATAGATTTATTTTTCTTCCATCACCGTTAATGCGGCTCGTACCGCTGCGTGCACCCCC
This sequence comes from Xiphophorus hellerii, assembly GCF_003331165.1. Classification (NCBI taxonomy): domain Eukaryota; kingdom Metazoa; phylum Chordata; class Actinopteri; order Cyprinodontiformes; family Poeciliidae; genus Xiphophorus; species Xiphophorus hellerii. The sequence goes on from NC_045692.1 coordinate 10,548,238, forward strand.
ACAAAAGTGGTATCAAAACGTGCGGCTCGATGCCGAGAAGGGAGCTATTATTTTTATAAGGAATCGGACTTACAATGGCGACGTAAAAAGCGTCAAACGAGCAAAATTTCCAACTGCCGAAACGCAGAGCCTAACTGACACCAACTGCCGCTTTTTTAGAGTGAGAAATGAAGAGAATTTTTGACCCCAAACTAATTTTGAGATCGCCCTCACGCCCACAAATATTGCCCAATTGGTATCAAACTCGGTCATGACATCGATACGCCTGCCTGCTCCGGTAAAATGTTTTCGAAATTTCTCTAGGGCTTACGGTTTTCTGTCAAGGTGCTTCAGAGCGAAATCAAGCGCCAGGATAACTGACGCTCTCCCAGATTCACTTCCATGTATTTCTGAAAAATTTCTGAGCTCTGCATGCACCATTTTTGTCTCATCACTGCAATTACAGTGAGTGAGCTACAAATATGAATCGTGGAACTATGGGAGAAGACAAATAGCCCTTTCATATGCTTCAAACGGTTTTCCAATACGTCTCTCGGTTCCTGAACGGCAAGGAGTTGTTCAGGCTGCTTTTTCCATGTAAACCAATGGGGTGTCTCACAAAGATAGAAATCTTTTTCCACCTCTCTGTGTCACACACACATGACAGTTAGCAGAGGATTGGTAACCACAGCAATGGAACACAGGAGGGGATTGGCTGCTGGTTAGGACTACAAATACGCATCACTGTAGTTCTAATCAACACTCAGTTAAAACAGAGGGCTGAGCTGCCATTTAGAGCAATTGGCTGTTTTGGCCAGTAAATAACGGATTTAACCCAAACACTGTTAGACATTTTAATTAGTGTGGTCATTTAATATGAAGCTTATGTTTTTTTTCAAAATAAAAGCCTCAATATTCCCCTCAGGTTAATGCACCGCCGTAGGCGGTGCAATAATATTAGCATGCATTATATTTTTCTCTCAGGTTAGGGAACTACCTTGCGCAGCAAGGCAGCTCATTAGCATTAGCCTTTTGCCTTAAATAAGCTATTAACTATTTTCTTACTTATTAGCCATGTTTAATATACTGAGTGGAGTAAGTCAATTACAGACAACATTCTAATGATATGCCACTGCTTCAAACAGTTACAATTCTGTCTCTCCCTCTCTGTCTCACTCACATGACAGCTGAACTGCTCTTTAGAACTACAATGACTGAAGGTTAGAACTACAACATGGCGGACACTGAGTGCCTACAAAAGAGGTCTGAGCTGAATGTCAGAACTACAACATGGTGGAACTGTCAGTTACTACAGAGGAGGACTGAGCTGGCCTTTAGAACTACTTGTGTTTTGGGCTTTTTATAACTGATTTTACCCAACCATTGTTACACATGGGATTAGTGTGGCAATTTAAAATGAAGCTTACTGAAAATTTCAAAATAAAAGCCTTGAATATTTTTACATCATGTAGTTGCTCTTTTTGGCTTTATTTGACTTTTTCATCCAAAGCACTGTTACACATGGGATTAGTGTGGCAATTTAAAATTAAGCTTAACAAAAATTTCAAAATAAAAGCCTTGACAATTTTTACATCAGATAATTGCTCTTTTGAGCATTATATAACTGATTTAACCCAGCAATTGTTACACATGGGATTAGTTTGGCACTTTGAAATGAAGCTTAACAAAAATTTCAAAATAAAAGCCTTGAGAAATTTTACATTAGGTAATTGCTCTTTTGAGCAATAAATAACTGATTTAACCCAATGACTATTAGACATGGGATTAGTTTGGACCTTTGAGATTAAGCTTAACAAAAATTTCAAAATAAAAGCCTCATCATGCCCCTGAGGTTAGTGCACCGCCGTAGGCGGTGCAATAATATTATTCTGCATTATCTTTTTCTCTCAGGTTAGGGAACTGCCTTGCACAGCAAGGCAGTTCATTAGCATTAGCATTTTAGCTTAAATAAGCTATTAGCTATTTATTTGACTTATTAGCCATGTTTTTTCTACTGAATGGAGTAATACCATTATAGAAAACATCCTTGTGATGTCCCACATGCTAGTGACAGCAATCATGCTAACATTAGCATTTTTGCTAATTTTAGCTGATACACTTACTTTATCATACTGAATGGTGCAAGTGAATGTTAGTCAACAGTCTTGTCAATCTCCTCATACTATTGCAGCTTTCTCTAGCATTGATGCTAATTTCTAGCATCAGAACGCTGGGTCCAAACCGACGGGCACACTTTGGCAGGCCCCGGTTAAATTTCTTCAGGAATTTTCTAGTTAAATTTAAAATCTCTCCAATTGGCAAAATATACTGTCCATATGCAGCATAAGAATGTCCAATGTTTTTTTTATGCAGTCCTCTTTGTAATGGACAGACTACATACAGTACAGACCAAAAGTTTGGACACACAGTTGTGTCCAAACTTTTGGTCTGCACTGTATATTGTCAGAAAAAAATCTCTTCATAGTTTCTGTTGGGTCTCAAAAACTCTTAAACCTGGGCCTGTCACGATAACAAATTTTGCTGGACGATAAATTGTCCCAGGAGTTATTGTGGTAAATGGTAATATTGGTGTTTGTAGACCATTTTTTGGTGATGGCAAGAGCACGTTCTCACAGATCAATAAACTTAAAATTCTAGTAAACATTTAACACTGGAACTGGTAGACACTTTAAATATACGAAAAAATGAACAACACAAAAGAAACTTGGTAATTGGAGTTTCTTTGTGGGGGGGGGATGAAAATAAAAAAAATCTTGCTTATAAATTGTTCTTCATGTCAATGTCTTTTTATGCCATTTTTTTTGGCATGACAACAGAGCATTTCACCAGCTGGCTTGAAGCCACCTTCAAATAACTCTTACTGAGCTGCTGTAATACAGTAAAAACATTGAAAAAGGAAAAAAAAGCACTCAGAGGATAAAGTTCCTGAATTTAAAACAAAATGATCTTGAAAAAGTTGTTCAAAAGTGTTTAATGTAACTTTCTAAAGTGCTGCTAATACCGAGGGAAACATTAATATCCAGATAGTAAATCAGTAACTGTCTGATAAGTGCACTGTTCAGGTCAGACTGGCACGTTGTTAGTTGAGCCTTTTACAGTGAAGCAGCCATCAGCGGTTTGGTGTCGGAACAGCAATCAGAGCTCCGACTGTTTCCAAGAAGCATGTTTTATTAAAGCCGGTTCTGATATTTGGGCTCTGATTTGTGGGGAGGGCGGGACCACACAGGGAGCAGGAAAAAGATATGTGTGTGTGTTTGATGCGTTTGAGAACCACCAGAACCACACTGGAGCAAACACCGCTCGGTGTGTGTTTCTGTGTGCATCTACAGCACAAAAGCTCCTGTTTACCCAGAGTTCCATAGGGTTGCGCAAAGTGACCACAGCTTTAATTGAAGCAAGATGTGCACAGCTTGAGTAATACGTTTATAACCTTACCCTCCCAACATGCAAACACCATCCCTTTTTTTTTCTTTTTTTTTGACTCTCACTGGTGACTCTGTTTTAATTACATGCCCACTGACCAACATGAGTTCCCATCATGCTGTAATGACAGCTGATTAGATACCACTTCCCATGCATGCTATTTAAAGGTTAAGGAGAAGGCAGCGGTTTTACCTGGGCACTTGAAATAGTTTTTAACCAAATAATAAACAGAAAGATGTTGTCCAGAGTTTCGCCTCTATTGTTTTTCTACAGCTTAAAGTTACTCTTGAGATAAAATATAGCTGCTGCACTTGTTCACAATCTATAAAATAAAATAACAAAAAAAAGCACATTTAGGAAAGTATAAATCACAAGAAGCCCGTGAGATTCCACTGAGCTTTGTTTGGAAAGCTGTGGTTGAATGACACTTTTTTCTCAGACTGGTATTCCGGGAAAGGACTCTGAGACAGGGAACACAGAGGCACTCTCTCTACATGAGGGACTGACGGTGTTTGTCTTCTAAACTTTTATATGTCTAGGTGTTCTGTTAAGTTTACCCTACGAGGGTATAAACACACTACTTAGAGTGATTTTCCTGATATTTGCTCTGATTCTGTGTGTGCGTGCGTGCGGGCGTGTGTGTGTGTGTGTCTAGATCGGAACAGATGAGACGTGACTTGTGAGTCACGGTGGGTTGGCTGGAAAGTCAGACAGGAGGCGGGACAAAATAGGAAGCAGGGGATCAATGTGGAGAAATGTGACTTAAGCAACAAAAATGCCCAATTATCTGCTAATTTACATAATAGGCTTATGGAAAAATGTGCACCAGGTTGAACAATTGATTGTTACACTCAAAGCAGAACTTCTGCCATTGAATTAAACATAAACTGGCCTAAATGGCAACAACATTTTGACTTTTTACTAAATCCTTAAACTTTTCTGACATTCCTGATGTTCATGTCTGGATTTTCTTAAAGTGAGACTTTCTGTGGACTGTAAATTGGCTGGAAGGAAATGACACAGCAGCCAATGGCCTCTTTGTGGCCATCTTGCATTGTCATTGAACCCACTCTGCCACTGGGCTATGGGTCTTAGTCACATAGGATTAGCCAACATATGTTCACTTTGCTTCAAAATCTATCGCTTTGTGTCATGAATGAAGCTCAAAATCTTACATAACACCACAAAATGTCTGTTTTATATTTTTTTTCCAGCACTTGACATGAAAATTGTTTTTCAACTTGTCGTAAACCCAACCATTTCCTCTGCTCCTCACTGTTCAGGTCTTGTTTCTGGCAGCCACAACACCACCTTCATCTCCAGCGGTCAGGTGATGAACGTCACCGGTGACGTCATCGTCGTCTACGTCAGCCAGACGTCTCAGAGCAGCGACGAGGGCGGGCCGGACGGCGCCTTCGGGAGCCCCGTGCAGGAAGAAGCCAACGAGACAGCCCCGTTTTTCCAGAGCTGCCTTAGGTCCCCGGGGGACTCCATTTCCCATAGCACCTTGCGAGAACAGACTCTGCCAGTGCAAGAAATGATACTGGGAAAGTGAAGGGTGATGAGCAGCGGTCCGAAGAGTGATCATCTCTACAACCTTAAGGTCTATCGCAATTATGTAATGGGTTTATTGTTAAAATAACACCAAATAAAAACAAAGTTTGGTTTTCTTAAGTTTTACATACATTTCATCTCACATTGTTTCCAGACCTTCTTAGTTGGAAACAATTTTCTTTCCAGACAGTGATGTGTAATTTTCTAGGGAACTGAGTTCATTCTGGGGAAAAAAAAAAAGAAAAAAAAAGATTTTTTTGTTGCATGGAAATTTCGGCTGGATCTCGACACTAATAGTTAATACATATCTAATTTCTCACTTTTCATCCTCCACACTTATGTCTTCAAACTCTTCTCTAAGTTTGACATCTGGATGATTTAAGAGCTTCCTCACGTAACAAAACATCCACCATGTGGAAATTATTTTCAATGGGTTTTTTTTGTTGTTTTTTTTTATGATTGAAACTGTGCTCTGTTAGCCACACTTGGACCTGGCAGAACACAGAGTCTGTACAAAGATGATGATGATGATGAATTTTAAGCATTTCACTGAGTGAAGCTCGCAGAAGCTATATTTTTTGCATTATGAAAACGCATCAAGTTCTGATATGACAACTGTTTAATCTGTACAGAGACTTTGTTTGTTGTCTTCTTATTGCGCCCGATGTGCAATTTGTGTCTAAGAGAAAAATGCTATGCATTTGATAAGCTATCTTATTGCTGGATTGTTTTTATTTTGCAAATTTTAATGAAGAAAATCAAAATGTTTCAAGAATGTTTTTCTAAAGGTAAGTTCTTAATGCTCTTTGTCCGAAATTTCAGAAGTGATAGATGATTGTATATATTCTAAAGAAGCATTATCTATTTGTGAAAGAAGCATGAGTTTTCCTTTGTTGGATTTTCGGTGAGGAGGATGTGTTTGATCATGTGGTGCAACTGAGGCAGAATGCAAACAATCTTAGCGGCCCCTGAAAAAGCTTTTAGTTTCTAAATATCGTTTTGGCTCCTGTTATAATGCAGTTCTTGTCAAACATGATGTTTTTTACTTAAAGAATATGTAAAGCATCTATAAAATTTGTCAATATTTAATATGGTGTTTTACTGTTGTTAAGCCTTATGCTTTCATCATTTAACACTTACACTGATTGGGAAGTCTGATGTTTCTTTTATTTTTTACATTTTTGTGTGCCATATGTTATGTATATGGGTGCTTAATTAATGTGGAAATCATAATTGTGTTTACAAAAGCTCTTTTGTATTATTTACCTGGGTACTTTACTGTTTCAGGCCCCTTCAGGACCAAATGTGGCAAAGTCATTGCTGAAATATAATTTTATTGCCACAGTCATTGTTTCTGTTTTTCTTCTTTTTTTTTTTTTCTTTTTAAATCTTCTCACATTGTCACATCTTTGCATAAAAAAAGGTCCAGATTAAAACAATGATCCTGAAGACTGCTTCACTTTCAGAACTGTCAAAAATTGCATCCAAACTGGGATCTTGTCACCCGCCAACAGAAACGTCAGCTACTGTTCTTCTGTGCCCTCTAAAACAACCGAGTGGGATGGGCAAAGCGTGTCGACATTTGGCTTGAAAGAGCCTGTGTCTTCTGGAAAAGACTGAAGGAAAACCTTTGAAGAAAACAAAACTAAGCTTTGCTATTGTCTTGCTGGGTTCACTGCACTGATCAAGCACAACCTCTCCATGTGTACGCAGCTTTTAACAAATCATGTACATATCAATCAACTCTGATGCAATGGATAAATGAAAGACTATTTTGATTAAAATTAAATATGTTTCAAAATTAAAGTCTGAGTCTTTTTTCTTTTCATAGATGGCAGCCATCCGGCATTCTGTGGTCTCTCTCTGTCAACTTTCCTATTTCGGGATGGACAAATTACAATGAAAGAGTCCTTCTCCCGATGATCTATAATCGCTATGAAGCAAGACTAATTACATATGTGGCAAGGTCCCTTTGTGTTTGTCCCAGCGCTGACAGACAGACAGCCTTTCATCAAGCCAGGGGATGGCGAGCAGCTGTGAGGAGAAACTGCTCGAGCAGTCAGACCAGCTAGCGTCAAAGGGAGACCACATGAGAGGAGCTGGCAGAGCTCAGTTAGGCCTGGTTTGGGTCAGCAGGGGTATGTTTATATATGCGTGTGTGTGTGTGCGAGTGAGTGTGGATCTCTGCTTATTTATATGGTTGCTGGAGAAAACAGGAAGTTATGACTAGCTTTCACATAGTTTACACGAGACATGGTTGGCCAGGCAGGACAGAGCTCGTCTTTACAGTTAAAAGGAGATTTTCTTTTTTCAGCTTTAAATGAGCGAGAAAACTCTGACTGCATTTATACGTGTAGGTGTTAAATGTAGAAAGTTGCTTCAGTGTACCCCCTGGTGGCGATTTTATGAGGATGAGGATTTCAAGGGGTAAAAAGTTTTAGGACACAAACACGTGTTTGTAATTTGTTTCAGAAGCAGATTAAAACAAACAAAAAAAAGATTTCCTCCTAAACTGCTGAGTAAAGCACACCAGTACTCATATTCACATATACAAATATAAGCCAAAACCTTCCTGCCAATTACATGAATGCAGAATTTGTAGACAATTGTCCAGCCTGCAAGTTCCACAACTTTATCTCTGGGCTGTCTGGTGTGTTATTTGGTTATTTGGTCCCGTAATACACTGAAAAAATGAGAATTGAGGGGTCTTTGAATTTGCACAAACAAAATAAGCTAATACTACACAAGACAGTCATGTTTCTTGTATTTACACAATTGAATAAAGGACCATTTACTTAATTACCAACAATAATGAAACTACTAATTTTTCTTATGTTGATTTAACGTGACCCCTTCTGACCCCTCTATGGGACAAGGCTGTAGAGAAAATGGATGGATGATTTAATGTGATTAAATTAGTTTACTAAAACCATTGTAATCATGTTTTATCATCACCAGAAATGATGCAATATATCAAAAGATAATAATTAAATATGATTGGAAAATGATAAGAGTGGTCTTTGAATCTTAACCAATAAGAAGCCAAACAAGATCATTTTAAAGATATCACGATTGCCGTGCAGTTTCTTCTGACTATTCAGCCACAAGAACGCAAGACAAATCTTTGGAAGCACACCGATTAGGTAAGTGATCTAAATATTATTTTTTTGTAGTTGGGAATGAGTTTGAGTTGAGTTTAAGAGAATTACCACCATACCACTTGAGTCAAAGTTCTTGTCTCAGCTGGATCTCCATTTTGACAACCTGATGAAGCTTTTCAAAAGAAGAGGAGGACAGCTTGGAGAAATCCTAAGACAAATTGTTGCACAAATGGATGATGTAAGTGATATAGCCATAACACAACTAGCAATCTTTTTGGATAAACTTTTTTTTTTTTAATGTAGAAAATTTAATTTTTTCTTGTGTTAAATGTTCTCACCTTGTACTTTTACACCTGCTTGTTTTCACTGTGCTGTACTTTAACTTTATTAGTTTGTCTGTCTTCACTATAAAAACATTTGTGTACAGTAAATTATTAAACTTCAAGCACAAGGCTTGAAAAACAGATTCTAAAAAAAAAGTCTATAAAGTCATCTTTATCTCTAAGTAGATGGATTTAAAACCATTGCTATATATAGATGGATCTAGATACAGCTAAGTCTAGAGAAAGAGAGATTAACTTGCCATCTCTTCACATAGGGTGTGGATGAAGCTGCCATTGAAGAGGCTATTGGAGCCACCACTATTGGCGTTTTTCATCTGAAAGACTAGGATTCAGCAGATGAAGACACCAGGGTTATTCTTGAAGGCATCAGAGTGGTGTCCAATTTGGATAGTGTGCCAATAGCTGTTGTAATGCTTTTTGGTCTGATATATGGACTGAACCTGGCCAACGGTGCTGACCTTCGCTACACTTTTGACTTGTTACCGAAGATAGTGATGGAACTGGTTGGAGGTAAACTGTCCAACAAGGCATTATCCCTTAAAAAACGCCTCTATGAGTGAGTAAATGGACATTTTCAAACTCTTTATTTAGTAATGTTCTATTGTTCAGTTTTTGTGTTTTTTTTATTGTTGTATTCCTCATTGCAGGACACAAATTTATTTGTTATTTTTTACACATTTATTTAAACTGTCACTATGATATTACATAGTAAACAGTAAAACATGAGATGGATAATCTAAAAAAAATTAAGCTGTCTTATACTGACATGACAGTAGCAGTTTTAACAAATATGTAAAAGAAATTTGCTATAAAAGTTACATTCGGCAGCATGTGCACGTTACATGTTCAATAAAGTTGACAGAAATCTGTCATAAACTTGACACATCTGTCATGAACATGAAGGAGTCTTTTTGAATATCTATGACTGTTATGAATCTGCTTTAAAAGTGCCAACTTTGTATTATTTTGTAATGACACTTTAATGCAAAGTTGGCACATTTATTGCAATTTTTGGAACAACTTTGCATTAAAAGTATTATTATTTACCGAATGACACTTCGTAACAACATTAATAGACATTCATAAAGACTCCCTTATGTTCATGACAGATGGTATGTCAAGTTTATGATGGTGTCATGTCAGTCTTGTGCACACCCATCAAATGAAGTGTTACCCAGATTTCTTCAAACTGCTTTTGAACATTTATTAACATGACATTAATGCAGCAGTAAGTCACTTTTATAGCATTTTTTTTACATATTTGTTAAAACTATCAGTATGTTATGTCTGTATAAGACGAGGTTCAATTTTTTTCATCGAGTATCTGTCTCATGTTTTACTGTTTGATATGTAATAACAGTGATAGTCTAAACAAATATTTAAAAATACATTTTTTTAAAGGGAACATACTACAGCTTAAATGTTGACCTTTAACATATTTCTATAAAAGAGAAAATGATTTAGAAAAGTGTCAGATTTTGATCAACTTTTTTAAACATGTAACTTGTACATGTTGCCAAATGTAACTTTGATAGCAAATGTATTTTACATATGTCACGTCAGTCTTATGCGCAACCCGTCAAACAGTGTTACCGAAATCTGACATACTTTTCTATATAATCTTGTACATCTTTAGAAAAAAAATGCTCCAGATTAACCTTTAAATCTAACCCTTTAATAAGTGAAACAGTCTACCAATGGAACAATTACTTTTAATCAACATTAAGAGACCATTGAATTACAACAAGCTCCTTTTATACAGAGATTAAATTGGGCACAGGTGGACTCTATTTACGTTCTTATAATTTATAGTTAGGCTACTTTTGAAGGTAACGGGCTTTGGAGGAATCAGGATAAAGCTGAAAAAAACGTACACCACACTTTTTAGATTTTTGTTGGTAAAATTGCTTCATTTTTCTTACAACTTATAAAATTGTGCAATTATTTGTTTATCTTTTTTATAATATCACAAGAAAATTCATTGAGGATTGTGACAAAATGCAAAAATCGTAAAGTGATACCCTCGCAGCACCACTTTGGACTTTCACTAAGCACTTCCTTCTCATATTGTAAAGACATTGAGGAGTACACCCAAGTGGGAGAACCCCACTTTTGGCTAATGTTCTACATTTGGAACGTAATGCTACACTTTTCGGGACTGAATGTGATGTTGGTGTCAGCCTAATCGGCAGGTGGGATCAGAGCCTACCAACCATATTCAATACAGGTGATAGATTCCGAGCTGTGGAAAGCACCAGAAAGTCCACTCTAATAAAAGACTAAAATTACAGTGGTCTCACCTGTGAAAACAAGTTTTGAATTTCACTTACTCCCTTGCAGAAGTCCTTGACAGCGAAGGCTTTTGTAGTCTCTGGTTGCTACTTAAATTTTTATGTCAAGTTTCCAGTCATATTAGTTTTTGATAGACATCAAGAATTACTTCAGAGTGAATTTGAAAGCATTATCTGTACTGGTTTTGACTCTGTAAAAGTTATTCTCAAACTGCAAAACTTGCAAAACACCTGAAATATAGATAATGTAGCTTTTATGTAGATATATTCATAATATAGCTCTGCATTGTCTGTCAATATCAGATGACAGACAAACATATGTCATCTGATAGTTGGTTCAATAATTGGTTAATCTGGTGTAGCATAAAAGCTGAAAATTATATCTTTGAACTACTGTACAATATCACTTGTCATGTGGCTGCTCATCAGAATCCCAATTATAGACTCAGCCTTATTTCATTAGTTACACGGACTCAACCCAAACAGAAGGACATTTATACTAAAAACGTAACTTCCCAGTCAGCCTGTAACCCTTGAAGGGCAAAATATTTCCCTTTTCTCCATTCTCTGTGTCTCTTTCTGTCAGTTCACTGGACCTGAGCCCTGAAACAAACCTCTATAGACGACACTCCCACTCGGATTTTTAAGAGTTATCTTGCCTGTTTTCTTCCAAAGCCTACAAAAAGATGCAAACTATCAGGTAAGAAATTTCTCGAGCATGTAATTAGCAGAAAAGTTCAGCAAACCCGAGGATAAATATTAAAGATTTTTTTTCAATGTGACTTCTTATTCCTCAGGTCTTTGTTCAATCCCAAGTGGTCGTCAGATGTTCGTCTTGAGGGGAAGACGGCCATAGTAACCGGGGCAAACACTGGAATAGGCAAAGAAACAGCTAAAGACCTAGCAGCTAGAGGCAAGCAGGCATAGTTAGATGTTTTCAGATTTAAAAAAAAAAATTAATGTATTTTCTTTCATCTGTTATTCAGATTATCCTGAGTGGAAAGTGTTTAAATTGTATAAAGTATGTCCAATTGGCTTAAATCAGATTTTAAGCCAATTTAACACTAGGAACATTGACTACAAATTGTTCATTTTTATGACAACCAAAAACAAAACCACAACATTGCTCAAACTCACATCTGCATGTACAGACAAAAACCCATCACCGTTCAAAGGAATTAATCTGTCTTTGTAGGTGCTAGAGTGATTTTGGCATGCCGAGACACAGCGAAAGGAGAGCAGGCGGCATCTGACATCATGAGGGAAGTGAACGGAGCTAAAGTGGTTGTCAGGCTGCTAGATCTGGCTGACACCAAGTCCATATGCCTGTTTGCTGAGAATATCTACAACAGTGGGTGAAACACGGACACAATGCATACAGGACAAAGTTAGAAATGTTTTCAAAAATCAAAGGGATACGACACTATTCTGTTTTTCAGCTGAGAAGACCCTGGACTACCTTATCAACAATGCAGGCGTTGCCATCTGTCCTTATGCAAGGACAATGGATGGGTATGAGATGCAGTTTGGAGTCAATCACTTAGGTAAGGGATAAAGATGTTAGAAAGTCAGAGATGCTTTTATCTCTCTTTAAGAAATGAATGAATCAGTTCTCTTTCTCTCTCTCAGTTCTGTAACACATCGCTCTGTTTCTTCTTGCTCAGGTCATTTCTTCCTGACTTTCCTGTTGCTGGACCTGCTGAAGCACTCTGCCCCGTCCCGGGTCATCAACGTGTCATCCACAGTTCATGCCATGGGCAAGATCAAGTTTGATGATCTGAATGGGGATAAAGATTACCATCCCGTCAGGGCCTATGCTCAGAGCAAGCTAGCTAACGTGCTGTTTACCAGAGAGCTTGCCAAAAGGACTGAGGGTAGGGTGTGTTGGTGTTTTTTTGTAGGGGTGCGTGTTTGTGTGTGTGTCAGGCAGAGGCCTTAAGACTGACTGCCAGTATGGGTGTCCCTCCTTGTGTATGGAAAAACAAAAGGTCCACATCTGCTGCCAGTGTGAGAGTCTCATGCCTCAGCCACAACTGCTCTAAGCAAGGAAATGAGCAAGCAGAAGCAATTTTAGTGAAAAAAAAACAAACAAACAAAAAAAACATTTTCCACAAGTCACACCTACTTATCTCAGTGTTTCCAAACATATAAAGTAAAAGCATTAGTCATTTTGTAGCAGACTTTGCTTTGTTGTTTAAAGGGCAGCATTGAGTATTTTCCAGGTACATGGTGCCATTTTCTAACATAATCAAGTAACTATGTTAACATCAGTTGATATAAAAAATTCCATGTATATCAAATATGACTTAAAACAAAATTGACTTCATAATTTAGTGCCTTGAAATTAACTCTCCGTCTCTTTAAGAAACTCCTGCTCTGTCTGACACTCCACCGTCAGGAACATCTCTCTTCTATTAACTCTTTACCAACGTTTTTAGCAGCACTGCTCAGAGAAGTAGCTTGTATAATGACCTCAGCACATGCACAGATCCAGCAGGTGTTTGTTAATTACTGTTGGCTATTTTGAAGGAACTGAGTGAATGACTTTCAAGGGAGGGGGGCTCTGTGAGGTAGAAGGTCAGAGGCTTGGAAACTTCAGCTCCGAGGAGGAGCTTCGTCCTTAGTCCCCCCAAGTGTTTTGCACAGTTGAACGATTTCTCAAACCTGCATGACAAAATCAAGGCATCATGTCAGGTATGTTTTTTTGATGAGGGAACAACATTATAACATGATGTAAAACTCAAAAAAGTTGATTTTACATAATACTGCCACTTTAAATGATGTAGACCACATAAAGCTTACCAACACATTTCACGCTGCTATGAAGGGTGGAAAAATCTAATTCTGCATCTAATTCTCCCTTTTTCCCCTCTCTAGCTCTTGGTGTGATGGCTTTTTCTGTGGACCCTGGCATGGTGAACACCGAAATTACAAGGCACATCAGGCGCCCTCTTGTGGACATAGTTAAGATCTTCAGTTTCTTGATCCGAACCCCAGCAGAGGGAGCGTCCACCTCTATCTACTGCATCGTTACACCAGAGAATGAGATGCTCACCGGCGGATTCTACAAGTCAGTGAGACAAATTAAATAATGCTGTGTTTTATATGATATAGTAAAACTGGTAAAACAGAACTGTGTGAGATGAAGCGGATAAAAACACATACATTTTATAAAATACCAAGTATGAAGACAAACATACAAATAAAAACAACAACAGAGACACTGTAGCCAGCAAAGTTAATAATTCACCTTTTTAAATATCTTTACCTCAATCTTCCTCTTTTTCCAGGGACTGTGCCAGAGCAGACAGCTGCAGGGCAGGTGAAGATGATGGCACAGCTTTGAAGCTGTGGGCTGTGAGCTGCCACCTGCTGGGCATCCGCTGGAGATAAACAAATCTGACTGCACTGTGCAGCAACATTTATATACGCTTCAGAAATACCCTTTTCATCTTGTGATCAAAATGTTAAAATCAGCTGAACATTATCCATGTCCCTGACATGTAAGATAACTTGGCCTACAACAAAATCACTGTTTAAGTTTGAGTCTTTAGATAACTTATAAAAGATACACGATTAGATAAAATGACAGGGCATAATGGCCAGAAGATGGATAAAATAAAAGCTACCATACTTGTGCGCTTGTATTTTTTATTTTTTTATTGCCATCTTTGCTGTCCCACTGGAGCTTTCGCTTCTTTCATTGCTAGCTAGCATTATTTTGATGTATTTAATGTTATGATGTATTTATTAACATAAACTGTATCACTGAATCACCAATGCAGCTGTTTTCATTTTAAGGTTGTTTTCATTTTAAAGACCCCACTCCAGGGGTTTTCATTGCGCAATTTTTTTTTGTTTTGTTTTTCTTACCCCGCCAGGGGGTCTTTTTGTGGGCTCTAGTGTCCCTTATATGACAGTAGGCTGACAGGAAACAGGGAAGGAGAGGGGGGAAGACATGCGGCAAATATCGTCGGGTCCGGGAGTCGAACCCGTGACGGCCGCGTCGAGGACTCAAGGCCTCCAAATACGGGTCGCGCTAACCACTACGCCACCACGGCATGCCCATTGCGCAATTTTATATCAAAATTAAGTTTGCTTTAACAACGCTGTATATCAAATGTGACTTAACCCTCTGTGGCATGGCGTTGCCACAGAGGGCTAGGGTGATAAGCAGGTCATCGATGAATAAATTGCCCTATTCCAAGGCAGGCAAAGACTGAAGCAATAGCTGCCAAAACCAAAAATATGGTGCTGCAGGGTACTTCATATGGCTGGTGCAGATAGTGTTCCGTACAACTTTAAAACCTACACAGGGTGAGTCGTGCCACCACCAAATCTACCAGACATGGGAGCTGGTGGAAATGTTGTCCTTTGCTTGGCTCAAATTCTACCAAGGAATCCGAACTACAAACTCTTAAAAAAAAGAACCTGCAGCCCTTATTATAGTCATTGGTTGCTACAACTCATAGATAATCAGATAAACAGATGGTGATTCACAGGTATGTCAATAACCAAGTACCAGAAATGTGATATACACTCTTTTTCACATCGGCAAGCAATTTGTTCCTGATGTTTTACATATAATAGGGAAAAAGACTGATAGCAACATCCTTAGTGATTCCAACTCCACCAAACACACACACACGTACACGCCCACAAATGCTCGTTTTAGTCATTTGTTTAAATGTAACATTCATTAATGTATGTTGGTTGTTTATTCACCCGCTTCGGATGTTATCATCCCATAGAATTGGTTTATTTTATATTTGGTGAGTTGGAACCAAGTCTGATTTATTTTTGTCAACAAAAAGGTTTTTTTTTTATGAATATAGTTTTTGTTTGATTTGTATTTCATTTCTCATAATCACTATAGAAAGCCTTAGTGTTTTAGACCCCTTGTAGCACAATGTTGCCCTGAGGCAACAAACCCAAATCTGGTTCCGGGAGGTGTCAGAGTCCAATTTTATGATTGATATGTAATTAGGGACCACTAAGCTCCCAAAGAATGCAGAAAAATATCCCCCCCCCCCAAAAAAAGTCATGCCTTAGGGTTAAAAGAAATTTGACTTTGTAATGTGACGGCTTGCAGTTGGGCCTCTGTCTCTTTAAGAAGCTCCTGATCTTTCTGAGAATCTGCTTTAAGTATGTGATCACAACAATTATTTTTTTATATATTTACAACATATTACAAATGTGTTCTTAGGAGGGTTGGACTGAGGAGTAGCTATGTAAATTAAGCAGACTTGCAGTTACACTCAGTGTTTGCTAATTGCTGCTACCACTGCATAAAACAAAAAAAAAAAACAAAAAAAAAAAAAAAAAATTTAATAAAGTAACACTCCAGGTATGTTTTTGATGAAGGAATAACATACATATATATATATATGCAGTATATATATATTTTAAATAAAGCTCAAAAAAGTCAGTTTTATATCAGTGCTATAACACAAGAGTAACCAATGACTATTTTGTGCAAAACATCCGATTAAGATTTTCATTTTTAAAGTTTTAATTTTTGCTGAATCAATCCTAAAATTCAAGAGATAATGTCAATCAAATCTATTGTCAGCTTTAGTTGTTCTCTTTGATTTTTGGTAACTTAACCTTTGTATCTTTCTTCCTCAAAGCCCTCCAGTGTTTTTCTTTTCTTCCTTCTCCGTTTAATTTTGGGCTCCTGTGACATGACGAGTTTTTTGTTTTTATAATATTGCGCAAAATAAGATCATTTTGGGAGGTTTATGCCCCAACACTGTGCAGACAGTACTTCAGACATGGCTCTAAATCGACCGAGTTATACGATTTCTTCGTTCAAACCTCGTATGATCAAATTCTCTCATTTTCCAAACACGTTACATGGTGAGGCGCTGAATTGTGACCATTTTTTTGTAAAGTGAAAGCCAGACGCATGAGGTTTGGGGTGATTCTCAGTCCGTAAGGAGAGGCAGGCGAGCAGGAGCCAACAGGAAAGCCGTCTGTTCTCAGGCTAACTCGTTAATCAAGCTTGCGCCAGCTGGCTTCTGATTGGTCCAGCCGGGAGATGCGAAATGCGCGCAGCAGGCTGTGTGGAGATGACAACCTGGGAGCCAGTGCTGAACCGTGTGGTGGAGACTGGAGGGGGACGTCTGTTTGGTTGTCACTGAAATTGCCCACCGATCTTAAAGTGGAAATCCATTACTCTGGAGGAATAATGAACTGCAGGTAAGAGAGAGAGAGAAAAAAAATCTTACAAGAAAAAAAGGCTAAGAGGCTGGATCTAATGACTGCACTAACTTGAAATGGAAGAGGGGGGAAAAAAAAGAACGTTAGTAAGAAGATTAAACTCCCACCAGACATGGTCTTATTATTATTAGACTGTTTGGGCCAAGGATCAAAATTAGTTCATTGTATTTAATGGTATGTCTAGGTACATAATAGATTCCAGCCTTTACTTAAAAACTGGGTTTCAATATAATGAAAATTGCTGTGATTTCTTTTTTTTTTTTTTTTTTTCCAATTGTCTTTAATTTATTTTCTTGCTAATTCAACTAGACAAGAGTTTATGAAAAGAAGCTAAATACAATATCCTGTCATTCCAAATGTACTTTTACCCAGGAGTGCGTGCTGTAACCACTGGTCATCTGAGGAGAGGTTGGATGGGAAAACAGTGATCATCACCGGAGCCAACACTGGTATCGGCAAAGAAACAGCCAGGGATCTGGCAAGAAGAGGTACAATCCAGTCAATTTTGTTTCTATGCCTCTCTCTTTTGTTGTTTCTAACTTTTACACTGTGACTTTCATGGAACATTCCACTATGCTTCAGGGATTTAAGCCCTTTCACTGCTTGGTGATGGAAGCTAATCTGAAACGTTAATCACACTTAATCTGTCTTGGTTCAACTTTATTATATACATTATGGTGGAAGTATTAAGCTGTCTCGCAGGGTTTTATAAACTCAGCATAACTTACAGGCTTATTAATAAGTTAGGCTGAAATAAAACTGCTACCTTCCTGGACATGTAAGCAATCATTTTAAAAGACAGATGGCAGTGATGCAAGTCAGATGAGGAATCGGGGAGACAGAGGGTGCATTGTGAGGGTCTGTTGCCCTCCTGAGCCAGACAGGCGACAAAAGAGAGAGTTTGGAGGGTGCACGCATACACACACCCACACCCCCCAACACACGCGCACACACCCCGACCCAGTGTAATGTAAAAACTGGTTCTGCATAGATGATTAAATCTGTTTGTTCGCCCAAGGCGCAGCGTGAGGTATGCCCCTGCTGCTTTTTGAAAATTACCACCATGCTTTTGAGAGTGCACCACTTCATTCTGTAAATGAAAGGGCAAGTGGGAATCATTTTCCTTTTTTATTACATGCCGTCGACCAGGGAGGGGGGTTGGAGAAAAAAAAAACATATTATCTTTGTTGTTGAAAAATCAAATGAATGTAGAGCACTGTGGGAGAAAACAACAGTGTCAAAAGGGAGATGACAGAATAATGACCTCCTCTCTTCCTTCTTGCATTAGGAGAATTTACTGTCAGAAGTTGCCTTCATTTATCAGTAAATTGGATTAAGTAATGACAGGATGGCATGATTAGGTTTGCACAGATTCATAACAGGCAGCAATACCTTGGAGCAGCTGCATCCTAAGGCACCGAGGGAAATCTGAACAAATCACAACTGTGTTGTTTTTTTTCTTTTCTATCCTGGATGAAGTGCTTGCTTTTGGTAATTTTATCATGTCAAAGTCTACATTCTGTTTTTGTTTTGTTCAAACAAGACCTGGGACTGCTTAGCCATGGATTTGAATTTACAGTGATTGATAACGATAACCCATTTGATAATGACTGATTGCATTTAAAGAGACTCAGTCGCTACTTCGAAAATGGGAGAGGAATTGAGCGTTCCCACGTGGGAGCAGCTGAGCACGAACAAAGACACAATAATGAGACACAGATGCTACATTCCAACTGATTAATGGCTCACCACTTCCTTAATTGCAGTGTGGGGCAGCTATCTGCAATGTGTGCTGTAGTTTTTCTGTTTTTTTTTTTTTCATTGTCAGGATATTTGTGGTACAGTGTGGGGCTTTTGCCTTCGTAAATGTATATATATATATATATATATATATATATATATATATATATATATATATATATATATATATATATATTAGTTTTAATGGTCATGCATCCCAATCTTTGTGTGGGTGAGAGAAAGAATGAGTATTTTGTCCTCGAAACCCCTTCCTGAGCTCATTAAGGAGAATGCCTCATAATTTGCCTTGGAAGCAAAGGGATGCCGTGGAACAGTTGGCTAAATGAGCTGCTGAAAGAGAGCTTAGAAATCATTAGAGAATGATCAAACGTGCACAAGGATTTTTAGGGACTTCATTTGTTATTTGATGTTGGTGGCTTTCTTTGCCTCTAATTGAATAAAAGTAATGCTCTTTTACACTTGCAAACCTGCTTGTGTTGAATCTGTCCCCTGATGTGCCTCCTTTTAAAGTTTCTACTCCTGTATTTTAGGAGTACAATGTGGCTGTTCATTTGTTACAAGATGCGGTTCAAAGACAAAAAGCTTTGACCAAATCAAGATGCAGGAATGTAACGTTAGATCACAGGCATGATCTCTATTATAAGCCACTGCTCCAAGTACGCCAGAGCTGAACAACTGAGGTGAATTGTAGGCGTGTGACTGGGAGAACATATTTACGTGTCTCCATCATCTGGTTTTTCAGGCGCCCGCATCGTTATGGCGTGCAGAGACGTGGAGAGGGCCGAGGAGGCGCGGACCGACATCTTGGAGGACACAGGCAATGAGAACATCGTCATCAGGAAGCTGGATCTGTCCGACACAAAGTCCATCAGGGCTTTTGCTCAAATTATTAACAAAGGTAGGTAGGTGGCATTAAACTTATGACCAAAGTAAGCCGTGAATAGATTCTTTGACCAAACAGGTTTTAGTAGCTTGAAAGAAAATATTTGGCAGTAAAGACTGATGGTTGAGGTTATTAGTGTTGGTTGAATTTATGACCCTATAGGGACTAATGGTTGTGGTATACATCTAGGGTTGCTTTTTATTGGTCCTACTTTATTTTCAATATATATGTTTCCTTTAAAAATGCAGTATTACCTTTCATTGCTATGCTTTTAACATTCATATTTATTTTACGTTTTAAGTAGATCTCTATGCACCCATGTAGCAACATCATAATTACTTTTGGAATATTTTTACCATTTTTTTTTTAATGACACAAAGATTGCTTAGAGATTTCAGTTTTACTTAAGTCAAATTAGACGTTTACATGCATTTCTTTTCTTTGTATGCAGAATTTGGTAAGACTGTATGACATGAACATACCACACCACAAAAAAAAACTATACTCTGTGGGCCACACAATAGATTGTTTATTTTTATACACTGTAATAAAATAAAATCTGGTTTCTATTGCACTAACATTAATATTGTCAATGCTTCCTAGAAGAAAAGCAAGTGAATATCTTGATAAACAACGCAGGCATCATGATGTGTCCTTATTCCAAGACTGTGGATGGCTTTGAAATGCAGTTTGGAGTTAATCATTTGGGTGAGTTATATTGCAGTGATATCTTTTATATATGTATATTTCCTGAATGTTGCAGTTTTAAGGCACCTAAGAACTACTGTATATAAAATAGCTTGGATGACTGATGTGAGTTTATTCATTTCTGTATTTGGGAGAGGTTAGTTTAAATAGACGGCAAGACTGGAAAGTGAGAGGCGGGATTCAGTCTTAATGGCAACACAACTGACAAACACATCAACCTGAGAAGATTCTGGAGCAGCTTTTTTTTTTTTTTCTTTTCAAGCTGTCACTGTGTATCGGACCGTCTCTTACTCCCAGATGATGTTTATTTTTTTTGTGCATTATTTTTGTCACAAACTGTCAGTGTGAGCAGCCTGTGCTCAGACACATTTGCCCACACACATATGGACACCAAGTCGCACACAACGAGACACAAGCCTACACGAGTTTTAAGAAAAGATTCTGTACTGGAGTATGAGCAACCTTCCAAATAGTGGCAGTGTTTATGTGAAGAATAAAACAAGAAATTAAGAACTGTAAAGACATATTCTGATAGCATTTCAAAGTCTACAGAGCAGAAATACTTGCAGCAATTGCACTTACTGCCATGCATTCTTGGATCTTTGTGATTTGGATATCTCACTGAATGAATGAACATGTCAAGATACCTCACAACAGTTAAAGCTATCCAGCCGCAGAGCCACAAACTATTTTAATGATTTATGTAATCTGACTTTCCTTAAGGTCATGTCCTCTTAACCTACCTGCTGCTTGACCTCATCAAATGTTCAGCTCCGGCCCGCATTGTAATCGTGGCATCGGTGGCCCACACTTGGACTGGCCTTCGACTTGATGACATCAACAGTGAAACGAGTTATGATGCTATGAAAGCTTACGGACAAAGCAAACTGGCTAACGTCCTGTTTGCACGCTCTCTTGCCAAACGGTTACAAGGTAAGAATGAACTTCCGAACCATCAGTAAACAAATATTAATATAAGACATGTCTTCAACCCCAAAACAGATGCTGTGTTGTAAGGGGCATACACATCCTGGTATTTGATAGAATATTAACATATTTTTTTCATAAGAAGCCACAGAAGCCCGAACAGCAAACATTTGCAAATACTTGAGAACCTCTCTAGAAACGCATATAACTGTCTATTATAATAGTTCACACATAGCCAATCAGCGCCAAGGAATATGAATGGTGCTGCTGGATTGGCTGCCTTTTCGATTGCCATCCAGTAGCGTGTTAAGTAGCATTGCACATAGATATTTCACCTTCCCAAGTTGCATTTTTTAAAATATGTATTTTAAACATACTCTACCAAAAATGTTAATTTTCCAGGAATAATTCTGAGTTGGATTCCACAGAAAAATCTGTGACTAGTTTAATCGCCGAATACTGAACTGCAAATAGGCGGGCGTCCTCTGTAGGTCTCATTGAAACCCAAATTTGATTAATTATGGATGTTTATAGGACCTCCATCCAATTAATCAAAAAATGATAATCCAAATGTCAGTTTATATGTACAAAACACACTTTTCATTTTGTTATGTTAAACATTATAATTATCTACCCTTTTTTTCCATTTCACAATTGTGCATAAAATAGTTTGCGGCTATAGTGTGACTAAATGTGAAGAAGTTCTCAGGGTGCTTTCAAAATTGCAGTAAATGTAAATCTCGCCTTTGTTCATGCTGCAGGAACTGGTGTCAGTGTCTTTTCTCTGCACCCGGGGGTGGTCCAGTCTGATCTGTGGCGACACCAGCACCAGTGCATACAAGTAGCAGTGAAGATCTTCCGGATTTTTACCAAGACAACAGTGGAGGGAGCACAGACCACCATCTTTTGTGCTGTGGAACAAGGCCTGGAGAGCCAGAGTGGAAACTATTTCAGGTAGCTTTAGCCAGCAAGCTCAGTAACTGTTAATCAGTAACATACTGCACATTTACTCAGCAAAACTTTACAAATGTACAGTACAACTTTTAACAATGGCACAAAAGAACCAGGCAGGATCTAATGACCAATTTCTGTCACTGTTTGTGTTCAGTGACTGTGCGCCTGCACGCTGCTCAAGGACTGCTGCTAATGACGACTTGGCCCAGACGCTGTGGGAGGTGAGCTGCGACATGCTTGGCATCACCTGGCAGTGAAGAGCAGCGGTTTAACTATGTGTTATACATATCACATGTCGAAAGCACTGTTATGCACTTTTATGAATCCTTGACTCGTTTGAAAATTTTGGCTGTTCTGAGTGACGTTGAGTGTGAAGTAACGAGGACTGCTCTAAGTTTTTCTTTCATTTTCTGTCAACAAAAAGAAATCACATGTTGTATTTAATCAGCATTTACTGAATTATATCTGATGTAAAACCTTTTTAAAGCATTCCAGATACATAGATTTTCTAAGTATTTATTTGTTGTGTATCTTGTACTAAAACGGTGCTTTTGTCATGAGAGTAAGTTAACCAGTATGTTATGCTTTAATTTAGTTGAATAAGACCTGAGCTGCTAAAGTCATTACATGCTATTGCTGTTTCATTTTACAAGTCTTTATTACTAAGATGGAATGTAGCATTTGCTTAACTATATTGCAACAAAGTTTGAACAAACTCAAAAATGCTGTTATAAGGCTATTTACTCTGTATTTTTATTATTTACATCGTTTACATGTAAGTTGACTTCAAAGAAGATTCTGTGAACTGTTACTTAAAGATGTTACTGATGCTAATTCCTCAATAGATACGTACACAAATAGTCTAATTTTTAAAGAGTCAGCGAGGATAGATTCCCCTGCAGATAGAACACGTTGAAAATCTTCCTTTGTTAGAATCCTTGTTCCCTTTGTAAAGCTCTCTGTACATCTATCGATCAGTAAAAATCCAATCCATGTAAACAGTTTTATATTGAACTGTACTTTGCATCTGGTTTATTCAGACATTCTGCAGTTTTTTAAATAATTCTTTTCTCTCAAAAGAAGGCAAAGCAACATCAGCGAAATGCATGACGCAGATAATGGGTTGCAAAAGAATAAGCTTATAAAGTGTCAGCCTGCTGAAATTTGACAGTAATGTGAAACATGCTATGTAACAGGATGACATCTTGTAAAAGTTTTTTTGACCAACATTTATTTATTTATTTAGTTTGAACAGACAAAAAGTAAACTCTACAACATTTTGTAGCATTGCGCTCGTTTGTCAGAAATTTATGTATATATATATATATATATATATTTTTTTTTTTTTCCCTTAAACTCGTTGCTCCAGATGAAGTTACATGAATGAATTTAACACAATCGGATAATAGCGAGGAGTTAGAGGCTCTTACTCTTTGAAGTTAGCCATATCATCCAAAATAGATAGCACAATTTGTGACCTCATGATTTTTTTTTTTTTCTTGATTGTAACATTTAGAAAGTTAATACTGTAATCATGCTGCTGACTCATGTTGGCTTTAGGAAACCAGAGAACGACTAAAGTGAACATACCAGAACAAGAAATCTCTAATCTTAATCTAAATCACATGAGGGGGTAAATATTAGAAAGAATGTTGTATGAGTAACGAGAGGTAGTAAGAGTATTGAACACATATCCACTCTGCAAGAATGCTGATATGCAAATAGGAGGGGACTACAAACCAGGATAAAATACAAAACAAATATTACTATTAAGAAGGTATTTGACAAATAATTTAAGAGCTGTGTTGTCTGACTATAGTAATGTAAAAGTCTTAGAATGTGGCCTCAAAAATTTTTTTTTTTTTCATTTTCAGCCACTTGTTGGTAACTTCTTCCAACAAGTGGTTTTAAGAGTAGTATCTTGTTAAAGACTAATCTCACTTAAGACTGAAGCACACGATTGTGCAAAAAAAAAGTATTTGCAGGTGAATTTTCTGTCTGACCACCAGACAAACTAAATTGTTCTAATTACATTTATTTTCAGATAAATGTAAAGGAATAAATTGAAGGAAAATATACCCTCTGCAGACCTTGATGAGACGTTAGACTTAATTAATTGATAGTTGATAGTCTATTTATTGATAATTAAAGTTGTTTAAAAAATATTTCACATAGTTACAAAAAATATGAAATTAATTTACAATGTTTATTCAACGCACAATGTCAAAAGAGATCTCAGTGGTAGATGAATGGTTTTAAAAACTGAAGTAAGAATAAATAAAAGTGGAGGTTTGACTATCGGAACAGAAAACTAAATGCAAATGAATTAAATTAAAATTAAAATTAAAATGAGTAACAGTATTTGTATCTAAACAGCTGAGGGACATCTTAGACAAGGGATTTACAGAAACAAAACCAAAAGAAGAACACAAAGTTGTAATACCCTAGAGAGGACATATGAACTTCGATTATTTCTTTGTTGAATCATAAATCTAAACTGGGAAAATGGATGAATAATATTTGTTGGTACAGGTGCAACAAATAAATGAATATGTAAAAAAGTGTTAACACTGTTTCAGTGATTATTTAACAAAAATAATCACTTTTTATTGAGTAGTATATTATATATTGAGCTGTTTTACAGTATATAGTGCAAATTCATTTATCAGTTGTCAGTGTAATAAAGCTCTCACTCTCTCTAATGTGTTCCTTACGTGTGCTTCCTGCAGAGACACATTAAGATACAAGAAACCATTATTTATTTGTTTATACAGGATAAAAAAAAATATGTACTATAGAATTGCACTGTGAACGGAAACTTAAAATAGGACATAATTTAACATAAATCACTTGTGCCATCACAAGGATGCGATTCCAAGCCTTAAAATGCTTCTGCAGCTTTATTCATTCTATTAAAAATAAGAAGATACAATAACTTGTTACTACCACGTCATGGTGTAGAAAACCTCCCAGCCTGCAGGCGGAGATGTAGACGGAAACGTGTACAACCTGAAAAGGAAGAAACACGTCACACGCATGCGCTGTTTAAGACTACGTCAGCTTAGTTTTTTCTTCTAGCCGTGTCGAAGCTACGTGGCCACAACTACTTTGTGTTCTGAGAAAAAACAGGACGGAAACAGGTAAAATAACTGCTTTTAATCAGTCTTATTGTATTTTTTGATTAAAATCATAATGGACGAAAGGGTTTGAGGAGCTTCGGCGTAACAAGTTTAACTTTAAAAAATGCTTTGTCGAGGTTAGCTTGTCCTACTCTAGTATACGGTATTAGTAATAGAGACAGATTTGTTAAGCGGCTTTGTATCACGTTTTCAATGTTAAGGTGCCACATGTTTTGTATAAAGTTGTCATAACGTTCGTGTTTGTTGCAATAGAAGTCAATGAATGCAATTATGAAGTGATTAAAAGCTGAAACGATGAAGTCAACGTCAGCGCTAAAGAAAATGTAAGCTACAATGATGACCTGTGATTTCTCTTTGCAGCACAACCATGGATCAGGTGATGCAGTTTGTTGAGCCCAGTCGGCAGTTCGTCAAGGACTCCATAAGGCTTGTGAAGAGGTGCACAAAACCAGACCGAAAAGGTATTCCCCCCCCCCCTATCTCTTTTGGTTGAAATAAAGCCTGAGGTGTTTCGTTAACTTATCCCGGCTTCAAAAGCAAGTTCAATTTCACCTTATATTTCACTGTTATTTATATATTTATTTTACAATATGGGTGTTTTTTTTTTAAGAATTTCAGAAGATTGCCATGGCCACAGCAATTGGGTTTGCCATCATGGGCTTCATTGGTTTCTTTGTCAAGCTCATCCATATCCCCATCAACAACATCATTGTGTAAGTAAAAACAGCACTTTAAATACTACTGAATATGATGGAGAGTTGCACTTATTTCATTGTACTTTTGTAATGTGAAACAAGTCAGTCAAACAGAAAAGATAAAGATTAATTTATACTTGGATGATTAAAATTATTATGAAAGATTGCAGACACTTTGGCTAAGCAAAAAATATAATGCCTATTGGCATATCAACATGTTGCGCCATAGCAAGTTTCAGAGTTTATTGTCTGTAATTCAATGGAAGTTGTTTTTATTTTTTTTATGGAAACAAAATACATGTAAGTAAACCTTATGAATTAGGCCTTAATCACAAACCACAGTTGTATATTTTTGTGCCTAATTACTTTCATAAATTGCTCAATATTGCCACGTTAGATTAATTCTCTATGGTTCATTTTCAAAAACATGCATCCCACCTGCTTCCAAGACCAAACATCAGCAATACTGTTATTATATTTGCTTAAAAATAATAAATAAAATAAAATGTGGCCAACAAGGTGATTGCAAATGTTAAAACATATTTTGTTTTGCAAGTAAAATAGTATATGTATGTCTTAATTCTTGCTATAAATCCCTAGAAATAAGTAAAACATAAGTCTTAATCTTCAGTCTTGAAATATTGGAAAACTGCTCTTTTATGATATATGAACTTCATAAATTTAGTTATGATGCAACATATATTCTTTAACTCCTTACCGGTTTTCTTAATTTTACAATTACTTACCAAAAAAAACAGCGATTTTGTTCTTTTGCAACATTTTTTCTATCTTGTAAAATAGGGCTGCATAAAGAAATGAGTTTGACTTTTAAGTTTTGATTAATGCTAACATTTATTTTTGTTTTTTTTCTAGTGGTGGTTAAATCTTGATCAAGCCAAATCTACCTGGACAGACCTCGGTGCAAAGTGTTATTACTTGTGATGGCGAACTGAATGGACATTTTTACATTCTGTGCTCAACATTTATATTTTGTTGTGTAAATAAAAAAAATTAAACACACATGCTGATTACTTTTTAATAAATTGGGAAATTTGTCACTTTATTGTGAAAACGGTTTTTAATTTTGGAATTGAGTGCAATAATACAGTTATGACAAGCCCAAATATAAAACATGACATAAGGCACTATTCACTTTTTTGGGCGGGGGGAAAAGGAGATGGAGAAGTTGAAAGCACATGGTGTGGGATACAGTTCAATGTGATGTTACAGACATGATCTACAGTTAGCCAATGGCTTTAAATCATTTCTGATCTTTCAAAGTGTGACTAAATTCACTCCATAACAATCTGTATTTCTTAAACAAGTGTTTTTTGTTCTACCTTGTTTTAAAAACAAAACAAAAGGTAGTTACTTCTGACGGAACAGTCTGTTATTTCTCATTAATGTGGATGCCCATGCTCCAAAGCAGAGGCTGGTCTGTGGTCACAGTCACAGGCTTCCTGGGGTTCCCTGGTGCTGTGGGTTCATAGGCGTTGGAGGTGCTCACAAGCTTCCCAAACTGCAGGACTTGTTTATCTGGACAGACAAGACATGAAAAGTTACCTACTGAAAGATGCCAACCAAGCTGTGTTGTTTAGGGGAAATATGTTCAGTGTCGGATTTGTCGTGACAAGGCGTAGAGGCTTTTGCCGTTCATAATACAGCAGAGTTACAGCTCTGGTTGACGTAGCTGGGAAAGTTTGTTCCTGAACAAAATGTAGAAACCTGCAAAGCCTAATCTGTAAAATTCTATTGCAAACACTTTCACTTTCTAGTTAGTGAAGTCTTAAATAAGACAAAGTTGACCATAATAGTGAGGAACTAATCTGCACATTTTGTTACACGTCCTTCATGCAAACAAATCATAGGATTTACTGTAAAGGCTTCAAAAAGTCCAATACTTCTTGGTATTTTAGATACATTTTCAGCTTGTCAACGAATTTTTATTTGATTTTTTTGTCAAATTGGACACAATGTTTTATGCCATAAGCTTCAACAATTAAAACAAAATGTAGTTGGATTAACTCACTTTCACTTCCAGCATCATCAAAGTAAACACAATTGTTAGCTTTAGCAAAATATCACTTTTTAAAGCTTAATATAACCCTGTGAATAGTTAAAGGACACTGGCCTATGCCATCTCAACAGGAAAATAAATGGTCATTGCTGACCTCTAGTGGCCAAAGTTTATACATAAAATTGTAAGGGAATAATCTGCCAGCTGAAATGAATTTACAATTACTAATGGTTTATTTTTTATTATACTAGATTACTGGGATTTAGTATTGAATATAGAAAATTAGTGACCATGCTTAAAACTTAATACTTTTTTCTGTTAAATTAGTGTATGTAATAAAACACTTAAGCATCTTTCTCTGGGTTGTTCCATGCAAAACGTCTGGACTCTTGCCGGTTTAACTTTCTTGAGTGTGTTGTCATTTCGCTTCATTCTTAACTATATGATATTAAAGCTGATTTTCAGCAAGCATTTCTACAGTGAGCAGAATTAAAAAACAAAAGAGGATACAAGTACACAAGGAAGAAGAAAGGGGCAACCCAAGGAAGAATGCAAGAAGGTTAGACATTAGTGTCAGAAGGAAGAAAGGGCAGGGAGAACAAAAAAAAGAGTAGAAAAGAGAAGGCAGGGAAAGGAAAGAAAGGGCACAAGGAAGGAAATGAGGGAATGACAATGAAGAAAGAAAAGGGCTCCAAAGAAGGAAATTATGAGAAAGAAGGTATGTAAAACAGAAGAGAGAAAGAATGAAGGACAGTGGAAGAAAGTAGTTAAGATGCTTAGACAGAAGAAAGTTAAGACACAAGATGAGAGAAGAGCATGTGAAAGAACAAAATGATGAAAGAATGAGGAGGGGCGATTACAAGGAAGTAAGAACGAGAAGGGAAACAGAAGGAAAGGAGAAAGGAGGAAGGACACAAAGAAGGAATGAACGTTCCACATTTAGATTACAGCACAGGAAAATAAGTCTGGAAGAAGATATATTTTTCTGTGTCTATCCAGACTTGGAATTCATTAAATAAAATTCTGTGTAGACTACCTTCTTTCTTTATCTGCTTATAGAAAAGTGCAGTAGCTTTAGCATTTTAAACCCACATACACTCAACCAACAAGTAATTATAAGGCCATAACTGTTTTTTAAACTCACCTCTAAGAAATTGGAGCGCAAATGGTGCTCTACACAAGTAACTGAGCCGTACTAAATCTGGAAAAATAGTCTGTTTTATGAAAACAATTGGCCAAATTAGAGCACTGTATTTCTTATCATTATCCTAAGTACAATAGCCAGACCTTTAGCTCTCAGCCGTGATGACTTCACAGAATTTTTCATAAATAAAATCCATTGAAAATCAAAAAATAAAAAATTGCAATCCTCCAAAAATTAGTAACCAGATTTTCTCTAAAGAGCCTAGTGGTTTTTCCTGTTTAGCATAAGTTATCATCTTCACCCTCAGTTATTGCTAGATGCTCAAGCATCTAGAGGAAGTACAGGAAAGTTAGTGACACAATTTGTTAGGTTTCTTTAAAGTTTACCAATAAATAATAAACTGAATGTTGACTTTTATTAAATTAATTTCTGAGCAGGAACTAGTAGGAATACATAAAATGAATATTATATCTATATGACTGAATTAAATGGATGATATGTGCATAGTTTGGACATTTTTTTTTTTTTACAGTGCCTTAAGATATTTGTTGTGAATTGGCACCATGTGAATGAACTTAATTGAATTGATTTGAACTTCTGAATAACCTTTTCATAAACGTAAACAACCAAGTCACGGAAGGAAATAATCTATAATCTCTCTAAATCAGGGCAGTTTTGTTGAATTCAGTCAGGAAATAATAATTGGTCTTGTAAGGAACAAATACATCACTGTGCTTCAACAGGCAGGAATGACAAAAATATGAAATCGACCATCACCGTTTTTCAATTACGAGTTACGTTTATTTATGCAGCATTAGCTCCGAACAAGCAGCGCTGACAAGCTCCCTGAGAATGGAGCTGCTGAATCGTGTCTAATATGAAAAGGGCAAACTCACCAAGAACATTTCTCTGTTATTTCTGCACCTTTATCTGTCACAATGTCTTTAGCATCAGTAGCAAGTTAAATATCAAATCAATGAATGACTGCACAGTTCAGCAATTCTGCAAACATCTTCTTTAAAAGTGTTGCATGACAACACTGAAGCTTTGTGGTTTTTATTTAAGGAGCCAATCATGCACACACTATATAAATACATATAATCTCCATTTAAATTTGTGTCTTATATTGATCTGATCATCTGCTTTGGTTGTTCGGTGTCCAACTGTGTTGAATGATCACTGGACCGATTACCACAAGCCACAGCTGGAACAAAAGGTCCATCGAAGGTCAGGATACAACTTGTCAATTATCGCTTCCCTATTTAAAGCTCACCTTGTGTGTGGAAACAACAATGCTGTGCTGAAAAGGCTGTCTTGTTCAGTGGTGCCAAGATACCAATCTGTATTCTGTCACAGATCTGTTGCTTGCACTTTCAAGAAAGCTTACGGTACGGATATGCACGCCGAATTACTATTCTGTTTTTAAAAAAATATTGCAAAAACCTCAAAAACCTTTCTCTACATTGTCATAATGGAGTGCTTCCGTATTTAATGTTGAAAAAGATTAATTTAATACACTTTGGAATAATCCTGTAACATTGAAGAGTGTGGGAAAAAAGTGAAGCTGTGAATACTTTCCGGATTCTCGGTATCTATCTATCTGTCTCCTTTGAAAATGTTGATTTGTTTATGGACAGAAAAAGTTCTGGAATAAATTTTCTTGTTCAAATGGTTTTACGTCACCAAACACTACCATTTCCTATATGCACTGTATATAGTCAAAGTCCATTTTTGTAAGTCGTTCTCTTTATCTTTAAAAGATGGACTGACTAGAATGTCTATATCGCACCATTTAGGCTGTAAAAGTTGATTTCCCCACATGTTCAATATTCAATTGGTGCGCAAGTGATTTTTTTCTTTTTTTGAGTGTACGGATGCAGTTCCAGCTCAATTAAATTAGGTTAAGTTTTTCTATATAGTACAGATTCACAACGAATATCGTCTCTAAGCACTTTACAAGAGAAGTAGATCCAATTTATATACAGAAATATGTGTTCAATTTAAGGATATTAACAGATTTATTATTTTTTCTATATTCCTTTATTTAATCAGGTAAACCCCGTTGAGATCTAGATCTCATTTTCAAGAGGGACCTGAGCAAAAAATTTGCAATACATAACCTGGTTACAAGATAAAAATATTCAAAGTCAACAGGTTGAATAAAAGGAAGTCCTGGTCATTATTTCACATAAAGCATACTGAGATGAAGGTAAATATTGGATCAGTGAAATCCTTATGGTAAAGATTCCCTGGACTCCTTATGAAGCAATTAGTGTTTGAACAGTCCTGCTCTTTTCTTTTTCCCAGTGTTTAATGACTCCTGCAGTACAACTACACAGCATATTGTATCACAAAAAAACCCCATATAATTTCAAATGTGGAACATGTGTAGAAATTTCCCCTAAAATGATCAAATTAACTTTATATAGGACGTCTATGCCTACGCATACTTCCTATAATACTAAAAATATGTCAAGTACTGCATTAATACCGGATATTACAAATGCAACAACTTGTACTGCTTGATCACCATAAACAGAATTTCAAACATTGTAAAAGAAAACATCTCTTATAAATATGCAGAAGCTGTTGTTGAAACAATATCACACAAAGGCAAAACTAAATGTAGAAGAACAAAGGCAGAAAGGAATGAAGCAAATCATTTGTCCACAGGCGGCTGCAAGCACATCAAACGGGGACAAAGAAAAATCCCATCCCGCTTCAAAGACTCCCAAATAAGCAAGGTATTAGAGCAGCTTGACTCAGAATGAGGAGGATAATAAGTCTTTTGTGAAGTTAGGTTACTTAATAACTGAGTGAGCACAAAGGCACGATCACTTTTCTATGGGTGTAGGAGAATTACATCAGGCTGTGCTTGAACATCTTTCTTGGCAGGATAATGGATTTCCACTGTATTTTTACCAGCATGAGGTTGTCAAAGAGTTGGAGAAATGGAGAGTTATGTGTGAGTGAGCTTGTTTGTGGCTCTCTTCAGACGGGTCAAAAGTTCTGGAGAGGGTAGGCGTAACAAACAAGAGCTTCAATTCTCATCCAAATGGGAAAAATAAAATGTGCTACCTCCGAACCTCCTTTCATGAACACTGTAGTGCTGAGAGGAAAAATGTATTTTTCAGCCAAACGGGGAACGTTCTTATTATTTCTTTTTCTCACGGCTGGACTAAAGCCTTAAATATTATGAAATATAGATGGAAAGGCTGCCTGCAAGTATATATCTAACATACGTCTGGAAAACCACAGGACTATGTGTTCAGATTACTGCCAAGACAAATGTCCACACATCAGTTTTACATGGGTAGTAATGGGACACGTAATTATCAAAACTCCCACCAGGGGCACCAGAGCACAACAATAGGGAATGCATGGGAGGCATTCATAACAGGATGGCAAATGTGATTTGTACAAATACAGCTGTTGTCTGTGAGCACTTCCATTAACAAACCTCCACACACACACACACACACACACACACACACACAAACACACACAAAGGTGTGCGTGCTAACTTTACAGATCACTAAAGGCTTTCAAATAGCTTCATTAGCAATCACCTCCTCAAAGCTGATAACGATCAATAACTGCTCCCCCTCCCCACTCCGTGCAGAGGGGACCATGATGAGCGTCGCACCCCCTAGTGATAACAATGGAGATGTTTGCTGCCTGTAATTGCATTTCCAGCGCCACAGCCGAGAGGGCCCGTCAGCTGTAAGTGGGGCCGTATTTACACAACAAATTACCCAGGAGAGAGGGTGGCTAAGGAGAGACTCTGCAGACATGCAGACACTCACGTTGTAGTGGACAGGTGGGGTGGGTGGGGGGGCATTATGAGTGTTTCTGGCCTTTTCTGAAAGATAGAGAGGAATGCTGCTGCTCTATTTTTGTATCCTAATGGTGTTGTGTAAAGAGGCTTTTGGGGGACCTGCTAAAGGTGGCAAAAAGATTTTGAAATGCTCAAACAGTGCAGTGCAACTGTTGAGGTAAATGGGACTTTTCAAAGCCACTATTTATGCTAGTATATAAAAAAGTAGCAACCTAAGCACTTTTTAAATTTTTTATTTCACTTTGCATCATATACAGTTGGATTAACAAAAAAAAAAAATTACAATGAGTTTAGGCTGCAAAGAATGCGTTGTTACTTTGAGTGGTTAGAAACTATCAAAGATCTGTTAAAATTAGATGTTTTTGAACAATGCTTTTGTTATGGAGGAATATATGCTGAAGGCAACCATAAAATAATGTTTTGTGCCAACTAATTCCAGTGCTCTAAATGAGAGGATTTATAATACGTGACCACACCGAAATCAGCTAAATTGGTAAGATTTTTAAGCAAACAAGTTAAAGTTATTTTTTTAGATTTGCAGTTTGTGAGCAAAGCTGCAGTTTGTATGCAAGGAATAAATAAAGAGGAGGTACACACAATATTTTCCCCAGTGAACCTCTGAGCTGCTTGTGGTTTTGCAATATAAAATCAGATAAGTATTTAAGTGCTGAGAAACAAGATGATTGAATAGATCTGAACCAGACTGTAAGTAGGACAGAATTTCAAACTTACGTTTATGGTAAGTTTTAGAGTTAAGAGTAGCTTAGATTTTCCTGAAGCTATTCTTCTCTGGGATTGGGGTACTAATCCCACAGAAGAGATTAGTAGCCCTTCTCTGGCTACTAGAGGAAAGAATACCTTTACTCTTCAGGTATTCTCCATTTAAGCACTTTTTGCAATTATTGCGGCTCAAACCATATATCTTGTCTTTTTTTTTCTCTGTAAACACCTGGCCAGGCTGAGTGGGCTATGTCCCATGTTTCTCATTTGTTTAGCAGAATTTGTCTTTTAGAAGGAGTCACTGCTACCACTAACCATTTATACCATATTTTTTGTGATTCCCAGAGAAACATGCCTGGGTCAGTTCATCTTTGTTTAGCAGTGTCTCTATTTTGGACAGTCATTTCTCCCAAAAACCTACTGTCCTCTTTTTGTTATTTCTGACAAAAAAGCACTTCTGTCTCAGTGTCTCTGTGTTTACCTTTTGTCTTCTTCCTGGGTGGAATTATAAGGGAGTCATTAAGTTGTTGGACTAGTGCTTCTCTGCTTAGCCGTGTCTCTCCTCTAGATGGAGTCATCAGTAGAGTTTTTGCTGCTATTAACTTTCTTTCATGTACTCTTCCTGTTTTTCTATTCCAAAGAGAGTACTCCCAGCTCAGTGCATTTTATTTAGCTTTGTCTCTTCTCTGTCTTTAACAATCCACAGTCTGTATTCTCCTTCCATTATTTTGTTTTATTCGGCACTGATAAAGTTAGCTTGTTAATTTGATTGTTAATGGCATTTCTGCTATCAGCTACCTGTGCTGCTCTTGTTCCTTTCCCCCCGAAATGTAGACTTTGTTTGTTGCTTATTTGTTAAGTTGCATCTCTATTTTGAATAGAACAATTTCTGTCATTAACTATGTGAACTCTCTGATTTTCTTATTTTGAAGAAAATACCCATGGCAAAGTGCTTCTGTTTTAAACTGTGTTTCTCTTCTGGATTAACCTACTTTTCTCCATCCCGATAGAAAGCCCCCTCAGTTATGTGGTCTCATGTTAAGCAGTGTTACTCTGTTTGTCTTTCCCACACAAAGAACTCCGATGAAATTTTTTATTTATTTTTTTTACCTGTATTGTTAATGTTTTTCTTAAATTTATAAAAAATTTGGACCAAACTGAATTTGGACATGAGGACATGAGGAATTTGGACTGGACATGAGCTGGACATATTTGTCAAGGTCCTTTAGAAGACTGTTGTTATAAAGATGTTGTAAGGAATTGAACCAAGCATTAAATTCGGAAAACAAATTTGAGAAAAGACAAATGAAACATATGACAATTACATATTTTGGAATGTTTTTCTTCTGTTACAAAGGTCTTATAATAAGCCAGCTTGCAAATGTAAATCATTTCTTTTTTGACAGATATTACTGTGCTAGTGGATGATCTAGTAATATGGAAAGCAAATCTAAATGGAATGAAAACACCTTTAAAAACAACAGCTGATCACAAAGTGAAACAAATCATTTACATTCCCATTATATCTGAACATGTCCCTTTTTAATATGACTTGTCATGGAGACAAAACTCATTCTGTCAGGTTGAAGACCCCGCTGTTATCCAGAACACAGCGCTATCAACAGTTATGCTGCATAATGGGAAAGGGAAAATGGTTTTCAATAAAACATGTGTATACAGTAATAAGCTATTTGAATTACTGAAATGGAGTGAACACGTGATTTTATTTTATCATAAAGCAACCCTAAGGGTGAAGAAATCTTTTTTAGATTTATTTAGCTATTTTGCGTGAGGCAGAAATAATCAGTGCCGGCCCTCCACAAAAACAGAAAACCTATGAATCATAAGTATTTTTTGCTTTAATTATGTTTATATACCAATAGAAATATAAATCAGAGGGATTTTTAATATAAAAAAACCCCCCAAAAAACATTAAGTTGTGTTTTATTCAAGAAATACAGAGCTGTATATCTCAATATATCAGCCTGTGGTTTCAAAGTGACGTTCTCATTTACTTCATCCACCTGACATTCTCCTTACATTTAAGGCCATTTATTGGCGCAGACATGGGCCATGATGAGCACTCGCAGTGTTAGCACCATCTGCTGTGCGACGATAGCTGCTTCCATTAAATGCCACCGGGTTTTAAAAGGGTGAGGTGACAAACCTTGTTCTGGCTTAAGTCGACCTTTAGATAAGAAAACTCATCTCTGCTGGCACTGCAGTGACAATCATGTGGGAGACAAGCTTCCAAACAGACATCAGAGTAAGTAATCCATATTTTAATAGTAAATGTTGATTGTGAGGGATAATTTATTATCTATGTTTATCTTGCTAAAAAAGGTTGCTTGGATTAATTAAGATGATATGCAATTCCATCTTGTGTATGTCGATGATTGCATGTGTGTACATAGTTTGTTGTAGCTATACATTTGGTCCAGGGTCTCTGCACTAGGTGTGTGTATTTGTGTGGACTTGTCTGCTTCCTCGCAAGTCTGAAGCTCCGCTGGGGGTGCTAGTGGCAGTTCACATCAGGGTGCTCTTCATTTCCCCCTCTACCCTAGTGTGTGATGTGCACAGTATCAGAAATCTACGGATCCATAAATAAAACCATAAAACAGCAGTTTTCCCTCCTGCTGCCGCACTCTGCCGCTACAGAATATATATGCTTCTCTCCCCCCTCCTCCCCAACTTTACCCCCTCCTCTAGGACCTTGGTGAGCGAGAGCAAAGGAGAAAAGAGAGGAAATGAGAGAAAAGACAGAGCATAAGAGGTGGAATGAAGGGAGTACAAGGGCAGTGAGATGAGGCAAGATTATGCAGGAAGGTGTAGAAGTGAAAGTGCAAAAAGTGTGGGGTAAGAAAAATGTAACACCAAAAGATAAAGAAGAATAGATAAACACCTTGTGACTGAGTCCCTGGAAGAAAGACACAAAAACGCTAGGCGAGAGTACAAGTAGAAAAACAAGGGTAAGGGGAAGAGATATGAAAAGAAAAGAAGGTCAAAGAGCATGTTTGCATCCAGAGCAACAGAAGGAAAAGGAGAGATGCTTCAGTGAAGATGTCTGCCTCTGGCAGGGACACTGGGTTAGACCTCACCGACTGAACCAACTTTGTCAGACATATCTGTTCAAGTACGAGATAAAGTACACTGCTTTGCCCTCTTTTGAAAACAGTATTTTACAGTATTTAGGAAGCTTCCAATGATGTATCACATTGTAGATAATGCTTCAGGCCTAATCTACATGGCTAAAGGCAAATCCTACCTCATATTCTACCTCTGAGATCACATCAAAATGTTTATCACCCAGAAATTTCACATACAAATATTTTGGGTTTGATTTTCCAATAAAAACACTGCATATTTATGGGGAGTTTGCAAACATTTCATATAAGAAAACTCCTTAAGCACCCATTCAACTAAACTCCCAGGAGCTTATTGTCAATATTTGTTCTTCATGTTTCCCACATTTTCTCTTCTCCTAAAGTCAACATGCCAGAGGGGGGAGGCTCTGTTATAAAAGTCAGATTCAGTTGCAGACAAAGAAGTGCATGAAGTGGAGAAGATGTTAGCAAATCTTGTTATCACAAATGTAACCTCATCCTTCCCAGAGAGTATTAATTAGACTAATGAGGCTATAACTGATTCTGCATGTCTAAATTGTCAAAGCAATGCATATGTTTGCACCCGGCGAGTCCCGCTGTTCAGACGGCAACTAAAAATACGGAATATGTAATAAAATCCTTATTAACACCCTGTCTCATTTGCATTCCAATGTGTTCTTTGAAGGCTTACGTTTCATAAACACCGCGTTCTTGTTAACAGCAAGGCCAAGCTTTCGTTTCTTGCCCAAAGTTTACTTTTAATTTAAATTTCTCCATGACTTTGGCTATCTGATAAAATTTGCAGTAGAAATCCATCTGGGTACACGTGTTTATTTTTGATCAGACTTGGCACCTGCCCGTGTTGCATCTGTGCATTTTCTGTGTCGCCAGTATTTGAACTTAGGAGTGTTTTTGGGAAATGCCTGGTTCCTTTAATCATAGTGCCTCTGTCGATGTGTATTTCGGATTCAGCATTTAGGTTCAACATCCGCATCTCTCAATCTTTTTATTTACAAAAGATTATCAAGGAATTCTATTATATTTAAACAATTTGTCAAATCCTAGGCAATAAGTCTGTCCGACTATCATACAAATCATGTGCCAGCACGATAATCATGTATCACCATGGCACAAACTTACTAATTTGTTGACTCCTGAGTTCTAAGTCTCTGATTAAAATCACAAATAAAATCACTGATGAATCTGAAAAATGTTAGCTTGCAGTGATATTTCGTACCAAATTTGGGATTCTTTCGAATTTCAAGTCTCAGAACTAATTAAAAAACTGATCTACAGGCAAGGTCTGGCATTTATGAGCATTCTGATACAGAAGTTTTAAGCAACCAGTGAGGAGGAGCTCCACCGTTTTATCTGCATATCAAATTGTATGGAAACCTGAGCCTCCTCAGACGTTCTCTCATCAGTCTCCTGACAGTTATTGTGTGCATGTCCAATTCATATGAGCGAGTACACAGACGGGTAATCTATCAGCATAGTGTTCCAAAAAAAAAAAAATAGGGCCGACATGCAAGGAAACACACACAGAAGAAAAATGAAATGTGCACGCACACAAACATGCACAGCCACGAATACCAAACTTAGAAATGTAAGAATTATATTCACACCCAGCCAAGAAGAGATATTTATTGCATGACAGCTATTCAAATTTGTTGTTTATTGTGATCCCCACTAAGCCAAAAACCTCATGACGAAGCAGGTTTAAAACACGCAAAAAAATTTATACACAAATGCCAAACCCAGGTTGTGTTGCTGCAGGATGAATGCTTTTTCAATATTAAGCTGTCAGATGGGAGAGGGCTGAGTCACATGGAATAACTAAAGAGGCTTTCCACACACAAGCAAAAACACACACACACACATAGCAAAGGATAATATTAAGTCAATCACAGATGAAAGCTCATCGTCTCACTGACCTTTGTAACCATAATCATCCCTATAAGGGCTTTGCTTTTAGCTTGCTGAAATGAAGTTTACCGTTGATTTAAAAGTCCTCCTAAATGCTCATTAAGAGGATCCAAGGTCAAAAGCCCTCGACCCTTATGTTAAACTTAAGGAGATATAAGAGAAGGATGCAGAAGTGTTAAACATACAATTTCATTTTCAAGTCAGAAAAAATCTGACTTTTTGCATACATATGAATACACCGATGCATGCCTTTTACTCTAACCAGGATTAGGCAGAAGGGCTTCATCAAGACCATGATCAAGACTGATCTAATATAATGTGTTTATTCCTCTTATTCTATGCCATCAGAACATGCACTGTTTGCGACCCTGAAGCTGTTGCAATGACTAACCGTTTATTTAGAATATTGGGAATATATGAAAGTATTTCAAGTGATCTTATTCCACTGGTTTAGAGCTCTGAAAGCTTTTGAAATGACCCATAATATACGCACACTTGTTTTTCTTGAGCACAGGTCTCAGGCCTAATCATCTACTTACAGGGAGAAAGATATGGATAAAAAAAAAATGGGTTAAAAAATAGTCTATTTTAAAAAATAGAGTTTATTTTTAATGCCATTTGATAAGAAGGGAGTCAGACTTTATGAGAAAATAATTCTCTCTGGAGAATTATATTATCTGGCTGGATTCCTCCCACATTTCCAAAAACACGTTTCAATATTTCCTCCAAACGTAACGTGGATTTAAGATAATTGACTTGATGTGTTTTAGTTATAAATAAGACATTCCAGTAGTTCCAAATGAACAAAGTTTTACTGACTGCCTGATGGCCACAACTTGAAGATGAACTTTTACTTTAAAACAAAACATACACATGCCATTAAACACACTGAAAATAGCTCTGTTGAAGACATTAGCAAATGCAAGAGCCAGCTGATTTAATGCACAAGCCATTTCCACGTTCTTCAAAGTAGATGGGTCTGTTTGGCTTAAGTGCATTTATAAATGGATGCATACAGCTTTAATTAATTTAACGAGCACAAAGAAAAGATTCAAGTTTCCAAGTAGCTTTCACTTTTTCAAATGAGGTAAGCTGAACTATTTTAAGAAAGCAGATACCAAGAAAACCATGGTTTTTAATAATAAAGCCACATTTCAGTATTGATATATTCAATAGCATTAGTTTACTATGCTCCAGTGTACTCAGTCTGTCTACTGAATGTACATATATTCAATATCATTAATTTACTATGCCCCAGAAAGCTTTGAATTCAATGTCTATAAAAACTTCTTACCACTTGGATATTTTTACACTTTTATTGCGTTTAGAAATAAATCAAGACCAACATCATTTGGCTTTTTTGAATATGTATACAGTTATTTTATGTTAAACATTTTTCTATAATTATCATTTTGTTGAAATGTGCTTTCACTTTGATATTACAGTATATTTTTCCTTGTCAAAACTCCAATTTTATTGATTATGATTGATTTGAAAAAAGCAATCAAAAGGGTAAAACATCCTAGAGGGTGAATAGTTTTTATAGGCACTGTAAAAGTGTAATGTGAAATTGTAGCATTCTGCCTTGTAAAACAAAAGGAGATTCTTTATTTCAGCCTCTAAGGCCTGATTTCTTCTTACTGATTTCACAAAGTGCAGTGAAACAGGGAGATGGTAAAAATGCAATTTCCTTTCTTACCTACTAACAACCTTTTAGGTTAGCACAAGCCATTAAAAACATCCTTTTGTATCTTTTTCCCACATCATGGTTTGGCTGTGACTCTCCAATAGAAAAGAAGGATAAAGTTTTGAGAGCTGAGGAGGTAATATAAGGTATGACTGTCTAAGAAATTAAGAGTAATGTAGTTACGTTATTTTGTAATTGGTAATTTATCATGTGCATGACCTCCTTATCTGTCCATCCCTGAATGCACTCTGTGTCTCCTGGAGAAAATTGCCAGTTAAATACACAACTAATTTGATTGTGCTTAAAAAGCACAGAAAATGGCAGGATGATATGAAATGAAATCATATACTGTCCCTAGCAGTATGCTAATACAGGTAAGAGTCAATTTCTTCAGGTCTACCTGCTAATATTTGAAAAGTTAAAGTAAAGCCATGATTAGATTATCTACTTTACAGTGTAAATATTTATCATACCAAGTTTTAAGCTGTATTTGCTCTGTGACTGTTTACGTGTAGGCCTGGAGGTCAAAAGATCTCAAGTAAAATTTATGCAAAGCACTATGGGATATAGAATAAAAGTGAAAAGGACATAAAAGTAAATG
Organism: Xiphophorus hellerii; assembly: GCF_003331165.1. Taxonomy (NCBI): domain Eukaryota; kingdom Metazoa; phylum Chordata; class Actinopteri; order Cyprinodontiformes; family Poeciliidae; genus Xiphophorus; species Xiphophorus hellerii. The sequence continues at coordinate 10,589,278 of NC_045692.1, forward strand.
GCATACCCTTCCGATTAAAGGAACTTATTCCTACAAACCAGACAGCGCAAAGAGGGAACAGTTTTCTACACAGCTGTAACAACTAATGTGTTCAAAAATGTGCGCATACTTATGTACAAATATGCAAGCAGCTGTGTGAGATCTAATCATGTTAGTGGTTTCCAGTGGGAAACTTTTCTCCTATCATTGTTATAGAGATTTATGATATTCCACCATTTGAAATTACTGCCACAATGCCTTTATTGCGAAGTTCTGTAAAGCAAGGACAAAGCAGTGCCCTGCAGCGGAGAAACAAATCCAGACTAGGGGTTGCTTAATGCAAATAAATTGAGAGAACGCCAAGTATTACTCCAGGCAAAGCCTTCTGCCCAGCAAGATCTTGGTCTGCGTTTCTTTGCCCTGGAATGATTAAATATTTTTAGCAGTCGTGGGTATCAGCAACCCAGGTCGAGCTTAGTGAAGGATATAAAAGGTGGCTTTGGTCTGAGTCTGTCATGGTTATGCAATATATTTTTCAGCTTGAGGAAATACGAGCAAAATATTGCAAAACTTAGAGCAATGGAAATTCCTTTCACAACACTTCTCAAGATGGAAGAGATAAACTAATCAAATAATTATTTAAATAGATTTTTAAAAGATCTGACATGTTTCCTTATACTTCACAATCTGGACTCAAACTGTATTTTATTCAATTTTGTAAGAATGTCAAGGAATATTTCATGTTATCAGAAATGCAATTGCAGATATGAAAAAAAAGAATGGTTTAGGAGTCATTACTTTGTTTTGTCAGTCAGTGATAAAATAACAAGTACTAGAAAACTAACCGACCCCCATAATTTTATCTTATACATTTATTTCTATTTGCCTGTAATTCCCTGGGCTATGGCAGTAATGGACTGCACTTACCTTTGCATATACAATTAGGCCTGTGATCGAATTCTGTGGATAAGTGCACCAGACCTGAAAAGCTGTACCTTTTAAAGGCTTCACGCTTTTTACACTTTTAACCTCCCATGAGAACTAAGCAATTCTGGTGCATATATGATCAAGCAAAACCCAGATCTATTTACAACAAAAGAAACATTTGAAGTCTTGCCTAAACTGTGTTTGTTTTTTTGGGGTTTTTTTTAACATCAAGGGTCCTGGCACACTTAATGTCTGGCATCTTCATTATGAATCAACACAGTAAATCTTCAGAACAGAATTATGCACAAATAGAAAAACACACAAAACCAAAAACATAACATGCAAACAAAGAAGAAGAAAAAAAATCCCAGTGTGCACCTTTCACAGATGGCTGTTGTATTTTGTCCAGGGAAGGAACAGATGCAGTGCTTGACATTTAGAATGAGGACAATTTTAATAAAAAGGCAAAAAACAGGACCTCTGTTAAAAATGTACAAGACTAAACAACAGTTGCCAGCTAAAGAGCAAAGACATTTAAAGACTCGCTCTAAATTCGCAACAGAAACATAGAGGAAAGTACTGCAACATAGAAAAAGAAGGAGATGAAGAAATCTTGAGCGAAAGAGTGGCAAGTGCCTTACTTTCCTACCTCCAGGTTTACCTAATTAGATAAGGCCTGGAGAGAGCTCCAAACCATAGCAGATGGGGCAAAGCCAGAAACAGAATCCCTGAAGTGTGTCAAGGTAGATGTCACAGGCCACAGAAAAACTGCTGCCAAAGAGAAACCAGGGCAGGGAAAGTAAAGCACTTAAATACTCCTGTACTTGGCCAAAAATATTGGAGTTTAGGACCTAGATTACTACAAATATGACCTTCTTGCAGTATGATTTGAGGAAACATAGTCCTCTCTTGACACGTAGGAGCTTGTGTGAATGAGCTTTATTAGGTTGGACTTCATATAATTCAAAAGGTTAGACTAACCACTCAAATTGTTGGTGTAAATTATGAAAGATTTCATTTCATAATGAGTGAATGTGCAAACTTAAGATAATGTCTACTTCTCTATTATTAAAGAATCTGTAAATCTAAGGTTTGTCAACAGAAGACAGAAAGGGGATTTTTTTTCTTTCTTTTTTAGCAAACATAAAAGCATCTGCTGTGACAAAGCAGGGTGGAGGAACAAAATGAGCAAAGCTGTGCAAACCCATTCAACTGCAAAAAACACATTGCCTGAGGTATCTTCTGTAATCTGATATCAAATATTCGGAACAATGAAAACAGGCCTCAGAGAGGATGGCGGTTGAATGGAGGGAATCGGGAAAGTAGAACTTGAAGAAAAAGAAAAAGCATGAAATACCTTTGTTTAAATTGACTACATTACAGCTGAAATTGAAAGTGCCCGTGTGTGTGTGTGTGTGAACACATGCAAGCACCAGCTTGGAGCTCCAACACCCTTCCCAATAGTTTCCATAATCTGTCATTTCCTGCTGTGTTAGCACCCAGGAACATCAAATGAATGAGACGCCTGACAGGTCTCATTCTCTAACACCCATATGTCATCCTGTCACAACCTTTTTTTCCTCACCACGCTCTGTCTGCTTTGCCAAAATTCTTTTTTATCTCCTAACATTTCTTCTGACTCAGCCACTTCTAGCCTGTCACCTCTCTGTTTGTCCCGCTTACCACCACATCCTTCTCTCCAGTTCACCTCAGATCACTGTGGATGCTGCATTTTTATCAATGAAAATAGGCCAAGCATGTTTTTTTTTTGCTGAAGGAGATGTGGTAGCTTATCAGGCACTATACATAACATACACCACAGACTGGGATTCAAACCCAGGATGTTCTTACTGCAATGTAACAGTGCTACTAACTGCACCACCACAACACTTGATATATGAAAGATACTATACACTCGATACCATTTTCATTACTGCGGCAACATTTTCTGAAGGCACAGGGTTCTTTTTAGATAGAGCAAAAAAAAAAAAAAAAACTATGATTAATTACAATTGGACTATATTTTAATTTCCTTCATTAGGGCAAAACAAAAAGTAATGGAAAACTTCAGCTGAGAAAAAAAAGTACATTATTGAAGAGTCATTTCCCTGCTTGAGAAAACCGAATAATATCCTTTATGAAAGTGTGCACAATGATTCAGTCATGCAATTATATTTCTTGATCATAATCATTTATCTTTAGTTTGCCTATGTGTGCATCCATTTCTCTGCCAATTTGCTATTGATACAAATAAATGTTACTACTAAGGGACAAATAAAGTAGTATTCAAACTGAAATAATCTTTTTTTTGAGAGAGAGAGAAAGAGAGGGTAAGACATGCAGCAAAGGTCATTGGGCCAGGACTGGAACCCGGGATGGCTGCATCAAGGACTAAGGCCTCCATACATGGGTTGTGCTTTACCGCTGCGCCATCACCGAGGACAAAAATAAAAGCAGCAGCCCTGTACAGTTTCTACCTTTTGGTAATTTTGCACAATATTTTCTTTATAATTAACTACAGCAGCAAGGTAGGTTGCTATAGGCATTACTTTGACATCTTTAAACTTTTTGCTGTCAAACCAAGCAGAGGCGTGGCCAAAAGAACCAACCAATTTAAAGAAATTATTTCCAGATTTAAAAAACTGTCTTCTACAACGGGGTATTCAGTCGGACATTATTTTTATTGTAAATGGTAAAAGAGACAGTTTTTTTTCTTTAACTTTGTAGCTAAAAAGCATTATGGGGTATTGAAATCATCATAGATAAACCTAAAGTTTTAAGTATCTCACATTAAACATCGGAGGTTAAAATTAACAAGAAGTTTTTGCCATCCAAGGTTATTTTTCGAGCACGGTAGAGCAAACTGACGGAAAAAGGCTGACATGCTGCTTCACTGGATGTAAACCATTTTATTCAATGTAGTAGAAATGCATCCCTTGAATACTAATAAAGTATACATTAAAAATGCATGGCATCCAGCTAACAGACAATTTTTCTGTGTAAGTTTTAGGCTAGAAATAATATTTTGATACTAGTAAACAGGTAGGGCACAGTTAAAAAAAAAACTAAAGATATGACTTCAGCAGGAATACTTGACAATGGTTGGCAACAAGATGCAGTTTGCTGAGTGGAAGACAGACCAGCTGTAAACATGGCAGCATAATGGCTTTTATGCGATAAAGATAGCATGGAAAAGGTTTGGATGCTGCATGAGCACAGCAACCCTCCCTTATCTTTTTTCCGGAACACTCCTATATATTTCTCTTGTTTACAAAAAAAACATGGTTGGCTGTTTGCAAAGTCATGGGAAAAAAAGCAGCATCACCCATCACTGTTAAGGTAAAACGTCTTTGAAAGTGAAGCTGTCGGTATACATGAATCCACTAAAAATACTGAACTAACACCTTAAATTACAAAACAAAAGTCCAGCAGATCATGACATACAGGAATTTTAAGATCATGAGTTGTTGGTTAATATTACATCAGTATTAAACTGTTAAATCTTTTGACAAAATATACATGTTTTGTCTTTCAATTCAAATACTTTCCTTGAGGATATGGTAATCAGGGATGATGCAGACATGTCCTGTCTGGATCTCACAATTTAAATAATGTTCACTAGAAGTCATATTTGGAAATGTGACCCAGAGCTAGCACACAAATTCAACAACCCAATTCAAATATACATATAATTAAAAACTTTTTTATGAATATATGGACCAAACTATCAGCATATCATCTGATGAGCACACACACAGTGATTGCATTTACTGATAGTTTCCAGAGGGGGAATTTAGGATTAATGATGGGAAATTAATGTAACATGCAAAATGGTGAGTTTCTCAGCTGTCACAGTCCCTCCTAATGAGAGGAAAGAGCTGGTAGGAGTGTGAGAGAGGCAAAAAAAGAAGGGAACAACAGTAAACTAGTTGGCTGTAAAAACAGGAAACAAAAGTGTGAAAAGAGAGATGGGTGTGAATTATAGCAGAATGTGAGTGATAGCCTTGTTAACACGTACCAGATTCATGCCAACTGAGATGCATCTATCTCTCCAGCTGCATTTTACTACTATACACACTGAAGAATAATTACTAAAGTTACTACATCATAAAATTGTTATTTTTACTACGCTGCAGTCACATCATTATTCAGTAGCACATACCAATCCTTTGGTATTATTACCGCAATGCAGACATATCATTAGATAAAATTCTCTTGAGCCACTAGTGCAGAGGCTTCCTATCCTTCCTTTGTAATGGTAGAAATGATGGCTCCTTCTTTGTCTAGACTCCCTAATTACAAAGCAACATTCCAGAGAAAACATGTGAGACTAATGAGGCGAAAAATTACAGGTTTAAACACAGATTCTAATTCACTGCATGTTTTCGTTAACTTCCAAAATGTTCAGAACTAAATTTGCAATTGGTCAGTTCAGCATGTTATGAAACATTAACTTTTGTTTTTAGGTTGGTAGTAACAATAACATGATTAATTGTAGTTCGGTAAAAAAATCAACAAGTATTAATCAGACTTCTTTGTTTTTCTTTTATTTTATATGTTTGTGCTTTTTGGATTATTCCTTATAATCCATCCATGGATCCATCAAGCCATCAATCATCAAGCAAGCAGGGAAGCTAGAAGTCATAATCCTCTTAAAGTAAAGACACCCTGTATCTTCCAAACACTATGCTACTTAAAAATATAATTTTAATTTATTGCTACTAATAAATCTGTAAAACACTGATGTGTCATCATTCCTTTTACAAACAATTAAATGTTTTGTGAAGTTCATGTTTTCTGATTGATGGCAATAGTGTTAAGTGTATAAGACCAAATGTGAAAAATAAGCCTGTTGAATCAAAGAGCAAAAAATTGCTTCTTTTTTTTTTTATGACTGATGCTTGTCAAACATTTATGGTGCGTCATCTCGGCTTTGCTTCAAGAATGTATTGTTACATTCACTCGAAGTTATGCTCATTATTTTAGCAAAGTAACTGTGACACACGTTGAGCATAATGAGCATGCTACTTTAAGGAACAATTTGACTAACAGACCAGGGACATTTTTTACCCATAAGTTATTTCCTAAAACTGGGCCATCTATGACAAAACACAGAGTTTGCATCTCGTCCCACTGCATCGATGTTGACCAACATCCCGTGCCGCAAATCACTGTATGAGAGAAACTCTGGTTGTGAAAATAAATGTTTTTTGGTTTTTTTTAGCCAACACCTACATAACCCTTGAAATATTGTCAATTACACTTTGTAATTTAGATCAATTCAAAGACACTGCAATGAATTCCAAAGTTGTTTGTAACTGAAAGGGGTCATTTCCAGAGGTAAATTTGTGCCCTAATAATCTGTTTTTACTTGGTAAATGCTGAGGAAATGGAGTGAGGCTAAAGAGGAGTCTCAGATAACAGGTCTGGCTCCTGAAATAGGTACCTGCAGTTGAAACATGTCTCTTAAAAGCCATTATTACAATCTAGGGATGGGCGGTATGATATTAGATTGTGAATGAACTGAATGTGTTGATGGTATGCCAAAGCAAAAAGACTTTGTGGTAAGAAATATTCTTTTATACCGATTGAACACACTTTACCTAAGAAATGTTGCTGTTGTCTATCATTTTAAATAAAAATATTTTTTTCAGTTAGTAAAACAGTCAGAAACCAAATGAATTAATATCTTGAAATATGTTAATAGAAACAAATATATACATATACATATGGCCTTATATGCTTATCCTTAAAAAGCTATGTTTATACATAAGGTCACCGTCATAAAATTGTGATTTCCCTTTACTGACATTTTTTCAGATGACTGAACTCTTGGTTTGTTTTTTCTAAAAATGCATGTCAAATCTGATTCCTGTAACACAACGAGGGGTGGACTGCAGGTGTTAAGTTCACATGTAATTAAAAGTGAATTTACCACAAAGGTACAGTGCAAGACTACATGATTTGGTAAAGTAATGACTTGTCTTAGCATGAGAACTCATTAGGGTTCTGCTGTTTTTTGGTAATTGCATTCACATCAGAAGATAAAAAAAAAATGCAAGTTAAGTGTGGACAGGGTGTTGGGATTTTAATATACCTGATTGATAGAGTACACTGATAGAAATCCAGGTGAGCAGAACTGGTTTAGCTAATTGCCACTTAGTTAATTAGCTTCAACCGGTTTACTCACCGCCATTATACATATTTTGTTACGTTTTTTTCTACATAAACGTGGTTTATGTTTTAGTAATATTCATATGTTTTAAATATTGCTTTTTGGGAGAGTAATTCCCAGAGAACTATAGCTGATTACTCCTGTCATAACTTTCACTGTATGATCCATATGTGGAGCTAGCAGTAGTTCCGAACTCCTGGCAAATATTCTCCAGAATATGAATTGTATTATCCTACATCCTGGAGCAGCTGGCAGTGGTCTTTCTGTGGCCTTTATATCATACAGGGCTAATTAACAAAATCCCCAAATCTCACTCACCCACCTAATAACCCTGCTAGTTTCTGGCCACTGGTTTTGAAAAGTTTCTATGACACTTAACTATTAGTACTCTGAATGTACATATACTTGTATGTTCTACTTAATTACAGAAAAAAATTTAATTATAGGTAAACAAGAAGAAAAATGTGATAGAATTAACCAAAGCCAAGGTTATTCCAACTTCTCTTGGGCATTTTCCTACAGTGAAATAAACTGAAGTGAAATGCTTGCAGAATAAATGCCAATTAACACATGTCATCGCATCTATATGAACTGATGTCAAATGTAATGTTCACTTTCAACAAAATCTACCCTAAAATGAAGAAATAAATCTTTTTTCGAGAAGCAAGGTTGCAGGAGTTAATATTTACACTTTTCTTCACGGAGAAGTTTCAAACAAGTGTGGGTCACTCAAAAATGGAACGGCTCACAGGTGAGAAGCTGCATTTAATTCGCAGCACAGAAAAAAAACAAAACAAAAAAAAAACATACTGCTGTCAAAACAAACACACAATCCAGAGTGGTGCAATCAGCCTACTGTACATACACAAGTCAAAATTGAAGAGAAAAATATGTCCTAAATTTTAGTTTAATATTCTGGTCATTCCCTCAAACCCCAGAAGGAAATCATTACTTCTAGCCTTCTAAATATGCATGTGGTTAATTATGCATCTTGTTACCACTGGCTAATCTGCATAAGACTCTCATGTATTAAGTCCCTCTCATTACCATTCAGAAGGCCATCTCACAGGTGTGCCAAGTAAGTGCACTGTACAACATATTGTAGTACAAAAAAAAAAACAGATAAAAAAACAAACGCACACCAACAAGTAGTCGATAAACAAGGCGGGAAGTGCAAGCACATATGAATATTCAAACGTGTACAACGACACGATCAAACAAGCAGACGTGTGCTCGCTCAAGCGTACAGGCTCCTAAAAATGTACACGTGCACATACAGGCGGGAGCAGCGGACACCCACCAAGAAGCAGACACATTATGCAACCCTGGTGACAGAAGGTCCAGGTTCCCTTGAATGGGTGGCAGTTCAGCCTGTGCCAACTCATTAAGAGCACAGCTGGCCATGTGGGTTGGAGTGGAGTAAAGCCACAGGGGTCCTCAGATGAGCTTCCAGTAGATTTTCACACAATTGTCAAGAAGACAAAAAGCTCTTTGAGGCACATTGTGTATCATTTGCAAATGAAACTTGTTCAAAACTGCAGAATCACTTGACTGAGGCAAATTAAGCACCTGTAAATCATTGCATCTCTTTTGCTTGTAGGAATGCATCCAGTGTTAATGGAAAAAAATCAAGCCTGGATCTTATATGTACTTTGTGAAACAAGCGTTAAAGTCTTCAAGCCTCTAGAAGATATAAAGATTATTTTCCTTCACTACAAACATCAAACACTCGAGTTTATCCCATGCTGCTACACTGGCTTACTGTATGTAAACTGAAGCTGCGAAATGCTGATGTAAAGCAAGCAGGAGCGTAATAACAGCTTGTAAACAGGAAGGGACTCACCCAGGTTCCATTTGAGTCCTGTGGTGACTGTTTGGCAGGGTCCACCTACAGGAATGAGGCTGCACCACTCTCCCTCCAGGCTGGTGTTTACCCCGAGTCTGTGGTTGCCCTGCAAACACATTGCATGAATGATGTGAATCGGTATGCACACGGATACTGTACATGAATGCAATGAAAATGTGGAGCAGGACTCCTTAAATCTCCTTATTCCTGACTCAGCTTCTACACTCACTCGCCAAGGGTCATTAAAATAAATGATTGCTCTTGTCAAAACTGTAGACCTTGTTTTACTTCTCAAAGTTTAAACTGATCTTGACATATTGAATTAGTTTTTGAGTCACAAATCATCTTATAGATAGCTTTGACTACATTTTCTAGCAGCTTTAATCTGACATTTCACAGTAAGTAAACCAGTATAGTTTATTCAATAAATTGTTGCCAGTGTCCATATGGTATTGTACGATTGTATGAACATTAAAAGGAGGCCTATTTTTGAGGGATATTGCTCATGAAATGCTTTGTGTAGAAAAAAAAGCATTTGCAATATTTCTAAATGCCACTCTCCTCTTCAAGAAACTGGGTTTGGGAGACCAAAATAAAGATAATCAGACAATATACGTAGGTGGAAGGAAGTGTCCAACTTCTAGGGCAAGATATTTATGTTCCTGTGAAGGATATGGCTTGAATAAAGCCATATGCCATAATATAGAAAAGTCAAAAACATAGTTCCTCCTATTCACAAAGTGTGACACTACAGAATTTGCCATTTATTGATATCCTGTTGCTATGCTGCTGAATGAAACAAAAAAAAAAGGATGGACATAAAGTGCTTTGTAAAGGTATCCATACATTTTTTGAAGAGTGATAGTGCACTCTACAAAACTAGCTTTCATGGGAAAGTCGCAAGAAGAAATGCATTGTATGGATATAATTACAATAAGTGAAAATTCCAGTTTGGAAGCTGGTACATAAAGATTAAAGATGTAAATATAGGTAAAGCCTAAGTTGATTCTATTGATATGTGGTTGAATCCAAATGCATTCTAATGCTGCAGAATATATCATAAATGCATTATTATCACAATATTAATGTGCACCATAATAGTTTTGAAAAGGTTTGGTTGTACTGTAGCACTTCATGACTCTTATAATTACATTGTTGTGAATTCAAACTTATCAAGCTAGAGCCATTCAGCCTGCTAGATGGAGCCTCACTGCAATAGATACCCAAAGCTGACATGGATGACATCACTGAAGGTACTGAATGTCAAAGACAGTCTGAGTGGAATTAGAGTAATGAAGATTTACTGAAACTAACAACCTCATTACAATATTTAACAATAACACCAAAGCTTTTCTACTACTGTGCGGCCATTTTACAATCCACATTTTTTGTAGTTGTATTTGTGAAACAAAAATGAGAAGCCATGTATTATTTTTGTTGAGTTTAAAAGTTCCACACTACCTTGTGTTGGTTATCACATGGAATTCCAATGTAACATGTCACAGTTGTAATGAGAAAAGAAATTAAGAGGCATGGAATAATTTTGCAAGCTGTTGTTTCTTGAGTATGGAATGCTTTTGATGCTACATTTTAAAACAAAGTACTTATAGCAACATCTGTCATCTAAAACTATAAAAGTGCCATAGATGAACACAACCGGGGGGAACACATTAACCAACTTAAAAGTGTATGTTTAAAATAGTGTTTTCATAGCTTAGCAACCTGATACTGCAGCGCCAGCGGGAAGGAATGATGGCAAATTTTTAGGCTTTGGAGCTTTTGGTGTTCAGAAACAAACCTGTGGTTATTTTCTAAGCATAAGCAAAGGTTATGTGTGTTACAGTGACAGAAAGGGCATACATGAAGAACAGGCATAAAAGGCAAAAATGTATTTCTCCAACTACAGATATGCCCTATTCCATATAAAGAGGTGGTTTTTCTTTGGTAAAATAAATTCCCCAAAACATTAAAACCAAAACTGAATGACATGTTGCCAGTAATAGAAAAGGGTAGATAAAATACTTTTGATTTTAAAATGGAATAATAAAAATAAAAAGAATCCATAACTATTTTTGAGGATAACATCTTAAACAGTACATAAATATGCAGTTGACACACAATTGCTTTTCTGACAAGAAAAGACTAAGATGCACCAGTTAATTAGCCTGAGATTGGAATCAACCAATTTTGCCTTGATTTGCTCTGATCGGTGATTGGCAGGTCAAATACTGAAAAGGTCTTTTTTTCTGCAAAACAACTTTCATTTTCAGCCTTTAAATAGATATAGTTTAATGGATTTTTATTTAGTTAAGTATTTGGGTCAGGGAGGTATGCTTTGATGGATAAATTAAAATAACATTTTAATTCCTTCATTTTCAGTCAAAGTCAAAGCTTCTGCCGCACATTTTTTCTCTTCCTCACATTACAGTCCCAAGAAAAGAAAATGAACATTTTCTGTTAATTAAACAACTGCATTTCTTCAAGAGCAAGGTTTACCTTAAAGCTGATACCACTGTATCTTTACTAAAATGAGGACCACGTTAACTGGAATGCAGAAATATAATGGACAACTTTTGCAACAACAATGTCTCATAGGTGCCCCATTTTGAATAGTTCAATTGCTAAATTCTGTTGTGTAAATAAGCAAATACTGAAGATATTATAAGGGCAACAGGTTTAATATCAGTTTAATGGAAGTCACATGGGGATTAATGTAACCACAATGTTATAATTTCTAATTTAACAAAGAAATAACTTTTATCATGCAACTACCAACAGTAATTTGGCAAATTAATTACCATGATAGTTATGAATTACATTAGACATACGTTGAACAACGAGGCAGAAGAGCGACAGATACTGTTGTGAAATGTCCTTTCTGTGCAGATGGTCTGACACACACATGCACACCCCTACACATTGGCAGAACTTGTCATCCTGGCTCACTTCCGTATTTATTTATGCTTTTTATTTAAATGCTAAGTCTTTCCTTAGTTTACACCAGCAGAGAGGCTTGGATGATTTAACACTGCTCGAGTATCACATTTCATCTTTTACATCAGCCGCCTCACTGACAGTCTTACTCCTTCAAAGAGCAGCAAGTAAATAAGGTTGTAGTTTAAAGCTTGAGCCAGTATGCTGGACTAAATTACAGAAGAGATCGGACAGACGCATCGTTGCACATTGTGTGTCCCACAACACAGAGCAGGGCCCCCAGAGCCTCTACAGAGGGTGGCTTACATCTCAGAGTAAATATCACTCTGGTTAACCGAGACTCAATAAAGCATATCACCAGAGAAAAGCAAACCTAGCTCAGCGCACCTTCTGTCCTTACGTTATTTATTTATGAGACTCGAATTAAGCAAATTTAGCACTACCTTGAGACTGAGACTGATTAAAACATCCTCCTGTTCTGGAGAGGCTCAGAAATAAAAGTCTCTCGACCCATAATTTAATAGAAGATATGATAATTTTGCAGTGCTCTGAGACTACGATTGAAAACACACGACTTCTGCATATTTCCTGGTGGCATAATTATACTAAGAAACCTTATTTGGGAATCAAATAAAATAAGACAAACAGGTGCAACCTTGATTAAATTTGAGCTTATTTGTGGTTCACAGATTCAGAGATTTCATCAAAAATAATGAAACATACTGAATTTACTGAATAAAACATGAGGGATTAAGGGAAGGATTTCACCTTTTTATTGAGGGTTTAACATTTATAGAGTATTTTCTTGTGGTGTTTTAATAGATGATCATGGTGCTACTGACTATTCGATTTCTAAATTAACCACATTTGGGGAAATTTTATTGTATCAAATAAGACTTGACAGTAAACACTTCAAATACATATGTAACAAACAGTGGTGGACTTTTAGAAGGTTGAGCTCACCTTCATGTACAGGAATGTGAGGCACTGACGAATTGGATCTGCGTTGACAAACGAGTTTAATTTACCCTCGCTGAAGTTAAGATTAATTGGAGGTGTTGAGGTATGAAGCAGCAAATGACAACACGCCTTTAGAATAACGACAAGAAGTATGACGAGAAAGCAGAAGAGCGGGGTTTGCTTTTGTCATCAGAAGGCATCACAGTTAGTTGTTTGTCCCAAAGACTTCAGAAAGGAGCAACTCAGCAGAGAGGTTGAGTGGCTGTGGGTTCAATGCATGTTCTAAAAGGCAGGTGTTAAGCCCACTTGTAAACTCAATCATCGGCGGAGCGTGAGAAAGTGGCTGGCACAGAAAAAAAGGAGAAAAGAATAATTTGAGTGGCATCAGGAGAGACTCCAGCTCTTACTTTCACAACAGCAAATTGGGACATTATACAAGCAGAGCAGTGTGTAGATGAGTGAGAAAGTGGGGGTGTGCATGTGTGTTTTTGCTCTTGAAGTGATTACTTGACAAAAAAAAACAAAGCTTTCAACTCTCTAATCAAGGTAGAAGCAGAGCAAAGAAAAACATTTTTGAGGGAGAATAGAAAATAGGGAGAGCGCCTGGGAGATGGATGATTTGGAAGTTGTTAAGGGGCAGTGTTAGCCTAGTTTGAAGAAAATAGGTTCTGAGCTTTCTTATGTACGCAGTGATTGTATGCATCTTATAGGGAACATATAGTTATAATAACACCATGATAAAAGTTCAGGTCTTTGGAGGCTGTCATTACATGAATATGAGACTTTCTTCCACAGAATGGATCTGTTGCTTTACTTTTGCTGCAACTAGGTGTTGGCTGGTTTAGGAATCTATTTTCCATACAAGTTGAAGGCAAAAAAAGATAATTTCTTTGCTTTAAAATATGGTAACAACAATTATTATTTTATCTGCTAAAGCAACACAAAATAATTGTTGGTACAGTTGTAATAAAGTTAACTTTAGTCATATATATATTTATTTATTCCTATTTTGAAAGACTGATCTAAGCAAAAATATAGAATAAATACTTGCTAAATTTATTAGTAGTTTCCAATTAGTAGTTTCTTATTGCCATTTTCTGTTCTTCTCCTTATAGTGAAACACTGGGATGTTAACAATTTAATATTAACTGATTCATTTTGATCATTGCAGGTTTTAAAATGTAGTTTTCCAAAGACTAACCATCAATTTTTTGTTAGTAGCTTGGTATTGATGTGAAGCCAGGTTTGAAGATTACACTAGAAAGACGATCAGAGGAAATGATAATTAGAATGAATGACCAGTGGATTATTTGGCAAAAAAACAGGAGATAACAGAAATAACCCAGAAATACAATTTACTTACGGGTCTGAGTAAGCATGCCAAGCTTGTTTCCTGTATGATCAAAACAGGCAGCTGTGTCATGGACTGAGCATGAAAGAGCGTCTCAACCGATGCCATGGTTTGGTCAAATCTCCCTGCTAGCCCACCCAGTGTCACTATGGTGTCCACCTGTGAAGAGAATCGAATACCAGGGAGTGTTTCTGAACTTTTGTCATAATGTACCTGTTCGTCAGAAAGTGAAAGAGCTGGCGACAGGAGGCTTCAAGCCAATTTACTGTCGCTAAATCTTACCACCATGTTCCACCTGTTAAAAAAGCTTTTATATCACATCATTTAACTATATATATATACAGTATATAATATAAATGTAAGTGGCCTTCTTTTGCCAAGTATTACTCGCCAGAGCCATGAAACCACATTTCCTTTAAGTAGAATCTGATCATATAATAGACAATTATGTCAAAACATCCACTCGTATAAATGAGTTCCTCGAGTCAATTTAGGAGATTAATATATTAGGTGCAAATCAATGGAGCTAGATTATATAGCATCTAAATTTTGAGCCACTTGTTCGCTTAACCACCTTATTTACTGTTCTCAGCAATTCTATCTTTATACTCCCCAAGCAGTCTGCGCAAGTGCTGACAGCCCTAAAACCCAACAGAGTATAGAGGGCAAAAGAGCTTTCACAGGCTGATGACTGCCAGTCACACCAGCAACAAAAATGAACCAAGTTCTGTCAATCACACACACATCGATGTTTTTTACTTTTCCATTTTCATTACCTTTTTAAAAGTTCAGCAGCAATGGTTAGCCTGGAGCAAAACAAAATTATATAAGACTTCATGGATAGGAAAATAAATACATCCCACTATTTCAACATTTTATAACAAGAAAGCACTTGGTACTTTTTGTAAAAGTACTACCAAATGAAAATTGTCAATATAAACAATGGCACAAAAACATCATTAACTTTTTATGAGGAAACACCAGCTGAAATATCAGCTAAATTAAATGGATATGTACTTTTATTTCAAATTTTTTATTTTTTTTTCCCAAGTTCTATTTTGTTTTGCTTGTTTGTTTTATTCTAGCACAAGTCTAGTCCAGTTCATCTTTAACTTTAAAGTATTAAGTTTCACTATTATAATTAACACTTGATATACACTTCCTCATAAAAGTTGTCTTCATAAACACCTTTATTTTCCATGGTCAAAAATGTACCCAGTGTAAATGTAACATCTCAACCTATTCATATGTTTTGCTCCAAAATATAAAATACTTCTCACTGGTGTGCCTCTCATTCGGAATAGATTTGTGCATTCTACTCTTAGATATGCGCACCCAGACATGAAAACCTGCAAGCGGTACCGTCAGACCGTGTGATGAAAGTTAAAGGCTCTCAGAGACTTCTTTTTCCAGGAGACTGTCTGCGCTTGATCTTCTTATATCCTTTACCAAACTCCTAGACATCTGCAACCTTTTTTTTCTCAAGGGTTTGGAAAACATGTCAGATCTTCGTATGATGACCTCATCCATTTCAATAGTAAAGAGAATTTGGTATTGAATATGTCAGCGGTTTTAAATAACACTGCTTATAATCACTGGCAACAAACTTTGATATCTTATTTGCTATGAGCTTAAGGACACGGAGAGGTAAAGATTGATTTGGTTCTATTTGCTTGATATGCAGGGGAAACATTTGTAAAAAAAAAAAAAGTTATCAGTTTCCTTGGAACATTTTTTTTTACTACAACTCCTATCAGTAAAATGGCAGTAATTTGTTATAATTGCATATGTTCTGTTTCTTCTCCTTTCAGTGTGCATGTATTAATCTATTTTAAATTATTGCAGAGTGATCTCCAAAATCTCACTTTGTCAATTTGATCATTTCACCTTATTCACCAAGTTTCATCAGTGAAAACAGGGCTAGATCAAACTAAGGGGAAATAAATTATTGGACTAAATGTGTTACAAGTTACATCCTCCCTCGGGAGATGGAGTTAAAACAAAACAGAGTGCTGAGATTGAGGTTATTTCAACATCTGACTGACACCCGCGCATGATGAAACATCGCCTAAGCTGTAAACAACAAGGCTTGATAAACAAACTCCCCTCTGTGAGGGAGACGCACCGACAGAGATGGAAGGGTTAAAAAAATGCTAATCTTGCTGTTAAACCCTTCACTGTGATTTGGTAAAGATTACCAAATCACAGGGCGAACTGTATCAACCCACAGACAGAAATGTATCCAAGTACACAAGACATAATTTCCAAATATTTCAATCTTGAATCATACAATCATGAAGCATCTTATAAACTTAATGCAATCAAACTACCTGAGTAGACTAAAATAGAAACAGTTCAGGTTATATTTTCAGTATGTGATGGACATGTTTTGCACTCTTTGTTATTCTCCAGTGTCCACTTAATGCTGGCAATACACTGACTAGCTGAATGTGGCAAAAACACAACATGCTGAGGACAGTAAATAAATAGCTTGCATAAAGTAGCTCCACTTGATATTATGGAGTGTAGGGGAAAACCAACACTTGTCTTATACATGTGCTCAGGCAGAAGCTGCAGAATTTGTTTTCTTCTGGTCTGCAATTCCAGCTGCATGTTTCCAAGCACATGTGGTCCAAGAATTTCGCCCAATAGACTTATGTAATGTAAATGACAAAACGATCGCTAACCCAAAGCTGGTGGTTGTGTGATTATCTCAAAGTAAGATCAGAAAGTGGTTACTTCCTGAACTTCTAGGAATTTATGATTGGGGTCACAATAATTTTATAATTTGCGATTGTTGTGTTTGGCTTTGGGTCTAATGCAGAATGAACGACAGCTGAGAATAAAACAATATATTTTTGCCTCAGAAAAGCTGAGTTCATTTATCATTTCTTGTGTTGAATAAGAGCTGAATGTTGGTGGGAGGGTTTGAAAAAATAATTTCAATTTCCATTATTTTTAATGGGAAATTAAAATTTTTAAGATACAAGATACTGAATTAAATTTACATTGAGAGTTAGCAACCAACCAGTGTGCATATATTATGGGTACTTTCAGCAGAACAAAATTACAAAGTCACTAATAAAATCTATTGGTTTCTTGAATATATGAAGGAGTTCACTCCAATTGCCTCCATGTTCTCCAAGCTCACAAATCTACAGTAAATGTGTGATGCTATTGTGTCATTATGGACGAAAATCAGTTGAATGTATATTGTCGATGCAATATTTGTGCGTGCAATATTGATATTACAAGACCCTTTGGGATGAAATGCCTACTGTGCTGAAAGAATGACATGTGAGAAAGACATTGGTGAGAAAAAGATGAATTTATCACCACTGTTATCATCATAATTTCCTAATACTGTGCAGTCCTAATTTAGATCCTGCAAAGCTCACAGCAATTTACAAACCCCTAAGCACCAAAACCTTTAGGGGTGTGCCAGTTAAACAGGAGTAAATAGGGTTTACTGTTTAATTTTAGCCTTATTTAAAATAGATGTAAAGTTGCTCAACAAAAATTCACAGCTATGAGAGGAAAGCTAAAAACACAGCTTAGCTCATGCGAGACAGAATGACAATGAAAGGTTACAAGGGAGAAAGACATTGTGCATTGGGCTTCAAGCTTCAACAATTTGCTCAATCTTCACTTTACTTGCATTTTACTGGTGTTTGGAAACAACACGGGGGACAGTGGCTCAGTAGAGTTGTTGTCTTGCAATCTAAAAGCTGTGAGCTCCAATCCAGCTTTTCCCAGTCCTATGTTGATGTGCCCCTGGACAAGGCACTAAACACTAAATTGCGTTCTGATGGGGGTATAAGAATAGATGCACATTAGTGAGTGCAACTGGGTGGCCCTAATGTAAGGTGCTTTGAGTGAAGAGAAAAGCACAAAATAAATTTTCCTTTCTTATCATTTATAATGGGCATTATTTAAAAATATGAGCTTTATTTTTTGTTTATTTCTTCTTTGTATTTGTTCACTAAATCAACCACAAACCAGGGCAAGAAAGGCATTTATGAGAGAACAAAGAACACTTCAACAGGCAGGGTGTACAGAATCAGCTTTTCTCCATTTTGCTTGGCTGAAGGAGTCGGATCAAGCAGAAAGAGGCCTGTGAGATCGACGGAGAGAATCGTTGGAAAATGATGAACAGATCATAGCAGAGCAGAAAATTAAAACACAGGGTGCTGCCTCACTGTAAGCATAGACACAAAAAAACAGCCATTTCCAAAGCACATGCACGGTATTAAGGAGATAAGTACCTGCAGCCAGGGTACACACATTCCAAAGAAAAAGCACCTAAATCCACTATAATCCTCTGACACGATTCCCGGGGATTTTAAAATCCTATTATTTCACTGAAATATTTCATTCTCTTAAAAGGGCTAAGTGGATTGAAATTCGCAAAGGTGAACAGAAAGGGAATATGACAATGCATTCTCTTAAATTCTTAGAGAAGTTTAGCTGTTCTAGTCCTATTTTGGGTACTAAAGAGAGCCAGAGTTCAAGTATGAGTAATAAAGGGTAAGAAGGAAAAATATTTCTGACAAAAACAGAACTCTCAGCAGCAAATGATAACAAAGAAAGCATTTGGCCAGGTTCCTATCTTTTGCAAACAGTTAGACTAAAAAAACACCCAGCAACAGGAAAAATAAAATATTAGTCAAACTAAGAAAAAACCCTAAAAAAAACCACACACACAGGGGAAGGACAAATCTAGCAGAAACAATGTAAAAGCACACAGCGTGATATGTTTGCGTGCATCAAAGTGTCTTTCCCTTTGTCTTTCATTAGCTTAGAAATGTGAAGTGATTGGGACACTCTGCAGTGATTGAGGCAACACTCAACATGGTGCTTATTGTGATAAGGGAGAAAATTAAAAGAGGACATATAATAAAAGACAGGAGAAAAAAGTGGGGGACATAAGACAACAAGACATAAGACATCTTATGCCTGATCACTGTGTGAATATACATCCGACTGGACACAAGACTCTGTTGTCTTGCAGCTTACGGCAGTGTTGCACATATCAGGCAGGAAAGAAAAACAACAGAATATGTCAAATATTGTATTTTAGAAGAGTCAAAAGCCCCATTGGATTTTATATGTAAGTGTAAGTGTACCTAATGTTGTTTTAATGATATTTCTCAAACCGTATTTCTCCAGGAAATGTTGAGCGACCTCTGGTATTTTTTTTTCTTCCAAAAGAGACAAGTTTTTTTTTTATTACCCATACACCCACATATCCCAGCAGGAATTTGCCATTGGTAAAACACAGTCCAGCGCTACTGACCTCTGAACATCTTTTCTTTAGCACAAGATGACTGAAAGCGTTACTTCAGGGCACTAAATATTCAGACAGAAAGAAGGACAGCATAGCCTACTTGTTTTAACCAAGGACTCATGGTATTGGATCAATAACTACATCGATGTAACATAGGAACATTTTTGATATATTAAGCAGTAAATATTCAACTTCCCCGCTAAACTGAAAGAGCCCTGATTATGGTCAAGAAATCAACGACCATTAAATGTCCATACAATTTAAATTTGATGTTTTAGCAATTAATCTTTGTAAGACTTAAAACTATAAATTAATGATCTAAGAAGAGTATATAGAGCTATGCTATTCTAAAATAAACATACTGGTTTTGACATTGAGAGCGCATGACGGGCAGAGCAGAACCCACTCATGGTCCCTCGTACTTGTTTTAGGAACACAGAAAACAGATCTTTTCAAGCTGTTGGATCAAGATTGTGGAATAAACTCCCACACCACTTGTGATTGTTGGACTCTACTGATGCTTTTAAAAAACAACTTAAGACATTCTAAAAAAAAATAAAAACATATTTTAGTTTCACAGCCTCCTGAGCTGCTATTTATTATTATTATTTTCTATAACTAAGTAATGGGAATCCTCCCATCAAGGTATCCAGTCAAATAAAGTGTAAATAAGACAAATTGGAGAAATTTCTTTAAAAAAAAACTGTTGTCATTTAGTAGCTGAAGCATGATGAAAAGCATGCCTGAAATTGAGCAGAGTGTAGTTTACCTGCAGCTTTCGTGTCTGTATCTCTTCCAGCATTTTTACAAGACATTTGGTGTAGTCAGTTAGATCTTGGTCAGCTGTTTCTATGAGCTTGCACCCCTATAGACACAATGACAAATTAAAACACACACACAAGAGCAACAAAACATGATTCAATATTTGTACTACAACACAGATAGTAAAGGGAAAACCAAGGGAGAGATAAGGAAAAGCAGAACAAAGGAAAGAAAACAGAAAGGGAAAAAGACATGGAGAGAGGTATAAATCAGTGTTTTAGTGCTGTCTAGCTTCCCGCGGGTTGTGTTGTTGAATAATGTAGAGGTTCCAGTCAGTGGCCTTAAACTACAACATCTAGGTAAACAACCAGGCTCTGGCTTTTTCCCATTCCATCTCTTCTTCTCTCCACAGAGTCACTTTGCTTCCAAAATGCAACGTCTTCCTCATATCACTGGTACACACATACAACATAGAGTTCACACAAAACTTGCTCGCCGCACTCCGTTTGATCACATCCATCCAACCTTCACACCCCTCCTCCTTCCATCACTTTTCCATCCCTGCTTTCTTATTGTCTCCCCCTCCCTAGTGGCTGCCTTTCTGTTCTCTCTCTTTTCCATTTATGCAGAATTATTCACCGTTTGCAGCAAATCTCTGAAGGAATGCCTCAAACTTTTCAATTGTTCTGCTTCAAAAGCATTACCATAACAGTCTGTTCTCTCTCTCAAAAAAAGGCATTGCTCTTTTTTTTTTTTTTTACACAACCTGTGTGATATTTCTGAAAACAGTCTACTACTAGTGATTGAGGCAGAGGAGGAGAAAAAGAGTGACAAAGCTGAAGAAATCCCAAAGTCTGTCATCTGGGGGTGTGTGTGCAAGTTGTGAGCATGTGTAAGCGGGTGTGTGCATGCATATTTAAGTTTTAGATCTGCACCAGTAATGCATAGAGTGACACAGCACAAAGACCACACAGGCTTTGTATTTCTTTTTCTCGGAGGCAAGCGTATATGCTTGACTGATTTCCCCTGTATTAATAATTTATTGAATCGAGCCTGTAGTTTGACATTCCACTGACTAAAAACAATGGGAAGACCACCTCAAAGATTAATTTGCATTTTCTTTTTTAACCTTGGATACTTTTTGTCTGCACAATATAGGAAAGAAGGCAGTGAAGACTAAGATGTAGAAACTAACTAGTGGATCCCTCTGAAAATCTTTTGTTCCTGTTATGTTTAATTCATAATAAAAAAAATTTAAAAAACTGACCACAAAAGATGAAGATGGCTGCTGTAGGTATTTTCAGACTAATTAAAATGACCTTACAAGTCAAGTATCTGCACAGTAAATTTACACTGCTACATTGTCGTAATTGTATTATTACAATGTAAGTTATTTAATACTTTTACATTAGCTCACAAAAAAGTGAGCTAAAATTCTAGGTTAGTGGTCTTAAATTAAAAATGAAGGTTACAGTAAATTCTCTCCAAAATATTAGTATTTTTTTCTCTCTTTTTGTTTGATTTAGGACAAGAAAGAAATTTTGCTAAATTATAACAGATGCTAACCACACCCCAACACACTTAGTGTAAGTAGCTAAAAGGACAGATTGCTGAGTCAGTAATGAAATGTAAAAGCTCTTGTCTGTGCAAATCTTCAGTTAGAATCTGTACGTTTGAATCAGCTACTTAAACTTATATGGACAAAGATAAATTTGGTGGCACAATTGGTAAGATTGGTAAAACGTTAATAAAAAAATAAAAAATGGTGCTCAAATTAAAAGTTAATTTTTTTTCAAAAGATTTCAGACAATATAAGAATATGCTATTGCAATGAAATATACATTTATTTTAAAGTACATTTTTACCATGTGTGCCAAAATATGTGGCCAGCATTGTGTTTGGAGTTAATAAAAAGTAGCAATGTGAATGTTTTTCAGACCTCAGAAACTATATTTAAAAGGAAACAGCATATTGGGGATCTTTTATCCTCAGTCTGGCTGTATGACTGCTTAAAGTTACATTGCTTCTGCGTGTACAACTGTGTGCGGAAGTTTTGATCCACTCACCTTGTCTGCATAGAAAGCTTTAACCTCTGGTGTAATGGAATCAAAATCCCCACTGATGTAGTCAGGAAGAAAGCTGGACGCAAGGACAGAAAGAGATGGTGAGTGACAGAGGTAGAGGGTTAAGATTGAGAAAGAGTGCAAGTCAGAGATATAAGGGAGAAGGGGAGAGACAACATTGGGGCATGTGTCAGTTCTTTGATCTGTGCAGCGAGGGAGAAGAGTGACGCCGCCGGGGGAAGACGCTGAGACATGGAAACTGACAGGGTGATTCTCTGTGGCGCTGAGCCTGGCCCTGTCAAGCTCACAGGGCTTGCGGCAGATGTAAAGATTGATGGAAAAGCACACCAAAGCAAACATGGCAGCTTCCAGAAGCAAAAGTTTATGTTTATGCTCCTATAATTAGGTACATAGGGCCTGAAAACCTCAAACAGATCAACACTGCAGAGTAATTACAGGCTTGGGGGTAAATTTGCTCATTAGTCACAAACACTGTAATAAATAGACATGTCTATTGCGGTCTGTCTCTCACACATAGAAGCATAGCATGGCATACCTGGGGTAAACAAGGTTAAACGAGTTTCATTAGAATTTTTCTTTTCCATTCATACAAGTATTCTTAAGTATTGTTTTGACAATGATAGGTGATACTGTTGGAGTTTTTAGTTTATAAATACTTCAGTGAACAAATGAATGATAGGAAGCAATGCAAAATGTTTACTGTATGTTTTTCAAAGCTACATATGTGGACTAATGATTGGGTTTGTCACTTCTTATGAGTTTTGACAAAACATGGGAAAAAAGAGAACTTCTCTGGACAGGTTTTTAAAAAAATAATAATTTCTGGGCATTTAATTTCTCATTCACATAAATTTAAATTCCAACCATATTATTGAAATGTGTCCACAATTAAAGCAAAAATAACTGCAATATGTTTGTTAAACCTTGATGAAACTTCCATTTCTCCTCTGTGTAAATCTTAGTATTTCAGTAATTAAGCTCAAAATGAAGATACAGCAAGCATCACAGATAGGAAAACCTGTACCGAAAATTCATCATTTTGACTTACAAAGATTTGTTTTCACAAGGCAGGCTCATCAGTCACACATTCACATATTTACGTCTAACAAAAGCCATCTTTATTTATGAAGTTAAAATAGAGAACTGAGAGACTGGACAGAACAATAAATAATAGGGCAAGAAAATCAACCCAGTCACAATGTATTAAGTAATTAATGAATAAAAGTCTGACAAACACAACCAAAAAGTTAAAAGTTATTCAAAATAAAGTAAAATTACTCATAGCCAGAGATGAGTTGTTGATATTTTTAGATCCAACAATAAAATTTGTAGATTGCTTAAGGTGGTTAAAAACAAACATCAACAAATTAAATATATATATTTCCTATAGAATAGGAAACTTCCAGAACAACAAATAAGCTTGCAGTCTGGTCACAAAGATTTGCAGTGGACAAAC
Source organism: Xiphophorus hellerii (assembly GCF_003331165.1). Lineage (NCBI taxonomy): Eukaryota > Metazoa > Chordata > Actinopteri > Cyprinodontiformes > Poeciliidae > Xiphophorus > Xiphophorus hellerii. The sequence goes on from NC_045692.1 coordinate 10,613,039, forward strand.
ACAAAAAAATAAGGAAAAGTAGTTGAATTATTGTAATAAAAACAATTTATAAAGTTCTTTTAAAATACCAAACCATTTCAAATTCTGCAATTTATTGCTTTGACTTCGAATATTGATTTCAAAAACTTCCATGAAAAAAGATGGCATGGAAGGTAGTAAAATCAGCACAAAGATAAAACTTAAAGCATCACAGTGAGAGATACAATAAGTTCAATTCAGAATGAGAAATTGGATGATGCATCACTGATGAGGCAATCAGTGATGTTTGTATAAAAGTTATTGCAGTAATAGGTATATAGGGCCTGTACCTATTACTGCTAGCTCTATATTAAAGTAGAGCTAGCAACTTTCATGTAGCAACTACAATTTTACAACTGTAATTGTAAAGTTGGATAAGATAGTCGTTAAAATGATCTGTTTCCTAAGTTTGTGTGTTCAAATAGTAAATAATGCTTAGAGTGGACAATAAATATCAAAGCTTTTCAGGACCGGCAATTAACTGCAATGAAAACTGTCCTAAAGATTTTCAGGCAGTTTTATAATTTACATATATGTAGAAAGCAATCAACCTACCTGTAACTCTTTAAGAGTTATTGCTCGTTCTAAAATTGAGAAAGAAGGAAAAACCAAAGTGATCTTTGCTTTGAGATTTCCAGGATAAAGGAATTCATATTTTCAGTCAATTCTATTAGTAAGAAGAAGCAAAATTGGAGGATACTCCTCGCAGCAGAATATTATGTCAAAAAAGAGAGATAGGCCTCTGTTTATTACATTTATGTTTGTGCATTTATGGTTATGGGGTAAGAGCATGCAGGGCTACAGTTGCTGCTATCTGAAGGCATTAACAGGTCTGACATTATGATTTTACGGTTGGCTGGGTATTCTGTTTGTGTGCGTTTGTTTGTGAGTGCTTCACAGCAAGCCGCGAAAGCTATGTTCCGCTCGGTTGAAGAAAGAGATACATGAGGATTATTCTCTACCTCCCTTATTCTGCATTCCCATTTGCTCCAACAAGATACACCAAGACAAACACAACCAGAACTGCATGTAATCAGCTGCCACACATGTGCACAAAATAAACCCACTCAAAAAAAAATCATGCTTAAAGATACAACTCCACCAAAATTGAAGCAACGCATGATGCAGCTGCAAATCTCTCTCACACATTGGCTCATTTAAAGAGAATGCGATCACACACACTTATATAATATGCACAAATAGCAGCAAATATGTAGATACGCACACGGGCAGTTTTTCTGACTTGTTTTATTAAATAGAGTGCCACAACTGCATCTTCATTCAGAAATAACCTTCATGTGACTGATGGGAAGAGATGTGTCACTGGGTTTGATCAAAGCTATGCACAAGCACACAGACACGAAACACAACACACACTCATATCGCACAGACCTCTTTGTGACCTGCGTGCATGCCACATTCGGCTGCCAGTAATTGACCAGGCGAGATTCGAAATTCTGCATTTGTGTCAGTGTGTTTGGGCGTAAAAGCTGTTTGCGTATGTGTTTGTGTGTATGCATCTTGTGTGGCTGACAGTCTTCACTTTCACATTAATATTAACTGACAGTTTAATTTGGATGGGAAATAGAGCATTTTACTAGCAGTTTGTCTGAGCACCGGTGGCGGGGATGGCAGTGTGACCTTTGTCTGTCTTTGCCTGTGTATGTACGCGAGTGTGTGTCTATTTGTCTATCAGTCTGCATTTGTCCATTTCTTCCCCTGCGTCTTCCTTGTTAACTTTTTCCCTCATTTTCCCTAAAACAAAACTTCTTCATCTTTCAAAGTTTTCTTTCATTCCATCCTCCACTCTCTCCCAATGATTGAACTATTTTTTGTCTAATAACTAATTTTCTCATATCTCCGAACATCAGTGAAACTGCAAAAACAGGGTATCTTAACAAGACACGACTTAAGAGGCTTTTAACCAAACATTAATGGGGATGTTTGAACTTGTCTGTACATGTCTTTGACCCTGCATGGATTACCAAAAATCCATAATAAATTTAAAGTTGCACACCATGCTTTTGTATTTGCTAAATCAATAAAGTGGTACTTTGTAAAATCAGACCACCAAAATCCAAATTCACTGTTAAAAGCCCCAAAATATTAAAGGTATTTATCCCAATGAAAAGTATATGCAATCCTCTGGTTCAAACTGTATGTCCACATAATTTAAATATAGTCTGTCATTTTTTTCAAGTATTATGTGAAAAACACTTCATTCGTAATGTCCTTTCCAATAATGGAAAACATATGCCTGATTGCATCTCTCCTATCACTCCATTTTCACCAATCAAAAGAGAAAAGACAATGAAGTGGTAGATGAAGCACTTTGAAAACCATAATTACAGCTCATACACAAAACAATCCTAAACCAAAGCAGTTGGACAAATTTAGCTCTCTGGCTCAGATGAATTGCTGTGAATTACAGGCATGAAGGCAAATTAGAAATAATAATGTACTTTCCCTACTATTGCACAACATTTTTAGTCTTGCAAGTAATGTTTTTTTAATATGGTAGCATATCGCATTGCTTTTCCAAATACCTGCCTGTTCCTAACATCTTAGTCAGGCAGTGAGAGTTGAGGCATAAATGGAAGAATGGAAACAGCTATCTTTCGGTTCCTCCAGAGGAATGCCCTATTCTTGTCTCTCAGAGGTGATATAAATGGATGGAAATATACTCCACAATGACGGAAAAATTTTAAGGTTTTGAGAGCAAAGAGGAAGTAGGAAGCAGAAGTTTCCCTAATGAACAGCATCAGTGGGTAAAAAAGAACCTCCAAATGGTCACTCAATTCTGATTGAAAGGATTGTATGCCAGTGAAAAAAAGTATCTTATTTTTAAGCTTTCTTCAAACATCAGTTAAACAGAGAGATTCAAACAGAGCTGTACCCAGTAATCAACCTGGGAATCTGATCCCTCAAAATTAACACATAAATGCCATTTCACTTCTTTTGGTGTATAGATGAACTGTCCTGTTCTGGCTCTGTACATGATAGTGATGGTCAACAAAGCTGCTAAATTCCAACCTCACATTATACTTATAAGCTTTATATGCTTATTGAAGCTTCTGAACAGATATTAAAGGTACATAACTCAGTTTTTGTTTGACTATAATGTAAATTGTTTACAAGTAAAAAGTAGACAGAGTGCTTTCTGTTACATCATCAAGTCCATTTATAATTTTTGGAGCTTTCCTATGTATTTTCCTCTGTACAACATACTCTTCCAATAAAGATGTTGTGTCTTTTTGATAGTCATCCAATCCTACAGTCTTACAGTTGTTATTTTGGGATTCAAAAACATAATCTGAAACTGAAAGAAGTTGAATCATGAAATTTTCATCTTTCGTTTGTCCCTGTGCTGAGAAGCTTTTAACTTACCTCCCTCAGGAGAGTTATTCACTTATTTTCAAAACTAGGATTACTTTAACTGCTGAGCTACTGACCACTCAAGTACCCCACACAACTCCACTTTAAAAAACAACAACAAACAGAACTCTTTCTGATGCCCGCCTTCAGGACTCATTGTTCTTATGTTTGTTTTTAGTCCAAGAATAAATAATTTAACATTCACATAGATGCTAGTATTCATGTGTGTTCATGGTACATTATTAGATTGGACTTTGGCAGAGACGATTCATTTGGCAGAACTCATAATTTGTTAGATATTTCTTCTAATTAGCCCCAGCAGTGTTTCATCATAAGGCTTTCCCTCCAACACCGCCTTGGTAATCAAATAGATAAGAGGAGGTGTGGCGTCACTCTTTGTTTTGCTTGCTTTATGGAATCTAATAACCACACACAGTCAATATATTCCCCTCTTACAGTTGCATCTCATATATCATGTTCTTTAGGTGCATCTGTTAGTCATAATTTGGAAAAGAAGAGTTATAATTGTGTTTTAGATTTTGTACACTAGTAATTTTAACACAGAAAATGAAACAAAAGGATAGCACAACACATGATGTTAAAATGTAAGTACAAACACTCACTGTAAATAGGAACCCTAGATCGCAATCCTCTTTAAACAAGACAAAAATACATTGATATAGAGTAAATGTTCAAGAGACTAATACTACTTTGACACAACAAGGTACAGTATTTTACTTGAGTTTTCAGTAGGAAGCAAAATGTCACACTAATATTATTTTTAGATAATACCTCATCTAAGGGACCAACTGAACCAATAAGGTAGAACGTACAATGATGAATGTGAAAAATTGCAGCCAGTTGATGGATCAGTGAGAAGCATCAACTACAGTTGTACAACACTTTCTATGAAGCAGAACACATGCTGACAAACTTAGTTTTTATTAAGTCATTTCTAATAGTCGGGAGACATTTTACCACATAAATCCTATATCTAATTTGTGCAGACGGATCAAATGTTGCGAGTTTGAACAATGCACAAGGGAGTTTAACTATGAGTGTAGAATTAGAGATTGATTTTTCTTACTGTTGGTAATTATAATTGACGTTTGTGGCGCTTAATGGGTATGATCGCTCTAGAAAGGTACTTACTAAGCCCTTTCGTAAATGTATGCAGTTCAAAAACATGTTATTCTTGGAACTTGTAAGTTACTACGCATTAGTATGTGCATCGAATAGTTTTTACCTCAATTCTGGTGAAAAATGTGTATCTTATTTCACTGCAGCCTTATCCAAGGTGCACAGACAGAAACCTGATCTTGCCTATTTCAAAGGGTTACTGTCTTGAAGGAGGATGACCTTGTATAATTATTCCAATACAATTTCATAATTCTTATGCCCATCTAAAACAACAGTTTACAACCCAGCAAGCAGGGTTCTTTCAAAACTTCAGTCATCACCACACAATGTTTACAGGTCCCTGCGTAATAGGTAAACAAAGAAAGTATATTTGTCATTCAACACATGTATGGCAAATGCCGTGCAAAGACAAACCAAAAGCAAGTCAGTCTGAGATTTTTCTTCAGCTCTAACTCTCATGAAATAAGAAGCCTTGGGCTTGACAACTTCATTTGCTAAGGCTGACAGCATTATCTGCTCCAAGCCCCGATACATACACAATAATATGCTGACACAACTGTGCTCAGAAAGCCTCTTCCTCTCATACTCGCGCTTAGTCAAATACTGACACAATCATATTCGCTTATGTTTGCAACTCCGTCAAACTGCACACACACGCCCACAGCTGGAAATGCTATAGACTCTGCCCGCATACAATTACCTCCTCTGACATCCAGGAAAGATCTCCTCCATGCTCATCCATCTTTTGACTTATATCCTCCGAAGATTAGATAAAATGCACAAATTAGGCAAAATACTATTTTCATTTGAAGCTCGGATAATACTCAGTGACATTTACAAGAGTGCTTGGGGATGCAGCTCTAATGAAAAAGTTATGAGCTTCAATAAAAGCAAATTTAGCTCAGGTTCGGTACATGCAGTTAGCTTTACATTTCTGTCACACAGTCATTTTGCTAAAAAAGTGAAAATAATTGAAGAGGTTTCTATTTTTAAAAAAAGTGCATGGCATAGATTGCTGTTATTTTCAATTTTGTCAACGCATACCAATTCATAAAGTTACAATTATATTCCCATTTTAAAAGGTGGATCCGTTTCCAATACTAGATTAGAGTGCTGAAAATTTTTCCAGTTTGCTTTCATAAGAGAAAATCACATACTCCAATACTTTGAGGGAACTCACAACTTGAAGAAATAAGTTATTTAGAAAAGAAGCACATCTTTAAGTAGACATGAAAAAAAATAAAAATGAAAAACATCTTGGCTGAGTAAATACTCAAGAACAGAATTGTGCAGCACCTAAACAACGTTAAAAACAGCAACAACTTGAGAAGAAGGCAAAAGTGTCAACAGGAAAACCACTAATCCATAATCTCAATCGCATAGTATGAGTATGTTTTATCCTTTATATATACACTGAGCCAGACTTCTTAAATAATAAGTGGGGTGCAGTCTTTATCTGGTTCAAAAATATGCCATATTTTTTTTAACACCACCGCAATGTGAAGTGGAATCATTGTCACTTGACTCATCGTGAAAGCAGAAAGCCTTAGCCTACAGCACACCCTCCACTCTACATCCCTAATGTCTACCATTAATGTTGTTTTGACAGAACATTACGCGGCACCTTTCTTTTAACAGCGGGATGCCGTCCACCCACTCTGTTCTGGTGACAGCAGAAGACTCTGTGGAGACTGAGCAAGAATTTTTATTATCCTCATTGTTTTTGTTCCAACTTGAATATCCACAAACAGACAACCATGGGGTCAAATACGCACCTATCCACACTTCACTAATAAAGTCCATTACTATTTTCCCCATAAGGTTTTCCATCATTTGCTTCTTTTAAAGGAAGGTTAAAAAGTATGTAATGCAGTAAATTTGTATTTGGTTGTAAAAAAAACAAAACTACTCCTATTTTCTCCTCATATGGAAATAACTTACAGCACACAGACTTCTTTATAAAGTTGGGACTTATAGAGAGGTAAAACTGATGTGAAAAGCTCTGCAGCTATATTTCTACAAATACCTAATATATGTAGGTAAAAATGTTGAAGACGCAATCTCTAAATGCTGTGACCCTTTTTGTTTAGCATACCTAAAGTACATACAGATATATACCGACTTAAATTATGCATCAAAACAGTCATTTCATAGTAAAATACCCAGAAATATATTACAATGGTCTTTCAGGTAATTAAAGTGGACCTCTCTTTAAGATTAGCACAAGGCACAAAGTGATTTCTGACCAGTAACTTCACATAATTGCACCTCTAATGATCTTAAATTGGGCCTCTTGATTGAGAGGTAAAAAGTGCACACTACTGTGGTGATTTCCACTATCGCTTCACAGCATCAAAAATTCCGGTTCAAATCTCAGCTGAAGCCTTTTTTCCAGTGTTTTGAGTGGATGTTGTCAGTCCTCCCCAAGCAAGTCCCGATCTTCTCTAGGAAACATGGCTTTTTTGTACAATCCCTAAATACAAGACCCTAAATATTAAATGTATTGGTGATTTTATTTCTAAGAATACAGTTGGGAGTTTGTTTCAAATTTAAAGGCAAATTTTCATCACCAGAAATCCTGTTTTTTCACCGCAGGCATTCACAATATCCAGGGTATGCATTCTAATTGTCAGGATCCTGAATCACAATGGCATTGTCTATTTGACAGGGATCTATACAGTGATTGGATTATCAAAAATAAAAATACTTTGAAATAAAAACATATTAATTGCTATTCACATAAACCACAATCCCCAAATCTGGTTGCTGACTAAAAATGAAAATGAAAAGATTGAAAAATGTTGGTTAAGCTTTGGCTGATAACTAATAATAAAGCAGTTGCTATCATCTTAACAAGAGTCATTTTCTACCTCAAACTGCTCAAATATAATTGTCATTCAAAACAATTGGCCGTAATCCCCAGCTGAAAAAGCCTTTTCTCAGTTTTATAATACGCAATTATACTTTCCGTGGTTAGAACACAATTATTATAGAAAGCAATTGTCTGATGGCACTCTGTGTCAAATTGCTGAAGAAAAATTGTGATTTCAAATAAAGTTCCAATAACTATATTTCTCCATTTATCATGTTAAACTTTTAGCCTTCAACATTTCTTGTTAAAATCCTTAAGTACTGACTACATGGTTAACTTGTATACTTTTGTAATTTTAACTACTTATATATCGGTGAACATACTATAAAAAATGTGTAGAAGGCTGATAATTATTTTAGTATATGCCTACACATATTCAGATTTTACAATATTCTATCAAGAACATTTCAGAGCTTTAAATTTCCGCTGCAGATTCAATGATTACATAAATTTGTTTAATAAAGAAAAGGACATAATTGTACTAAATAATGACACTTGGCAAACATGTCCTTACCTCCAAAGTCAACAGCTTCAAGTGGTTGTTACAGCTGTAGAATTGCAAGGACATGTACACAGTGAGACAAACACAGACACATCTAACAACATCCCATTCGCACCCTGATGAAAAGCACACACACTCCATGCTCACACTCTGGGTGTTAATGTGAAAGTCTCGACACTTCAGGGACCCAGTGATCCCCAGATCCATCTCTGTCCTGACAGCAGCCCTCCATTAGCCATAAAAAAAAAATGCTGCTGCAAATTGCCAACCTGTGCTACTTTATCAGAAACACACCCTGCACTCACGCACAAACAGGGCACATGTATTCACCTGCAGCACAGAAATCCATTAAACAATCATAGACATGCAGCCAGATAACAGTTTTAGATGCACAATGTGGTTTGTGAGCTGCTGCTGTTCAGGTTTTCATGTTGAGAGAAAAGCATCTCTGTCTCCTGGCAGTTTTCCAAAACACACTATTATGCACAAAGTTAGGCATGCAAGTCAAAACACTAATTAACTTATTCAAATGTGAAACTAAGGCTAACTCACTTGTCACGATCTCCAGCGGTGATGTTATAAAGTTGATTGGCACCTCCATCAGCACATGCCCTCAAGAGAGCTAAAGAAAAAAAGACAAACAACCATACAGCCTGTCAACTTGTGTGACTCAATGAGAAACTGCTGTAAACCTCAGTGTAATTATTGTTAAAATACAAAACGCCTCTCATTTTTAGTCATTTCAAAGCTAACAGTGGTATTCTTTGTCTTTTAAATTGGTTTTAACCTCAGGTGGCCTTTGAGTGATTGTGTCCTCAAGATATGTGGTTTCTTGAGACAATGCACATGTAGTTAAAAAGTGCAGTGACTGCATTGAATTTTTAAAAATAATTAATTATCATATTTTACCTTTTTTTGTTGGCCAGAGCCTAGCCAAACATTCTCTAAGGAGAGGCTGGGTACAACACAAACTTGTCGCCAGTGTGTCATAGGGTGAGCCATGAACACATACACTCACTCCCACTTGTTAATTTAACATGCTTGATCTGGACTGTGCCAGGATGCCAGAGTAACTGGAGAAAATCCATGCATGATTTTGGAGAAAACACTGAGCACACAAAGTTCTTCTTCCTAAAAGCCAACCATGCGAAGCCCCCATCCCTTTGATGATCAATAACCTTTGAACCTCAACAGAAGCCTCACTTGAAAGGAAAAAGTAGGGTTGCATAAAATGAAGAAAATTTTATTTATACACACCATTAAGTACTGTGAGATAAAATATTGGCATCATCCCAACCCTAAAAATCCAGACAGAATACAATTACAAAAGCTGAAAGGAGAAAAGAATGTATGATTAAATATTTGCATTAGCATGAACTATAATTAAAAAGACAAAAACAGCAGCTAGATATTGCATGTTAACAAATTAGCCAGCTGCTGTTATTCAAATGTACTCGATTAACAGATTACCATTGGGGGTTGCCACGCCTATTTGAAGAAAAAAACTTCTAACAGATTTCTGGTGTAGCAGACAGTAGAGAGGACATCAGCATTCATCTCAAAAGAAGCAATTTATGTTGCCTGTTAAACTGAGAAGGGTCACAAGGATCTTCCCACATTTTAGAGTCCATAATTCCACACCAAGGAAGATTGAAAGAGGGGGAAAAAAAGAAGACTGTGTGCCATTTTCCCTGGACTGAAACTACAAGAAAGTTCATCCTGCGGTCAAACTGTGCAATGCTCAGACAAATTCCAAAAGAACAACAAAAATAAAGTGAGTCAGATTCCACAGCATTAGATGGCATATTAAATGTTAAAAATTATATAATAAAAAAACAAGCTTCAAAAACTACATAAACAATTGATTGGACAGTGTTGAAAAGATACAGCTATTGTGAAAAAAAACAAAACAAACAAAAAAACAGCAACATATGCAATGCAGGTTTGATTTAAACAGCTGCATCAGTGTTAACTGCTGTCTTTGCATCAACCTTAAAAGGAAATAACTATGTATACTATTTACACACACACACACACACACATATCCATATATATATATATATATATATATATATATATATATATATATCCATATATATATATATATATATATATATATATATATATATATATATATATATATATATATACACAGTATATACTGTATATATACTGTATATATATATATATTTTTTTTTTTTTGCTAACTGCGCTGCCATTGTAGCTTGCAATGCGATTTTACTGTAACATGGTATACTTAATCAAAATATCAGACCAAATGTTTAACAGACATTGTATCTAAATAGGTTTATGCAATAAAATAAGACATTAAGGATCAAAGGGTTTTTGTTAACAAAACTTTGTCTCCCTTTATATTCTGATGCATAAAGGAAAGACATAGTATAACTTTGAATAATAAACTAAATGTAATGACAACTACAATTAATTGGAATGCATGTCTGATCGAATTGAAATAACTTTTTTATAAATTTATGACATTTGTTGTGAACTATGTAAATAAAGTTAATTAAACTGAATATATTGTAACAGAGATGAGCTTTTCATGGAATAAAGCCATCAATAATTAAAACAAATAATTTTTAGACATATTTTATGTATTGAACTTCAGAATCTCAATGTAAAATGGGCCAACATTCTCGTCTCACACCTAATTCACGACTGTTTGCTTTATATTCCTATAAAAGGTTTCTTTCCAAACTCTACTTGTGGCTTTTAAATAAATCAATTTAATAAAAGAATGGCATAACAATGCACAATTTAAATGCAGCTCCTTTAAAACCAACATCAGCAATGAAGACTTTTTAGCTGAATAAATAAACTTAATTCCATTCCAATCAGTAAATGTATTGGGTTCAAATAAGGTTTAAATTAGCTAAAGTGCAAATGCTGCAAAATGATTAAAAGCAGTCCAAGCTGGCAGTTATTTTCAACTTCTGAAATGTTATTCATGATTAACTAAATTAGATGCAAACTATTTGCAAATGCATGCTCTTTCATGGCTTCTGTTCTTCTCAAATTGAGTAGAAAGCCTATTTTTTAAGGCCCCCTTTCTGTTCGGGGCTGCTGTTGTGCACACTCGGGGAAACTTCAAAGAATCAGATGATGTTCTCCGCTTGCACCTTGTTCAAAATTAAGTTATGAATGCACCAAAGAGACGGGCAACACTTGTACGTTTGTTCCATTTTTGCCAGTTGGGTCCATCCCAAAGCCCTGATATAACTCTGCCTTCTACATATATACGTGTTTAGATATGTTTGATTATAATTTATTTATTTTTAACTTTATTTTATAAAACCTACATTGACTGAATGTAATTTGAGGTGATAATTAAGTCATCTCAAGCTGGCATATTTAATTATCAAAATAACACAGGGGAGACGCTTCCTGGTGACAGGAATAAAAATCACACTTCAAGAAGAACATATTTTGTTTCCAAATTTAAATAAATTATAAATATAAGTAATCCAATTAACCAGCAAGTGCTCTTATTACAAAACATAAGAAGGGAAAAACAAGATCTCGGAGTTACTGCTAAACTTCACACATTCCACGCAAATAATATCACACTGAAGGCATAATTACTCTTTAAAATATGTTAGGAAATTTATATTCCTCTTCACACCAAAATTACATAACTCAATATTCCTAACATAGGTTTAGGATATATTTCTGGTTTATGATAGTAGATTTAATGAAGAGAATGATTATTCATTCTAGGGGGAATGGGTAGAGGGGTGAGAAGTCAAGCTGACTGCGACAAACACTCATAGCCAAGAAAAAGCTGTTAAAAGCAATCACTACTCTGTGTCTACGTTTTGTGTCAAGCAATGATTGGAATGTATGTAAATAAGTCATTATCTCTTACAGAAAGAAAAGGCTGAACAGAATTCAAATGACAACTTCTCAAGAAAACAGGAAATTTTTCTTTGAAGCCTGACGACAAAACATAAAGCTATCACTCATAAGTTGTTTATACGTTTGTGCACATGGACACGCCAACACACACAAACACTTATCCAACAACTTGAAAATTGTTGAAGGTCCTAGAAGATAAGCATGTTTTGTTTTTGTATTTTAAACAGTTTGTGGCAATATAATGACTATATGCTTAAAACTAAAATCCAAACCCAACATATTCTGAGACTCTGACCCTAAGTAAATAATTACAGTTTGCAAAACTCTATAGGTCTAAAATAAAAAGGAAAAAAAAAAACTTGAATGGAGAATTTCAATATTCTAACAAGTGTTGAATTGCCTTGATTCATGCCACTTTATGAATTCAAGTAGTTTCTCAGCGTCAGGAGTTTTCTATCAGCTTATCACAGGTTCATTCTTTGTTTGACATCAGAGTTACAACCTGCACATTACAAAAAGCAGGTTTAGCAGCAAAAATTTCATTGTTACAAATTAGTTTGCAGGGATTTTTGTTTGAGAACTTTCTCTGTGTCATGCTGCTAGAGTCTGTGAGCTATATGCAAGATAGAGAAGGGGCAAAAAAGAAGGTAACTCTTTACTTATCAGATATTGTGCAAAATGTTTAATAAAAGATTCACTTTTAATAAACTACTTTATTTTTAGTTTAATAAAGTGAATCTTTTCTAATTTTTTGTGGTTTAGCTATGGATCTATGGAGAAGGAAAAGGCAACAGTGCCTTTTTTTATTTTTTGAAAAGTTAGGCTTGAAAGGTCAGTGTGGTCAGCATAAAATTTATGAACAAATCCAGAAATGGCTGTCCAACACTCAAAAACCCTATTGCTACTGTGGAGAGAAACCTTAAAGTTGACTATTTGTAGTATCTGTAAGGGCTGTATTGATTATATCAGTGGAAGCACAGAGATATATGAGACGTGTAAAAAATAAACCATATTTTCCCTGACATGTCAAGACCTCTCTGCAGTTCATATCAGCTGTAAAAGAGCAACAGAGTCAGCCTGATGCTAAGTTTATAGCAGCAAAGAAAGTCTTTTTGATCCTTTTGAGTTTTCAACCTCTGTCTTTGAATACATATGGTGGGTTTAAACAATCCTTTGGCCTAAAATAAAGGGCATTTTTATGGTATAGTCTGTGTGATGACTATATTCTGCTGATGTACTATATTTTTTACTTAAGTCTATGAATGCAGATCAAAATATAACTGTAGTAATCTGTATTCTCTATTATTGTACAAGCAGTAGAAATACTTATTGCTCTTTTTTTCTATAAAAGAAATTAGATCATTATATAACCACTATGATACCATAGTATTTATATACCATTGGTATTTTTACACTAGGACATACATCTATTGGGAATCTTCTCCCAGCTCAAGTTCGATTCTGAATTCGTTTTATCAGTGTGTTTTTTACAAATTGAGGAGGAAGGCTTACATCAGTATGTTCTGTTTAAGATACCCTTTCAATTTAGTAATGTTATACTATGAGAAAACAAAGTAGGGTGTGGTTGAAAAGTGGTCTTCTAATTTGACATAGCTGTTCTAAACAGACCGTTAAGCCAGACAAATATTCATAAAACATCTGCTTAATGTTCTCTTAAACTTTCCACAAGACTTGTGGGAGCTTTTGTCTTTCTAGATATCTTAATGTCCCGTTTGTTTTTATTACATTAAATGGCTAAAGTGGGTAATCTGAACTTGAGAAACATCATTTCTCCATCTGCACTCCATCCACAGGCGGTAAAATGCAATTACTGTCATTCTCTCACTGGAAAAATGTGCTGTTGGTTGTTTTGGAGTAGTTCTTCTATTTCTGTTTCACACAACATTTGAGTTAAGCATGCACAACAGAAATTCAAAACTGAGGATAATAACCATTAGAAGGGAGATTAAAACTGTTGAGAAATGTAGGAGAAATTTCTTTTTGTGCCACCTAGTGTCACCATAGACATCCAAGTGTCTATGTGGATTTCCTTTTGACACAGACTACCCAGGTAAGCACTGCTACCATATGACAGACATCTACAAGTGTTACATGCTAGAATGTTCCTCAGAGGCTTGACTTTGCAGCATAAAGGGTTTTAGAGATCTGTTGGCACCTTCCTGTTTGACATCAAAGGGCAGTTGGAGGTAAAAACTATTTAGTAACACTAAAAAAATACTTTCCAATTATAATTCTTTTAATTATAAAACTCCTGACGACAATATGACATGGAGCTATGCTGGAAATGCAGCTCCAGTCAAGAAAGATGACCTTGTAAGTAAACTACCCATTGTAATCCCTTCCCAGCAGGTTTAAGAACCAGCTACTCCTGTCACTCACAGTTGAATGATAGATAATACACTTCCTCACACTCTGCTGAGTCCTTTAAGTGCTTTTATTTATGCTGCTGTTGAGTTGCAGAAAAGGTAAGTGTACACAACAACATGGTGACTGTGGAGCAGGTCTGTATTGATGAGGTTCGGTGGAAGATTAAAACCTGTCAAGTGGGGGCTTAAGCACAGAACACGAGAGGGCAAACAGTCACAAAAAGATCCCAGTCCTTAGCATTATGTGTGATGTCCTTTCATCTTTTGGTTCACCTCTCTGCCCCTCCATCTGTCACCTTGCCTCCAGATCCACCATGATTTCTACACTGTTCCCCACGCTTGATTGATCTCCTGCACAAATATTTCATTTTCTTTCTTTCTAGCTCCACTCCGTTGCTTTGCAAAGCCAGCAGGGTTCTTTCGGTCTTTCTTATTCGAGATGACCCAATTCCACTAACTCATTCTTGCTCCGGCAGGCTTGCTGGAATTAGAGCTTTAGCTGCGGTTTGCTGTCAATCCTTCCAAAGATTCTCTTTTCAAACTCCCAATACATTTATTAATGCCACTCGGCATGTTTTCAAGCATGTTATGCAGGAAGAACATCTGCTTTTGTTCCCAGCAACTTATCACTTCAGATGACTGGCACAGCTTGCAGGTGGGGTGACGTTCTCAGACTTCAACAAGGTTATTAGTATCAATAAATGATAAACCGAGGCACTTGTAATCAACACAGGCACATTTTTGTTTGCTTCGCTGCAATAACCACCTTCACTGATTGCGTTATTGAACTCCTTGTTTGTGGTGTTGCACAATGAGTCGATAAAGCATCGTAGAGTAGGTAAATGGGGGACTGATTTAGTGAGCAAGTGAATGAGTGGATGACTGATGGTCTAGACGAGAGAGGGGGTGCATGATTGAGATAAGCCGCTTGATCCGACTTAACAACATCACACTCTTGAGTTTCCCTTTGATCATCTTTGGCAGCCTGTATCACTCCTGTGCTCCCTGCTGCTTCACCTCTCCCACAGGTAAAGAGTTGGGGCCCGAGGGGCCCCACATCAGAAGACCTGAGAATCAGCCGTGTTTATTTGTGGTAGAATGTGTATTTCAAGATGGCTATGATGCCTCCAGGTGAACAACCATCAGGAGAGTGACACGCCATAAGACATGCTCGTGTGCAGCGTGACATCTGCTTATCACATAAACGGAATTAAAAATACATACTATTTGAAGCAGGAAAAGATAAACTTGCTACAAGCGTGTTTACAATCCAACATGAAGAGATCTGAGATCTGTCCATCACACATAGCCATCAACCCATCAAAACTTCTTACACAAGTCCCATGCGCATTGCCGCCTACAGCAAATTTAATTAAGAAAGACTTCCATGTTTTGATATCCAGAATACAAAATTGCTTGTGACTTCAGAAACCCCCAAAAGTGTCTCTGAAGCTTTCTCTCTAACGTCATACACACCAAGAGGGGGCAAACTACTCCGTGACAGCATCAAGCTATATCATGCTGAGAAAGTACATCTATCGCTTGGTTTAAAAAATTCAATAAGATTAATTAATAAATTTCTTGTGAAATGTCAAAGGAAGAAAATGATTAAGAATTTTGGCTCTTAGAAAACGTTTTACATCTAGCCAGACTTGGCTTGTTTGGGCCATAGCCTTCATACCGTAGACTTTGCAAATGTCTTATCTTTCCAAATCAACACTGAATGCCAACAAATCAAAAGAAGGATATAAAAAATTGTAAGCACAACATTTTTCTGGTGTATTAAATACAATTTCAGTGAAATAAAACTTTGGAAAACAAGGAGTATTACTGAGAAACAAACAGACCTTTAACCCTCCTGTTATGTTCCGGGTCAAATTGACCCGTTTTAAAATTTACAAATTAAAAAAAAATAAATAGAAGCATTTTTTTTGCATGAAACGTTTTCTATTTGTCTTAATAGGTGCACTCTAGACATAAGTTGAAAATTTATTCATTTTACACATTTGTACCAAACCCTAGGTCTACTTTTTACATCGATACTGTTCGGGTCAATTTGACCCGGCAGTCAGGTTAAAGTGCAAAAAAAGATTTTATAATGTCCAATTCTATATGTTTCCTTGCAGTTATGAACCATATTTCACCACACACACACTCACACACACACCCACACGCAACCACACACACACAAGCCCACTTTCTCACTATTCTCTTTACTTCACTAGGAAACTGCGAGAAAGCAGGTGTTCACACAACCTTTGACGGGAATCTTTTCTGTTCCTGTGGACAAACTCCACCCACACTGAGTGGACACTCAGCAGAAGTGGAGAAAAACATAAATACTCTCTGCATGACTCATTTATCTTGATTTTAATCAGCGGGTCAATTTGACCCAGAACAGTATGTGTGTCTCAAGTTCAATTATAAAGATCACCCTTTGGTAAAAAAAAAAAAGTATAATATAAAATAATTTACCAAAGGTCAACTTCAAGGAAATTATTGTTTTTTTGTGTCTAGGTTTTTTTCATTGGACATTAAAAATCTAAATTCCATTTTTTATGTCCAAATGAGTAAATGAGCAGGTTGTCGTCATTGATCCTTAATTTCTGAGAAATAATAAAACATCATTGCACAAATATTGATTGAAATGGTTAGTATTGGAGTTAATAATCAGATACAAAAATGTTTTGGAGGAATTTTTTGGTTTCTGACACTATTGCATGATTAAACACTCCCTGGGTCAAATTGACCCACGAACATTTTTGCTGTACCCTAGAAACGAACATAACAGGAGGGTTAAGATGAAAAATATTGAGTAGATCATGCTTTGGGCTTCTGGTTGAACTTTTTAAGTTAATAAAATTTTAACAGCAGGATAATAATTAAAACACTTCCAAAAACCACGATGGGTCACTTTAAGAGGAGAAAGTTAAAAGGAGAACTGAATAATTCCCAATCTCTGACATAATTGCCATTAGAAGAAAGGTCTCAGAAGAATATTGTGCAGGTTTATAAAATTCCTAACAATTTATTAAAAGTGTCATACCACCCAATTATACCAAATACTTAATTTAGATGAAATATTGGGGAAAAAACACTTACTGACTTCATAGTTTTTCATTTTTACAAAGCTTTCTTTTAGCCCTTGATTTATCTGTGCTGGAATGTTTGATTTCTCACATTTAAGATTTGTTAAATGTCTTCCTTAACTGAGTTACAGAAATTCAAAACAATCTTTATCTCAAAGAGCAGAAAACATTTAGCATAAAACAAGATGATGTGATTTTCTTTGTCAAATGCTATGAAATGTTCTGCAAAGGTTGTCTCATGTCAAGCCAATGTCGAAGAAAGTCTGACATTACACGGCTGAGATGGAGAGAGCTTAGGTGCCGCTCAGGTTTTTGCTCAGATGATAAGAATATCAAAGATTTGTTCATTAAAATTCAATCAGAAGTGGTTTCTATTGGTTTAATCAAACTTTGTCTTCAAAGTTAGTTTGTTTATGAAACACCTTGCCAAATAAATCTTTGTTGTTTCCATTTTCATAAATTATAATGGATTACTTAATTGATGTTCCATGGCCTTGACATCAAAATAACCTGATTCAGGCCACTTCTTTGTGTATTGCTCCTTTTGCAACAAATAAAAAAAAACTGTCAGTCTCATTTTAATTTACATACATTTTCTGTTTGGCACATTGTTAGATGTAATTAGTAGATTAAAACAAAATTAATTTGCAGGACATAGGTTAAAATGGCATTTAATATTTTGTATTCTTAATACAATTCAGGCAAGGGGATTTGAACAAATCATTAGCTGACATTTCAGATGTGGGATGTTCCTTTGCTAAAAAAACAACATATATATACACTGTTCATTGTTTTAAAAAGTTTTATAACTTGTCTGTTCCTAATCAATGGCTTCAGAGTGCACATGGAATCTAATTATACTATGTGGTTACCACAAAAAAAAAGCAGTGAGATTCAAATACACCCAGCAAACTTGATGTCAGCAGGGTTCTGATGCATGTTCTGTAGCAGAGTCACCAAAATGCCCTTGGGCTTAATAAGTATTCAGTGATTGCAAAAGTGGAGCCATTCATTCACTTTATACTGCACCAATTACAGTATGCCTAATGTGATTGTAAAGCCCCTGTCTTAAATAGAGTTTTTCCCTTATTTTGCTGTTTTGTCCCCTTTGCTTTTATCCCATACCTGTAAAATAACTCCTTTATTTTAACCTGGAAGAAATGAAATACTAAACTATGTTAAAGTAATTTATCATTAGGATGCTGATTATGAGTTTATTTGCCAGTCATTTGCAATTGCAAGATTGGACATTGCAGTATATTGTACATCATTACGCCTGGTGAAACCAAAACAATTAAGAGAAACCTCCTGCTTATGAATGTCATTATCTGTGACAGAAACTCAATAGAAGCCTCATATATACAGTATATATGCTATTATTGAAGAAATCACTAAAATTTAAAGGTCAAAGAGACATTTATTATCTTCTAACAAATCAGGAAAATAAAAATACAACTCTGAATAACAACTGTTCCACAAAAAGTAACCAAATGTTATGAAGTAAAAATAGACAATAAAATAACTTGCATTTCTTATTATAGTTTGGAGCCAAATATGATCTTAAGCTATTCATTTGTGTGGAGTGCATTTTTTATTTTTTAGAAAACTTCAGGCTCAGAAAGACAATAAACATGTCAAAGTGACAAACGTAGGACACTACACATTTCCAAATTTATTTATTTTTTTTTACTTTTAATTTATTTTTGAACACAAACATATTTGCAAGGGGAAAGGAATCATTAAGTTAACCTTTCACTGTTTGTAATCTGGCTAACAGCTCTGTAGCATGCTGCATCCTTCTCACTCAGCTCAGTCGTTAAATTCTGTATAATTACCATTCATCTGAGGCATGTTCTTAGCAATTTGCAGATATAACGAGCACCATATGGTTGTGATTGGGCCCTATCGAGATGGAGCAGCTAGACACATTACATGTCTGCAGTTTTATACTCAGCTTGTCCAACAGGTGTTTAAAAAATTATGGATTTCAAAGCAGCTAAGGATAACAAGCAAATTTGTCTTTAGCTTATATTCAGCTTATCCTAAAGTCAACTTTGTTCTGCTGTGTGACTTTTAAAATCCACAGCACTGGCAGTCTGAAAGTCAATACAAAGCACTTTCAACAACATGGCATCAATTTAATCTTCAGCACAAAGTTGGCTACATAGGCGAGAGAGAAACCGTAGTTTCACAAAAAAATTTAAGGAATATATGGTCTCTTCAAACCGATCTAACTAAAACAAATTTGTAAAAAAGATCTTGTGCGATCTGTGTTTGTGATGTTTGAGTTACATACCTTTACCCCAGAGGGTGTGTAGGTGGTCCTTATCAATGGGCTGGTTCAGAATGATTAGACAAATCCTCTGTTTGCCTGAGATAGAAAAACAGCAAAAATAATCAGATGTACACTGATGAGATGGGCGTTTATTGAAGAGAATGGAACAAAAAGGTAAAACATTGTTATATCCTTATTTCATTTTTTAAGACAAGTTTTTAATGCAAACTGGAGATTATTTGAGGGGCTATATGAGACCAGACAAGAGATACAGAAATAGCTATTGCTCAACGAGCTAGAAATCAACTTTCAGAAGACACTGAAATAAAAAAAAAATCTACAAGAAACATTTCAAAGTCAGCTTTATTTTAGCTGAGTTCGAAATGTTTTCAATTAGATCTAATTTAGATTATCCAAAGTTAACCTAAATCGCCCATTGAGTATTCAGTTTAAGCAATAACTTGTAGTAACTACAGTACTTTCATTCTCCTTGACCACGGTTGCAATTAACACCAAAGTCCTTATCATTTGTCAAAAAATAAGGCAAATCTGTGTGCACATCTGCTTGAACACATTTAATCCAGTCTCATCTGAATACCCTGACCTTCGTCATGCACCAGCTGTGGCTACGTGACCAGAAAAAGCACTTTGAAAATTGTAAAACAGGACTTGTTAGCTGCATCTCTCTATCTCTCTTATCAGAGTTCCACCTTGTTTCTTTGTCAAAGTCTTTGTCTCAAAGAACAGGAATTTATTTATTCCCTCAACCCCTCATCAACCTGCTTTAAGCTTCCCCTTTGCTCTGCTGCTAATGCAGATCCCCTGACTAGTACTTTAAAATTGTAACCTATCTATCTGCAGGAGATGGGTGGGGGCAAAAAATCTGCATTTATTGACAAAGTAAAGGAAGAGCTGCATGGAAAAACCTTAATGGACCATATATGAAAGCATAACCTTTTTCCACCTTGCCTTTAAACTTTTTATTCCTTATACAGTTATCTTCTCCACTTGTCTGCACTACGAGTGATTCTTATTCATTTTTAAAGTCAACTTCAAAACCAATGGCAAATGCCATATTCAAATGCAAGCCACGTGTTATTTCCTCAAAATTGTATCTACAGGTCTGGTCAGAAGTTTGGCAAGAAAGTCTTGCTAAAATGAGGCTTTCAATATGCAGTCAGGCTATCCTTTTACCAAGGTGTGGACTACACAACTTTGACATTTTTAGTGGACATAAGATTTCACATTTTGAATATGTTGTTGATTTTTTTTTTTTTTAAACTATGCAGACACTTCTTTACCAGTGTTCCATTGTGTTTTACCTATAAACAAGTTACTGGCACAACTTTGGGTAGATCTTTAGCCACCCTTCTTCACAGCATTTGGAATCAATGTGTTATTGGACACTGAACAGTGACCTAAGTTTCAACCATGTGACCCAAACTGCTAACATTGGGTGTGTTGTTAATGAACAGCCCAGGAACTATCTAGAACAAAGCCAAATAAACAAAATGCTGGTAACACAAATTTGTAAAAAGTCACCAGTGCCCTGGTTTGTTTAAGACCTACATGGATGTGGCATTAGCTTGGATGTGCCATTCATGCCAGACTGATCAGGACAATGATGACTGACTAGCAAAGAAGTCTGTTTGGGGATGCCATCCCACAGCAGTGGGTGACCACTCTGGTGACCAACAAAATGAGGAAGTGCCATGCTCTTTTGAAGGTATATGATTTTTCCTTACATTACTGAGCCTCCTGTTTGTAAAGGAAGCAAAGTTTTAATTGCCCATGTGCCTAAATTCTTCAATCATCCAATCCAATGAATGAAATAAACGGGCTTTCTACATTGAATTTACATTTCTTCCAGAAATAGCCCAAAATTAACATGCTAGTGATGAAAATGTGTGAAATTGTTATCTGAACTTTATGCAAAGTCAACACTCATTAGTGTACAATGACGCTAAAATATTTGCAAAGAAATCTTTCATGCCAATGGTACAGAAGCTTGAAAAAAATAGCAACGAAAGAGAAGATACATATCAGATATTCTTCAGATTTTATAAAATTCCAAAAGCAAAATGACTCGAGAAAACAATGAAACTCTCTTTTTGGTTTTGTACACTTAAGTGCAAAGAATTTATCTAATCTTTGCAGAGAATAGTTGAAAATATGTCCCTGTTTGACATTGTTGCAAAGGTGAGCTTAATGTTGTTATAAAGTTTACATCACTGGAAGGTCACTTTAAATACAAAAGTCAACACCGCACAGGAATGTTAAAAGAAAGAGAATGAAAAGTAGAATATACAGGTAAAGGAAAAGAAAGGAAGACACAGGGAGGGGTAGGTAAGAAGGATAAGAAGGATAAGAAGGAGGAGCACATTTGTCAATCTTGTGTTCTAATTGGCTCCCAGTGTACAGAGAACAAAAGACAAACTCAACCAACCGTGACTTTTCAGATAACCCTTTGTCACATAAGCATCCGCCTCCCATACATACACTAGCGCCCACAGGAGAAAATGTGTGGCCTTTAAAACTCTGTCTTCAAAGAAATGTCACCTTGAGATTCTTCTAAAAGTGCCAAACGGCATAAATAACTCAGAAAACAAAGTTGCACACACACACACACACACACACACCTCCACACGCCCACATGCACACAGAAATTCAATAAATAAGAAAGCATCTACTTAAGGAATTGCCATTTGTGATTAAGATTAAATAATAATCTGACTTGTACTTTAGGGATGGAACAATAAATGGAATGTCAGCCTTTTCTCCATGCAGAGTTGAAGCTGTTTGATTCAGAAAGTTAAAACTGAAGCAATGCGATCAAGAGCGGAAATTGCCACTGCCATTATCACACATCAGGATGTGGGTAAATTTGATTAATTTGACAGGTCTCAGTGAAAGTTGTGCAATTTACCAAATGTTTCTGAGCTGCTAATTAACAGCTGCTTTTGCCATTAGCAGTTTAAGAACGACTGAGTAGCATAGAGGGTTGCTATGTTTTTTGTTTGCTTGTTTTACTTTAATGAGCATTAAAAATGTAAGTTGCATGGTTAGTTTTCTGGTTTTTGACAAGAGAAATGATTCAGTGTTGGGATGATCTTGATTAGGATGTTTTAAAGTTATTTTTCAGCTGATCTATAGTTATGGCTGATGCTTTATGACTATTGAAGTCAAAAATATGTATTAATATTTCTTCCCATTGACGCTTTAGCAATACATTACATCTTGAACCTAATGTAGAGAGAGACATGCAGAAAACTGCAGAAAAACACCAAATACATTAAATATAGGACTTTTGTGTTCTGGGTAACAAGCTAATGTAAAGTGCTTCCACCCTTATATATGAAAAAAAAAGAAAATCATTTTGAAATCAAAAAGATTTGCCCAAAATCTTATCTAGCTTTGTCCTCAGTCTTCCTCAATTACATCCCTAATGGAAAATCATAAGTTTTTTTAAGCATTTGCATGACTACATAACATGCCTCATAGAATAACTGACAATTTAAAACCATTAATGTTGGATTATCAATTTGTGACAAAAGTGTGCAAAAATAAGAATCAAACAAAAAAACTGTGACCTAATATAAACAAACTGTGCCAAACCTTGAATTTTGTGAACCACTCCACTGCACTACAGTTATGCTGACTAATAATTGTATTTACCGTTTATTAAAAACATGTATCTTCACATCTTCACTAGCCAATTATTATCAGGCAGAGCACAGCAAAAAACTAACTTGTTTTACAAAAAACAACACTTCAGATGTTATCATGCAACAATATCTCAGAAAACATTTCTATAATGTATATACTGGAAAAAAGCCAGCAACTGACAAAATCTACAAGTTGTTTTGTTTAAATTTAATAATTTAAATAAGTCAAATAAAATTATTTCCATTGCAAGCTAGTTAAATCTTGTTTGAGAACTTGAAAACTTCCATAAATTAGGGTTGAGATTGGTAAAAACTGACCAAACTATTTTTAAAGAACTTCTAAATTGGGATGAAGCTCACTGTGGCATTCTCCAGACTATAACAGACAAAGAGGGTGGATGAACAGACCATTATAATAGTGTGTATCTCCCATTAGGCATGCTGCTGAGCAGAAAAATAAATGTCTGAGGTAGAAAAGGATGATGAGAAACTGCATCTGCATAGCAATAATGTTAGACATAAACAATGTTTGACCTTTACGGTTTTTTCAGATGTTTTTTATTATAAGAGTCACCCGCTGCTTCAACATCTGATTCACAGCCAGCTGCAGCTTAAGTGTCAAGTTTACCAAAACAACTTGTAGATTTAAAGAGCTGCTAAAATGATAGTGAAATGATCATAATCTTTTCATGAATATAAAGTCCCTCATATCGAACGTCAAGAATAGCAAACCCAACGCAGAACCAGTAAACATATTACTCATCAGCCTGAAAGCAATGAAACAAGCTGGCATCTGTCTTGAATTAATTTTTTTTTTTTTTTACAAAACTATCTCCAACAAATAAAGGCAAGTTGAATGTTTACTCTTCTATTCCTTTATCTGCTGGGCTTTGCCTATTGTAAAACAAAACATCACCACTTAAAATGCCATGTGATAATGTAGTATTGTAAAGCTAAAAATAATTTAGACTAGATTATGCCAGACTGGAAACAAAAGCTGCGAGTGTGGTTTGTCACACTCTTAAAAACAGTTTTAGACCCAAGAAACAGAATAACGAATGCCAGCATGCAAACAAAATGACTCATAACTCCATAGTTCCTTTGTTCACACAACCTCTAGCAATGCTTTTTACGGGTAGATGTGCACACTGGGATTTTAAAATACAGACATCCAAGGGATGCTTTTATATTCTCTTCTGAAGGTTGAGTCTACTTCCTGAAAGAGGGAAAACTGAGGAAGCCTTAGAAATTCCTTCCAAACTGATCTAATGGCGGGAAATGCATTTTATAGTACGGTGGAAGTGGTGAAAAAATGTTTTAATAGTCCAGGGTACTGAAAACCTATTTAATATTTAATACCAAACACAACAAATGTGTAAGTGCTAAAGGTAACTTATTTATACATGCTTGGTTAAATATTTTTCAGTCTTTGAGATCCTCAAACTTTACCCTTGTGAGAAATCCCTTATAAAGGTAAACTAACAAGTTCAAGTAAACATATCTTTCACAAAGTCGGCTGAAGCTGCTAATATTTTCTTTACAGAAATTGATGTATTTTTTGCAACATCAACATTCATTTGTGTGTCTAATTTGCAAGCTGAATGCAAAAAGGAAATCAGGAACAATTCTGTTTGGCACAAATTACACACAAGGAAAAATGTCAAGTATATAACATATGCTTAATTCACACTCAAGTTGACACTCGTCTCACATTGCACTTTAATTTTTCCCCATTCCAAAAGAAAGACGAAAAAACTCATTACCTGATAACACTGCTCCATGAAAAGAAGGCTGTGCATAGAGAGCAAGACGGAACAGAGAAAGTGAGAAACTAATTAATTCCAAGAAATTTTTTCCTGAGCAGCACTCTTCCTTTATTGTGCAATGTGCAAAAGCAACAGTCACACAGTATGATTAAGGGGGCATCTTTTCATTTGAAGCACAGAAATTGTTGCACCTTTTAAAAGTAACAGTTGGATGATAACCCTGTTGAGCCTAACAATACCAAAATTACTGTTCAAAACTGTTTCACCAGGTTAATGATTTTAATCACATTGAATTGTAACACCTATTGATTTAACTACAGCTTACAGTCTTTGGTGTGACTCTAATGGGAGGCTACATCTAAACTTTGAAGCATTTGCACACTTGAGGACATCTGTTGTCCACTGCCCTTTTCAGCTGATCACCTCTGTAGTGCCTGGTGCTAAAAATATGTTTAAGTGCATAGCAATGTGCATAGCAATGTGCAATATTGTTTCTGTGTAAAACATATATTTGGAATTGTGAGACAAATTTCAACTTTTGTCAGACGATGATTTCTTACACAGTTTATGAAGATTTTAGATGGGCCTTCAGGTTTTATTTGGCAAATAAAAACTATAGTAAGGACATACGTAAAATTACAGAGATTGTGGTCACCTACAACCAGTCCCTGTTAAAAAATTCCTGCAACTCCGAGGGGCTTAATGGCTCAGTTGGTAGAGCGAGTACACCATTTGAAGGGCCTGTAGTCCTAAATGCGCCCTGGGTTTCATTCTCTATCTCGGGGTATTAGATGCATTTCTTCCCCTTCTATCTTCTTCCTTCCTGTCCATTACCTGTTCAATAAAGGCCACTAAAAAGTAACAAAATAAAAATTATGCAAATGCTTCATTATTGCCGTTAGCCTCTTAGGAGCTTCCCTGACCATTTGCTAACTCGTCTTTCCAATAACATTGGAAGAAATGTCCGATTCTTATATTGTCATTGTTTTCCCATGTTTTCTATAATTATTTATGACTGCTTTAGTCATCCCATGGTATCTAAATAACACTAACATTGTGTATCCACGGATACAAGCGGCCTATTTCTCCGTATGGTGTCTGGGCTCTCCCTTAGAGATAGGACGAGAAGCTCGGTCATCCGGGAGGGACTCAGAGTAGAGCCGCTGCTCCCTCACATCGAGAAGAGCCAGCTGAGGTGGCTCGGGCACCTGGTCATGATGCCACCTGGACGCCTCCCTGGTGAGGTGTTCGGGACACGTCCCACAGGGAGGAGGCCCTGGGGAAGACCCAGGACACACTGGAGAGACTATGTTTCTCGACTGGCCTGGGAATGCCTTGGGATTCCACTGGAAGAGCTGGAACAAGTGCCTGGGGAGAGAGAAGTCTGGACCTCCCTTCTTAAGCTGCTACCCCCGCGACACAACCCTGGATAAGCAGAAGAAAAGGGATTGATGGATGGATTGTGTATCCTTCTCCTAAAATACAATGATATCACACTAAACCTCTGTGTAACCTCTCTGCAAACTTTAGACTTTTGTAAAATAATGCAATTGGTTGGTTAAAGGGTGTGCACATTTATGCAACCAGGTCACTACACCTTTTCACTGTTTACATTTTACCCCCAAAACAGATTTGCTTTTTTTCTTTTTCAGATGAATTCCACAGGATAAATTTTACAGATGACTAATTGTGGACATATTTTATAAATGCAAGAAACTGCTAGCACTACTGAGTAATTTCAGGGTAAGTGCATGCCGTTCACAATAAAAGATGAGGAAATAGCATCCCTAATTACCTAACAATACTCTTTCTAATAAAGGTGATGCAAAAGCAATTTTATACACAAGTGTTGGTTATTATATCTTTACCAGTTAAGCAGGTCCTTTAGTAATTACCAAGTCAAGTGACATTTGTTTGCTGTGTACTCAAAATAAACAGCAAGATAAATTACTAAGACAGTGAAATCAGGCTGGAGGAACAAAACAGTTAATGAGAGGCATTTGGTACACTGAAATCCAAAAAATAAGCAAATGAAACAAGAGCAGTTTATCTCAGGCTGACAGCTTGAAAACAATTACTTTAAAACTTTGGAACGACTCAGTCTGAAGCACACTGTATCAAAAATCTAAAGCTTTTGTAAAACCACTGTACTATTTTTGCCAATGATGATACAGATATCCTCTATGACATTCACTTCTATGCCAAGTGTGGATAAAATAATTTCAGTAGATAGTGTACTTGTTACCGTTAATCTAGTTGCCATTCAGAATGAAAAGCTTCTGAAATTTAACTATCTGGAGACACCAGTGAGAAAGTACTCCAACACAGAACTTTGTCCACAACGTTATTGTTTGCTGCCCTCTTTGGATTCGCAACATGGACCATTCTCAAACATTGTTTCTTGTAACAACAATGTCATCAATAACCAAGTCCAGAAACACAAGTTATAGAGGGTTGGTCATATTTTCAGAATGAATACTGATCAACTGCTGCAGTGACTAAAACGGTGACTATGAGCTGTAAGCACTGGGAGATCAATTCTGAAGTAGAAGAAAGACAAAGCTAACCTGCACTTTGACACCTTGACTTTACTCAAGTTCATATATCATAGGAAAATAGCGCAGACAGGACCCAAAATAGCATATTGGTTGGAAGGACAACTCTACTTAGTCATCAGCTTTGGACAAAATAACTGAAAATCATTCATTCATTCAAGTTTCCTTTAGAACAAGACCAAAAGGGTTTTTTGATGGAAGTCAATTGGTTTATTCTGTTCTGTCAAACACTGTAAAGTTGATTGCAAAGCAGCAACTTCTAGGTTTTTTAAATGTAATTTGAAGTTATGTATCCATACTATAGTCACAAATGTAATGGGAAGAATTAAACAAACATAACAAAGCATTGTCCCAGACTTTGCTCACTGCACTAGCTTGTTTGTTTTCCAGTTGATCAACCAAAGAACAAGCAAGTTTGTCTTTTACCGTATAAACCAAAACTTTTTAGGCATAAATATTGCCTCTGAGAAGCATTTGTTTGTCACAAAAGTAATTTGTAAAATGGGAACTTGCAAATAGCTGAAGGGGAAATGAGCAGTCAGTCACCAGGCTTATCCCAGTAGATTCCACATCCCGAAGGCAAAGCTGTTTACACTTTAAGTCCAAATTTATCATATGAATTTGAAACTCCTATATTTATTAAAAACTCTAATTCTGCCTTGGTTAAAAAAAACATACAACACATTATTAATTGTTCAAGAAGTAGAATAGGGTATATTCAAGGACGCTCCCAGTCTTATTCTTCTATTTTCTTTATTTCAACAAACTTGAATAATTATATTATTATATATGTTTGTCTTTCATTAGCAATCAAACACAAAATGTGGGTGCAGTTAAAAAGAAATACTGTAAAACAGGGGAAAGTAGGAAATTGGAAAATACTTGAAAGAGCTTTGCTTTATTTGAGCTTCATTTGGCAACATTTATGTTGAACTCTATAAGAATTTATTAAAAAGCAGAAAAGTAAATCAGTCTTTTACATCTTTCATACTGAATGTAAAGAGAATCAGCATTACAAGCTCATGTCATGGTTGGAGCATACTGTTGCCAAAAAACAAGTTTAGAAATGAGTGTAAGTTGACTATCACAAGCAAATTTAGGCATAAAAGCAAAAATAGGCATACAACATGTAGACGTATGCCTATTTTGCAGGCACAAAGTAATATTTTGGAGTGAATAGGCCACCTTCAAAAGATTTGTGGAAAATGGTGTAGTTTTCCCTCCTATACCATAAAAAAATATTACTTTCAGACATTGTATAGATGTCTGAATGTATATGTTTTTTTTACATGCATTAAAAACTTCATAACACACCACATGAAGACATCAAATTACTGGCTATCAGCTATTTGGTAATCACTTTAATAGTAGAAGAAATACTTTCCCAGCTTGTCAACCTTTTGCTTTCAGTGTTTTATTGCAGATGAAAGGACAGCAGAGCAAGTCAGATGTCTTAGAGACAGGCTGGCAGTAACAAAGGACTCACTGGTCTGCTTTAAGTAACCTAACATCTGAGAAAGTCGCTAGGTATGCCAGATGGAGT
Organism: Xiphophorus hellerii; assembly: GCF_003331165.1. NCBI lineage: Eukaryota > Metazoa > Chordata > Actinopteri > Cyprinodontiformes > Poeciliidae > Xiphophorus > Xiphophorus hellerii. The sequence continues at coordinate 10,642,102 of NC_045692.1, forward strand.
GAAAATAAGTAAAGAGCAGAACATAAAAAAAAATGCCAAAGACCTTCAGAAACCCCGGAGAACTAAAAGCTCATAACCACATTGCACAGAACTGTAGCCTCGGGAAATGCAACAGAACAGATGAGACCATTGTATATATTGAAAAGGTGTTCTTTCCAAGTATTCAGATGAATGAAACGCATCTGATCAACACAAAGTCTACAATTGTTGTGTTTTTTTGAACATTTGCGACTGCTGTATACCAATGAAACCAAAAATGGGATCAGACAGGCTCAGACAGAGCTGAGTGTGTCGAGGACATAGCATGTGGCTTTCAATCCTAAGATCTCTATTTTTATCTTTCTCTCTGGAAGAACAATATTCGTAGCTTGTGTGAAACCTTCACAACATAATTAAATTGGGACAAAGATGGGAAAGTGCTTTTTTCTTCTTTTTATTAAAAAAGAAAAACCCAGTAACCTTCTTTATTACTAAATATATTACAGTGAATAGATAATCTTGTGAAGCAGGAACTTCTGTCACATTAAAAACACACTCTTTATAAAATGCATCAAATGAATGACAGAATCAAGAAATGTAACCAGCTGTACTACAAGACATGTCATAAAACTACAAGTGCCTTTCTGTCAGCTCTGCAGGCCAAAATTGTTGTACAATCTCCTTGACCTTTACTGGTCTGGGTAAAGCCTGTCCTCAGGCTTACATCAGGCTCGATTCCTCTGCTCTCTCTCCCTCTCTCTCCACTCAGAAACACACGGAGAGACAAGCAGACAGACACACAGACACCACCTGGGAGCTCACAAACTCCTTGTACCAGCAGCAGTGGCTAAAGGCAGCTGTACCCAGCTTTCCTCTCAGGTGTAGAGAAAAGCAGAAGAATTTCTTTCTCCAAAGAAATAAGGTCAGTTTTTAAATTATGCTTAAAATCTAAGGCACGTGCTACATTTGGAGATGGCTACATGTTGTGGGTGGTCTTTATGTGTTAAGGATGTCAGTAAACAGACAAAGTGTCTGAATAAAGTTAACAATAAAAACAATTTGAATTTGCAAATGACTCCTTTTGTGAGTCAAATTAAAATTGCAGTGTTGTGTGAGCAAAGTTATGTCAAATGACATCAGGGAATTAATTCAAGAGTAAGCCTGCTTATTACTTTTTGGCAAAATTTTAAGAATCAAGCCGTGTCTTCAAAGTACATCAAAAAGACGTAGCCAGTACATATACAGAGAGGTGTCATCGAAGGGCAAGTGATTTGTTTCTGGAGTGCAATTCCCTGACTGTTCAAAACAGAAAGAGGAAGACAAGTGGGACAGTGTTGTGAAGCATGCATTTGATCAAATGCAGACAAATAAGCCTACACACAGAGGTCAAAGGTGAACAACACTGGTTTCCTTTTTTACAATCCAATATATTGCAGGGAAACCTTGTCTGACTGTTATGTAGATGCTGTCTTGACATGTGTTACCCAAGACTTTTGTGCATCAACTACTCCTCCCATGAGACACCTCTCTATAGAAGCTGTTTTTTTTTTTCAATAAGATACAGTGTCACCCTGCATAAACTGCTCAGAAACAACTAAAGTTTCATAACAAATTATTTCAAAAATTATTGCAGAGTTGAAAAACTTTAACACATTCTTCAAAAGAAAAAATAGTCACCTTAGGTTTGGAAACAGCAGACCCAGCAATAGCAATCCCAAGAATTTAATCCAATCAAATCTGTATGTGAGGGTCTTGAAACCAATCCAATTTAGAGAAACCAACCCGAAAGACCAACAAGACTCAATAATCTTGTAGGTTTCGTGAAAAATTTCTTGAAGCAGACACGACTGTACACCATACTAGGTGTTGCGTGTCCATGCCTTCATAGATCAGATATCTTCTGAGCTTATTGCAGATTATCACACATTACAAATAAGAATGTATGACAAGGCAAGATCAATGGCTTACTGGGTATTTTGAATCAAAGGTCTGAATTTTTAGCCTCACAACTGTGTTTCTCATTTTTATGGCTAGCTCACTCTGGTTCCATTTGCTGAAACGATAATGTGCCCAAAGGCAGTTTATGGTCTGGTTTTAAAACTTAACTGTCTGTAAAAAGTGCCACCCTTTTCTTAGTATTTAGACGTAGTGTGATGGAATACCAAATAGGATAAAATGCTGACATTGTCTCATGCTATCTAGATATCAGGTTGTGATCCAATTTAAAAGGAATCTTTATTTTAACGGCTTCAAAGAAATGATTACAACCCTTTCTTTAGCATTCACCAAGAAGGAAATGTACAAAGTAATGTTGCTTTCACCAACTACATGTTTCAGCATTGAAATAGAAAAAAAAATTATCCACTCTCTCTAATATGGAAAATGAGAACTGCTTATGATGACAGATGGGCAAAAAAACATATCTAAATTAACTTTACGTGAAAAATATCAAACATAACATTTCAATGGTGACGATGGCAAAAAAAAATAGTAGTGTAGCTGTTTTGAGAAACCAACTAAAAATACATTTTCAAACTAACTTTAGCACTGCAGCAAAACTAGCTTCCTCAGAAAGTTAGAAAATTAGTTTACAATTTCCATTGGCCATTACTTTCAAAATACAACAAAGAAAGCAGGCATGACTGGGGACAAACCAGTTAATTGACCTTAGGTCTGAGTATCTGGCTACATGGTTGTTTGTCCTGTGTGTCTGCCTGGCCCTGTGATGGACAAGGCAACCTGTCCAGGGTGTACAGTACCCCATCTATTGCCAAATGACCACTTAAGATAGGACAATATCAGAGCATAAAACACTTCCATAACGCTAGATAAAGGAACTTCCATGACTGATAAAAAAAAATAAACAGCATACATGTATTAACTTCTACTCTGCCGTCTTTTTAATGTCACTGAATGGAGTACAATTTCTTAACTGAAAGTTTCTCCTGTGCTGGTCCTCATGGGACTCCAATACTTGGCTATTGTGGATGATGAATATATCCAAAGAAGAAAACTTTTAAATATAAAGAAAGCCAGTAATAAACAATCTCCAGTTTACACACAAGCATAATTATGCTATTTACTATCTTAAAAAGAAGAGCGAGTCATTGGACATACTAGATAAGCTAAGTTATTTGCTATATCAGGCTTGAAGTCTTGACTGCATTTTTCTACCACATTTAGTGTCTATTGCACCTGTTTACCACACGAGTTTTAGAGCTTTACCTAAAGGGAAAGCCCACATCTCGTTAGACCAGCACTTTTTACAGACACGTTTATGTTTAAAAATCTGTTGCTTTAGAGAATAGTACCTGAAGGCAGCAGACAGTCCAAAGGTGTCCACTCTTGATCCATGATCTGACTGGTCAAAAGGTGAGGCTAATCTACAGGAGAGGAGGGGAGACATGACTTCTCAAGTTCTGGTTTCAAATTAATCAAAGAAAATGTCTCTATTCACAATTTATATATTGCATTCCTGAGGGGGATTTATCCCCAGAGTAAAAAAGGAACAACACTGTATCTGCAATTCCAGGCAGAATGGCTGCAAATATTTTACAACATTTGTTTTTTTTTTACTATCAGAATTATACATTTGAAAAGCAGCACAGGAAGAATCCAGCCTTCTTTTGTACTGCTGCAGTCATACAAATAAATTTATTTTTAATGTTAATTCCACATGCACACTCTTAGGCAGATTTTTGCATAGAAATAGAAAATTGTATAATTACACTTTAATTGTTCAGTTTGATCATTAGTTTGGTATTATTTCTAACATAACAAAATGCATTTGAAATTAGCGAACACCTCGTAGTGACAAAAGTATATGAAGATACTTAGTCTAAAGCCAGAAAGCTTTCTTTCAATTCTTGCTTTCATAGAACAGGAACACAGAAAATAAAACATATTCAGCCTGACTGACCCTCCACCTTTTCAGACTTGTGAAGCATAGTTTTGAAATTTAGTTGAGGAAGCGAACCAAAGTAAGCTTAAAAGAGCATGAACATCAGAAAACAGTTTTTTGTTTATTTTTAATAAAACAGATTTTGATTAAATGATTGTATTTTATTTTTACTTAATTTCTTTTATCAGACAAACAAGAAGTAACATTCAAACACCATGCAAAATAACTGTGTATGTATATCTTTACAAGGACATACTGAACAAGCAGTGCATATATAAGTGACACTTTAACACGGGGTCATAACGGTGTTGAAGCTGATACCCAAGTAAATGAGCAACTAGCATAACTTCTAAACAACTACTAGTTGTTGGTCTCACAATTACAGCAAAACAATACAAAGTGAATTCAGTTAGCTGAAAATGTCATATATCTAAATCAAAAGTATTTTAGGCATTCTTCATCATGATTTACTTTATTCCAGACACAATAAATGGTCCATAAAGAAACAGAAAACAAGAGCACAGAGTTAAAAAGCTTTTCTATAGAGGCATAAATGCCACAGAGTCCACAAAGTAGACCCCGACTAAACTTTTGTGTTTTAGATCTGTTACTGTAATCAAATTGGTATTTGATTATCCTCATAATATGTTTTTTCCTTATTACTTTCTTTAAATTCAGAGGTTCACATATTCTTTGTATTTGGTAGATTTGGTTTTAAACTGTATGATTTAGATAAGCTTCTGGTATCTTTCCACAAGCTTTTGATAATGGTTTGAAGGTATTTTGGCCAATACTGACAAAACAGATACTGAGACAAGTTTGCAGACCTCCTTCCTCACACACACACACACATATTTTTAGCACTGCCAACAAATTATTTTCAGGATTGAGATCATTTATGCAGGGCTTCAAGAAAACTATTCCAAAGCATTGACTTGGTTGTCTTTAAGCCACTTTCTAACTAATGTAAGAAGTCAGGAAATCCAATTTGTACCAAACTTCAGACTTGATGTCTTCAGATAGCTATTGCTTTAATATTTCTACCTTTTTTCCTCATGATAGGCTACTATTTTTCTTTCCTCTTGCAGTAAAACACCCACACAACATGATGATGCCACCTTAATGAAAATAAGGCATGATACATAGTTTTTAAAAGTCCTATTTTGAATAAATATGTGTAACTGAACCGATAACACCACTCAGGTTACATTACCAGCTTTCATGTAAACCATGAAGCTCAAATGAAGTCAATATTTTCACTAAGAACTTGCAAAGTGTCCGAAGCAGGAATTGATTCATTTTCACCACATCCCACACAGCTGCGATTTTAACGCTATGACATTCAGATAAAACGCCCTTATTTCGCCATAAATGCAGTCAGCATATTCAGTATTACATTCCGTCTTAGAACTTTAAGGTTTTAATTTTGATAACGCGTTGTAAGCCAAAGAAAACTTACAGAATGAAGCAACTTCCTCATGTGATGTTTAAGAGAGTCAACAAGCGCGCGAAGAGCAGACAGAGACACCAAGCAGGATGAAGGAGCAGCTCTGATTTGCTATAGAGACACCTAGAGGCTGAATGTATTAACATGTGCAGATATAAATCCTTCAGAGACGGCTCAATTTTTATGCTGTTCAGAGCCATCACTTCTGTATTCCTGTTTTCCCTCTGATTTACAATCACTACCTGCTCTTTCATAAAACACACACTGAAATGATTAAAGAAAGCATGTGAAATGTTAAAATGTAGTCAACCAAATTAAAGGAAGCTGCATAAATGTCAGTGACCCACACATAAGTGGACTTTAATTGAAAAAGGGTTATTTTATGTGTATTTCTAATAGAGTTTAATGGTGCATTAACAGTCAGACAATTAGCTGCTCCATTGATCCTCGTATAGAGGGAGATCTAGCAAGTCCTGTCTTGTTTAAAGCAAGGTGGGTGAACCAGAAACAATTCTCTGCTATCTCTGCAGCACTGCCCTCTTAAAGGTGGGATTAAATTGTCTTAGAAGAGCAACATGTTTTTATCAATATCAACAGCATCCCAGTGAAGTGGCATTGATTTCTAACAGTGCCTGAAGAGCAACTGATGTATCCGAGGACACCGAGCTCTTGAGATCACATCTTGTACTTGTTACATTTTGAGTAGTACGTATTTTTATTGGTTTATTAGTCTCTGTCATTGTTTATATTTTTGGCATATTTAAACGCTTTTATCTTTGAACACTATGCCATAAAAATATGCACATTTAAAAACACACACCGGTAAACAAAAGTCACAAAAAGGCACATTAGATGTGTCTGCTTGCTTCTGATTTTCTCTAACAGCAACAGAAGCGCTGTACAGTGAGAAAGCAAATCTATCTCAAGGTGAATCCACTCCGGAGGCCCGTTAAAACAATCGCACTCTCATCAATCAGCATTCTCCTGTCTCTCTGACATACTGCACAACTGCACAACTGATGCAAGCTTGGCAACACACAACAATAAGCTACACACACATGCCCAGAGCTGCCATGCATGCTAAGGGAAGTCATTCATTCTGTGGGCATGCATTATAAATACGTCTATGAATAAATTCCAAGCTGAGTGCATTCTTCATTGGCAGTTTTTATTTTTTTTTATACCAACCCCCTGAACGTTTGATCAAATCTTGCTTTCCTCACTGCAGCTATCCAACTACCCTTTCTTTTCCATTAATCCCTCTAATATTTGCCTTTTTTCTCCTTTTTTCCCCCTCTTTTGCAGTTTTCTGTCACTACGTTTACTTATTATTTTTTTGTCAAGCTCAGATACTGTTGGGATTCACCTTTCATTTTCAGTTATTCTGTTTATTATTTGAACTGCATTCTTTTTAACTTGAGTATTTTTGAAAGGCTGGTGGGAGAAGTAACAAAACAACGGAGATAAACGCTATGACAGATATTTTGTAATTTTACAAGTAGAGGACTATTGTAAAATTTTAAACCAGCAATTAGTGAGCAAGTTAAGAACTAAACTACTTACAAATTGTTTGGTTATGGATTGCAAGCATTCTTTTTCCAGAAGGCATGCAACGCTCACTTCCACAGACCGTTTTTTTTATTATTATTTTTAATTACTCATATATGTAGATCCCAGAGTTACCAATTAGACGAAATAAACAAGCAGATTTTCAAGGAAAGTTTATAAAATATCTAATGGAATGCTTCTATAAACAAAAAAATATTTTCTTATTGAGTCACAAAGTGTAAACATCATTAAGCTTCAAGGAAGAGCTGGAGTCAGTTATTACAGAATGTATTTATGTTATAAATAAAATTAATGCATTCCCTCTTGACTTCTGCTGCCTGGAAATGAGTGCAAGTCAAATAAATCTAATCTTGCCAATTAACCCAACATGCATGTGCTTGGATGGAGCACAAATACCTGCTAAAAAACTGAAGCAGGCACAGAAAAAAAAACAAAACACAGAAATGAATATGAGCCCAGTACCTTTTTTGCTGCAAGGCAACAGCAACATTCAGATATCTTCCCAGAGCTTCTTGACCATTTAACAGTGGGAGTTCAAAAACGGTGACCCTTCAGTGTGTTATGCTTTTCACATTACACAGTCCAAAAGTTCAATAAAGCTATAGAGAAATGAAACACTAATTTGCGCATCAACAAGTTGGGTAAAATGTGAAGTGATGCCAGATAACAAAATAACTTCCATGATAAAAGATAATTAGCTAACATAGAGCGTGTCAAGATCTGTGACACTTTTATGATCACAATGGCCAATTCATTTCAAAAGATCATAAGAAGTTAAATAAACATAATTACCAATACTCTGGTATTTGGTGGTGCAATAAATGTAGAATTTAGACTTGCTTGTCTTTGACTTGCCTAAGTATTGTCTTAGTGCTTAGATTTGACTTTAATAGGAATGCTTTTCATGTTTAAATAACACAAGTTAGTCTCCTTGAGATGTGATTGTGTTATTTTTTTTTTGTTTTTAGATTGCTGCTTGAAGTCAACTAGAAATCAGCAGTGACTCATTAAAGTTGTTTTTGATTTTTCAAGGTGGCAATTTGTCCTATTGTAATGGCAAAAAGAACAATTTTTCCTAAATTTCCCCCATTCAGTGCTTGAATTATGTTGCAACATCTACTTATGTTGAAGAGGGCTTAAACCTGGATAATTTGAAGGGCAAAAACATTAAAAAATGCTGAGTTGGAAAATGTTTTGAAAGAAAAGCATTTCTTCTATGAAGTGAAACCTTTTCCTGCCCTGCATTTTTCTCTTGCTTTTCACTTTGTCAGTCATAATCTTCTCTGCTTTGTGCCTCTAATAACCTACATTCTTTACTATCTGAGTCAGGGGGCCAGTTCCTGACTTCCAAGAAAATAGCAAGGCAGTCATTGGCCACAAATACCTGTGTTAGCTGCCTTAGAGAAGACACCAATGCCCTGTAATTTTTCTCTTAAATGACCAACCGCTCTTAGGGGCTGCAACAAGAAACTACTGCTCTTAGCATCTGGATTTTATTTTCTCGTCAAGGTCTTTCTGCGGTGATGGGAGCTTGTTTGTCCTGAGTTCAATTTAATACTCCTTATCAGTGGATACATGTGTCACAGTATTACTCTTCTGACACATGGCAGAAAACACCTGTTATTGGACTAGATAATGAGAAAGAAAGAGGGAGACGCAGTGGACTGACATGTAAATTTAAGCGTTAACTCCCTCCTGTTTACTCTCTCTCCCTCTAATACTCCCTATCATTAGCTCGATTCCATCATGTCATTTCACTTCCACATCTCCTATTTTTTCTTCTCTAAAGTGCTTTTTCCTTGTCTCTCTTTCATTCACTTTTATCTGCCTTAGCCTTACATCATAGAAGCCTTTTTCTTCTCCTGGCTCACTTTTGTCTCTTCTTTTGCCTTCAGCTTTATTTCACTTAACTCAACCTGCCTGCTCATTTCTCTATGCCTCTTGGGACTCAAATTCATGCAGCAGTTTTACTTTACTCATTGATTTTATTTCTTTCTGTATGGTGGACTTGGTAAGTAAACCAACATTTGGCTGGTTCCAGTAAACTTTACCCGGCTTGTTGTCAGCCCCTTTAAGTTTGCTGGTGTTGATGAATTTGCAGGAACTCGGGCTAAATTAGACACTTTTCATTTTTGTCTGCCAATGATGATGACCCATTTTCTTATATTAATCTAAAAGATACAAGAGCATTGGAGGGTATTAACAAGTGCTGATGTAACTTGATGCCCTGGCCAAAGTGTAGGAAAACAACACAGTAAAGTGTTCCTTCTTGCAGGGAGAATTCCTTCTCAGAGCTCAAGAAAATGACTTAATAAGAAAATGCAGGATATAAATGAGTACATTTAGACCAGTGCTTCAAGGAATCACTTGGAACTTAATTGTCACTTAATTTACAGTAAAACATAGGGAAGATGGTTGATTTTTTGTCATACTGGCTAAGTACACTTAGTATTGTGTCCATCTACGTAAATGCCGTACTTTGTAAAAATGTCAAATCAAATACTTAAACTTGCTACTCATATTTTCCATCTGTCTTGAGGGTCTGGGTGATGAATGGATGGGCAGATGGCACAATAAAGGAGCAGATCTAAAATGTTCATATGGGTTTATTCTAGAAGTCTCTCATGTGAGAAATGAGTGTTTCTGCTGGTGCGTGTTACGAAGATTTGCATCACATAGCTCAAACAGATACTCAGTTATCTGAGGATGAGGGAGAAAGAAAAAAAAAAAGAAAAGAAAAGCTAGAACGGAATTGACCTGCCAGAAAATGGCTGGAAGGCTTCGCGAGAGAGATGCTGTGGGCCCTGCCAGGCGCTGAGAGGGATGTTGCAGATGGTGCCTGGAGATGCCACAGGGGAGGAGGTTTCTGAACTCCCTGCAGTGCCTATAAACTGGGGCTTGTCACAGGGGAATGAAGGGAAACTTTTCTGATTTATTTTGGACAGGGTCAGCATTACATTTGAGGTTCATCTTCCTGCAACAATCTGCAACAACTGCCCGCCGAACTGAAGTACAACAGTAAAATCACTCAGGAGAGATGGTGACGGATTAAAATATCAATATTAATCTTTCTTTATCACAAAGCTGCAAAGGAAGGAAATATTTGTCAGTATATCAAACTGGAGCAGCTTTTGGATGCCACCAGAGGTGAGAGGCCAACACTTCTACAATGGAGGTCAGCAAACTTTTGGATGGCAGTGATTTGAAGAGTAAAAAAAAAAAAAAGGAAAAACAAAACAAGCTAAACATGCAGCACAGTTTTGAGCTATAGCAGAATTGCTTTTATTCCTTACAGGTTTGGACTAGCTCAGCACCCAGTTTGATTTGCCAGAGGAAAACTTTGTGTAGATGTCATCAGGTTCATGCAATGTGCTGAAAGACCAAATCAGCCAGTTTAATTTCTATTTCGAGGTCCAGCTGGTAACTGGGTGATGTCCAAGATAAGGATGTAAGGTTACCTCTAGGGCAGAATGGGAAGAGATGGCCACATTGGACCTCAGTATGAGGAAATTCTTTATTAAAATAAAATAGCATTGCAACTTGGGCAATGTTTGTGTCAGTAAAATAAAATGTACAGTTCTCTTCATTTGCAGTTTTTTTTGTCTCTAATGTACTATTTTGCAAAAATATTTTTGCTAACATGAAATTAATAAGCTGTCAAGGGTTTTGTTGGTTTACAAATTTAGCCTGCTAACCCTGAGTCACAGTCTTATTGTGACCTTATTTATGATTACATTTCAAAAATGAGGATGTAGTTAAGGCCTTTTTGTAAAACTTATTTGATTTAAATATTTAAATTATTCAATTGAATGTAAGAATACTTTATTGATCCCAAATGGAAAAAAAACAACAACTTTTGTTGTAACGCATAATAAACAGTTTTCTTGAAAGAGCTGTAAATGCTGATTGCTGGGGGTGGGGGGGGATCTCCTGTCAAAACAATCTTTAGAAGAGGATGCTGAGGGTTGTGCAAAACTCCAATTCCAATAAAGTTGATTTTGTGTAAAACAAAATAAAAACAGAATGCGATGATTTGTGAATCCAACATGTCAGAAAGAAAAATTGGAACAACATGTATTACATCATTTTTCATTTTAACAACACTCAATAAGTGTTTGGGAGCTGATAACTAACATGGATTATTTGTAGCTAAAATAGATTTGAGGCTGGTAAAAATGTTTAAAATGAAATACATGTTGATATGTGAGCATTTTCAAATGAAAAAAAACCCTATATTTTCTGGAAGGTATCCCAATTTCTCCATGTGACTGTAGTGTTATGAGTAAAATTATTTTCTTTTTGTCTTGCCATTACATTATGAATAAACTTAATAGCAATAGTAGATATTTCATTAAAGCAAATCATCATCATTCATCTAAAGAAATCAGTTCAGTATCAGTTTACAGATCTTGTCCTCACATCAGCCCAGTCACTGTATTTGTGTGTTTTCTGTCGTGCTCTTTCCTTTTTCATACGTGCTACAGTCCTCAAAGCACCATTGATCTTTCTCTCCCTTGGCTGCTCAGTCTCTTGGGTTTCTCTGTTGTCTAAACACACAGGCCAACAGAAACTCTGACAAAGAATCAATCAGTTTAATGAATGAACTGTCTTAAATTTCTCTGTTGCAATTTCTCTAAAAGACTATTTGCAGAAGCCCTCTAGTTACATTTTGTCCTTTTTTCTCTTTTTTAAACATATCCTTTTATCCTTTGAATCCAACAAATGTATCACTGATGAATTTCAAAAGGCTTCAATTGAATTTTTTTTAGACTGTCTGCCTTCACTTCTGAAATATTTCACTACAAGCTATAATATTTCAGAGTTTTAGAAGTTCACTAGGTGCATGCATGAGGAAAAATACATTGATTTTGTCTTTCCAATCAAGACTGTTGATGTGCATCAGCAAAAGCTGATGTAGGAGTTTTTCTTAATTGTCTTTGAGCAAGAGCTCCAGCCATCCTTTCAGTAAAACTTTTATTGAATACAATTTAAGGTAATTTTTCAGGATTAAAATCAAGTTAACGTAGGATCTATTAATTATCTTTGAATGAGAAGTTCACCCAAATATTTAACCTTTAACAGTATGATAAAAAGCACCACGGTTTTGCATTATTTCAGAAGCTCGCTCTGAAATACTGTTAGAAATCCTAGACATTTTTTTGCTACACAATCTGGACTGTTATTGGTAAGTGTTCAGATTGAACAGATTGTCTCAACTTTGTAACCTATTTTCATGGGGTGAAACCGAGGGAACACCTTAGGTGTCAGTAACACTGCAACCGCACTTGCAGTGTTAACAGCAGGCTCCTTTCATTTTTGGCAGTACAAAGGACAACCATTAAAAGCAGCCCAATTCTGTCATCACATTTTATTTCAGTTAGAAATAAATTCTAAATAAAATATTAAAGCAAAATGAAATGTATTTTAATTTAGTTTTGGCAGTCTGAATGTGTAGGTTGTGAATGAGTTCATGTTTATAATTCAACAAAGGCATCAGATGTTTTTTTGGATTCATTTTGGAGTTAAATACAAAGAAATTCTGGATGTTAAGGTGTCTCATGTCAAGGTTCAACTTACAGCACGACAACGGATGTGCAGCTTTAATTGTGTTGTCTCAGTGAGGTTGAATGCAAAAATGCATGCCACACTTTGAAGACGTTTTATTGCAAAAAAAAATATTTAGATATAAATGAAAATAAATTAACAAAAATCTTTTATTTTTAACTTCACAACAACACACTACTTTTTTCAGTGGGACAGTCAAGTATAATCCCAAGAAAAAACCTTGAGGTTTGAGGCTGTGGCATGGCAAAACTGTTCAACTGATGCAGTCTTAGTGTGTGGCGGCATCCTAAGTTCCCTTTAAATGACCACATTAGGCTTGCATATTTGTGAGGAAAACTATTTCTCTATCAAAAATAAACACAGTAATCTACTTCACACACAACAAATAGGTGCATAAATGTATTCAAAGAACGTTAATATGAAACACCAACATCCAATCTGGACCAAAAAAGTGCTGCTACTTGTTCTTAAGAAGGAGAAAATCACTAAAAGTCTACAAAACAGAATTAGTGCAAAATACCTAACATACCACAGAGTGCTATTTACAATTGAAGTTTTGAGATTTAATGTTGTATTTAGTTGTAGGACAGATAAATGATTTTCCTGGAACGGTAAGTTGTGTCTGTGCCATTAGCACATTGAGCAACATTGATTGACAGTTATAAGACACTCCTCTTGGCTCTGATTGGTTGTAAGTGTTGCATTTCTTCAAATGGCAAAAGCAGGTCAGGGAAGAGGTGGAGGAGACTGATCTTATCACAGATTATCTGTTTCATATTACATTGTCACAGCATTGCAACAATTTCAACAAATATGTAAAAAAAAAACCACATTTTTTGTAAAAGTTACATACTGCAGCTTTAAGAGTGAGCTCATCCATAACTATGACCTATTGCAGACTCAACTCAGAAATACTGCAAAGTTTCCAAGGTTAACTAGTGAGTAGACTTAAAATGGGAAACTGGACAGGGTCAGCATTACATTTGAGGTTCATCTCAATGGATAAAGGTCTTGTCTTGCCATCCAAGGAAAGAGCTTCAATGGTAGTTTTTTATTTTTTTTTTCTCCCAGGAAGAAAAAAATTGAATGATTGTTATTCCTTCCCCTCTTCACAGCTTGCCCATGACTTTAAGCCTGGAAGCCTTGGTGCCAAGTTCGGGTCACTAATCTTCTGGTTAGCACTGCTTGAATTTATGCACAAAATGCAACTAATAGAACAGGGACTTCAGACTCAGCCCGGCAGCAATGAGAGAACTTGTGGCAGAACTTCAATGTAATAACTTCTATTGATAAAACATGTTCACAGCTCATGGCAGTGGGTATATAGATTCATATAGACATATATATAGGCATATATACAGTATATAGGTATATAGGCAGTGGGCTCACATAGCTTCATCTTCACATGCAGCAATCTACAAGTTGAAGATTTTTTAACTTGCTGTGAGCGGCATCTGTTTAAATCTTGACTCTGGTTTTCAGAGTTAGGTCTGCATCGCCTTCAATTACATTACTTTAGAGCAGAGCAACGATGAGAGGTGTTTTCTATACATTCAGTCAGAGAGCAGGGTGCTCCAAATATCTATATAGAGTATCTGCTTTTGAAGCTCATCATAAATTCAGTATAGGTTTGCATAATAATATCCAACACATTCTCACTCCCGACTCGTCATATATTGACGAATTGGGACGATTTCTGACCATGCGTCAACTATTGACGCGAAGGGTTCTCGCAACCGCTGCCGAAACCTTCAAAACCCGATGATTTGGTTAGGTTTAGGGAAAAAATTACGGTAAGGCATAGGGTAAAACCCCTCGCGTCACATATTGACGCGAAAGGGGTACCCTGCTAGGACAGTTAGAATTGCATAAATTATGTCTATTTCCTAAATACCAGAAAACTAAATCAAACCGTCATGGAAAATCCAGGACAATAAGAAGAGGAAGAGTGGAATGGAATACTCTTCTTTAAAGAGTCTCAAAGAGTATGGAACAACTCTTTACAGTCTCTTATTCTACAGTGAAACATTAACATACCGTAGAGTCTGTATTGTCTTTGTCTAACTCAGCACTATGAACATCATTCAATTAAGTTGAAATTTGCAATTGGAATGTGTAAAATTATAAAACATTTGAATTGTATTCATATTTTTGCAGGGTACTTTATGTGTTTTGCTGCCATGCTTGCTCAGGAAATGCAAAGATTGGGTCAAGCAAAACGTGGAAGAAAAGCAGAATTTCTTGGAAATCAAGAGATAAAATCATTGACTAGATTTCAATTCTGCTTAGTAGAAAGATTTTTGTTGTGTCCTTGAGGAATATATGAAACTTTAAAAGCTTTTGAGTAGAGGTCCAGGTCAAACAGGGACATCAATCCTCCCTACTGTTTTTGCTCTTATAGGGCTGGTCATGTGTACTTACTTTTTGCAGATAAAGGTAATGGGATACATATAGATTTTTTGTTAGCCAAACTCAACCCTGTATTTGGCAATCAATATTTCACAGGCATTTTTGCACTCCGCCCTTGTTAGTATATTATTACATCCCTCTCTCTCCACCTAAATAAAGAAAATTCTTTGAGCTAAGAGCTGACAGTTTTTGGAGCCAGTTTTTTCTTTGTTGCAGGCATGAACAAAAGTGAAATGGACATAAAATAATTTAAGACCACCTGACTCATCTTGGACAGGACTTTGAAGTCTTATTTTCTGATGTAGTAAAACTTCCTATGTTTGTTTTTTGACACAAATGAGAGTTTAGTGATAGTGATGATTTTCAGACTAGGGATTTTTTTTAAGAGCAGAGCTGGTGGGAAGAGTGCGTACAAACTGAGAGGCTGATAGGAATGCAGGATTGTTGTTTTGTTTACAGACTGTTTCTCAGAATGGCTGTAAAGACTTCTGACATGAGAGAGAAGAGGTTGTGCTTCTCCATGTTTGTGACCAACTATTTGTGAGTTGTAGAGGGGGGACAAGCATTAAGTGGTAGCACCTGTCTGGATTAAAAATGAACAGGAAGCAAGCAACACATAGAAAATACGGTCAATAGATTCACCATCATGCGTTGAAGAGACACATACCAGATCACTCTCATGTACCCTGCCTGATGAGGAGATAAGGGATATGCTGGAGGACCGCAGCAGAGTGGCTGTGCAAATCTAGAGAGGGCAAGGAGCAGCAGAAGGAGGAGAAGAGGAAAACCACCAGGGTCTGGATGATAAGTCACCTAGAGTATGACTCAAAGTACTTGGAAAAGCATCCAAAACAATCCAACAATTACAATCAATCTTCATTTGTTTGCCAGACACTGCTTGCTGTTGTCTTTATGAATTCAATTAAGTCTGTCTTTGTATGTCTTTGGCATATTGTGATTGACCTGTTAGTCATCTGTCTTGAATGTTGTTTCTAATTTTCTGAGGTGAAACATCAAAAGAACCACAATTTTATTGTATGGATAAACCAAAAGTTAGTAAGTATGTGCAAAATAATAATAATAATAATAATAATAATAATAATAATAATAATAATAATAATAATAATAATAATAATAATAAAAACAGAACTGGTAAAGTATTTCATTTGTTATGAAAAACTTCTTTCCTCAGTGAATTGTTTTAATAAGATTGATTAAACAAGACACCTGGCAGGGATGCTCTGCATAGGTCAGCAGAGTTAGAACAATGTGTTCAGCTTCTAAAGCAGCGACACAACCACCTGTTGGCTCAGCAGGTGCCAACAGGTACAGCCACTAAAATAGTCCAAACATAAGAACGACAGATCGTATGCCATATTAAAATGGATTTTAAAAATCTCAATCAGCAGTGGTTATGGATACCAAGATGTCTTGATCCCTTTCACTTTTTCCCTGCAATGTTTAAGTGTGAAATATATTATTTACTTCTGTTGAGAGGAAGACACGTTCTAACCTTTTACATGCTGTGAAATTTTTTCAGTACAGTCATCCACACACTTACAGTTTGATGTGTTTTGATTACTTGAAGAGCAGCTGGACTTCCAGAAAGGAATGTTAAACTGAAGATTTAACACAGTGCAGTGCATTAAAAGGAAGTAAAGTGATTCCTAAAGTGTGTTTTATGACAAGTGCCTGCTGTTTAAATTGGTGTTATTTTGGAAGGATTGTAAAGAAAATAAACTGCAAAAAATAAATAAATAAATAAATCTCATGTCAGTTAAACATACACTTCATTTATATAAGAAGGAGGGTGTAGAACGAACTGTGGCTTGAGGAGTTTTGTGATAAATATTTTAACATTGATGAGGAAGCATAAAAACGTAGCCTTCCAATTTAAAAAAAAAGACATTTCTGGGAAACACAAGCGGAACTCTGAAAATGTCAGTGAGTGCACTGTGATGTGTGTGAAAGGCAGCCTACCAGCTGATGCAATTAAGGAGAAATTTCTTCACCAAGAACAAAGAAGAGAACAATTCTCTTTTTTTATTTTTTGTGGACAAGGTCGGTTTCAGTCTGACCAAATGCAAACTAAAGATCTACTTTGTCAACATAGAGAGTATAAGCTCTCCCAAAGACAGTTTAAAGTGCCTTGCTGAACCATTAACGTCCCTTAAACTTTATCACGACATATTCCTATAAATAGCTTTGTAGTATTTTATCAGGAACCTTTTTTTTAAATAAAAAATCTGAAGAATGTGGCATAAGACATGTATTTAGCGCCCTTTACTTTTCTGCACATAAATTTCTGTGCAATTGTCTTCAGTTGTCTATGAAGGTTGTGTCCATGTTTTTTTGAAGAACATTAGTGTAAAACAACATCATGCCAAGGAACACATTAGAAAAGCTGGAAAGGGTAAATTGAGGGATTGGTTAAAGTGAATCTGGCCTTGATAGAAAACAGTGGCAAAACAAATGTTGAAAAAAGGCCATGGTCATAGTGGTAGGACCATGATGTTACTGGATTATTATTCTTTAGCAGAATTCATGTTTTAGAACAGGCCATCCAAAGTCCAGACCTAAATTTTACTTAGATTCATGTGGCAAGACTTTGCTGATGCTTTCCATCAAATCTGACAAAGCTTGAACTATTTCAAGTCAAACTGGAAGACTGTTGACTATTACCAGTTTGCTATTATCTACTAAGCTATTTGTGGTGTGCTATCGCATAAAGTCACAATAAAATACATTGAAGTTTGTGGTTGTAATGAGTCAAAATGGGAATGTAATTTGGACGCATGAAAACATCAGCGCAACACTGTTTATTCACTCTCTAAATAACTAATCTAATAAGACCAGTTGGCAAATTAAATCAACTCAGAGCAAAGAATCCACTTTAATAATAAGCTATTGTGCTACACGATGATGTGCATTTGGTATCAAGACCCTATATATTTTTTTCCTGCTTATTACTGAACATCAGATGAATGAATTCACTGCATATATTAAAGCGTTTATGTCTGATTCATATGTACCAATCATTCATTAAAGGCATTTCGGATGAGTTTATCCAACATCTACCGGCTTTGATTTTAGATAATTGCATTTGTCTAATTGAAGTAGATTTAAGCACATCTACATTTAAGATAACGTTCATGAGATGCCTGCTTTCATGAAATCAACATCATGACTGGTGGTGCTCTCAGTATGACAAAGCTTTACAGTGTTGCTGTCATCAAATTGTGTGGACAAATGCATTTAAAGTTTGGAGGTTTGATTTCCTGAAGCAACTGAAAAAAAAGCATATATGATAAAGACAAAGAGAGTCATATATCTTTACAAAATGTAATGTTTAAAGAACAGAAACAGTACATTTGACATGAATTTATTGGAGACATAGGTTGGGTGAAGCATTGATTCTTAGGCTTGTTTGTACAAAAAGATGACTTCTGCAACAAATGGATTGTTTATCAGTACAGGGAACATATTGATCAAGTTGGGGAGATTGAAAATCTATTATTTTCTGAGACCTGAATGCACACAGTCTAAAAAAAAGATTACACAAAAAATATTCTCCTGAGGGGAGAATTTCAGTCAAATATATTGGAAACCTGGAGCAGTTCAGGGTGACCTTGCCAAGTAACTCCAGTCTTGCGGTTAGATGGTCAATATAGATGATAATAGACCTTGAGGGTGTAACATTTTGGCGTTGTCATTCAAAATTTTTCAGCCGCCTGCCAGCCAGTGATTTGCTGGATTCTTGCCAGTTAGAGAGAAACACAACGCCACAGGCAAAAATAAATAAGTAAAATACAACTGAATGTTCATTTATAAGTTTTAGTGTTTCTTTTTTCAAACAGAGCTTTACCTGGAGATAAAGTTGCACAGAGAAAAATAAATAGTTAGGTACCATGTGGGTTTAGTTGAAAAGAACAATATCTCTGCATGTGAGATTATTTTCAGGTTTCTGTGCAGTTGTACAATTTGCTCATTAAAACACTGCTGGAACATTGACTCCCCACAGTCGTACACAGAAAATGATTTTTCAGTACTTTATAATTTATTTGGGGTTTTGCATCACTGTAAGGCTCTTAACTTGATATGCACCTTCACCATTGATCAAGAGGGCAATAAGTGGAGGATCATTACACCACTGGGAAAGTGAAAAATAGAAGAAGAGAATATTTGCTGTCTTCATACTCAAAATGCAGGGGAAAAAAAACAAAGGCAATATAGAGCAATGGAGAAAAAATATGCAATATCCAAGAATAATTTGCAAAGTTGAAAGCATGAGGCATCACGACTGTCAAAACACCGTACATATTATGCTGCAATTGGGTAGCTTCTGAGATGGAAAAAGAATACATACAAATAGTTCACCTTGATAACATTTTTCTGCCTTTCTCTCCACAGATTCACAATTTTCTCACCCGCAGGGAAAGTATTTACTCCCCCGTCTGAAAATTGGCCATATAGAACCTGCATGCCAGAGTGGAAGGGGTCAAAAGATAACAGGGGCCAGATTTGCATGTATCAGACTGAAAGGAGCTCCTCTGAAAGAAAGTAAAGATGGAAAGTAAGCAAGAAGGCAGAAAACTGAAATGGAAAGACTTGATAATACTCAGCAGAAGGGGTGTGCGTGGGGGTGTGTGTGCGTGTGTGTGGGTGATCCAAGGGATAATGATATCGGTTGGTGGTTGGAAGTCTCCTCCGGAGTGCGTAGTTTCTTCACCCTGGAAACAAATTATGTCACAGGGAACCTCTAATGCTGCTCATAATGAGATATCATATCCTGCAGAATACCATATATATGAACCTGCACCCTTCACAGCCAAGGAAGAAACCAGGTGGATTTTTGTCTCTGAAAAGTAATAATACTGCCAGAAGAAAAGTGACTGAAAGGCTACAATTACATGGAACTTGTAAGAAATAAGCAAACTTTAAAGAATGATATATAATGGGAAACAGGCAGGCAGGCAGGTGCCCTTAATACTCTCACAGCCCACGGTTTTGTCAGTTTCACAGAAAAAACTAACAATATGATTATACCACTGACACGCATGTCATATTACAGGAGAAGCTTGTCAGCGTTGACTGATTTAATAGTTCATTGCATGCCTATCTTTTATATCTTTTAAATGACACCTGAAAAGCAGCACTAACCCAAGCAATACCTCAGTCTGTGAAGATATTTATTGAGCTGAATGTTTAAACAATTACCTGTGGGCTGTCTTTTACCCAGGTAGGCGTGTGTCAGGCTCCATTGTCCTATTTTGTTAATGAGACTTTTTAATTATAGCTTCACTGTTTCATTGTGTCCATTGGAAAGTGGATTAATCAAGATATACCCAGGAGACAGTGCAGCGCTTCGGAATCCAGCAGCAACTTATATATGGCTCGTATTTGAATCAGAGGCAAGCAGTTGATATAACCCATTAAAAATCCTTATATAAATTTCCTCTCTTCTTATTATCAATTAAATTAATATGCAATTGATGTGTATTTGCTTCGGTTGAAAAAAAAATATAAAGGCATTTGTATATTTAGATACCACTGTGCAAAGGTAAATCATATTTATCTTTAGTTGAACATAATTATGGCATGATATGAGCATCTGTACAACAATATGGCTATGCTTAGCATCCAGTGTCACACTGTCCAAAATGCAATCTACAATAGCTTAGGGAGTCTTTATGCAAATTTACCAGGCAAGCATGCAGTACATTGGAAGCACACAGGCTTATCCAGAAATACACCTGAATTGGATCTTTTTACAATGCCAAAAAAGCATTTACAGCAGTTCGACAGCAAAAATTACATTGCTACATGAATACTTTGTCTCAATACTGTGCAGTGGAAAAGTATTTTCCCCCTTGCGGATTTCTTCAGCATAGTCTTTTTTTTATTTTAATTTTTTATGAAAATCACCAAACAAATGTTAAGATCCAATACGGAGGAGATAACTAGAAATGCATTTCCCTATAACAACATCACTGGTAAAACTAATAATAAAAAAACTTTGATGGTTAAATCATGAATTAACTGTGATTACTCAAATGTTTTTAATGCTGGGATCAACTTAACTTGCCTAAAGCACCCCTGATCATTGCCATACCTGTAGTCAAGAAATATTTTATATAAAAAACTGTTTAATAATATTAAACAGGTTACAATATTTTAATAAAGCAACACATCAATGCCTCTCCATAGATATTTCAGAACAGATGAGAAGCAGAGCACTTTTATCAAAGTGGAACAAGTTACAAACCAGTCGTATGGCACTGGACTCCAGTGAATCACAGAGAGTCATTTTTCACTAATTGAGAAATACTGAACCTTGTTGAACCCTCACGAGTGTCTTGTCAACCAAACTTACTCCGAGTGCATTAATTGCCTCAATTAATGTCACTGTTCAAGAAAAGACTCCCCAAAAGTAGGAAAGCCGTTCCTAACCAACCTCTCTCCCCGAAACTCTCTCTTCCAGACTCCCCCAAATACATGTGGACACCAAAGAATATTGGAAGGTCAAGGACATACTGTTTGCTGGAGCTGATGGTTTTATGAAAAAAGTAAGTATTTCCACAGAGGTTGAGTTTGGCTGGGAGTCCGTGTGCAATTCTATTGTTATCAGTTCAAAGTATTAAACTAACATGGCCACATATTTGTAACAATGACAAACCCAGGGAAATGAAGCGATGATGGCAAAACCTATTGAACATAAACAAGGAAATAGTAAAAACACAAATGCAAAAAAAAAAAAAGAAAAGCCAAAATCATAACACCCAAGGACCTTCACATCTAAATCCCATTGAGGTGCTGGACCACGGCCTTAAGCAGACAATTCATGATTAAACATTCTGCAGTGTTACTGAATTGGACCCAAAAAAGTGGGTCAACATTCCTCTACTGTGATGTAAAAATCCATTGCCAGTTACAGCAAATGCTTCCCAGCAGATGTTGCTGCCAAGGGTGGCACAACCAATTTTTAGGTTTATGGGGCAATAACCTTTCCCCATAGGACCAAGTTTGTTGGTTTGGATAGCTTTTGTAATTATCATTAAAAACAGTATTATTCTTGCTGTCTTTGTGTGATATTAAAATTTGCTTAATGATCTGAACAATTATGTGTGACAAAAAAGAATTAAGAAAAGCAACAGCTACATTTTTACAACAGCACTTTGCATTCCCAGTGCAACTTTTGCCTGTGCTATTTTTTTTTTTCAAAAGTTTTTCAGATCTTTCAAAGCAAATCTCTCCTTTGAGTTTACTTATAGTTCATCCAAACTTTGCTATGAGGCATCTCTGACAATGCAGCAGCAAACCATTTATCACAGAATGTTTCAGAGTACTTCTATGCTAAGCAACAGCAGATAACCCCCAGATTTTGTACACAGCAGTGATGAATAGATTGATTTTATGTTCCAAGAACCTGTTTCAAAAATAGAGGTCTGACTTTGTGCATGAGTCAAATGCAACGATTTTTCCACTGTGCCTTGCAGATATGACTCTCAGGGGAATGCTGGCACAAAAGCACAAACATAGATTAATTCAAACAAAGAAAACAAAAAGGGAAGCTGTGAGTATTTTACAAACTGGATCATCGCAAACAGAATGTTTGGCTGAAGCACTCCACTGCACGCACAAAGCGAATGCAGATGGGGCGGGTTAAACAGACTGAAATGAGACAGAGACCGGGCCACTTTTAAAATCCCATCTGAGGCCCAGCCAAGCAGTCATGACATCAAATTAGCATTTACAGCAAGGAGCAATTACCAGGAGAAAAAAAGCTAACTGTGCCTAACGTTCTGCAACCGTACTTGCCTTAAAATTGTGATAAGTCATCTCTTTGTGTCACAAAAGGCTTTATGGCCACAATTGCTTAACTTCCCTACACATTCGCAGTCTCTCACGACCACCCCCTCCATTCATAGACTCCTTCTTTCTCACAATCAGAATCATGCATTATTTAATTTATCACCACTTGCATCACTTGCTCACATGCCCAGCATCTTGCTGTGACATCAGTTTTATGACTGTAGAGCACAGCTTATTGCAACAAACTAAGGTCTACGGCAAGGGTGGTAAAACAGAAACAATGTGGCCGAATGAGAGGCAAACGGATAGAAGTGGGTAAGAAATTCATTTTATGCATTAAGCACCACTAAACCAGGGCTCCTTATTCACAAGCCTTCTTTCTACTCCCTTATGCATTTGGAACAATATGAGGTCACTCTCCCATAGACACTAAGCCATTTGAATTCTGCTTCATGTCCCTGGATGCTTTTGTCTGTCCTCTGCTGAGACAGCACGTAGCTCTCCATGAGGGAACGGCGGAGTATTAAAAAGTATTAAAAAAGCGACCAAGAGGGAATTGGAAGTGATAAGAAATGAAAGTTTACATACAGCATGCCCATCCTTGAGGGATTAGCAAAGATGGGGATGGCATTCCAGAGGTGGACGTCTAAATTTGTGCGAGGATAAAGTACACCAAAGAGCAGGGTCTTATTATAATCCAGGAATAAACTTCTCTTTCTTCCTAATCAAAGAATATATTTAGAAAAGTGTGTGAGTTAAAAAGAGACTTTGAGCCAAAGTGTAATTGCTTAAACTTAAATCCTAGTTAACAGAAATGTCAACACAGAGAAGAAAGAAACTGTGACCAAAGTGTTCATGCTTGTTTTTATTTTTCACCATTTGTCACCTAACAGATACAAACCTCAATGTGTTTTATTGACATTTTATGTGAAGAAGGAACAAAAATATAGGACACAATTACTGTGAGTGAATGAAAAATTATACATGGTTTTCAAAGACTTTTCAGAATAAAAAGTGCCGACAGTATTTCCTTTCGCTCCTCTTTACTATAATACCCCTAAATAAAATACAGTGTAACTAACTGCCTTCAGAAATTACATAATTTGTGTAAATAAATTTGTTCTATGAAGGATCGAGGTTTGTAAAAACACTGGCATTGTAAAGTTCTAAACAATAATGTATCCTTTTTTGCCGTCATCGAAACATTTGAATATTTTTGGAGTGCTATTAGTTGTGTACTCTACAAATGTGTCTTTTATGGAAGAATGCCAGAAGATAAGTCATTTTTTTCTTCTTCTTCTTCTTTTTTTGTTTTTTCTCACCAAAACCATAAGAAGTCCAGCAGTTGCCACAAGCCACGGTATACACAAATAAGCTTGATCAGAAGATGAATGGAGCC
Organism: Xiphophorus hellerii; assembly: GCF_003331165.1. Classification (NCBI taxonomy): domain Eukaryota; kingdom Metazoa; phylum Chordata; class Actinopteri; order Cyprinodontiformes; family Poeciliidae; genus Xiphophorus; species Xiphophorus hellerii. The sequence goes on from NC_045692.1 coordinate 10,666,183, forward strand.
CTAGATTTTCAGTAAATCCAGGGCAACTATGACTAAAAGGCCATAAAATTATGTTATTTGAGGAATGGGCAAAAAAAAAAGAGCTCAGTGTCTAGATATGCAAAGTTGGCAGAGACATAACCAAAAAGATTTGTAGTTGTAATTGCAGCAAAAACTGTTCTACAAAGCATAGACTCAGGAGGGCCAGAATATGCAACACATTTTAGATTTATATTTGTAGCAAATAAAAAAAAAAGTTTGTTTTCTTATACTTCCAATTTGCAACCATGCACCACTTTGTCTCACATCACATAGGTTCACAATGTGATACAGCTAAAGAGATACATAGAGTTTTTCAAAGTACTTTACTTAGGTCAGTCTTTTTGAAATCATTGCAGAGTGAACGTGGAATGCATAAAAATCTTGATGGAATGTTTATTTTTTTCGTCACAAAAAGACATTCTCACTAAGAGATTAGCTTTTCAGCTCTACAAATAATGAATTGGAAATGTTAATTTAAGGTTAGTTAATTAGCCTCTCCTTAAAAACGATTCGTCTCCTCTTTCAAGCCCAGAGTACAGACTCAGTCTATTAGCACGCATCTAAGCTTATAGTGTTTACAAGGGCAAAATCTGATGTGTTTGGCAATTTACATGCTGTTCACACTTTGAACCTTTGCATATTTATGAGCATATTTTCTTGTGTCAGCTCTCAATGAGCACTTCTAGGCAAAGTTATGACTCACCTTAGTGAATGGCAATTGGCACATTTCAAATTTAAAAATCACCATTGCAGAAGTTAGCCGGAGAAGCTCCAGTTATGTCTCGGATTTGAAAAATGCCCTTAAGAGCCTTCACAAAACTCTCAACTTATTGCAGCCGATAACAATTATGCAGTCTAAAGTTGATTTTTATTTTAAATAAAAGTGATCCTTTCGAATCTGCAATGTCATTGGCGTAGCTTTGCACCTTTGACTAACTCATCTTGTATTCAGAAATCTATGAATATGGAAACTAGCCCCACCTCACCTCTCAGTCAATTGCCTGTAGCACATATTCCCACTGCATATATAAGCAAGCCTGATCACGCTTTCTTTTCTGTGTCCAAGAGGCATGACCTACACGACTTTGTGTCTGATTGGCTGACAGCCTTACCTTAACCTAACCAGTCTCACTCATCACATTTAATTCCCTGGCCCTTTTGTATCTCCGCCAAAGTCACTCACCACTTTCGCTGCATGGTTGGAGAAACAAGTCCTGTCAGCACTTTTCGAAGTGGGCGCTTGTTTGCGTGCATGTGCGTGGGGGTGGGTGTGTGTGTGTGTGTGTGTGTGTGTGTATTTTCGTGCACAAGCGAATGCACTACTCAATCTTTCTTCAGAAAGTCTCAGAGTGCAGGGAGGACTTTGTTCTGGCCAATTAACATTTGCTGGGAAGCTTTTTCTTACAACAAAAACATGATGGCTTGTTGTCAGCTTGAGTATGGAGTAAGCAGTCTGGACTTTGTCCCGGCTCTCTGACCGCTTCTCAATTGTACATGTGTTTCTCTCCACTTTGCAGTGAAAAAGAAACAGCATGTAGCTTTTAGCTACATTCACTTTACAAACGTTTTCAAAGCCATCAAACTTTTTCAACCCATTGCACATCACAAAAATGCAGTATTTTAGAACAAAGATTTATGTAGTATTTGTAAAAGAAAATAGTGTTCAATTTCCCTTCCAGTTCATATTTAGACACTGTTTTGTGCTACGTCTGTCAAAAGCTAAATAAAAGGAGAGGTTTGTGGCTGACGTGCTAAAAGTTAATAAGAAATTATAACTTCAACACCTTTTGAAGACGTAGTTTTTGAGGAGGGGAGACTAACATGAAGAGAATCATACATAAAGTAGATAGAAAGCTCTGAAACAGCTGAGGAGCCTTTCACTAATTATCAAAGTAGGTGGGATAAACTGAATTGATATGACATTAACTTTGGCCCTAATTGGATTCCTTACATAAGTGATTATGAATTGAGCCTGTTTGCGTTATAACATGACAAGACATGGCATGTATCTTGAATCGGCAACATACATGTTTTATGAATATAATGGGATGTTTTCTACTGTAAAAGCTTTATTTTAATAGTTTATTTATTGTCATATGTGCTTGTCATTTAATAACAGAACCTTGAAAACTTCCCTCTGACATAAAACTTTAAGATGCATCCCATGATTTCAATATAAAGTTATTTAATAACATGATTAAACTTTGTATGCATACCTATGTTTTGCTGCTTTACATTAAAGTCTATTCTTTTAAAAAAAACAGACATGAATCCTCCTCACATAACAAATAGTTGCTGGTAAATGAAACTGAGGATAAAACAAACATTTTTAAACACTAAATCCACATTTACCTTTCTTAACTTCAAATGTTCCCTCATTACATTCCTAGAAGTCTATGCATAGAAGTCATTTTTTATACCTTTTGTCTGTTTCCTCATTGATATCATAATGGCACATTATTCATCTACGCAGTCAGCCAGATTACAGATTGTAATTGCTCCCTTTTAGCTTTTTTTCCTCCCTCTATCACATCTTTTTCTTTTCATTTCCTCTTTATCAGCCACCTTTCTGTCTAATCACCTGAATGTACAGACTGAAAATTTGGTTGTTAATTTCTTTCCAGGAAAAAAAAAAGAAACAGAAACAGAAACAAAAACAAAAACAAAACCACTGTCTCATTGTTGATGCCTTGCAAATATTATGCTCTGTTTTCGTCTGCTTCAAACCCACGACCTTGATGGCCTCAGTAATACTGGTCCCCTGGTCTTATAGTCTGTCTCTGCTGAGGAACCAAATGTGACCACTGGTGACCTTTTAAATCTCACTTTTCCAAAACGCAATTCAGGAGATTTATAACATCTGTCAAATCCTGTCTTTCCTCACCAGGGATTCAGCTCTAGTCCTTGTCCAAGCCTCAGTCATTTCCCTACTTACACAACCGGCCATCTCATCTTCCTGTCCTCTGCAATTCACCCATTATATCACAATTGACCCCTCCCTGAATTCCTGCAAGACGCCTTAGTGCTGACAACAATATAAAGGATCTGACAGGAACTGTATCCCATACCTCCAGGCAATGCTTCAACATTATATTTTAGCTTTGCTCTCTGTACTTAATAGGTGCTAAGCATCCCCTTCCCTGTGGCGACGGGGCTATCACTGAGCTCTGTTTCTGTCTCCTGGGACCTCGGTGGTGAAATGATCTCCCTGTCAGCTGCTAGACAGCCGAATCATACCTTATCGTCTATTGGTTAATGAAAACCTCAAGCCACATCTCACCCCCGCTCATATCCAGCTTCCCTTCTCCTCTCTTTTTTGATTCATATTATGTCCGTTTTCATGACAATTTATTTTTGTGTTGGATAATGTCTTTATTGCCCCCAATGTCAACGTCAACGTCAATTTAGTCAATTTAGTCAATCTAGTCAATTTAAAATCAGCAAAGCGAAGCAAACCAAGAAATATATATTACTAAAATAAATAAAAAAAAGATTAAAGGGGCAGTACTATAGTGCCATTATATATTATAATCAAGTAACTACCTTAACTTCAGTTGTTATCAAAATGCAATATGTATCAAATATGACTTAAAATAAATTGTACATCCTGATTTAATTAATTGAAATTGAACCTCTGTTTCTTTAAAAACTCCTGCTCTCTCTGGAACTCCACCTTCAGAAAGTCATCACGACTGCACTCCTCTGTTAAACCTTTAACAACTTTTTAACCAGCGTTTCACTGAGAAGTAACTTCTATGATTACCTCAACAGATGCACAGTTTCGCCAGGTGTTTGCTAATTGCTGCTGGCGAGCTGACGGAGCTGATTGAAGCTTGAAAGCTTGCAAACAACAGCTCTGAGGAGAAGGTTGTGATAGGCCCAACCATTACTCAAACATGCATGAAAGAATCAAGCCAACACCCAGGTATGTTTTTTAAAAAAGGGAATGACATTATAACATAATGTAAAGCTCAAAAAAGTCATTTTATATGATACTGTCCCTTTAAAAAAAACTGAATAAAAACAACCTTTCCATCCATCCATCCATTTTCTAACACCCTTGTCCCTAGTGGGGTTGGGAGAGGTGCTGGTGCCTATCTCCAGCTAACGTTCCGGGCGAGATAAAAACAACCTAATAATGACCAAATAAAATAAAAAATAAATAAAAAAAACAAGTAAAATACTAAGTATAGAGAACAAGTTTCATCAGGACATGAAACTCTGCTACGTATGGAAACCAATCAAAATAGATGAACTTTTATCTCCTTTTGTAATTAGTTCAATAGTATTATTGCCTCAGCTATTTAACAATTACCTCTGTTATTTTGTTTGGTTTGTGGGACATCTAAAGCCATTGCATTGCAGGCGCATTGTGCTGTCAAGTTTATGAAAAAGAAAAAAAATAGTACCAATGCACGTTTATTGTCTGCATAACACTGAAAGGAATGTCCTGTGTTTGGTAATAACAAATCTGAAAGGAAACATATAGAGGAAAAGATGGGGCCCAAGATAGACACTCGTGGAGCTGCACACATCAGTAGAGCTGCAGCTGAGTTATGTCTTTTCATCTGGACAGAAAAATATAAGCTGATAAGAGTCTTTATAAGAGAAGGTGATTCACAGCAACACGGGTCAAAAAAGAACAAGTGATACGGCAACTGTTACTTTTGTTTTCCAAAAATACACAAAGTCGTGAAGAGTTCGTTTTGTTTGTAGAAAATGCACTAAGTAATTCAGACATAGCTATGACAGGCCTCTTTTACCGTATGCTCCTGAGATTGCAAAGTGATTAATAAGCCGTTTGGTTGATTCAAATGCATGCAAACCTAAATGATGCATCTGCATGAACAATAATTAAACGATCAGATGTGTAAAAGATAGGCTTTTTTGCACAATACCTGCTACATATTTCAGCTACTTACAGCCATCAGGGCTAGAGTCTCTGAGGGGTCATAACAACTTTGTTGTCTGAAAGTCTGAACTTTAAAGTTGGATTTGCGATATTTTTCTCCTGCACCTCTTCCAATTGCTTTTCTCCATAGTATAGGCTGAGTGCATCTTATTTCCCAAATGTTAAACTGGATTGGGTCAAGAACGTCCCAGTCGGCCCGAGGCCTGTGGTATTTATTTGTCACTCTGTGTGGCAGCTCCTGCCACCAGAGAAACTGAGTGAGTAAAGAAAAGTCATTCTCATCTGTCCAAGTCTCTTTCCATCACACGAGATGGCAGAGAGAATGCTGACACTACCTTCCTGCCAAATTGAATTTTAAAGTAAAAATATTCCCGTTTTAATATGAGCAGTAAATCAAGTGTGAAAACCAACCACTCGGTCTCTTTGTGCCTTTTGAGATCTCTTTCAGTTTAAGGTTGTAATTCTGGTGGGAACCCGAAATGCTGAAAGCTGACTCACAGAAAAAAAAAAAAAAAGATTACGACAAATGCTGCTTTAATGTTTGTGATCTAAAAGTGAGAAAATAGTGCAGAACAAATGCTTCCAAACAACTGCATGAGAGTCTCATCGATTTAAAAGAGAAATCTTCAAATGGAGAAAGAAGTGTTGATTAAACTAACAATATATATATATATATATATATATATACCAATATATTTAAATTCACCAAGTGAAAGCTTTTACACATTGCAATAAGTCTTTGTGATGAAAACTGGCAACCAACCACGTTCAGTATTTTTGTAAACCTCTTTTCAGAATTAGTGAAATGTCTTTCATATCCTGAATTCTTTTCATCAAAAGAACTTTTAGTTCTGTGATTTTTTTAAGGTTCATGTCCTTCATTTTATTACCTTTTGGTCAAAAGACTTGGTTCCGAGGTAAAAGAGCAGGAAACTCTTTCATGAACAGAAAGTTTGGTATTATTTTCTATTTAGACAAGATTCCAAGCGTCACAGATAACTATCTTGTCTTTGTAGAGGAAAGAAAAGAACTACAAGTCCAGCATTTAACTAAATTATGCTCTTTTTTCCCCTCATCCATGTCTGTCTACTCATGCTGTATCTTTAAGAGAACAAGGTAAAGCAGAAAACATAAATGCATGTAATCAGTGATCTTCTTGACTGAACAACCAATCAGAGCATTGTCTAATCGACTGCCATTTTAGTGGCTATTCAGCAAGCTCAATCAGCCGATAAAAGAAATCCAATATGTGTTAACACTGCTGCAGTTAGCACACACGCACACCCCCGCACGCCTGCACACACAAAGAAAAGAGACATTGTCAACGGTTATGCCTGTAAGTATTGCCCTGCTGCATCCCATGTCTAGCAGTCAGCTTGGTATTGTTATCAACTTCACAAACAGCAAAATGAGAACAACAACTCTGAGCTGCTAATACCTTGTCTGCTGTACCATCAGTCAACTTGACACCAGTTTAAAATCATTTGACTGTGTGTATTTGTCTGGCGTGGCCCATTTATCATAATTGCCGTGGGCCACATGAAACAAATAATTGGGAGGAAGAAAAAAAAAATAGGAGAAAAGAATAACAATAAATTGCTTGACAAATTACGCTTTTCCATTTGAGCTTTATTTCATGCCTTTTCTTTTCTTTTTTTTTACATTCAACAAGAAAATCTGAAAAACCCCAGTGGCCCCATAGCGGGATATTGTTATGAAAATCTGAAATCAATCATTTGACGGCATCTGTTATTGTTCCCCACCTCTCGAGTCACCAGCAGGATGTTTTCATGGGTGTGTCAGATTTTGATTTTGCCTCCTGGTAACTGTGTTTCTCTTGCTTTTATATTTGCCCCTGAGTTTATATTTCCTCAATCACACATGCAAATGAGTCCAGACAAAGTGCACAAATCAATTTGAATAATCATCTCGCGCTGATCCATACGGGCCCACAGCTAGCGCCCCAAGACACACTTGCACTGAACATCATTCTCGTGTTGCAATAATTACTGCGGGCAGACTGTGTGGTTTAGCAGAGAAAAGCAGAATTCTGATGTTGCCTGCAGTCTTACCTGGCATTCATTTCTCTCAATAGAGCTTATGGAGACATTAGGCAGAAGTCATTAACTTCAGCAGGGACAAGGAGAGATGGGATGAGCATGTACCTCTCTTTCTCTGCTGAATGTGCAAGATGAAAAGCCACTGATGCATGAGGGAGTGCGGGTTCTGCTACGTTTGTGAGTTGGCGTGTGCGTGTGAGTAAAATGCCCCCGCATACACACACATCCGTTTACAGTATACTGTTTGTGTGCTCGTAAGAACACCATTTAATTAACTAGAGTTATATAAGTCCATAGCATAAGTCAAAAACCATGAGCCACATTTTGGTTTAGTTTTTGATTCTGAGTCTTGATGGCACCATGTATGCCAGCTGTGACTGATGCAAGCTGTATGAATTCTTGTACTCCAGCTCAGTTTAGTTCAGTTCATTTGCATGCATGAATTCAGGTGAAAGGTAAGCTCCCTGCGCATAGGAACCGTGCTCGAGACTCGAGATTCTGACTTGAGTCTTTAAAATAAACAAGATTATTTTTTTTAAAAATCTCTGGAAATGTCAGCATCCGTGGAACATAATTTGCAGTTGTCTTCATGTTCAAATCTGCTCTCCCATAACACTTTTTTTTTTTATTAAAGAAATAAAGTAGCAATAGCGGCATTTTGAAAAATATTGGACAATCTGAGTGCCCAAGTATGCATCAACTTCAGACTTGATTCATGCATTTCATTACATGCACACCCATTAGTGATTTGTAGTATCATAAATGATTGATGCGAGTGAAATTTCCCGCGGTGCCATGTTGCTAAACATATTTCTGTTTCTGCCTGTCTTGTAGACGTGTACCAGATGCATGGTCCTCAAACTTATCAGAACTATTGCACAGCTAAATCAACATGTTTCTCGGTCAGAGCACAAGTGTGTGTCTGATGGAACAAAGTGAAAAAGACTCAAGAAGCATTTATCCTGATTAGCTGTTCATCACTGGACCAGAGAGGGTCTTTAAAATCATTGATAATCATTTTCTGTGTTTTTCCTCCACATCTATTCTTCATACCACACTCTCTTTTCAACTCTGCTTTCCAGAGGCTCTTTTAATCATGAACCCCTCCATAATCAGCCAACAAGCCATGCATGCTTCATGCTTTGTTTTATATGCGATATATAATTGGAATCATCAGCTTGACCTTGCTTGCTGCGGCAGCTAAAGAACTGATAGCCTTATCATAGACATATTTGAGCCTGAAATGTGTGATGGGTGTTTCTGTCTTATGAGTATCAAGGGTCTCATTTATAAAGCTCTTACCAAGCATCTTCTTAATCTTCAAAATTAAACCCGTGCAAAGTTCAAAACTCTTACATACAAATCATGTGCATATGTTTAATTCCTCAAAAGATTCCTCCAATACATCTTTTCCTAGGATAAACTTTTCAGAATGAAGTGCCAGAGTTGTTAGCACTGTTGCCATGCAGGTAGAAAGAATCCTATTTGGAGGGCTTGGATTCTTTTTTGCGCATTTTGCATGTACTTCTTGCCTGCATGAGTTATTTCCAAGTACTCCAACTTTTTCTAACCTTCCAAAGTCATGCATGTTAGGTTGATTGGTCTCTTTAAGATATTCTTAGGGCCGACTGCATTGGTGTTTGACCTGTGTGTATTTGTGTTGCTTTTAAATCAATTGGTGACCGTGATGTGATGCTCCAGTTGGCTAAGCCAAGCAATAGAGACGAAAGTCTCACATGCTTCTGATGTTTGACATACAAACACAGAACAGGCTATGATTTAAATGCACAGACCTCTACAGAAAGAAGAAGCTAAGACAAAATCTGTATAAGTGGATACTTTGTGGAGTGGAACAGGGAAAGAGGCAAAGGAGCTAATGTTGAAAACTTGCATGACGGTGAGAATTTTTCCACCAAAGCATTTTCAGAGCTTACCTGCTGCTAGTGCTTATTTAGTACCAGTGTTTCTTTAAGTTATTCACTGTGGCATAATCTGACCCCAGCTCTGAAAAAACCAGTGCTCACCCAGTGCAGCTTTCTGCTGGATCAGAGTGAAGAACTGGTGGTGTCAGGAGCTACAGGGGGAACTGAAGCTAATCAAAACACTACCAAAACCCAGAGTTCACTTTTGCTTTTGATGGGAAAACAAAAGAAAGACCAAAAAAAAAAACAACTTCCCAAACAATACTAAAAGGTGAGATTAGCAATGGAATAAAACGAGCTGGCTGTCATAGAGTTTAAGTAGATCACAAAAAACCCCAAAAAACTGGCTCTAGCACCAGCCTCAGTGATGAACTGAAACCACTTTAATACCCTATCTTGAAGTTTGTAATTTATCCTCAGCCCAACTCAAAGCCATCAAAGAGCCTCTCCATATGTCAAATTCCAATTTAGCCCCTGCTGAGGGGTATACATTTATCTTAACTTTGTAGATTACATAATAACTATTCAGAAAAGCTTTACAAATATTGTTGTTTGTGGATCTTGCATTAAAAATGAGGGGGCTGAATATACGTAAGCGTTACACTGCTCCTCTCCCTAGCAGCTGATAAATCAATCAAATAAAATATTTTTTTATTAACATTTGCTGAAATTCTCACAACACTGATTACTGGAAATAAAATTTAGAAGGCAAAGTTAAAATAGCACAATCTTCTATAGGGGAATCCAAAAGGCAAGAATAATGATAAACCAAACTAATCATGAGTTGGCAAAATCATTCTCCAAAATATGCATTGGTAGGGATTTCTTTGCTCCTTATTGAAAAAGAAATACATATGTTTACTGCACATTTCAGGTTTATATGAAGTTTGACTCAAAGTTGAGCAGCATAAAAACTAAATGGTACCTCACCTTGTTTACCTCTTATTCTGGTAACACTGGGCTCTGAACACCTGAAGGATCTACATTGTTCATACTTGACAAGTAACACAGAAATGTATTTCAACCAGAGACCATTTAGTGCTTTATAGACTGAGAGAAACACTTAAAATCTATTTTCTGACAAACAGGGGGCCAGTGTAGCGTTTTAAGAACTGATGTGATATGATCCATTTTCCTGGTCTTGGTCAGGACATTTTTCACAACTGCTTTGAGGCAAAACTTTTCTGTTGCCCCTAAGAAACACAGCAGAGGACTGACTACCGTTCTGAAGGCGATGCAAATACACAATAGAAAACTTGATTGAATTGCATATATAATGTGTTTTAGCACCAAGCCAGCCACAATAAGATGTTGCCCGAGGCAGCAAGCCATATTGATTTTATCAAGAGTTATCAATTAAATAGGAATCATCTGCAAATGCATTATGTGTATTTGTTGTTTTTAAATGGATAAAATATATTTGAAAAGCATTATTTTTGATTTCCCCAATTGGCAGCAGATTTTGCACAGTGTTGCTAGTAGGTCTAAAATGGTAGAAAAGTAGTTGGTATTCTTTTCTTTGCCATCGCCTTAAACATAACACAAAGGGATTCTTTGTGTTATGTTTAACACATAACACAAAGAATCACTGTATTACTGTATACAGTCATTTACATAGAAACATATTTTAGTAGGGGTGTTTTGCTATGATTTGGTTTATAGATTATGTACATTGTATTTGCCTAATGGGGTCAGGACTGTATGTGATGCGAGATTATTAACTCTTCCTTTCTTCCCCCTGCTGTATGCTCCATATATTCTTTTTTGTTTTTTAGTTATTTAACATATTTTCATTTTTCATTATTTTAATACAACTGTATATCAAATAAAGATATTTTTACAATACATTTTAAAGATCTTGATTTATTACTTTATAAAGTCATTACGTCTAGGCATTCTAATTACATTTTTAATTAAACATATATTAAAGTTGTATGTAAAGATGTCTTTTTTTATTTCTTTGTTTCTTGTGCTACAGTACATCTTGATATTACCATATGATATAATTGAACCTGTTGCCGTATCCCACTAAACAAAAATCCCAACATCTGAACTTGCACAGAATCCAGCTGCAAACCAAAAGTTTTATATCTTACTGCTTACATAATAACTGTGTTATGTAAAGTGATCTTAGTTTTATTTTCTGAGGGCTGAGATTAGGAGTCCTGATTAGGCACAATCAGTGCAGAAAAGAACAAAACTGACATGATCATGCTGCTATTTTTCATATAACCTTTTCATTAGTTACGACATTAGTTCACACAAATTTTATGCTTAACATTCGGCAACTTAAACACATCACCTCTCTTTGGTATAGAAAGAACCAGCAGTAGGTCTGACTTTCAACTTATTACCTTTTCCATCCCAGTTTTGTAATCTAATCATTCAGTTAATGCAGCGTCAGGATGGATCACAAAAGATGAAATCTTTCAGGTCCTCATATTGACTGGCATTCAGAACAAGCTAGCTGATAGGACTAAGACTTATCTTTCTCTCTTAATATCTTATTTGGACCATTCAGCTAATAATATTATTTCTCTATTATCTAAGTAATACATACTTATATATATGCAGTATATATATATATATATATATATATATATATATATATATATATATATATATATATATATATATATATATATATATATATATATATATATATATATATATATATATATTGAAGACATTCCTTTAATTCCCTTCGGGGGGTTTGACAAAATCAAGTATGGTGTTCAGCTCAGTCCTGTCACTGCAATTGATGGCCAAAGGAGACTCTGTAAGAGGCTTTATTTCAGCTGTGGAGCTGTTGTCTGTAGGATTTTTCTTTAAAAGCTTAGAGAAAAGACAGACAAAGAGGGAGCTCACGATCTGATCCAAATTCTTCTTTTCTCTGGCAGAAAAAGTGCATCAATTCTTGTTTGATTTTACCTCACGGTGTTTGGATTATGACAACAGAAGACAGTGCACACCTGCTGCATACATTATCTGAATACCTGAAAGCTTTGCACACTAGTTTACACGCTCACACCAACAGATTTCAGCATATGGCATTGTTTGTCCTCATGTCTTTGGTGCTCACTTGAAGGTGTCCTTCCTCTGTTTTCACAAAAACTTTGGGGATCAGCATCAGTTTGCTTCTCCCTTGGTCTTGAAATGGGTGATGAGAGTTTGTGCATATCAAATCTCAAAGTGGGAGGAGTTACAGCCTGGGTGACAGATTGTCTAGACGAATGCCTTTAACAAGCTGCAGGAAAACTAGGACAAAAATATGAATGTCTTGCCTCAGTGATTCATTTCACCTTAATATATTAGAATCCGCTCTTTACAACATATCAGTGGAGGCTCTGCCCCAATACATGTCACTAATACATCTCATACCCCCGGTGAGATGTGCTCTGCAAATGCACAATTTGTATGAGGCCACAGGAATACAAATGGAATTCAGGAGGTTGGAAAAAATATGGCAATTATCTTTGGTATTTACAACTTTAAGCAGATGAGACAATATAAATGCATGAAGCCAAAGGAAGCTGTTCGCCCTCACATGTACAATGCTATTTTTAAGTCTCCTTTCCACCACAGTGAGGCTACCAACACTGTTTCTCATTTTAGAATTGATGCTGAGGTCTCTAATTTCATTAAATGTGATCTTAAATGTAAGGGTTGGTTTTCATTCTTGTCCATACATGTGATGTTGGTACTACAAGTCTGTGGGGTTCACTGGTGGGTAAGGAGAAGTGGTAAAGAGTGAATGCTGAGCGACTGTTTCCATAATGCAGCATAGACTATGTACTATATTTGCTTTTTTTTTTTTTTTACATAATTACAATGCAACTGTGTATCTGTGAGGTTTTTAAGGTGCCATGCTCAGGCCACTTAAACTCAGACATTATACTTTAAATTCTATGAGCCATTGCCTTTTCCTTCTCCTTCTCATCTTCCTGTTTGGTAAACAGTTTTCTTCAGTACACCAACTGCTCACACTATGAAGAGTTTGGCTCCCCCTTCCATGCAGCTGCGAGTGCAGTGAATACTTTTTACGAATGTGCTAGCTGCTTGAATACAGCATGTGACTTATTGGCCTGGAGAAAGTGGATTGTTGTTTGAGCTCTTTGTGACACACTGGCTCCTTTGGGTGGTACTTTTAAACTCTGACTTATGTGTCTTATGCCTCACAATTAGCTTAAATGTCCTACAGAGGGTTTAAGTTGACCCAGCAATATTTCTGATCCTCGGGAAGAAGTCGCAAACCCTTAATGACTATGAGCTGTAAGGGCAAGATCATGATTCCAGAACGAGTGTAACTTAGGAATGTGATAGAAAATACTGCAAAAGAAAAGAAAATTATTTTAAACCCTGCAGGTATAGTGCAGGTGTGATGAGACTGTGGCCTTGACGTGAGTCTAAGAATTCCAGCTCTGCCTTAAAATTTTCTATGACTAAGCTATGCCAGTGTGCATGGTTCATTGAAACTCTACCAATGCAATGCTCTCCCTCCACTTTCTCCTCATAGGATTTAGGTATACTTCACTATGAAATTTTGTGTTCATTTAATGAAAACCTGTGAGAAATATTTTGACCGCAAGCTGTCTCCAAACGGGAAAAGAAAAAACTCTCTTTTTTTCAGAAATATGTCCTCCCCATACCCAGCTATTGACATGGTCTGCTAAATGCAGAACAATGCGTTATCAATTACAATTAGATTGAGTCAACACGTTTTCATGGAAAATGTACATACATGGAAAATAATTAAATACTAGACAAAAAGAGAAGCAGAAACGAAGCAAAACAAAGAATATTCTAAAAGTGGCAGGTTGGGAGGAAAGCTGAACTAGTATTTTGTCTTATTTGTTCTACTTGGCAAAACAGGGAAATTAGATATTGACTGCTGAATAATGTTTTTCATTTCAATGAAAAAGAGAGGCTTGCCAACACTAAACAATCTGCTACTTTTACCATTCACAGAGCAGACACACGCGTGCACACGCCAGCAGATACCTTCAAGACTAATGCAAAAGCACACAGTTTCCTGGATTCTTCAGCATTATCTCACATGGAAATGAACATACTTCCTGATAGGATGAAGCAGTTTTTTTTATATTGGACATGTGTAGTTCTTATGAAATGTGCTGTAGTTCTCTGTGTGAAAAGACAGAATTTGATCAAAGAAACCATTACTATGAGGACAAAGAATTCTTTTTTTTTATTATTTCAATCATCTAGTGAATCATGTGCTTCTGAACCTTTCATTGACCAGCAACCAATTAATATTGAAAAGGCCCCTTAATACCATCGCATAATATGAGGGGGACAAGGGACTCAGCAAAGACATTGGTGGAGCTTATTCAGTCTACTGTAAGAGACAAAAGAAGTAGATTTTATTCAAATGCCAATAAAAAGTGAAACCCACTGTAGACCTAATTTGAAGCAATAATAAAAGGAATGAATTGACCTATAATTATCTTTTTTGTGCTCTTTGTTGAGCTCTTGACAATATGCACATGGTGCTTGCTTACTGTGAAGGCAATTAGGGAAGACATGTTCTTGGTACCAAAAACAGCAAAGAAAAAAAAAATCAGTTTGCTGATGCAGAATTTATTCATTTTGAGGTAGGATTATCTGACACAGCAAACCCAATGTCATCTTTCAACAGTCTAGCATTCTGGCAATTTGTACAAATAGATGGAATTTAATTGTTAGCTGTTTTAATTTTTTTTATTTATTTTTTGGCTGACAGTTGAGAGATTCAGAAACAAATTGTGGATTTGAGAGGAATAAAATGTGTATAAGAATTAATGTTAAAGTTTCAGCATTGTAGAAAAAGAGACAACCAGAGTTCTGATCTTTATCACGGTAATTAGCCTTTTCCGTAATCCATTCATTCATAAATTTAATGACCTACAGTATATTCTAGTTCTTATCTTTTAATGTGACAGCTTTCTGTGATGATTTTCTCCCTTTCTACGCCTTGATAAAGTCTGTTTTAGATGAAGAAATGTACCAACCACTACACTTGTCTTGTTACAAAGAAATTTCTGTTTCATTCTCTCCCACACAAGTATCTCTGATCACATCACGTACACTGACATGCACAAAGAGGCATTTGAGCATGTGGACAGACTTTTTTTTTTTTTACTCCGTTCAGCTATTGATTTGTATAACCATCACATAAAAGACTTCAAGAAAAAAACATTAAAATACAAGCATGACAAAATGATTTTTGTGTGTGTGCACTCGCCTGCTCACAAATGACATGATCATAGGTGCATCCGTGGAGTGGGGAGAAAAGATAATCCGTCTGTAACAAAACTCTGACCATTTATGCCCGGATTAGGACATTCCATCTTCCCCAATGTTGGAACCCTCTGAGAGACTCACAAACAGAGAACTATGACATTATTATTGTATGGATTATTTTTAAGCTCAGAAGCAAATTCTCCTGACAAGATAACCAGCTTCAAAGACCAAAATGCCTGAAGATCTAGTTTTAAGCTAGATTTCATAGTTTTCCCACATCAAAAAGAGGGTGTCAGATACATTATTTGATAAGATTTGTAATGAATCAAATTCAAATTGGAGCTTTTATCCAAAGTACTCTATTGTAGAAGAGTGGAGTGCTCAGACAATTTTAACTGAAGTTTAGCCGGATGCAAACTGAATGTCTCTTTTCTCTCCTAAATAGCATTTACATTGACATTTCCAGAGTTATCTCAAATAAATCAAATTATGACTGGATTTTCAACTCCTACTCTCATTACCATTCCTCTTTATTGTAAAATCAGCTATTACATAAAGTAATTGTACAGCAATGTTTTTCCATCGAGGGCAGAGAACAATCTTTGCTCGCATGACTTTCACCTTTGCAAAGATCACAGACACTAACAGTCTAGTCAGTGGTATTTTTTGAATAAATGTGAATGAGTTTTCTCAATTGACATTATTTTCATGATTAAATGTAAGCAAAAGCCATTGCCTGTATTTATCAAGGTTGATCTTATAGATTTTTTTTAAATTGGCAATGTCTGAGATTCATGGAAATCTCTCATTTTTTTCAATGGCTGATAAGGGTACAACATATAGCCAAAAATGTATTCATCATTTTGTGCAATTCTGATTATATTTATTATACTTTTAACCATTGGTCTACACAAAACAGAATATTATATACCGCCAAAATATGAACTAGCCTGCACTTGCTCATTCATTTTCATTTTCAAAGCCATGTTGAAGCTGTTATGTGTTACAGTTTTGTCCAAGCAGTCTGGATAATTCAGCCGGTGGATCAGAAGTGGAGAAGAAGCTGAGCATGGAGACGTGGTTAATCGCTTTGTGGCATAATGTGGGAATTGTCATCTTGTCTTACATGTGAACAAAACAAAAGAGGTGATTGTTTAATACATTAAAACAATAATCTCCAGTTTATCCAAATAGAGTTTTAATTTATTAAAGTATAAACTGGAATGAACACATTATTCTGCTCTTAATAAGAGTAAATAAATTCAAGACAACAAAGAAAAAAGACTTCTGTCAACATAATAAGCCACATTATTATGCTTCTAATGTGATCCACAATTAATAAACCAACACACTTGTGATTTTAAATTGTCAGATGCATCTGTCCTCATACACAGGCATGAGGACAGTAAGAGATTTGGTTTCCATGCATGTCAAGTTTTCAAGGTTCTGTATCCTTGAGTCCTTAGGAACGTCAAGCAAGACTTTGATCTGAATAAGGTTAACTTCTTCTACGATATCTATTCAAAAATGCAACACAAATAAGACAAAATATCATCTCTTCAAGTTGTAAAATAAGGAGCAAGAATGTTTTAGCTCTTACAACCAATACAATCTCTCTGAAACGAAGGAAAGTGTTCTGCTCATTTAGCAGAATTGAGGTTTACTGTATTTTATTTAAAAAATGCTAAGATAAAGTCAAATTTATAAAATTCAAGCTATTGTTACATAGCATAACAATGCTACACTGATTAAATAACTCCATAAACAGCAGAGGGGCGTAAGGGAGAAGCTGGAAATAGAATTCTGTGCCAATAAAGTCTTTAAATAGTATTAATATTATTATTATTACTTTAATAAATATTATTATTATTATTTATTTTTTTTATTAGATACAGAATGCCATGGGTGAGGGACCATCTAAGATCATTTCGTCCTGGGCCAGAGAAGACGGTCAGCTGGCCTGGTTTTAAGAATTAGACGTTTCCGTGCTAAAATGCTCTTGGGTCGAATGAAAAGGTGATTAGAATTATGATTTGATTCATGTGGATTAGAGAAGGAACACGACTAAAACTGGCAGGACACCAGTTTCCAGGATTAGACTTACCGAAGTATTGTTTACAGTAACCATTATGATTAATTAAATACAGAAATAAATACACCCTGATTAGATGTAATTTTAAAATAGGGCATGTGTATTAATGCATTAATGTTCAGTATCATTCAATATATCTGGTAATTTCTCAGTTACTGGCCAAAACACCACAACGGTCTCAAGTTCTTCCACTCGACATAGTCTTTTCAGATCCCAAACTGATATAATATACTGTATGTTATTTAATATAATATACTGCATATGAAATCAGTATCTTCAGTCAATAAGTCAATTTGTAAATCGGTGCCATATAAATAAACTACGTAAAATTACCCACTTCAGTATTTCTCATGAATTAATAAGGCTTTGAATGTTTCAATGATCCACTGCATCAACATATTAAGTTTGTTGTTTACTGACCCTTTTAACGGAACATCGTGTAAGTGTATAATCATGTGTGAAACCTAAAGAAGCCTTATTTAATTATGTTTTATTTCAACCTTGTAATCATTTGTTATGACACCCGACAAGCACTTGTTAAGCAGTCAAGATGCTTAATTTGATTATTTAAAATGGGTAGATTGCAACAGAAATCATATGCAGAAAGTGAAGTAGGCAAAGGCTTCATCAAGCATAAAGGCCCAAAGACACTATGTCTGCACCTCTAATTGCTAATCAGATACAGGCCTCTCATATTATCCCAGCTAGACAGGCATCTGATATCATCTCACAGCGTTTGTGTGATTCGTTTGCAGAGCATGCGCTCCAGTCGAAACTGTTTCACAGTAAGGCTATACATAAGATTAGAAACTTCCATATGTTAATGAGCTATATTGTAGATTTTATCTGGTCATCTTTAAGAAATAAGTTTTGCAATGTGTCTGAAGATGTATTTGATCTGAGGACTTAATTTACACTAAAAAGTATGTAATTCAAGGCAAACCTTGAAACCTTGTTAAAATTCTTATTGTGACAACTTTACGAAAAGGATGCTGCTATTACTCAACTATGACAAAATCATAAAATCTGAGGTAGTTTTGTGCTTTTTGTTTTGTAATGGAATATAATCTTGATTTATTGGTTGTGGTGATACAATCTCATCCGTGTTGCTTTCTTGCCAAATCAAGATATTTCCCTTTCTCCCAAGAAAGCAATGACAGCTGGATCCCTCAGAGAAGGCAATTTATTGCTGTTTATAGCAGAAGAGAAGATATAATGATAAAAAACAAGGAATTCTGCAGAGACAGAATAAGAGAAGTAACTTGAACATGAAGAGAAAAATTCTAAACAAAAAGTTAATATAGGTAAATCCTCACTGTTCTACGCTACTTGCAATAAAACGCACATTACTTGACTTACAGAGTATTTAAACTAATCAATATCTATCGTGTTAACGTGTGGATGTAAGTTGATTTCATACAGATGTCGCCCCTCACGAAAAACAGATGCTGTGTTCTGACTTGCCTCTCAATTTTACTCTGCTCTTCCTTGCTGTCAAGAAATGTGGCAATGTGACAAAGTAAGATGGGGCTACAGTAGCAAAACTCATTAAGAAGAGTTTGGTTATGCTATTCTGTTGTCTAGAGATAGGTGAAAAAATAGAACGTGACAAATTGTGTTTTTCTCCTTGCAAGATTTTTCTTTTTCACCACTGCTGGTTATTTCAACCCTAATACAGTTTAAAATCTTTTTATCCAAGTCACTGGCACTGTGTGTCTGCCTGGCTATTTCCAAATAGTAAATAATTTAAAAAAAATTATCATACTGGCCAGGTTTTTAAATGCTGTCCACTTTCCAAATCACACACTAGCTTAAATATATGCATTTCATTATATATAGATATTTTAGGGAATCATTCATTCTCCATGCTGAGTTCTTGATATATGAGGTTAAAGAAGAGTCAATCAGTTGAATTCATGAATTCCATTTATTAATACCAAAATACAGCTGGTCCATTATGACCTGCCACCTTTAGGAGGTAACAGACAAATGGCACCCAAGAAGAGTTTGTGATCTCCTTTGTTACCCTCCATCTGAGCCTCACCCCAAAGAGGGCGCTCCCTAGTGTGTCGTTTCCTCTAACCCGAGCTCTCATTTGCTTTTCCCAACATGTCATTTCCTTTAGGTTTAGCTTAGCAACTAGCTAAAAGAGAAGGAAAACACAGAATTATTTATTCTCAATACTAATGCTTTGTTTTGGAGAGCCCATTCTTTTGGACTGAGGACCAGCTTGATCTTTTTATACATTACCACCCTGTGCAAACCTTGCAGCAGTGAAAGGTTTAGTGTTTGCTTGAATTACTTTGACATTTTTAAGACTGAATCATCATTTAAGCAGGCAGAAGTCCACGTTTGTCTTTCTTAAGGTTTGACTGCTAGCACACAAATTCATCTCTCTTTTTTATATAATGAAAAAAGCATTAGCCAGTTAGAGCCAGATAGATATATTGTTTCTCATAAGTTATGCTTGTTCCTTTGTAGGAAATATATTGTGTTCAAAATCTGTATTAGCAGACTTAATTGGTGCCAGGAATAAGTTGCAGAGCAGTTGCATGTTGATGAATGCAGTGTCTTGACTGTTGTGTCTTCCATGGATCTTGTTACTCCCAGCATAATTCTACCTATTAACCAAAGTTTAAGTATTAACCTTGACTTACCCTCTGCATCTCTTTTTGTTGTTGTATTTCTGAAAGCCTTCATGTGTTTTTACAGAAAATGGAAGAACTAGAGAAAGGGTGTTTTAGCAACAACAGTCTTTAATGGCTCTCTTTACCAGGTTTTTCTTTTTTATGGAGGGGGGGGGGGGGGGGGGGGGGGGGGAGATAAATAAATAAATTGACATTCTCTGAATGTAAAACCTTGATCCCAACTTTGGATCTCTAGTTGGAACTAAAAACGGGAGCCCATGCTTTACTACCAGAAAAGAAATTGCAAACAATTTGGATAAGTAAAATAACCTTGTCAGACATGACAAACACTTTTGATTATCCTTGCTATTAAGTGCTTTCTTAAAATCAAATAACTTACAAATTTCCACCTCTTTATTTTAACTGGCCTAGAAATATGGCTTTCCATGTCTCTTTTTGCTTCAGCAGTGTTATTTTCTTCGGTTGTTCAGGTTTTTCTTTAGTCAAAACAGTAATGGATCAATCATATATAAAAAAATAAGTATTTACCCCATCACATATTTAATGCATTTTTTGCTCTTTGATATCACACTTGCTTATTAAGCAAAATACAATAATAAAAATAATAACTAACTAAATGCAAAGGGCAGTTTTCTATTGATTATTTTGTTTATTAAAGAAAAATGTTATCCAAAAGGTGTGAAAAAAGTGTCCCTCTGCCTATTTCCCCCTTGGTAAACTTTCAAGTAACTGTAATTCGTCTCATTTTTCTAAAAGCTTTTTTGAAAAAGTTACATTTCACTACATACACCCAGGACTGAGAACTGACACACCTGTGGAATCAAGAAATAAAGTGAAGCAGCGGTATGAAGCATTTTCCAGGCACATAGTGACATTTTATAGCTCACTCAAGTAATTATGTTACCTTCAGTTGCTGTACAAAATGCTGTACATGTCAAACATAACTTAATAGAAATTTGACTTTACAATATGATGCTTTAACATTAGCTTCTGTCTCTTTAAGAACCTCCTACTCTTTCTGATGCACCGCCTTCAGTCAATTCAGGTTCAAATTCTATTAAAATCTCATGTTAAGTGCTAAACAATTACTGAACAGTTAATAAAAACTATAGTCAACAGATCACCCCTGTTCTGTATCAGAACAGGAAAGGCTGAACTTTTCACAAATTGATGTTAGAACAAAATTTAGCTGCAGATGCATCCTTTCTTACAGTCAAGAGTACACTATAGGAATGCTATATTTTAGCAATTTTGTCAATTAGATGCTTAATTTTTTTTTTTTTTTTGGAAAAAGGAATTTAATTATTAGATTTTTATATACATTTTAATGTACTGTATGTCTAATCTACCATATAAAAGGCTTAAGTGGCTACATAAAATATCAGCAGAATGTGCCATTTCTTTAGTACGATTATTCATCAGAATAATCAACAGGGTAATTTAGTGCAAAAATAATCATTAATATCAGGCCTAGTTAACACCTGTCTTGTTTATACAGGCAGAAAATCTCTCATGGACACTGCATGGACACTACATTATACACAATACATGCCACTAACATTTCAGCCTTAATGGTGATATTCTTTCTTAATACTAAGATGATGTCCAAGTACCCAGAACATAAATTTTTGTTTGTGTTTGCATGTGCAGGATTGGGTGGGTGGGCGTGTGTGTGTGTGTGTGTAATCTGTGCATTCACACCTCTATTAAAACAGACAACACAACATGGAGTTATTCCTAATTTTAATTTGGCCATGCACTGACCCAGCTGAGCCAATGATTGGTTTGTAATTATGTGGGAACAAGCAAGCATCAGCATTTGGAAGCAGGGAAGATTTAGGAAGGGCCATCACCGAAAGATTGAATAAAGGAAACTTATTGACAAAGAAGTAAACTGAGCACCGTGTGTGTCAAAGCACAATAATAATATGGATGAATAATGCTCTCTTTTTTTGCTGTATTTATCAGGGAATTTCTCTCTTTAACAACCTGTTTATGTTCACATTTTCCCGCTGGTGCCAAAAACTGTTTGTGTGTGTGCTTATGCACTCTGTTTGTTGGGGTGAGCAGATGCAATGTGCCTCAAGAGGGATTCCCTATGGCTGTGAGGTTTAAATGAAAAACAGATGCCTCCACTTGGAGACAGAATTAGTAAAACACAAGCTGTCACACACAATTAATGATAACAAGAAACGCAGTTAGGCCACCAGTTAAAAAAAAGGCAGAGGATTCCTCATTATTATAAAAAAGTGTGATTGAATTCTCTTTGTAACAGTGTAGTTAAGCCACAAAAATCTGGCAGTCATTCAATTTACCCACATGTAAAACTCCTGAGGAGATATTAATTCTTAGGAACGCCGCAGGTACAGGGAAAAAAGTTTCAAGAACAAACCAAGGAGGAAACAGTTTCTGTAGGGATCACTCTTAGTCATACTTTCCTTTGTGACTTTTTCTGCATGCTAGTTACTTCCTCCTTCCTCTGCATTCTATATTTGTTTGTCACTTAAACTCCATTTGAAATTTCACAGAAAACATTTTATTGACTTTAATTTCTTATTGATTTTTGTTCATTTTTTTGCATTGTGCATTTTATCAACTCTGAATAAGTTAATCTTAATACAATTTAAGGAGGGTCCACAGTTGTCACATTGTTTATATGTGAGACAATGTGAAGCAGTCTCACCAATGCTGTCTCATTTGAGCATATGTAAAGTTGAGCTTACTGCACAAAACATACAATTTAGTTTTTTTCTTTAAAATGTTGCACATTCAAAAAAAAGTTTGTTTTCACTGCAGCCTATAACATGTGTATGTTTTTTGTAATATTGCACAACGACCTGTTCAAAAGTGAACAAAAATTAATATGTGATGCTGCATATTCAACTGCCAAGTCAACCAATTCTGTTTATTCTTAGTATTACCAGTCTTATTATGCAGGAGTGTTACTATCAGTGTTACATTTTTGCCAAAGCGAAGTAGCTGTCTTGACCGTTGCATGCTGAGAAAAATTACATACTGTATGTGTGATTAAGGTATTCTCAAGGTCTGTTCAAGGCTCTATGCCACAGTTTTAATGAGGCGACCCTATTTGAATTTTTTCCAACTCTGTACATTTTAATCAAACACCCAGTAGAGACACAATGTTTTCCAAAAATCTAGACATTTTGACCTTCAAATGTATTCATAGTTCTTACAAATATTCGCACATTGTCACATTGCGAAGTACAAACTTAAATGGATTTTATTGGGATTATATGATGCAATCTACTTAAGGTAGAATAAAACTGTAAAGTGTAAGGACAATAATACAGAATATAGCAAAACATGTATATAAACCTCCAGTGTCTCATACATATCTATCCCTTATCTTTTATTCTGACAAAATAGAACGGCCTACACCTAAATCAAACTGAGATTCAGTAGACTTGAAATTGCATATTCCTACATTATCAATCCAAGCAGACTGCACTTGAGCTATTACAAAACAGAATGTGATAAAATGTCACTCAATGGCAGAGCAAAGCTGGGGGAGGAATACTTCCAAAATCTTAAGCTGCAACTGCAAGCAAAAGATAGCTCTACAAAGTATAGACTTGGCAGAGCTAAATAAAAACACATATCGAACTCTTCAGATTTTTTTTTTCCGAAATATTTTGTCAAAAATGTAAAAGTTTCCTTTCTCTTTACAATTATCTTTTGTCTTTTGTGTTTTCTTAATATCAAAATAGAATGTGTGCAAGTTTGTGGTTGTGATATGAAGAAAGGAAAAGGTTAAATGGATATGTTCCCTGATGTTTTTTCCAGATCAGTTTTCACTTAAACATCTTTTTTTCAGTCTCTGTTTTTCACAATTTCCATTTTCCTTCAGCTTGTCAACCTTATCATCAGAAAGTTGATAACATACTGGAAAAATATGAGTAAGCTGCTCGATGGTCTTTCTCTGAAAGTTTTTTTTAAAAAAACAAACATGCATGGCATTTGTTCTCTGTATGTCAGCCCATGCTGCTTTTAAAATCTGGTGGGAGATCAGGATGTTTAGGAAAAAAAAAAAATACTGCCATCTTCCTATCTCTTCATGTGAGTGTCTCCATGTTCTTCGGTCAAGTTGTATATTAGAGCGCATATGCCCCTGGGAATTGCTGTGTGTTTATGTCTGTGCCTCAGTTTGCCCTCAGAGTGTGCTTCTCTCTGATAGAGTTTCACTCATCTGTAACAGCTGGAATTATATTTGCTAATGGCCCCACTTTTGGACTAAGAGGCTCAGAGGAAAAGTGGCCTATCTGACCCAAGGTAATATTTTGTAGTTGTTATTTTCCCCTTTGTAAATAACTGACTAAAAAAACTTTAACAATGTTTTTTTTTTTTGTTTACTCTTTCTTATTCACAACTGTAACTGCAATATTAGTTCAGTTACATATCAGTAAAATGGCTTGAAATGAATTCCCTTTACAAGACAAATTGTCTTTATTGGCCAGCAGGGCTGTTCAATCATTGATTACACAAATATAGCATATATTCTGTCACACTTATGTTAGATAATTAAACATATGTTAATATCAAGCCATGCTAACATTTCAAATGATGGTTTCACATATGGACTGTATGGTGACACTGTATGGTTAGTACTATTGCCTAGCTGCAAAAAGGGTCAAGTTTGTAATCCCTGGGGCTTGGCAGGTTCTTGCTTCACTCCCAAAATATGCAAGATAAGTGCCATCTGTCTGGAAAGGACCACATTTTTTTGGCACTGGTGGTCATTATGGTACAGTAAACTGATAAGAAATTGGGTGGAGAGAGAAGAGGAAACATGCAGCAAATGGTCCAAAACCAGGAATATAACCCAGGACAATCGCATTGAGGGCTATAATCTCTGCACATAGTGTGCGCGCGCTCTACCAACTGAGCCACCCAGCACCCCAGGATTACACTATTTTAAGGCTTTGGGATGTCAGGGGACCATAATGAGAGCCATTATCCACAAATTAAAAAAAAGTAATTGTTACACCCCCATGGTCTAGGGGTTCAGGGGCAGTAACATAAAGTGGAATGAAAAAATGATTTATTACAAAAAGATGGCTTTCACAAAACCAAACACAATACAACTTAACCCAATTAAACAAAAGTAAAGGACCAACAAATTCAGAAATCACTGAGTGCAAATTAAACAACAAGATGTTCAAACACGTCAGTCTAAAGTAACTCAAAACAACCCAAAAGAAAGGACAAAAAGGAGCACCAAAACCTCCCAAACACAAGCTTCTAGCTTGTTCGAGATTTATCTAAAGCAGATTCAAACCACTTAGCAAAATAAGCAAGAACAAAATTGTTCAAACTGTCCAAAACAGTTACCAAACACAGAAGGTGGGGGTCAGTTTTACACAACCTCTTCCTGCTAGCTGCCCCACTGGAAGAATGGTTACAGGTGTCTTTTATATGGTGCAGGTGGGCCTCATCAACGTCTGATTGGCTTTGCTGATCCAATGGGGTGGCTGCTCTCCTGCAGCCTCCAGGCAGCCAATCAGAAAGATGTGTCCACACAGCTGATCCTGCATACCCAATAGAACCTGCACAGTCTCAAGAGGCCAAGGACCATAACAGTAATAATAACATGGAACCTTGATGAACTTTCTCAAGAGTGAATGATCCATAAAATTACTTCGGAAGCACATTTAAAAGTCATCCAGGAAGATAAAAAAAAGAAGTCAGAAAAACACATAGAGAGCAACAAGACTAGAGACTAGTCAACCAATAGCCTTCATGTAAAAATATAAGAGAGAAAATATGCTGACCTGGCAGAAGGCTATCACATATTTAAAAAAAAAAAATCATGTTAAAGATCCCAAGCTCTTTTCTTAAAATAGTCTGTTAAATAACAGTATGAAAGTTGAACATTTTAGAAGTTGTGTACACTGCTGCTTTCTGGGTAAAACTAGTACACATTGTTTCAGAAAAAAAAACGATCTGTATAACATGGTAGAGGTAGTGTAGCGGCCTGTGGTTGATTCACTTTGAAAATTTGCAACCATAAATTCTCCTCTTTATCACAGTTTTTTTAAACCCTGGTCCTCAGGGCCAATTGTCCTGCAGTCTGACTCCTATTTTTGGTCCAGTATTTGCAGATGCAGGGGATCAAAAGTATTTGATGATCTTAGTTGCCCCACATATACCGGGGGTCCACTGTAATTTAGGTGTTTGCCTGCTGCCGCACTCCTGAATAGGCTGGTAAATAACAACTTCTGCAGCACTTGATGGCATGCTGAGGAGGTAATGCAGTCATTTGGACCAGGTGTGGTGGAGAGACACAGCTAAAGCTGAAGGACAGTGGACCCTGAAGACCCGGTTTAATGAACACGGCTTTAGCGAAAGTCCAAAAGGTGAAGATGTCACCATCATTTTGTGACCCTAAGCTCAAAGGCAAATAATTTATGGAGCAGGACAATGATGTGAACTACGGAGCCTGCCTCTAAAAACAAAAAACAACAACAACAAAAAAAACAGCATAGTGTCTATTATGTGCCCTAATCAAAGTCTGGATCTAAATCCAAAAGAGAGATGAGTCCTAATTAATCAACGGTGATGTGAAAGACTCATTGCCAATTGTTACAAATGCTTTAAGATCAACTTTTTCCTCTGAAGGTGGCTTAGGGAGTAATTACCTCTTTCACAAATGGCCAGGTTAGTTTGCTACGCTTGTTGTCCTTCATGACTGGAATCAACATTTGAAAATTGCTTTTTCTATTTACTTTTGTTATCTTTGTCTCGTATATAAATGTGCTTGATGACCTGAAACAAGTGAGACTCCAACAAAAACAAGGAAAAAAGGAGACGTTGGTGAAAATACTTTTTCAAAGCAATGTACACACATATTCTCCTAATCAACACACGTTTTAAAAGCTAATCATGACGGAATAACCATTTAAGTTCATTTTCTTTACTATTTCTTCATTCTCTGTCTTTAACCTAAATTGCAGGGCAGATATAAGCATATTTATTCCCGTGGGGGACAATGATGAAGCAAAGGCCCATCAGTTCTGCATAGTTGGTATGAAAAGCATTACCACCTGCCATTAAATCGGTAGCATGCGACATCTGCAGGCACATCTGGATTCACAAAGTGATAGAGTATCAGCAAAGCATCGCATGACACTCACCACCTATGCTGAGTCGAACTGAGTTTAATGTGCTCTGAAATGAGAAGTCAACAACCCGAAAAACTAACACCATGCACAGCAACTAAAGGTAAAAATAAATCAAATCAAAGTCACGTTTTCATGAAAGAAAAAAAAAAAAGCCCTTGTGGACTGCATTATGTTTGTAGAAAAATATACAGGTGTAAGAAAAGTTAGGTATTTTTAAAATAATAAAAAAAATACTTTTGTGTTAGGTCTTCTAAAAGTGACTAAATCCAGCTTTATGATGAAATTGTAAAAGCAGCCAAAAGCATTGTAAAAATAGTTATGGAAAGACCTGAAACATTCTCTGTCAAGCTTTCAGCTCTTTCTAGCAATTTTCATTAAAGTGATCCACATTTCTCTCCAAATTTAATGAGATTTTGCAGTTTCCAAGCCAAAGCAGTTTTTTTCTGCTATGAAAACAAACAACGCAATTGTTACATGCCTCTACCTTTTCTTGCCAAAGGATTTATAATTAAAACATAGGCATCTAAAGAATAAAATATTAATTCTCTCTTGAAGCCAAGCAAAAAACATTGAGTTTGACAATTCCCCATCACGCAGACACATGTTGTGTTGATTCTCCTGCAGAGTGTAATGCAGCTCTTCCAGTGGAACATGACTGTGAAAGATTTTTTTTTTTTTTTCCCAGCCGCTTCATTATAGTGAATCATGTTGTGTGTATAACGGAATTATACAGAGTTGCCCTTTTACCCCCAAAGTAAATGAAAAGATTTTTGTCTGTCTTCAACTCGGGTCACTTTCCGATTATCCCAACGCACTGCTGCTGAAATGAGTCATCAGGTTGGCTAGATGGAATTACCTGAGACAAGACATTACATCTTGGCTAGGATATTATATTGTCAAGGTTTTAATAATACAATGGCGTGTGGGCAAGGTGTTCGCGAAGGTGCGGAGGGCGATAATGATACTGAAAGGTGATGGGAGGTGAGCTTCAGTTCACGGCAGAGCCGCTCTAGTTGCCTCCAGTATTAACACTTTCTGGCTAGCAGTGTGAATTTCCGCATAGCCTTTTTTAATCTGAAATTTATGCATATTTGAAAATGTGAAGTTTCTTCACTTGTACAGACAAAATGTTGCTGTAATATTGACTTGTCAGCCCTTTTATTGTTCTTTGCTAGTTATTTTAATATTGAAAAGAGAAAGCTCAGTTTTCTCAAGGGGTTTAAGTTCAAGTATAATAGATGAAATATTAAAATATACATTTGAAAACTTTTTTACACCTCAGGATGAAAGCCTTTGCTGCAGCTCAAAACTGGTTAAATTAATCGGAATATAATGCAATATTAAGCAGATGAGCTATTTTTATTTTTTTTATTTTTTTATCTAAACCTGAAATCATGTTTAGTAAGTTTGCTTTTCTTTTTAATTTTCCATTTGGTACAAATTTGTAGATAGGTTCACCAAGAGATGAAAACACCTCTCTCAACCCTCCGTTCAAAACTTCAAAACTAAACTTTTATATTTGATCATAGCGTACATGACAGCAGGTCAAAGTTATGGTCAGCTGAAATGCTTCTAATAGTCCTGTATGCATAATGTATTTAGAGGACGAAATATGGCTCCACTGCGAAGCAGCAAGCAAAGATATGTGTAAATGAGTGTGCTTCCTGGTTGATCTTACAAGAAAATATGTGAGCAGCCTAAAGGATTTTCAACTCGAAAACTGCCACAGCACAAGGGCAAAAGGGGAGCTGTCCATATAAATATGGACAGCTCCCTGGAGCCATCAGCTAGCCAATCATCATGGATTAGGAGGTATTGCAGCCTTTCAGCCTGAACTAAGAGGCAAAATCCTTGAACAAATTGTGCATGTGTGGATGCACTCACACCGTGACTCACACACACTGTTTAAGAGAAACCAAACAAAAGAGAAAGCCTTTGTTTCACTATCATAAACCCAAGTTATGAGCTTGCTTTGGACTTACCAGCATCAGGAGAGCAATATAACTGGTGTGATAAGAGAAAGAAAGCATGGGAATGTTTGAGCGCAATCCTTGGATCTTGACTTTTAATCAATTTCTGGTTTCTGTAAGTGTTAGTTCCACTTCACCCTCATGCTGAGGGTGGCAAATTGTGAAATTATAAGAAGAAACTGAAATCATGGACACTTCTGGGCCTTGATCTTTACAAAGGTAGCATGGCACAACACAATCTCAAAATAGTGATTCATGTCAGAAGCTGATAGCCAGGTGTATCACTATTTTAAAATCAGAGTTTGAAACCACAAAATATATTCTGATGACCATCATGTAGCTTCAGCTCCTTCAAATGACACATGCAGGGATTTCGTTGGTTGTAAAGCAGCCTCACTGCAACACCCATGGTTGCTAGTCTGCTGTCTGAGGAGAATATCCAATAACTATACCCCCTTTGTTTAAAAAAGGACAAAGTTCAATGTTTGGGAATGTGTCGGTTACCAGAAGCATCCAAGTGTCCCTCTTTTTTGAGTAAATCTATTTCAAAGCCAATAGGAAAGCCACCTTTATGGATAAGCATGTTAGAATTAGCGTTAGCTTACTAATTGCTATAAAAGGCTAATTGCCTCATTAATATTTTCTTATTAGGCCTCCAACTTTAAATTAAAGACACAGAAGAAAATATAGGCATTCTGCTCAATAAGGGTTTGAAAAGTCTTTAAGTTTATTAGTTTATTAGTTCTTTCTCCACTCTGAAGTAGTCATTAACTAAGATCAATTATCCTTAGAGTTAAAATATTTCCCCATAAATTAAAATACAAACTCTGACATAAAATCTACATACAGTTAGGACTCCAGATAAGACAGTACACTGAGTTAGCAATACCCAACAGAAAACAATCAAGTAGACAGGGTTGCATAGTTGTTCAAAGTTGCAGAAATTAAGATTTGCCCTCTCGTAATTCTTCTGTTGCTGACCTATTGCCATGAAATTCCTTTCAATTAGCCTCAGCATGTGTGACTGAGGGATATCCTCAATCAGAGCTGATGGCAATCAGCCGACTAATTCCATTTTGATTAGCCATCTCTTAGCGCTTCTGCCACACCTGCTCGGACACGCACCACCACCCCACCCCAACATTTGAGAGAGAGTGCTCCATCATTAACGAGACGCCCGGCAACCACACTGACCCGACAACACATTCCCAAAACATTCCATCAGTCAGCAGAGCGTGTGCATGAGCTCGTTTTATGGTACGCTCATTAATTACATTGAGATGGGATTGGCTGAGTTCGGGGTCGTGTA
Source organism: Xiphophorus hellerii (assembly GCF_003331165.1). Classification (NCBI taxonomy): domain Eukaryota; kingdom Metazoa; phylum Chordata; class Actinopteri; order Cyprinodontiformes; family Poeciliidae; genus Xiphophorus; species Xiphophorus hellerii. Next base: position 10,696,496 of record NC_045692.1, read on the forward strand.
GGCTCCTGAGATGATAAAGGATATGGATAATGTGATCAGTCATTAGCACTTAACAGTTAGCAACTAGGATGAAACATGCTTTATTAGAATCTAAAAGGAAGAGGAAGTGAAGTGAGTTGAATGAGGTCACTTATGCAAAGTCATGTAAGAGGAGAAGACTTCAAGGGGGATGACAAGAGGGACCAAGCTAAAGGGTGACGAGGAATCAACAGCAGAGAAAACCAAAATTATGAAGGAGAGAAAAGGTTAATGAGTCCTTTAATTTTCTGAGACCTTTTAATGCAGGTTTGTTTTTGTTTAGTTTTTTTTTTTTTTTTTTTTTGTTATGTGGGAAGTAGACAAAAACTAATTTACCATTCACAGTTTTTTTCAGGCTCATTTCTTCAGTCAATTAGAATGTTAGCAGTTAATGCCCAAAAACGTTCTCTCCATCCATCTTTCCATTTTCAGTAATAGTGTTCAAGGTTGCAGTGAGAACAGGCTCAAAAATTCATCTTAATAAATACCACGGAAAGTCAGACACAAATAATAAATGTAGACCTGCTTCATGTAACAAACCACTTAAAAGTCTCTTCAGCAATATTTTAAATATTTTGTAAAACTTACACACTTTATTTATTTGACTAAGTGTAGCTAGTCTCATCAATGTTGTGTCTTTTTGTACTGAGGTGTTCAAACGTGTAGCCTGCAACTGTCCAATCTGAGGGGAAAAAATAGAGCTTTTGGACTCACACAAAATTTTACATCCCTTTATCTTGTGTCCAATACGTAGATATGAGATGTGTCGTTCAAATCATCAATCATTTTTGTTTTTCTATGGCAAAGTGAAAACTTTTCATCACAGATCAGAGGTCAGTGTTTTAATAACTGTAGTAATGTCCAAGTCTTTCTAAAAAAAAACAAAACAAAAGGATGGCCATTCCTTACAGCAGTAGATAATGCAAAGACGTTGATAAAATATTAAATATATTAATATTTTCCAGATATTAAATGTCACATTACCAGGAGGATATGAACGGCTGCTCCCTAATATTTATGTTTTTTCCTTTGCTGTGGAGGCAGAGTTTAAACATTCAGGTTTTACATATTGTAGATTTATGAATCCAATAATCTCCATAAAAGCTAGATTTATCTGCTGTCCCTTTAAGGGTCGCAAGCTCTTATACGTTTACTTTCAGGTCAGGTAATTATTTTTGGGAGACAAAAGGATCTCAGAGCTCAGTTTTTAGTTAGAAGCTAACTGTTTCCCACAACAGTTAGCTTCTCCGATTAAATTCAAATGGTCATAGGACTTTTCCAGAAACATGGATATGAACACAAATGCAGATTAGCCCTTGATTATCTCTGGTATCCACAATGCGGTTGATCCTAAATGTTTTGATTCAATCATTTTAATGATTTGCTGCAAACACTTCTTATATATCCAAACACAGTTTCTATCCTTTAAGCGCATGCTATAAACATTTGGTTAATTAGAGACAGATGAATCTGAGTTAAAAGAAAGACACATGTTGAGAGTCTGGCTGAACAGTAGTGAAGAGGTCTGCAAATGAATAGCAACCTTGTGAACTGAAGAGATAAGGTACTGATGTTTATCGTTTGCATTGGTCCTTGCTCTGCCTCTTTCCTATTCCTTCGTCCTGTCTTTCTCTGCCACTAACTAATTCCTTCAGGCTCATTTAGTTAATTAAGGCCATGAAATGTTTCAGAAACCAATTATGCCATGGCATTATTAAAAGACCAACCTTCCTTGTAAGTGCAGATAGCGTCTGACTCTTGTCTTCGAAGAGAGAGAAAGCGAGAGAGAGAGAGAGAGAAAAAAATTGGTTGACCTAAGCAGGGTCAGAAAAAAAAAAAAGTTTGGCTTTATGCAGAGAAATGCAACATCAGCACATTCATTTTTTTTTGTCTATTCTTTTTTGATTCACATATGGATCTATTTTTTATTCTTTTAACACTTTCTTTCAGTAAATCTTCACATAACAGTGACTGACCTTGACCGTCTTTACAATTGAATTTTCTTAAGGATAAGAGGGGCCTGACATCACATAATAGGAATGCTCAGGCACGGACGTTTTGTCTTATTAGGACAGGAGCCATGGCTTTTAACAGTTTGAAATAGAACAAAAGGTGTAGACTGAAATACTAATTCATCATTCGTATCCGAAAGATATGTGGATATTGCCACCATTACTGCTTCTTTGTTTTGTTTAAACCGTTTTTTTTGTAACATTAATAATATATTTGATCCACCTACTCCACTTGGCAAAAAGTCTCGGGGCTTCTCTGAATCATATTTAGAGAGAACAGACAGCATTATTATTATTATTATTTTTTGTTCATTTAAACCCTCTCAAGCTTAGAAAGAATAAAAAAAAGCTTGCTTAAGAAAGTTTAATTTGATTTAATGTCCTGTGATGGACTGGCGATGTGTTCAGGCTGTACCTTGCCTCTCAACCTTTGACTATTGGAGGTATGCACTGACCTGAAATGTTCAGCTGCACCACAGGTACGACATAAACTGAACAGTTCATGTTGATGAGCTAATTCTGACTTGAGTTTCATTTGTGTTGAGCCACGATACATCTAAAAGTTGCAGCAAGGTGACCGGAGTTGGGAATCTATGCATTAAATGCAGGTGAAGTGAAAGAAAAATGTTGAATGGTTCTCAAAATTGTTTACAAATAAAACTTGTGGTTGGACTTTTATTGATCACCTCTCTAGCCCCCTTTGACAATCTGTCAAACTGGGCAATTCTTTGTTATACACTTCCTATCTAGCTTTTCTATGGAAGAATGAAAAACAACACTGCTGAAATAAAACCAAAATGAATTCAAACTTGCTACAAATGCAAGGGAAACATTTAAAAAGTTGAATAAAGTGGCCCAGCCATATATAACAATGAACATTGTAACTAAATTATTCCACCTGATATAAAACAGTATAGGTGAAGATAAACCTGCATGTCACCATGAATAGCCTATATCCACTGGGAAACATGGTAGTGGCAGCATCAATGCATGATGACACTTCTCCTCAGAAGGATCCAGTCAATAAATCAACAGCTTTGGAAGACAGTTCATGGCAATTTGGTATAAATATTAGACATTTTCCCTGTTTGACTGGGAACTAAAAAACTTTTAACATGTGTTTTTGTTCCCCAGTAGACACGGTGCTCTGTTATAACCATTACTTTGGACATATTGAAGCGACACATTGAATGCCAGGGGAAGACACTGATGCACTATGGGAGTTCACTCCCTCAAATCAACATACTCCATGAAGTTACACGGATTTGTACAACATGCATAGTGATTTGTATTGCAATGTTGTGACATTTATGAAGGGAGAAGAGCAAGAAGAGTTTCACAGAAGTGCAGATGTTGATTCTGCTGCTTTGAGTGCTATTTTCAGAATATGCAAATAATCTCTGCAACGATTGACACTGAAGGTCGTTAATTAACATAAGTTAATTCCTCTGTGCTTCTTTTGGGAAAGAAATATACCAGCATTTCATCTCGGCTCACAGCAGAGTGCAAATGAAAGGTGTCTCATGCAGTTCAAATTTAAGTGGCAAAGGAGTGATGTTTAATTCAGTTTCTTTGTCTATAATACATAGATGTTCTACTAGTTGTCCACAGAGGTCAGATATTAATTAGCCACGATCTGATTGTGACTTTACATGATTGTTTTATGACCAATTATTTGATTATTAGAAACTATTGAACATGAGACAACTGTGGAGAGAAGTATAATTGATCTTGGAAAGTTATGGGTTTAATTCCAGCTTCTGAAGGTCTTAATTTCCTACGCTAAGAAATAAAAAAATATAAAGAGATTTTGCCGTCTGTGCTGAATTATATCATTAAATAGTTTAAACATTGTCTGACCATGAGGTAAATTAACATTTGAAACAATTACCAAAGATTTAAATAGGTTATATATTCTAATTTATTTGCGATAAAGATAGATTAACTTATTTGACACATGGGTGTAGTTCAATTAAAACCTATGCATAAATATACATTTGGGTACATTTTTTAAATTAGTGGACTATGGTACGTGTGGCTTTTCATTTTGCTGAGTTTCCACCCTCAATATATTAAACCTTTTGCTTATGTGACATGTTTAGATTTGATCCCCAAATACCACGGTCTGGTTAAAAAGAAAAAGAGAAAAAAAAGCCCCTTAGGCTTTGCTTTTTCCAGGGGTCTGGACCCTCGGCTATTGCAAAAATGATTACTTGCTGGAGGCGTGGACTCTGAAGTTTTAGATATTACCCCATCACTAACGTTTGGTTGTGACGTATGACATTGCCTGCGCTGTAAACAATCAGCCTCCACTGCAATGAGAGAAGCGGGACAGAGGAGCAAAAATGGCAACAACAGGAAGAGCCAATTTCAGTAACCACAAGTAAATCAGACGCATAATTAAACAAGAACTGAAGGAAAAGTGGCAGAAAGAATGGAATGAAGGAAAGAAAGGAAAATGTTAAAGTGGGAGAGATGAGAAGGAGAAACAGAAGAAAAGAGCAATTACTAACAATAAGATTTGGACAGACTGGATTCAATTGTACATTATTTACAATAAGCAAACATGATACGGGACAATGTCAATTTTGTGGAGAATTTGAAACAATAGCAATAGTTTGTAGGAGATATGAAATAGAAGGTTAATGTTGTAGGAATGTAGATAAAAAATAAAAAATGTAATTTATTAAACATATTACGTGGAGATTCAAAAAGTAAAAGTATTCAAATTTAATTAGGTAATAATTAAGGACAAAATTGATTAACAGAATATAATCCATAATGCATTTATGATACATTTTTAGCCAAACTCCATACCAGTAGGTGGCGGTAATGCTCACCGTTTCTTTTCAACCAGAAGAGATGGTAGTCAATGTTAATTCAATATTTGAAGTCATGGCCAACATGGACTAAATGGCTTCGTTCACGTTTTCCACTGCCATTCCCAAACCAATTTTGAAACGATGCAGAAGATTTACGTCATAGTTTGCAACTCATTTTTTTCGCTGATTAGAAGGAATGCCAAACAAGGAAATCCCTTTCAAACAAACAAACAAACAAACAAGAGTATTCTTGACTCTCCTGAACGCGGACAACTGAGCCTTCGTGGTAAGCATTTAGTGCATTGTACTTCGTTTTCAAGTTATGTTTATGGTACTAGAGGAAACATGTTCCAAGTAGGCTGCTTATCAAAAGCGTTTATTGGTATGGTATGGTTGTGCACAAACTTTTTCCTTGTTTTAAATCACATAACCCTAGAGTGTTTTTCACGGACTTACAGTGACGTTAGAAGTGTTGGGGAAACTTACTAAACGAGCTTTTTACAGGATGCGTAGTTTGCCGTATGTTGCACAGGTGTTACCAATCATTTTAATAACAGACAGGTCAGTGACTCTAGCTAGTGGCTTACTGGCAACGATTATTGGCAGAACTAAGTGGATGGAAGCCAGCCTTAATGCAATTAGTTCCACCTGTGCTTCATTATGTCCAGTCAAATAATTTTCTCTAAGAAACAAAATCCAAATTGTGACAGCAATTCTTTATGTTGCAAAAAAACATTTTATAGTCAAAATAGTTGTCTGAAATTACTTTTGGTAATGCAAACCAGGGCAGGGCACTTACACAAGAATTTAGTTTTTCCTTTTTAAAATGAACATAGTGAAGCGACATGTTTATGAGAAAGCACTGATAAATTCTAAGCAAGCCCCAACCCTTTTCCCCAACCCAATATTTCTTTTTGGGGGCTGTGGAGAGAAATTGTAATGAAACACAGAATTTATTTTATTTTTTTATGGTGGTGTATTATGTGACAAATAAGGTCACAAAAGTAAAGACACTAAAACTAAGCATTTCATACTTACTCCTTTGTCTAAAAGTCATGCCTAATTAATTTAAGAAATATGTCTTCATCTTGTTTCTCTTCACTTTCTTTTGTTTCTTTCTTGCTTTTGTCTAAAAGTTTACCAGTGCAGTTACTCTCTTATTCTTCAATGCTTTATTCCAGACTCAAGTTTGTGCAGTTTGCTTGTGCTCGAAAACATGTTTTTATTTCTTTACTATAATAACAGTGAAACTGAATGAAACCTTGTTTTCTTTGATATCGCTTGCTTTGGAATTCCTTATATCATGCCAGGAATGTTTTCAGAGCAAGCCACTTAAAAAGTAACTGGAAACACTATGTGCAGGTCAAGGAATGGCTATCCATCCATCCATTTTCTAACACCCTTGTCCCTAGTGGGGTCGGGAGGGCTGCTGGTGCCTATCTCCAGCTAATGTTCCAGGCGAGAGGCGGGGTACACCCTGGACAGGTCGCCAGTCTGTCGCAGGGCAACACAGAGACAGACAGGACAAACAACCATGCACACACACACACACGCCCTCACACCTAGGGAGAATTTAGAGAGACCAATTTACCTAACAATCATGTTTTTGGACTGTGGGAGGAAGCCGGAGTGCCCAGAGAGAACCCACGCATGCACAGAGAGAACATGCAAACTCCGTGCAGAAAGACCCCGGGTCGGGGTCCACTAGTACAAATAGTACAATTTGTAGCTATCACTACAAATTGTAGTGATTAGTTCAGTTTGTTGCTAAAATATGTGTTTTGACTTTTTCCCAATTCCATTGTTAATACCACAAACTTCAGTGTCTTTTTTAAAATGTATCTGAAGCACAAAAAGAAATTAGTGCATAATTGTAACATGGAACTGATATGAAGTAAGTTTTTTTTCCAGCCCCTTTTTGTTTTTTTGATTTGTTTTTACATAAATAATCTTAAAAGTGTTGTGTGTTTGTTTTCTATCCTCCCCCAATCACTACTTTTTTAACCCCTTTTTGCACATAGTCTAGGGAAAGGGTGCCCAAAGTCGGCCCTCAAGGGCCGGCATCCTGCACGTTTTAGTTCTCTCCCTGCTGATAGTAACAACATTTTCAGCATGTCAATGTTCTTCATAGGCCTTCTAATGAGCCATCATTGGATGCAGGTGCATTAAAACAGGGATAGAACTAAAACATGCAGGATGCCGGCCCTTGAGGACAGACTTTGGGCACCACTGTTTCTTCATCTAGGTTAAAAAGTATGATTTTGGTCCAACCAAAAAAAAAGCAACTTCTTTCATATGTGTCCTATCCTTTGCAGTTTGTGTCAAACTGGAAATATACATTTTTTCCAAAAGTTGCTTTTGTTCACTATTCTTGCATTCGTTTTAACTGTACATAGTGCATGAGTTATAACTGATTAAATCACCTATGTTGTCTAACTTATTTGTAAGACTTTTGTGAAGCACTGCATTTATGTGATATATTGTCACAGAATTAAAGCCATGAGCATTTTTTATGAAATATTTCATCACTATATTCTGAATCTTTGAACTAATGCAATGAGTATTCTAAACTTTTGATGGCCTTTCTGTATTTTATGAAGTGTTACTTTGTTGCTGCTAGTGCTTCTCTTGTTCATAGAACATCATGGTGCAAATACTGTAGTTTAAACAATGAAAAAGTTGGGTTTTTTTCTAAATCTTTACCAAAGATTTAGAAACTTCTCCTTGAATTTCATAAATGTGGCTCTTTATTTCATTTATGAGTGTGATTTAATTATATTTTTTCTTAAAAATAAAAGAAGTTCTAGATTCATTTGAAAGGGCATACATATTCAGAATACAAACCAAATTCAGAGCTAATTTTGTTCCCCAACAAATTCCCTATTCACTTCAACCCAGCAACTCCTATCACTAGTTTTCAGGGCAATCTGCTCTGCAGGCTTTATATGGTTCCTTTCTCTAGCCCACCTGGTTCAAATGAGTAGGTCAGCTTTTCATCGGGCCCTGCTGAAGCGTTATAATTACCCCTTTTAATTGAATCAGCTGAGTTCATAGCATGTGAGATGTGAGACATGCAGTGCAGGTGTGTGGGAGAGGTTAAGGACCAGGATTAGAAAGTGGTGCCATGCAGAGTGCAGACAATTTTCCCAGTCATTTTCTGCAGTGCTTGTTCTGTCCGACTACTTTCTGTGATACTAAACAATTTTAGGCCTGTTTGGTATTCTGAAAATCTGAAGATTAAACTTGCTCCCATGTACAGCCAGCGATTCTTCATATTGTTGATTTGAGTCAAAGGTCACATTTCAAATGATACTGCAGAGGACAAGGTTAAATAAAAACAGAACTTTATTTTCTCTGTCCCACAGTGGGCAGATTGCAGCAGTGACGCACACAGCCATGCTTGATGCTGACTGTGGAAAATCTCCCACTTCACTTGAACATGATGCTTCACAAAACATGATTCCTCAGGAGATTCATCACTGCTGTCATCAACTTTCTTTTGTTAAAAATCATCTACAGTGGGGGCCATTCACTATCTTTTTGTTGTTGTTGTTTTTTTTTGTTTTTTTTTGTAAAAACAAGCTGAACGATGTCTGTAAATTACCATGCATGACATACTGACAAACCCATTTGCAGTCCTTGTGAAAAAAAAGAACACTAAAACGGCAAATGGCACAATGAAGTGGGTGGAGGAAGCAATCAACAGACAGAAGAGGAGGGGGAGGTTGGGAAAATGACAATGGCCACGAAGAAGAGAGGCAAATTATATAAGAAGACTGGCATTTTCTTTAGAATAGCTCTGACCAAAGACAGGACGTCGCTTTTTTTCCTGGATGTTAATTTGTCCAGTAGCTGAGAATATCTGTTTTTCGAGACTTAATTTACAAACCTCTAAACATGTTTCTTTTTATTAATGCTATATGTATTTATATGTAAGTTAAAAGTCCCATGAACCCTTTCGTGAAGCTAAAGAAATCCACAACTCAAGTGGGAGAAACTATCAACACAAATATTAGTTCTACATTCAACAAAAAAAGGAGACCGTTATGGAATAATAGCTTAAAAAAAAGGGCCAACTGTTGGAAAAACCCCTCAGAGAAGTCTAATTTTCAGTTTGCCAGAAGCCATCGAGGGGGCATAGCAGAGAAGGAAGAAAGTTCTCCACTCAAATGTGACCAAAATTAAATTTCTTTGCTTTCATGCAGAATTGTTTGGTGGTAAAATAGCACCACATATCCAAATGGGTACACCCTCTCCATATGGGATGGCGGCAGCATCATAATATAGAGCAGCTTCAGCAGTTACAGGAAATCTGACTAGAGTTGCTTTGAAAATTGATAAAACAGAAAACATGGCAATGTTGGGGGGGATGGGAGAACACATTAGATGTTAAATGGTATAAAACTGGAGCTGTGGTTTATCTTAAGGACAGCAGAAGCCTCAATCTTGGAACTGAAGCCACAATAGAATGGTTCAGATCAATTAGAGCAGGGTGGTCAAACATTTCTTAATGTAGATGTAAAAACCTGGGGGAGTCATGGCACAGAAGCCTTTCAGCTGTAATTAACTAAATGTGGCATTAGAAATATTGACTGAAGTGGGATAAATGTAAAGGCCTAAACACTTTTCTCATATTTTTATTTATTTAAATCATTTTCTGATCTTTTACACGGTCCAGTAAAATACGCTGGAGCTTGGTGTTGTAACATGACTTTTAATGACTAGTATGGAGAATTTCTAAGTCGTGTGTGGTGTCTCCAACTCCTGTGCATATTTCGATGGGTTTTGGCTTAAGGGGAAAGTACAAGTTCGGGGTATAACACCACCTCCATACAAAGAAGGGTTGGGGGAGGAGGGCACTGTCTGGCAGCAAGAGACTGGAACTCGGGTTACACAGCGAGAGAGAGAGAGAGAGATACGGAAAGAGTGGGATAAGTTCAGCACCACGGACAGCGCATCGGAGAGCAGGAGTCGAGAGATCAGCTCAGCAGCGCACTGTCATGCCTTCTTGAACTACCACAGCCTTCATTGTACACTGTAGTCGTACTAAGTCGTTCTTAAGGATAAGAGAAAACTCGCTCATTTTGTTTCTGTCGGGAGTCGCAATAAAAGGAGGCGAAGTCGCGGCTGGAATAATTGCTTTCGGTTTGCAAGTAAAGACCAGCCTATTTGACGGTGTGAGCCTTACATCATCGTGAGGCAGTGAGAGACAGAGAGAAAGAGAGAGCGGGAGAGTGAGAGCACTTGCGCCAGGCTCTTCTCTGTCAGTCCTCAGTCGCAAAGCGAGGCTGACGGATCTCACTGGCGCCTTCGCCTCTCTGCTCCGTGGTCCCTCTCCCGTTTGCCTGCGCACCTCACCGGCCACGAAGATGCACCGGCAGCGTCCTGCCCAGAGACCGTCGTTGTTATTACCCCTCGTTTTGTGGATTTTCTGCCACGTCAACAGTGTTCACGGAGCTCTACCAACAACCCGTAAGTTGTTGAGTGTTTCTCTGTTTGGATTTGTTCCGGGGTGCTGTGCATAGGTGGAAATCAGATTGTGTCACCGATGCAAACCTGAGCTTTCTGTGTGCTGGCAGCGGTGGACGGTGCCAGGCTGCACCGAGGGAAGAGACAGGAAGAAGGGGTTACCCCGAGAGTTTACATCTCCACGTGCTGCCCGCCAGAATATTTAAACAAGAGATTTTTAGCACACATGTGTTTGGGCGATTGAGATTTCAGTATGATTTGGGAGGGTTGTAGTCGGGGCTGAGATACTAAAGGAAATATCAAGATTTAAGCGGTGGTGTTTTGTTTTTCGCAACTTAGTCGTAGTCTGTTCCGGAAACAGTTAAGCTCTTGTTTTATTTGCTGATTTTACAGGTTAATTTAGAAATGCAGGTTTGTTTCAAAGGAAATATAAATGTTTCAAATTGCTCTGTCTTCCATTAAAAAAAAAAAAAAAAAAAAAAAGATAGTGAATACTAATGGCCCCCTTTAGCACTATCTTTAGTGTGCTTGTTTTCAGTCTACACACCAAGTGTAAATCATTATTGTTAAGTGGATGGACAACACATGGCTACCGGAACGCAAATATTGTTTTTATTATAATTAAAAAGCAGCTTTTTAACTTTTTATTTTGTCTCGCGCGCTGTTTCAAACTCATTTTACAGTTCTCAGTTTTTTTAGCTGTTCTCCATATATAACAAACTGACTTTCTGGTTATTTTCGGATGGACCTTGCATGATCGTTTCTGTCACCCATAATAGCAGCAGTCATATTTTGCTTCACTGAGATTAGCCGTGCTTCCTTCGATTAAGGTCTGGCGAACAGAGACTCTGCCGAAAGGTTCAGTGAGACCGATTCCCCCGGTGATCGCCAGTGTTTCTCCGGTCCTGGATGGATGTTTGCGGGGTCGCGCATCATTAATCATTCCATCTGACAGGCGACAAGAGGGAGACGCTGCTGCTAGCGATTTGCGCGTGTGTGTGGGGCTGTGTGCGGTGACAGAAGACGAAGTGGAACAAAAAAAAAAAAAAAAGTGAATATAAAACGTGTTTTTTGAACTACGGGTTGTGTTTTTCTTTCTTTCTTTAGTAGTCAGAGATAACGTAGCAAGAAGTGCCTGGCATTATGATTAATTTTCAGGGGTATTACCTGCAGATCAATTACACAAGGACATTTTAGTCTTTGTTTATGTTGCAATTGTTGAATCACTATTGTACCGGGGTTTTTTTTGTTTGTTTTAAAGCGAGCACACAACATCATGCAACATGGCAATTTAGGTAAAAAATGTTTACAGCTTTTGTATTTGCATTTTAGTTCATATGTATCTTTTGTTAATAAAACATGAACTTCTTTTGATCTACCTAATAGTGCTACAAACTAGTGAGTTCAAAGTTCAGATGATGATCAATTTAAAATGCTGAAGATTGTTTTCATTAGAGTGAGAGATATGCCCATCAATTCCCTTGATCTTTGCTTGCACTATAATGAAAAATAATATTACACATTTATGGGGCAGATTGACCAGTAAGTTTATTTTAAACAGGTATATTTTTTTTCTGTTTGATACTGCTTCTCAGTTTCTACAAGTGTAAATAAGAGACACTGTTCTTGGATGTAAAGAAATAACGCTATACCTTTAAGTTATGTTAGTGACACTGTGGGTGACTAAATCTAAATGGGCTTGGCTACCCATAAAGTCTGTCTGATGCAGAATGAGCTTAGCCTGTCCTCATCTCATTAAGCTTGTCAAGTCATTCACACAAGCATCAGTCAGGACTGCTTGTCGTATTGTTGTTTATGTTGCATTTGCTAAAAAGCACTTGTCGCTTGTCTCCAATTTGTCAATTTGTTTACTGGTGACTGGGTAAAATGAGTACATCGCTTTTAGTTTCTGTAGCAGGAAAACTGAATCATCTTATAATTTGTTGGCGTGATTATCACAAACAGAAAAACATATATAAAATGCCAACACAGACCTTTGGTTTAGATAAACATGGTTTAGATATTTTGGATTGCAGTATATGTCAGTTTTCCATTTGAGTCACTGTCATAAATATGTGGATTTTGTTAAAAGATCTAAATTGAATTTGAAATTTTGCGGATTTAATACATTAACCAAACCGTTTGGAAAAACCTGTTTCAACATCATTGTCTTGTGACTGAACATGTCTCTAACATGCTCCCATTGGGGGGTGATAATGATAGGATTAAGGCAGGAGGAAGCAGACTGGTTTGGCTCAGATTAGAGTAGCTCTGCACTTGGTGTGTTGCTATGTTTGGCTGTTTGTGTGTGAGCACCTGCTTGTGTTTTGTGTGTGTGTGTGTGTATGTTTCACCATGCATTTAGCCAAGTAAACCAAAGAAATTGGAAAAGTACTGGATTTAATTGCAGCTCCATGTTTGTCTTACCAGGCTAAGCTAAATAGTTTTTCTTTTTTCTTAAATCCAGCCTTCTTTTGCACTTTTCTTTTTAACAGTTATGAGAGTACAGAATTTCAGCCTTATTGCTTTTTTCCCTTGACCTTCTCCCCCGAAAAAATCAGTTACGTCCTGTTGCCTTTTTATCATCTGCTTCAACCTTAAGTACTTAAATGATTCACCTGTCTCACTACCTTTCCTTCACTTCACTGAGTTCTAAGTGTTTTGGTCATCATTCTTTTCCTTCCTCAACATCTAATCCTCATCTCCCATGCCTTTTCTATTCATCAATTTTCCTCTGCTCAGTCTGTCGGCTCACATGCCTCCGCGGCTCATTCATAATTACAAATATTCATAAACTGAAAAAAAAAAAATCCTATTTTTCCTGAGGGAGTTATGGGCCTGCTTGTACATCAAATTGTAAATATTCCTTTTTGAAATTTCAGAATCTCTTGACTTTGAAAAAATCGAGATCTCTTGTCATGCAGGGTGGATAGTGGAGCATTTGATGGTACTGTTCCCTCGTAGATAGAAGGTCCCATATTTGTATTGCGACTGAGTTCTTTGTGCCCTCTGTTTGCATGCATGGATTTCCTCTCAGGATTCTTCAGTGCCATCCTATTATCCAAAGTATGATTGGTTAATTACGGTAGTTGTTTTAAGTTGGGTTTGAGTGTGTGTGCATGATTTTTTTTGTTTGTCTATTTGATTTGTTTTTGTTTCTCCAATTGATGGACTGACAACTTGTCCGGCGTGTACCCTGTCTCTTGTCTTTTGACTGGTGATGAGCACCAACCCCTCTGTGACCCTGCAAAAATTAAGCAGCCAAAAACAGACAGAAGGATATTTTTCTTAATTATTAGTAAAATTGTTCCAAGCTTCTAGTGGTGTAAGAAAATTATCTTTTTTACCCACCAAGTGTCCATACTTTTTTAATGAGCGTGTAGTTAGGTGATAGTAGGTTGGGGGAAGTCCATGGCTGTCAGCATCCCATTGTCAACCGTTCAAAATGCTACACATCAGAGAATGTGGTTCACTTGTTTGTCATCTCTAAATCGATTTGATTCACAGGGATTGGAATATGTGCATCTACATGTTTCACTGTGTGTTATCCACTGCAGTGTTGATCAAAATGCAGGGTACACCCTGGATAGATTGCCAGTCCATCACAGTGAATCCTAAAAAGCTAATTCTAATTTTACCAGGCATAGAAGTCCTGCTTTCATAATTACCAAGAACAGCTTCCCAAATGTTGTCCAAACATTCTTAGAGGCTTGTAACAAATCATAATAAACATACTCCATTTCAATGACAGGGAAGAAATAGTTCTGGCATTTGGTAAGACTTGAGTGAGTGCAGGAATTTCTCCCTGAAAAATTGGAATGTCTTTCTTGAAAATAAATTTTACTAGCCTATCAACCGTTTCCCCTATTGAAACAAGGACACATAGAGACAAATGTACACTGACAACTTATACAGTGTTATTCTCCTAACAATGTCAGTAACATAACACTTTGTTCCCACAAAAACAGGGACACACATTACATAATATTCTCTTTTTCTCTATCCTAGTCATGCTCACACACAGACACACACCTGTTTGGATCGCTTAATCTTTCTGATGTGAAATCTATTTATTAAAAACCTAACAGCAAACAGAGTTTTAGAATGTTAAAGTAGTTACTATCCACCTCCAGAGGTATTCTCTTCATGCTTGACTGTATTTGACAGTGCAAGTGTATGTGTTTTTCATATGTATATGAATCAGAAGTTTATTCTAGTGGAAGTTATTCTCAGTAGCAGTCATCAAAATTGGTCCACCTCACTGGACAAAATGTCCGATTTAGAGTGAGGGAACAGAAAAGAAATACTAGAAGAGAAGGTGGTATTTATCAGTAAAATTAAAAAGATGTGGTTTGACACCTCCAGTGCTGATCTTTGCTTAGTCCTTGTTGCATTTGTGGGAGTTCATCCATGGCATTATTGAAAGACTGAACCGGCTGTGTCTTTTTCAATGAGCAGCATTTTAAGAGCTTGATTATTTATTCATGCTGCATAGCTGACTTATACATCGTTCACTAATTTTATTATGCAAAAGTGTAAAGAGCATGTACTGGCACATATAGAATAATAAATATTAAGATGAAATGGCTTACTAAAGACATGGTGACAAAATAATACCTAAATAAATAAATGAAATTAACAGTGTTTTGTGACCTTTGCTATATTTTAACAACTTACTAAATTTGCTTTGTGATAGCATTGTTTGTCACACTGCTATTTAGGACCTAAATGCTGCAAAAATACTTGAAAGAACTAGATGTGGGTCTGAAAAGTCCCTACTGCTGAATTACTAATACAACCTCACTACCATGAACAACCTTATTCACCTTCAGCTATTTTTCAGTTAAAGTAATCAATGTAAGGGAAATTATCAGGGCAAATAGTCGGGGATCTGAAGACTCGCACAAAATGTAAGTAATATATAAATATATTTGATCACCATCTGAAATTTAATGTGGGTTCTTTACACTGTTTGAGCCACAAGCAGATGAGTTTATTCATTTTTTTATATCTGGTTTATTCATTTGAGAGTTGCAGGGTGATGGAGCATGTCCCAGTTGGAGCCTTTCCCAGCTTGTCATCATGCCAGTGCAAATATATCCTGGACAATGCAGGGTAACACAACCATGCCACCCATTCAATGAACCGAGTGTCATAATTAACCTAACATGCATTTGGGAAAACATAGGACTACAGGTGAAAATCCACTGAGGAATAGAAATGGCTTTCAAAACAGGACCTTTGCACCATTAGGCACTATCTGTTAACCATGCTGCTCCATGTGTTTACAATCAATGCTGACATTTAGGAGATTGTTGGGCTTATCCTCAGGGAAAGTGCTGGATCTCAGCCATTTACAGGGTTTCAGAGTTGCTCTTCCTTTAAAAGCAGTCATATGAATTTGTTTATTCTCGTCGTAAAGATGACTCCTGACTTCTTCCCAAGTGACGTATTTTAGACTTGTTCCACTAGCATTAAGATATCCAAAAACAAGTTAGTTTACATCACATGGCTGGCTTGAGGAGTGAGAGGAAGAGGTCTGGACATATCTGCTTATATTGGTGCTTTTACCACCCAACCTTAAATAAATTGATGTCTTTAATAAATTTAATGAGTGTTGGGAGTTGGAAGAAAGGACCCTTCCTACTGCCCCACCCCCCATTTAAAGTTGCCATTGAATTAATTGCAAATTACCCTGAGCACTTAGCCTGCAATATATTCCATCTCTCCTTTTTCATGTTTAACCTATATCCAGCAACATTAACCATGTGAACTTTTGCCTGATGGGTAATAAATCTAGGGATTACACTTTAAAATCCAAAGCATAACATCTGTTCACCAGTCTTGGCATCACTCACGCAAATACTGTAGATATACCAACATCCTGTAGACAAACCTTTTTTTTTTGGTCTGTCTTTTACTTTGCATTACTTTGTCCTTATAAAACAATGTACAATTAGTATAGTTTAAAGGTGTGTATGTGAAAGAGTAGGTTTGTTGGCCTGTGTGTTTGTATGGGTCTATATTGGCCATACTGTATGTCGGATATCTCATTTCCAACTCGTGGAAAAGTGCAGTGAAAAAGGGCATTGTGCTCAAGTGAAGACAAATGTTATTTCTTTCAGCCTTTACATTCAATTTGTTTTTCTAAGGCACGTGAATACCTTATTTACAGGCCAAGATTAAATGAATTAATCTTTGGTCCACTTCCACAGAAGAAACACTCTTGCTTTTTCTTTTTAGACTTAGAGGAAGAGTTCAGACATAGAATGGAAAGGTAGCCAGTTGGGGCACTTGAAAAACAGAGCTGTATACTCCTGTGACTCTGAGGAGCAGTAAGGCGAGAGAGAGAAAACAAGTGTATGACTGTATCTCTGTTTCAGTGGAGAAGCTACTTTAAGGCTGGATCATATTTCACCCATCAGTTCTCATTCTTAACCCTAACTCAGTATTTCTTTTGGGTAGGACAAATTTTCCACACCATTGAAATATGTAGTGTGATGCATCAAAAGGTATTATATTATATAGCATTTGTTCTGTTTAAATTGTTTTCACAAGTGCAAAAACTTCTATCCATTCATCCATTTTCTGTACACCCTTGTCCCTTAGAGGGGTCGGGAAGGGTGCTGGTGCCTATCTCAAGCTAACGTTCCGGGCGCGAGGTGGGGTTCACTCTGGACAGGTCGCCAGTCTGTTGCAAGGCAACACGGAGACAGACAGGACACACAACCATGCACACACATACTCACCCCTAGGGAGAATTTAGAGAGACCGGGCCTGGAATCGAACCCAGGACCTTTTTGCTGCAAGGCAACCGCTCTACCATGCAAAAAAACATAATTGATGAAATTACAACTAGAATGTTTTGGTGCCTGTCCACTTTTTATAATCTTCCAGATTTATCCACAGTATCTCAAAATGACAAACATAACTTTTTGCAAAGATATTCAATGTTTTTATGCCAAAAGCTTTCTGACCTGGAGTGGGTAAATCTTTAAAATCTTTGCAGACCTGTTTTGGAATATTTTCTCAAATTCTTCTATAGATATCCTCTCTAGTTCAATGAAGAGTGATGGGCTACATCAGTTCTCTTCCATTTTAAGTTTTTTTAGTGAGTTTATGTAGATGTAAGTGTAGGTAAATGGCCTGTTCTTTTATAGCGGTTTATCCAGTCCAGAGGAGACCAAAATGCTTTAAGCTGCATTCAGTCTTTCACACACTGATTGTGGTGAACTACATTGTAGCAACAGCTGTCATGAGCAGTTAGACAGAAGTGAGGTTACCATGATCAGCACAACCAGACCCTCTGACCACCACCAGCAGCCAAGGCTTATTATTATTATTATTATTATTATTAGTCAGGTAATGCGCTGTGTCTGTTTTCTCTAGACATGATGCTGGGGCCTCAAAGCAAAAAGTTGCCTTGAGGTTCACTGATCTGACAGTGTCCATTTAATTTCTTACCACAAATAAAGTGGATGGCCTTGCATCTTGTTGAGGAGAGGCTTTGTCCAGCCACTCCGCTATAAGGGCTAATTGGTGGAGTTTGCAAGGGTTCATGTTATGCATGGTTTTTCTGTGTCCACAAGAGAACGATGGAGTTTGCCTTTGTGACTGTTGGGTTTTTGGTCACCTCTCTGGCCTAGATCTTTCTTCCACAATAACTCAGTGTCGTTGGATGACCAGATCTCAGGAGGCTACCAAGAGTTCCAAGCTTTATTTTCTGAATATAGGAGACCACAGTGTTGCTCTTAATTTTGTACCCTTTCCCCGATTTTTGCTTAGGTGTCATTTTCTTTTAATGGAGACAACAATTCTCAATACTTTTAGAAGTAGTATAGAGCATAACAAAATGCGGAACGGGCTGAGATTTCCTTGAAATTCTAATGAGATTCTTTGCATATTTAAAGAGTATTTTTGTAAGACTGTTTAAAAAACTAAACTAAGCAGAAAGACTGACAAGCTTTTCTACAGTGGTGCAGTATTGACAGGAGTTTGCCCAAATAATCTCTGAATAAGTAAGTAATAAATTATTTTTCATCCTTAGTCTTCCTACAGCAACAATAATGATAAATTGATTGAACTCTGTCTATTTGAAGAACATCATATTACATAGTTCATATTCTGACAATGTAATAAAAAAAATCTAAATATTGAGAAATATTTTAAACCAGCATCACATATCTAATGTCATGTTTTCATGAATTACTATTTTGGGCTCAGCTTTAATAACTTGCTCAACAGAACACTTGATAAATGTCACATATATTTTTGTCTGTAGAAAAGAGAAAGATTGTGTGTTTTGTCTTGTTCCCATTATATGTTAGTGGGTTTTTGTGTAATCTAAAATGTAACTTTGTGTGTGTTCAAGATGGAGGGGGAAAAAGAGTTGAAGGTACATGTGAGTGTGGTCCATTAGCTCAGGTTCAAGTTGCTGTTACACTCTGAGCTGAGATTTGTCTGACAGGGGTCACTGCTTCCTTTTATACTTTCTTTTATCTACCGTCTTCTATATTTTACCTCTGTGCAGCTCTCTTAGTTTCTTTACTTGTATATCATATTTTTTTTTTGTTTTGTATGTCTTTGCTGATGAGCTTGTTTAAGTCATATCTCTATTTATGTAGTCACTCGGTTAAATTTGTATTCATCTTAAATTTTTTTGACACAATGATCGACATCCACTTGTACTCTACATAGGCAGAGCAAGACAGAACACCCCCTCTGCATTTCCTTGACGTTTTTGTTGGTCATTTTAAGAGTTTAAACATGCAAATGCTTAATGCCAGTTCTTAATTTCTCTTCTATTGAGTTGTAAAAAATAAAAAAAATGATAAAACTAAAAATACTAATCAGACGTCTGATATTTAATCCAACATATGTTGAGCTTTATCGATTTTGTAAAAATTCTCTTAGTAGACACAACAGTTTCTAATATTGTTCAGCCTTAATAATAAAATTAACTCTCAAATACAAACAAAAACTCTACTTGTAATCTAAGGTGCTCTTCTAGTCATATGTCAAATTCCTGTATTTTTGTTTGGCAAAATATATACCACAGGATTAGAAAAATTCTGTTTTTTTGCAATATCAGGAAATTATTTCATTTGAAATAAACAAAGTGGGCATTATGAGTAGTCACTTTTTCCTTAAAATAGCTATGCATGTTTTGACTTAATCTTTCAACAAGCAGCTTTATCAACTACACGTATGTGTTATTTGATTACATTCAATGAGAAACCACTAAACTTTGAAAATGTTCTTAAAAGTTTTGAAGATTCAGAACTCTCCAGTAGATACAGATACTCATGCCTCTAAAATTCTTAGAGGCAGGTTAAATATAAGTTTGAAGAAACTGAGACAATATCTTAAAAAAAATAAAAAATAACTAAGCCAGAATGTTAAAACAGCACCAACATGTTCTTCAGCTAAATCTGGAATGGTTTGTTTTGGTAAGATTTTGGTTTCACAAAATAAAGAGATTGAGTCTTTATGTAAGTTCCCAGTTTTTTTTTTTTTCCATTTTCTCATTGCTATAATGCAGTTTGTTCATGTACTCTTCAGGAGTATTTTCATTAATCCTGACCTTTGTGGGGAGATGTGAAATTTACTTAAAATATGACATCAAACTGTGTGAGTTTATTAACAATAAGCTCAATACAGAGCCATTGTCAGTCATTTCAGAAATATTAAAGTTATCAGCAGTGTGTTCAGTTAGGTCAATCCTTCAGCTGCTTAGCTGATTGATTTGGAATTTCATTAATTCCTCAATTAAACAGAAGTATAATAAAGGCCTGCTATTGAATTTCATGATGTGCTTTCATAATTATTAGTACCCATATACACAGTCTGTATAAGTATTGAATTCATTGCTTGATATATGGCCTTTGTGTCTTCAAGTATTTCATTTAGCTACAAATGAAATAATGATGGTCAACATGCACAGATTAGAGTGAGGTTGATCCCAGATCTGTTTTAGCTCTTTAATCTGTGACTGGGATGAGCAGAGAGTTTAGTGAATAGTATATAGAAGACCAAATACATTTGTGATGTGATTTGAAGATATATCCACTCAGAGAGTGCCCTATCAAATCCATGTTTTTCAGAAATCTAAGTGTAAACTTGTCTTGTTGGCACAAGGATATATAAAGTTGTTTTATTATTCACCATCCTCCAAAATGTTTGTGTAAAATGGAAAGTATAGTTGACATGCACTTTGGAACTGCAGTCAAATTGCCTTTTAGTCAGATGCCTTTTTAGTCAGATACAAGCCTTCACTTCGATCAACAGTGAAATTAGAGGCAAAGGAAATGTACTCTGGGGGATACAGTGTAAAGTGATGCTCTTAAAGCCCAATGTGGGGTCCCATATTTTGGTCAAATATAAATTGTGTGTGATGAAAGAAAATCTTTGATCAGAGATACCTCAAAAAGTGACCAAACCAAAGCAAAAATACACTACAACCAGACAAATAAATAAAAAAATAAAAAATTACCCAAAAAAGACCTTTTGTGGAGTACTGACTGCAACTTCTGTAGAGAAGCCTGACTGTGTAGTCAGAACCAGGAATGATGGAATTGTGATGTGGGATTGCACTTCACTGGCACAGACTTCATTTTAAGAGATTGGTTACCTCCAGATTTCTTGAGTCTGACTTTTTCTGGTGCAGAATTATGATGTATGCCTGTCTCACATCAATGATGTAAAAGTGGAATAGAAGCTATCAACGATTTCAAAACTATTGGATACGTGGCTCAAATTGGCTAATGTTTTTGTGAAAGATTGGAATGGGGCAATTCAAACTGCCATAACATGTCAGATATGGGATGCATATGGACAAACATATCAGAGTTTGGCCTCTTTTACTTATTGCTTGAATGTAGTGCCAGCACAGAAGCACTGACTGAAAGGATTATCTAAGTTGGAGCTTCTCAAAAAGTTGTTAATTTAGTCCATATTAATCATGAACTTCAAAGAACCCAAAACTGTTAAATATATATACTTTTGTCTCCTAAGCAGTAGCATAAGGAGAACACCCAAAGGGCAAAGAACATGTTTTGTTTAGTCAGCAGACTGAGTCAGCTACCTAATGGCCAGACGGAACACAGGCTTTCCCTGAATGGGATCTAAAGCCATTAGCAGCTCACACACTTCAAAGGGTGGTAATGGGTTGTCCTGTGAAACAGACCTAATGTGCTGTGTGCAAGTGTGCTTTTCTCTGAGACTGAATTGACATTGTTCTGTACCTCTTTGGATCCTTGTTCTTGATGTGAAATTAAATATGTTGCATGCAGAAACTTCCCAGTTCTACCAACTTTGCAATGAAATAATCTGTTATGTAAATTAAGTATGAGGGTTCTTGGTCTAAGTTAGAGCAAGGGAGCTCTAAATGCTGGGTAATACTTATCTTGGTAGTTCAGATGTTGAATGAACGTTTTGCCTGACAAGGTAGATATTTTTTTGTATATACAAAAAGTTTTTATATATGGTTTCTTCAACTACTTTGCCAAACAAAATCCAAGAATATACAAAGATAAAATCCTTTAAAGTTACTGTATGTAGAGAGACGTACATTTGCTCTAGTTACCACTTGAAAAGTCAATGTCCTGCTGGTTTTATGGTAACTGCAATGACCTTTATTGTTTCAGAGGGAAGATTATTAAGTTGTAATTCATCATGTAAACAATAATGACTCCCCACCTGGCGCATCAAAACATTGCAGCCAACCTTCCTGTTTTCTCTGCTGTCTTCACACATTCTGTGTTCATGCTACTATTTTCTACTTGCAGAATATATTTTTTTCAGCACATGAAAACAATTCAACATTTTCATGAGCCGCTGGAGCTCCATCTTTCTCATCTTTCCAGGGTGTAATGCATCATTAGCTCTGTTGGACACCAACAGTGCTCAGCTGAAATTGGTACAATAATAGAATACAGAACATGTATTATTTAGAAGTTATTTTCTATTTTTTTTTCTTTTGTAAGAGTGAAACAGATTGAAAAATTGTGAAACTCAGGGGCAGGTTATCATTTGTGCGTCTAACATTTATGTTTATTCTGCATTTTGTGTCAGTGTTTCAGAAGGATGAATCAGCTGTTGCTTGCATGGGAGACTATTGCCTTAGTAGAAGAGTAAGCAGAATAAAGGTCTTCTTAAGAAACTTCTGTATTTTTAAATTCTATTACTGATTCATGTAAGATATTCACCAGAATTTTATCGTGCTATAGTTTTGTTGAGACAGAGCTGTATTAAAAAGGGTCACAAAGCAACCTGCAAAAACATGGCATGATTATAAAGAAAACAAGCTAAATATCAAAGCAATCACATTTTCACTTTCTATGCATAAAGAAAAAAAAAAAAAAGAAAAACTTGAATAAATAAAAAACAAGCCTACTGCAATTCATTGTATTTCCCAGAAGCACAAGTGGCCAACACTCTTTAGATTATTTCATCACTGAGAACTTGGCCCTAGTGAGCCAAAGTTATGTGTCAGATATTACAAGTACTGTTCCCCAGTGCTTTGGCTGCTGTGAACAAGAATTTATTTTGCTATAAATATTTATGGTAAAATTAAAAGAAAACATAGTGGCAGCAACTGTACTATTTTAAAAGCAAGGGACATTTATTATCAAATTGTCTAAATCCCCCTTGAGTCGTAATAGCATAAGTTAATTTAGGTGGCCAAATGTGTGTGTTTGTACACAGCAATGCATAGCAAGCACAGGTCAGCTTAGAAGGTCGGGGCATCTTCTTTGCTGGTTTAAAAGGTCCCCATGACATCACAGACTTTTGTCCCAGAAACTCGTCCTGTCTCTGCTTCGGGAACTAGAGTTAACACAATGTTTTGTTTCATCAATAGTGGCACAAGTCAAGTACTAGTGCTTTTCAAAACACAAACCTAGTGAGTTCTTCACCCCAAGAAATCACAGAAACAATGAGTAATTGTAGTTAAAAAAAAACACTGAAATATTATGGTTGGCGGACGAAGAATTCTGGGCTAACTAGATGGAGAAAAAAAAGCTAACTTATTTAAATTTTCAAAACAAAAAGTAAATCTGAAAAGATGTACAACAATATAAAACAACAATGAACAAGGTTGAGGAAAATAAAACTTCATGTGAAGAAAACAATGCCCCTTTTATAAAAAGAATACAATAATCAGGGATTAAAATAAACAAAAAACAACCAAATACCAAAATGGAGGAAGTGTGAACTACTAAAGAAAACAAAAGAAATTAGAAAAAAAGAATACGCTTAAACAAGTAGATATCAACAAAACGTGACCTTAAAGAAAACAACCCAACTCTAAATGTAAATATATTAAAACACACAGACCATGGCGCACATGGAGTTTCCAGCTGGTTTCTCAGTTGATTGTTGATTTTCTCTCTAGACTAACAGCTGGAGTAACATAAACCTGCCTAATTTGTGAGATTTATTTATTCAGTCATGTTCCATACCCTCTTTATTCTGGTCAGGATTGGATGGGAGCTAGAGCCTATACAGCTCTCATGAAAGATCCTACACAGGTCGCGGCTGTATCACAGGATTAATAGGACTGCCAAATAGGTCCCAAACCCCTTTCTGAAAGATTCAGCCTTAAGCTTTGAGCATCCAAATGTTGCCATTGCCAGACGTAGGATGCAAGATGTAATATGCAGCTATCTCTGTAGCTCATTGTTTTATTTATTCTCTATTTTGTAATCCATAACAGATTATTTTTTCCATCATGGTATCCTTTGTTTTTGTTACCCCTTGTCTTTGTACATTATATTAAGGGGCATTTGTACATTTTTCATGCACATTGTGGCATTTTATGGCAGAATGATGTAGCTGTTTTAACTCCACTAGAAAAATGTCAGGCATTATGAAAAAAGTAGGCACAAGTCTCTAAAGCAGAAATGGAGAAAAAGATATACACCAGTTTCTGAGAAAATTTTTGTTTGTTGCAAAATATACTAGTTGAAGTCCTTCTTTAAATAGTAATTTGAAGTCTTAAAATGGTAAACGTTGTATTTTGAATTCAGCTTGTTTTCAAACTAAAATGAAAACAAGCTGAATGCTGAGTTGTTTTGTAGTGTGGCGGAAACTCACCGCTGACTAACACACTGGGATTAATTTTGTATTTACATGCTTTTGTTATTGGTTTTGGCCAATAAGTTGCAAGTTTGATGTAAACTCATAGCTCATTAATATTTCCAACCCATTATTCTCAACTCAGGGCAGTAGCAAACTGTTGGAAAAATAAAAAAAAGGCCAGAGATTATAAGATCCACCATAAGATACCAGTGAAAACAAAACAGTTCTAGAACATCATTAGCTTTTGTGTTTACAGGAATATTTTTGAGTTTATCGCGGTGAATTTCAGAACTTTTATTATTTATAGAACACTACTATAATACATAGCATGCCACGGGCATGCAGATACGGTTCTACCTGGACTGGTGTTGCGCTGCTATGGCTTTGCTGACTGCAATGTGACGATATTGAGGCAGTGAGCAGCAGAATGATTAGAGTTGAAAGCCTAAAATTCAATCACAACTTAAATGTTTCTCCCAGTGTACACATAATGGACTATATGAACATTAGCTTCATCTTGCTAGCCTCATATTAGCCTAATCTACTTCTTTTGCTCTGTCATCACCAACTTTTATTGAAAAGTGTTTTGCAATTTGAAAGTCTGCACCTACCTGAACAAATAATCACGCATTTTCCTATAATTTGTGTCTATTTTACATGCATTTGTTCTTTCTAAAATTACTAATGACTGTATTTCAAAGTGCTCTGTTTGAACCTATGCAAACTGTTGCCATAGCACTTAGACTGAGAGACTGCTGGGCAAAAGTTTGAGCAGAAAGACACATTGGCAGTGGCACCGGGGTAGAGCGCACAACTCGTGTTCGGAGGCCTCAGTCTTTGACTTGGCCTTCACGGTTTCAAGTCCCGGCCGTTTGACTTTTCCTGAATATCTTCTCCCTCTCTCACGACCTGCTTTCATGTCAATCTACTGTGAAGTAAAGGCCACCAGAGCCCAAGAAATCCTTTAAAAAAATACAATAAAAAATAAGGCACCTGTTAAGGAAGGAAAGTTATCTGGTTAGCTTAATTTTGGAAAAAGCATGGCTCTCCTCTCCTCCTGTTAGCCGGGTCGCGAGCGGATGACATCACGCTGGCAAGGAGACGGCAAGGCACGATGACGTCACAGAAATACAGCGTTTAATCTCATACAAAGCAATCGACAACAAAGCTGCAGAGGAACAGAGTTATACATTTTATACAGACTACACGAAACAGACAACACGAAACACATAAGACAGACAAAGGCGCCCACGTGGAGGAAAAGATGAAAAAAAACCTCTCAGCCCCTCTCCGGTGCTGCCCTGAAATTTTAACCAAAGAGGCGTTTCCCTATTTAATATATGCAAAGAAGGCGTTCTGCTCTTCGACCAATTAGAACTCCCTCAGGCCCCCAAAGAAAGTTGTGACTTCCTGATTTATAGCAAAGGTGTCTGTTTTTTATCTAAGCAAAGGCGGATCACTTCGTGCCCATCTCCATCCGACCCGGGCCGAGAGGCGCCAAGAAGTCTCCTCTGCTCCATCGGAATGCAACCCTATTGCTCTGTGTGTGGGGGAGGCAAAAGGGCCCTGCCCTGTCCGAATGCCTGCCACCGTGAGCCCCCCCATGCTCCACAGAAAACCGCTCCAAACAAAGCGCTGACCATCCCCCCACACATGTCATAAGATTAAGTGCATTTTTAGCATTAAATAATCATTTTCCTTAGCAATCCCCCTTTTGAGGTCTTTTTCAAAAGACCTCAATAAAAATTGAGTAAGCCTTCTAATACAGAAGCAAAACTATGTAATACATAACGAAAAAAAACCAAAAAAATAAAAAGACAAAAGAGTGACGTACCCTAATTACATACAATCCCCCTTTGAAACAAAACCCAAGGTGTAGAAAGACTTATCCTTAAAAGTGTAAAATCATAAAACAAAATCATCACAATCCTACCAAAACACAGGACAAACAAAAACCCAAAGTGTAAAACAAAAATAAAACATAAAGCTGGGACATACATAGAAAATCAGGAAGAAATGCTCTGCAACTTAAAAGACAACATTCACCACAAAATTACAATCTGCTGCTCGTCGTTTTCTGTTTTTTTTTTTTTTTTTTTTTTTTCAAATGTCCATCGACAGTCTCTCAAAAAATACGAAGTCTTCGTCAGGAAATGTTCAAAAAATGCGCGCAAAAAACGAAATGAAAGTCCTTTTCAGTGTTCACAACGAACGAAAAACACGCAATAAAAAGTTAATGATGATCCTCTTGCAGCCTGATCTTCTTCGGTCGGAAACCTCAAGTTTCCACCTTAGCGTCCGTTGCTCACTGAAAATTGGATTATTATGCCAATATAACCGTGAGTTTCAAAAAGAAAGTGAAATCTCCTCGTGAGGAAAGTAAATCTTGTGAAGCGACCTGTCACAAGTTATTAAACAGACATTTTGTTTTCAACATAAGTTTCATTAGCATCAGAAACACAATTACAACATTCTTTAATATCATCTTCATTACTGTCCGCATAATCAAACGATGGTTTCACCTAAAAAATAAATTTGTTTTGTTATCTTCCATCCAGGGAAATTATTTTAATCCTTTTATCAAAGAACGCAGATTTTGAATGAGACCACATCCCCAGGGCACCCGGCTGCAAAACTGAAAGACAAAACAGAGATCAGATTTGTCCAAAAGCATCATTCATTTTGTGTATTCAACACAAACATCTTCAAGTCACTCCGTGTCCGAGTGAATCCTCCACCACTCGTGACTCTGTGGGTGCTATCGTCGAAAAAGTGTGAAACCGCTCCTCCAAGCAGCCGCACTCCTCCTCTAACGACAGCTTGTGTGACAGAGTCCAGAGTCCCACTTGGAGCTCGGAACTCCAGGCCAGTCTGTGTGTAAAACCATGAGCAACACATCACGTGAAACCTTATCTCCTACTCTGTCCAGTTCTGTTCATCAAATGGTGGATGTGATCCCCTCAATTTACGTGTCTATTATAATATACTATAGCTCCTAACCGATGGAAAACAACAAAACCCTGTAATCATTTGCTTCAAAAGACATGTTTCCAAAGTAACGTTTTGCCAGAATATCAAACAAATGTAGATCTTTTCTTAAACCAATCTTGTAAAAATAGGATTAAACAAACGAAACAAAACAAACACAAAAACTTAAAAATGTAGTTGTAAAGCTTACATTTACCACCAAAATGAATAACGATGTGAATTAAACAGTCCAGTTTAAATGACTTTTATAGAACAAACTAGATCTTACTGGTTGTTTGTCTAAATCATTCTACATGCATTCCTTAAACAAAATTCAAAAGAGTTAGACCTGGAGAAATTATAATGTCAATGTATGCCTTAACAAACCCAAACATTTTCAAAATATATCAATTTTACCTAGGCTTTTACTTGTCGTCGAATTTAAAGTGTTATTCAAAATCGTTTTAAATGTTTGTAAATCAAAAAATCAAAATCAAGTTTAGAAAAATCATTATAATCCCGCCTGTGTACTTTTACTGATTAGTGATAACTTTAATCAAGAACAGATTCTTCAAAACATTTCTTAAAACATTCATGCTCCATTAAATTAATGCTCTGAAAATGGCTGACACAATAATATTTTAATTTCTATAATTATTTTCCCAAGTTAATTAACGAAACTATGCTTCATTATCACTATAAATTTATCTATTTTCTCAAAATATGTTAGCCCATTATCAGAACATCCTTTAATGGAGAACAACTCAAATCCATTCAAAATAAGCACTTATCAGACATATTCTTCAAAAGTTTTGTTTAAGTAATATAAGTGTTTCAGTAATCTAATTAAGTAATATAAAATAACCCATAACATATTCTCCCTCTGTATGATACATTACTGGCTAATGTATCATCATTACCTAATATGTTAACTAACGATGTTGATGAAACAGGGTCATTATTTTACTGAGAAATTCTACCCAATACTGCCCCGTCCTAACAGGCAAACTGCCAAAACAAACAGAACAAGTTATTATAGCATGCTGTAAACCTTCAAGATTACTACTTTCAAAAAACATTTCACATTACAGTTTTAAAGCTCAATATACAATTTTACTCTCATGATTATCAAATAATTCGTTGTAGAAACTGCTCAAAAATTTTCAGCAGTGTTTGACAAAACGTGTTTACCAATTAAAAAACTCAGTGAAGGTTATGCATAAACCAGCCAGAGAGACGTTGAAAAAGAAAAAAAAATAATCCAAAAATAACAAATTGGGCCCATGCTTAAATCAACATAACAAAAAACAACACAAGTAGTAACAGAACGACTCAAGCACAAACTGACCGAACAAGACATGAGGGGAACTTAGATAATGGCTGATCAGACCATTAACACACTAAGGGGTAATTAAACACACAAAACCCTAACGAATACTGGTCAGTATGTCACTAAATCTACAAATGAAAGAAATTAAACTAAAAACTAAATTTCCCCCTCCCTGGGTGAACAAATGGAATGGCCCGCTAAGGAAGCTAGACACCCATATAAGGACACCGATCAGCTGGAGCTCATCAGTGTGACTTTCAGGAACAGGTCCAGAGGAAACTGATAACTCAAAAGAAAGAAAGTAATTCGTTATATTTAACAAAATAGACAAAGAACTGACACAAATAGCCAAATAAAAAGTCAGACTAATGAAAAGAAATGTAAAGATTAAAATCCTAAATTACTCACTACTTAATATATAAAGTAATATGAAAGGAAAACAGAAAATCATTACCAAGAGTGTCTGTGTGTGACAGTCGACTCAGTGTTTTGATACTAAAAACTTATATTTAACATTTTCCACATTATTCCTTGCTCACAATTTTCATTTTATGTATTTACTTCATCCCGTATTAGAACCCATAATTTTCCAATTTGTTCTCGCTTAATATTAATAATTTAGTCCAGTCTAAGACATAGGGTGTCCTAAAAACTGGAAATTTAACCCCACGGGACAGCACGAAAATACTCTGCAGGGTAATTTCCACTTCTACTTGGCATCCAAGCGAGAAATTCTTGCTTATTGCATCCACATACAGAGGTGCTGTTCGCAATCCCGTTATATTCACATGAGATAAAATACCAAGTGGTATCCCATCTCCAGACACACACTCTTTCAGACCAACACGAAGAACAACACAAACAAAAACACACAACACATTACAGAAAACACAAAACACACACATCTGGCCAGGTCGTATAGTCAGTGAAAGTGTCAGTCAGTCATCATTTTATCAAAATTTTACTGTAATTTTATCAAATTTACTGAAGCTTCAGGAATTGTCCAATGGTTTGTTAACAGTTTTCATGATTTCAATTAATTTTTAAACTCACGTCTTCAGGAACGTATTTAAAAATAGCGTGCACGTTTAAAAAGAGACATCTCAGAATTATGTTAAAATTTAACCACAACCAATAATTTTGTTTTCTGGTACCAGTTTTATGTACTTAACTCCTTATCTAGGATGTTGCGGAAGTAAGGCAGCGTTCGGAGTTTGTCGTGGCGACAGGTCCGGCAACGCACCCTCTTGTGCAGCAACCGGTGTGTAATGAGGACACTGCCGAACCCAGTGGCCATCCTCACCACACTAAAAACACCTATCTCTGCGTCTCCCGCCCCGTGCACCTCTTTCACGGACCCCCGACCATGCGGGGGCTCCTTTTCTACCCCAACGCCACCCTAGAACACCAGGCTGGCAGGTCGGAGCAGCATAGATGTGCGGACCAGATTGCGTCACCGCAACCGGGACCCCAGCCAGAACCGGAATTAATTGAGCAGCATCTGTTAGCATAGTTTGAGCCTCCCTCTGTTTCTGTCTTGCAAGATACAGTTTCTGTCTAGCTGCACCTAATTAAAGCTGTAATATTTGTGTCTTAAAATTCACTTGCTCCTTCTCCGCCTGAGGGGAAGTGGGTGTGGAGAAGCTTAAGCGGTGTGTACTCTGAGCTATGCCTGGGGAAACCGCAGAAGGAGGCAGAGAAACACAAGGTTTTCCACGCTGGTCCTGATCTGCCATAGGAAAACTACCAGCACTGATACGGTCCTCCTGTTTGCGGACCGCATTTTCCAATTCATTGGCCTGTACATTAAGCGAATCCAGACCAAGCTGTTTGTCATAAATACTAATGAAGTCAACAATCTGTTCACGTAGTGTCGTCCACGGACCTAAACCATACGAATGAGCAGCGTCATCTCTTCGCAACACAGTTTCCATAATTTTAGTAGAATAAATACAACAAGAGCAACGCAAATCGGCACACAGACAGCGCTTTACACCCACACGATCACATATACACACTGCAGATTCAAACAACCTCGTGCCGCGGCAACAAACACACAATTGACCACACAAGAAAAACACAAAGAAACACAGAGCTCTGCACACACACTCCACAGAGAAGAGCCGCTAGCGTAAAAACAGCACAAACAGACAAATACAGAGAACACTAAACAAAATGATAGACAAATTATAAAGACAGGAGGACAAGGAAAACAAAAATACAAAGAAGGCGCCAGCTAAAAATAAAAATGCAACATCAAAGCTCACCACAATCTATACAAAGAATTTACCACAAATTCTATCAGTCGGTCTACCCCAGACCTGTTTAGTTCAGAAACAAAATACACCTCAAAGTTTACCACAAACTTATAATAAGAATTTACCACAAATTCTATCCGTCGGTCTACCCCAGACCTATCTAGTGTACCACACACTCAAAGTAAATTTTAATACACAATTTTCTTTCAATTTAGAGGCACAAGACTAAATCCTCAGGGCAAAAGAACAATAATGCAGAAAAACCCAGCCTTTTTGACAATAGGGTAGCAAATCCTATGTCCGGAACCGCCACGATCCTCTTGTTTCCTGTGTATTTCAATCCAATCAGTAATTCACTGGCTATTTCAAAGACACAATCTATCTATCTCTGCAGCTCCGAAAACTCCGCGCGGCTGGATACAGCCACAACAATCCAGCTCGCCTTTTTCGCAGCACACGGCGGTGCAAACAACAAAAGAACAATCAAAAGTATCTCACCTCACCGAGCCGAACCAGGCCAACACGTGACAGAGCCGCCCGCTCAGAATCCACAACCGAACGAGCCCCCAAATTGTTAAGGAAGGAAAGTTATCTGGTTAGCTTAATTTTGGAAAAAGCATGGCTCTCCTCTCCTCCTGTTAGCCGGGTCGCGAGCGGATGACATCACGCTGGCAAGGAGACGGCAAGGCACGATGACGTCACAGAAATACAGCGTTTAATCTCATACAAAGCAATCGACAACAAAGCTGCAGAGGAACAGAGTTATACATTTTATACAGACTACACGAAACAGACAACACGAAACACATAAGACAGACAAAGGCGCCCATGTGGAGGAAAAGATGAAAAAAAACCTCTCAGCCCCTCTCCGGTGCTGCCCTGAAATTTTAACCAAAGAGGCGTTTCCCTATTTAATATATGCAAAGAAGGCGTTCTGCTCTTCGACCAATTAGAACTCCCTCAGGCCCCCAAAGAAAGTTGTGACTTCCTGATTTATAGCAAAGGTGTCTGTTTTTTATCTAAGCAAAGGCGGATCACTTCGTGCCCATCTCCATCCGACCCGGGCCGAGAGGCGCCAAGAAGTCTCCTCTGCTCCATCGGAATGCAACCCTATTGCTCTGTGTGTGGGGGAGGCAAAAGGGCCCTGCCCTGTCCGAATGCCTGCCACCGTGAGCCCCCCCATGCTCCACAGAAAACCGCTCCAAACAAAGCGCTGACCATCCCCCCACACATGTCATAAGATTAAGTGCATTTTTAGCATTAAATAATCATTTTCCTTAGCACACCTTTCAATGTGCACAAGTTTATGAATGTGTTTGTGTGCATGTATCTGTAGGCAAGAGGAGCAGGCCAGGGTGAACAGTGATTGAAAATCAGAATAATATTAAAGAAAATATTTATTTTCTTTGTCTCTGCCTCCTTTACTTTCCTGACATTCTGTCACTCAACAGAAGCCTTGTCTGTCTCAATCTCTCTCAATTTGTCAGGGTATGACTTCTGAACTCACTGCTATCTGTTCATATACTTTATCTGTAAAATTGTGCAAAGCCTTTAACAAGAGCTCA
Source organism: Xiphophorus hellerii (assembly GCF_003331165.1). NCBI lineage: Eukaryota > Metazoa > Chordata > Actinopteri > Cyprinodontiformes > Poeciliidae > Xiphophorus > Xiphophorus hellerii. Next base: position 10,729,016 of record NC_045692.1, read on the forward strand.
AAATATTAAAACAAAGCAACATTTTTCATCTGTAAAGTCTCTCACAAAACAGTCTGAGTTATATGTCAGCATGACAGCATCTGCTGCAATAACTTAGTTGTTATGAATGTGACTATTTCACTAGTATTAAAACCCTAACCCTTCTCTTAAATTTACAAATTTATTAACAAAACAAATTTAACATTACATCCAGAACTTTTTAATGAATAACTTGCTATGCTAGTAACACTCTACACTACTGAGAAAAAAAAATATGATAAAATTAAAACAACTACAAAAGGTAAAAATTGTAAAATATAAATTATAAGAATGGAACCAATAAAATGATGTTAATTACAATATTTGTAGTATCAATATTGTTGCCACTTTTAAACTGAGATTTTCATTAATATTAGAATATTGACGCGTTTTAGCATAACTGTTTGCAAAGCATATGTCTTTTCATTGGTTTTGGCCTAAATGGTACACTTTGAGCAAACGAATGCAGATGAGGTGGACAGGTTCACAGACCAGTAGTGATTTGTGACAGAAAAATAGTGGCAAAACTAAACAGAAAGTTTCATAATGTTGCAGTGAGATCTGATATGATGCATGACTTGGAGATATTAGAAGCAACCGAAGGCAAAGCGTAAGGTACTAAGATTTGTTTCGTGATTGAAAAAAATGGATAAGTTTAGAAATAAGTACCTTCTCTCTAAGCTCCTCTGATTAAGAAGCTTAGAGAGAAGGTATGGCAAAAGTGTGATAATGTGTATGTGGAGGGAAATGAGTGCATTCACTGGATAAATAATGTTGAGTATAGTCCTGGCGATGAGGAGCATAAAAGAAAGAGTGGAAAAGGTAATGTTGGGAAGGAGGATGTGCAGAAGTTAGTAGGGGAGGATCCCTGATGACTCTCGAATGGAGCAGCCAAAAAGAAGAAGAATGTATCTTATAATGTAGCATTTTTAATATTGGATGTCTTTGTATCCTGTTTGGAATAATTGTTGAGGGAATGCTTCTCTTATTTGTGAAGAATGACTTTCGCCTTTTGTTTGTTTCACAGAGTTAAAAAAATTGTTTACCCTAAATGTGACCCTTTACATTGTTATAGATGGTTTTGAATTGGATGGTCTCACACACTTCCTCTCTATTTCGTTGTCACTGTCAATGTCTCCTTCGTTGGGCTCTTGAGCTTGTGCTTTCCTAATTGTCACACAGAAGTCCACTCTTTCGAAACCCTTCGATAAAAAGCCGTACATTAGCCGGCCGCATTGTGAAAAACGAAGCAGCTTATAGTCTTGAAATTATGTTATCAGTACTCTATAGGTATAAGGCCCTATATTCATATATATTCATAAAAATAATAATGATAGTAATTAATAAATATGGCAAAAACAAATGCATTGAATCACAAAATCCAAGATAAATAAATTATGCCCAGTCTATAAAAGAGTGAATAATTATGAATTGACTTGTAATTGCCTATCTGTTTTTACAAGTCATCCTCTATTTTTGCATTAGTACAAAGAGAATAGCCAGGATAAGTCACTTTTTAAAAAGATCAATGGATATAACAATGTAAACAAAATAAACATCGGAGAAGTTCAGATTCTCTGTTCTGTCTCACACTTATACAGACTTGTATGTTTTGACACTTTATTTAGCAAAGCTTTTTTAAATATTCTTATTTTACAAGCTTTCATTTCATTGTTGAAACCGATCAGATACCCTTTGGGTATGTGTCTTTTATACTTCTCCCATACCGTGTGAATATCTCTTTGCGTCTAATGGACAGGGGGAGATGCAGTAGGAAGTCACTCCGAGGTAAATGGACTCCAGTTGTTAACAAGTTTCTTGTGCCGCCACAAGGTTCATGTAACAGGGGTCAGAAAAGGGTGCGTGTGTGTGCAGTGTGTATGTATCTCCATTTCTTCTTCCATTGCTTTCTGCAACCTTTTTTCAGCACTGCTTTCAGATTTTTGTTCATTTTTTTGTCTCTTTTCAGCTAACCCTTTCCTATTTCTCCCACCTATTCCAAGTTGTCAAAATCTGCATGATATAATTTAAAAAATATATTGTTGTTTGTAATCAGGAGGCATAATTTAATTGGGAGAAACTGAGAGACAGTTTCTGTATGATGGAGTCTGCAAAACATTGTGGCTATCCACAGGATGACCCACTGAATGATGGGATTAAGTCCATCATCTGCATTCTCGTTGGATTTAGGTATACACAGACACATGCGCACCCACACACTCACACATAGGGAGAGCCAGCTGTCATCCCTTCTCTCAGCGTAGATTTTGTGGCCATAAAATTAAAATGGATACACAAGGTTATGCTGTTAGAACCAATATTGGTTTATATTTATTTTAAAAAATACCTTTTAGACTGTAAATTTAACCTACACATCACTACATATATGGTTAATCTGTGAATCTGCCTAAAATGTCTGAAATAAACCAGTAGACAACTAATAGAAAACGAGTAAAAAATAAATTCTGATGCCACATAAAAGCTTTGACATGTTCAGAATTAGATACCTTGGTGCAAACTATGCTCGTAGTTTTTTTTTTAATGTCACAGCTTCTTACACTCATAGTTTTAATTGGGCACCAAGCACAAGCAATGATCCAATTTGCACAAATTAACATGATCAGAAGAAACTGCTCCAGAGAATTAAGTTAATCAGAAAGGGAATTTCAGTAAATATTTCATATGTTAATTTGGCAGAAACGTAGAAGTATCTAATTGGTATGTGAGGATGTGTGTTTATATGCATAACTGTGCATATAGTATGGACATCAGATTTCTTAACTACGACGTAAATCAAGGCAGGCAACATCTGAGATTGGCCTTCCTTTGAATGATGATCAGACTCTTGTGCAGTTGGGATTGCACTGAAGGCACTCTGGATGCTCCATATCAAAGGACTGGCACACATGCTGGTTTCTGTCACAACGTTGTGAGAAATGCCACCAGGGCGAAGAAAATTGATAAATTACAAAAAGGAAGCACAGCATCTTTGTTCTTTTTTTTTTTTTGGAAAGACGTTATATTTTCCAAGGCAGTACATTACAAAAACTTTAAATAAAGACGTTTACTCAAAATAAAATCTGAATTTGCTCTCCTAAAAGTTGGTTAATTGACTAGCAGAAACAATTGCTAGATGTATCGACAGCTATTTTACCAAGCTGCTGATATTAGTAAATGTTCACTCTTAGAACTGAAAGATGTTTTAGAATCCAGTTGTTTGAAATTGCTTAAAAAGCTACACCGGCATGTCAATCTTTTTTTTTTTTTTGTTATCCACTTTTAGTTTGATACTTAGTTATTTTTAACTTAATCAATAGTTGAATTTCTATTTCAGATACAGGAGTATCACTGCTGACATATCTTCATACAAGATAGAGGAAACACGTTATTAGTTTTTTTTTGTTTTTTTTAAAACTATTTTTATTGTTTGCTTTTTTTCTCAAAATGGTAAAAATGACAAATAATTTAAAAAAAAATAGTTTGGGTAATTTCCATTTGCTCGTTCAACTGCAGATTTCACCTGAGCCACTGTGTCTATCCAAAAGGGTTATTACTCTTTCTCAGACCCTCTTTCCCAGCTGTCCACCTTTCTAAACCCTCCATCTTTTGAGCCTCCCATGGTCCCATTCTTATTCCCCAGCAGGTCCACTCTCATTGGGACCGGATTATAGACCTCTCCACTCAGTATGACTCAAGGCTATTTTTGTGTGTGTGTGCATGTGCACACATCCCCGTGTTAGTGTTTTTGCTGGTTTATGTGTGGTGACCACAAACGGTGGACAATGAACAAGAGGGCTATAAAGAAGTTGAATGAAGTGAATGGGACAAAAAGACAGAGAGAGATAGAAGGAAGCAAAAGTGCAGAGGTATAAATCACTGGAGTACAACGTGTCAGATGAAGGACAAAAACATCTCCTGCAGCCCCCTGGGGATCAGAGGGAAGGAGCAAGATGGGAGGGCTAGCAAGGAGGTACAGTAAGCCACAAGGAAAGAGGTAGAGAGGGGATTGTGCGACATGAAATCAGTGTTTGACAATTTGATCTTTCCAATGTTGTATGAAAAAAAAAACATGGCTTGAAGATGAACTTTGTTTCAAATAAAGCTTTGCATTTTGTCAATATTTGCATCTCTGCCTCAGTGTAAACTGTAAGTGTACTGACAACTTTTTAGCATTTTATAGTATATAATGCTTTACAAATCTAAATGTTGTATAAATGTAGAAAGGCTATGCTGATTGTACCCCAGGAAGCAAAAATTGAATGATGGTAAACTAATTAACTGTAAATGCTGCTACAAAAGGAGGTGCTGATCCCTTTCACTGTGCTGATTTTGTGCTATAGTTTCCTCTCAACCAGATGCTTTACTGTATATGAAAATGATCAGTGTATTTGCATCTTTAACAATCCTGCACGGATAATGATCCCTTTAAATAAAGGCTTAATTAGAGTAGCTAGAAGGACATATTTAGCACAAATCTTTAAAGAAATAACTTGATGATCTCCAAAAAGTTATATTATTTGAAGGGAATTTGCCTTAAATAATTTTGCTGTTGAGAACTTTTCTTCCAGCACCGCACAAGAAGACAGCAGCTGTACACTACTTCAAAATAATTCTTTGTTTTTCTTTCTGATTTTTATTTTTTTTTTTGGTATGGTTATTACGCTTTGACACTGCTTGAGTAACCATGGTCATAAAAATTTCATATTTCATCTTGGCAAAACTGAGTCTTTGAAAAATATGCCTTATGGGTCATGTGGGTTTTGTTAGTGAATGTCAATAATTAGAAACTACTGTAGATGTTTACCAAAATTTTAGCAACTGAACAGTGGAAAAAAAAATGGCAGAAGCCATTATTACATTATTATACAAAGCTTGAGTTTCCAGTCAACTAATGGTTTACAATATTACCTTTTCACAAAGTCCTATAAAGAAAGATAATTAATTATATCATAGAAGATAAGATACTGACACCAAGTATCCACAGATAAAATAGCAAGTACATTCCTTTTGGCATATCAAGGTAATTTATTTTGCAGATACTCGAACAAATTGGATGGATTGATCTTTTGTGTCTTGTTTATACAAAAAAAGAAAAATTCAAAGCAAAAGTCTGAAAAAGTAAGGCCTCAAAAAATATGTGTAGTCATGACCCTTTTGACCACATTCATTAATATATTTGGTTCCCATGCCTTCTTGATTGGCATAGAGCTTATCCCAGTCAGCAGAAGTGGGATACTCTATTGACAGGTTTACAGTACGACAAACACAGATTCACACAAGATTAATAATCTTTTATGTCGTCACAAAAGTAAATTTTGTGCCGTTTGAGTATAGAAAAATATAGTAAGGATGACAAAATTAGCTCAAAATTTGATGACATTTTGAATATTTATTCATTTCTGTTTAATTGCTTCCTGTATTTGCTTACATACTCTGTGGTCTAAATGACACACAATAAAAAATCTATTATATGCATTAAATATTGATGTGGAGAACATCAATGTTTAAGGCTCGTTTAGACATTCAGGTGGTGACAAATATCTTCAGAAATGTTTAATCTGTCCCCAAAAGCATGCAAAATGCATTCATGTTTAACAGTGTCTACATACTCCTTAGTGCTCATCTCACCACTATGTCTCCACTCCCTTCCTTGACTTTCCAAAATATTTTTTTTCCACAGTGTATATAGTTTACCTGAGTCATCACTGGTCAACTCCCTTTTTTTTCTTACCTTCCTTTCTGTTCCTATCTCTTGCCCTGCATAAAGCTACAAGACCTGAGTCAGCACTGTCTTCCCTTTGAATGCAAGTCTCCTGCACTTGTGCTGATGTGTCCTATGCTGTAAAATCCAATACAGGGAAGGAATCATATTGCTCAGTAAACAGGCCTGACTTGCCATGTTTGAGGTTGTGCAGGGTACTGCAAAGTCTGTTTACTTCCATTTATTATTGCTGCTGTGTTTGTGTCCAGACATTCTGCGTCACATACATTTCAATATTATTAATCACATATGCGTGATGGCATATTTATTCAAATGCACATTTAAATAAATCTTTAAAATATCAATATTTTCCTATAGAAATGGGTGGCTTTCTCTTGTAAAGGCAAATCAGTCTGTCCTAAGGCATGCTAGATTTTAACGAGAACAAAATTACAAAGGAGACAACTTTGATCCTGATAAGTTCTGGGTATAGAAACCTACTTACACTTGAACAGAATTAAAATTCAGTTGGTAACAAATGTTGAAATGACCTATTTGGCCCCGTGTCCACTGCAATTCAGAGTTCAGTTTTCAACAGTCTAGACCTGAGGTTATAAACCTCAGAGAGTCGCGACCCAAAAGTCAGAAGGTTAACACCAATGAGAGACAAATACACTCTCAGCAAATGGAAGGAATTTATAATAGAGGTAAACTTAGAAAAATATAGATGCAAAAAGTTGAGCTAGGAAAAGGAATCCAACATTGGAGCATTGTCGCATCATATTCTCCTGCTTTTTTCGAAATTATGATTGACATTTTTGTGAGAGCGATGATCCTAAACCTGTTTATGTCTCGCTAGTTGATTAAAAAAAAGTATTAAATGCCACCACATAAAAGCAAGCTGATAACTCAAATCAAGCAAGACCATTAGTTACTTAAGCCACTATTTTGCACAAACTTTGTTTTGATGACTGTCCAAACATATCAGAGTTTCTGACCCTGTTGTGTGAATCAACCTAAGAATGATTGGGGCAGCAGGGGGTGACCATTTTCAGCAACATGAGAGGTGAGGTGAGTCACAGAATAAGACTCTAGCAATAGATGCTTGTGACAGCTATACAATTTTATATGCACAATTTTAGAGCAATATTGGACATTAGCACTGATACTTCTGAAGCAAGACTGGGCGTTGATGCTTTGTAGCTCACTTAAGCATTAGTCTTTGCTTGGTAAATAACATGAAAAATAAGTATTTCCTGTGATCTGTTTATCTGATTGTTTTCATCTTGTATAGATTAGAATTGACATATTCTAATGTAGGTATAGATTATTTTTACTCTATCCAGTGGAACAATTTATTTAAAAAAAAAAAAGTCATTGTGTATTTCAACCATAATTTTGTTTTGAAGGGTTTAAAAAGCCTGGGCCTGGGATCAACAGAAAAACAATTTGAGCAATAACGACCCTAGGTTTGCTTTTTGTGAGACTTCAAAAAAACAACCCTTTTAGTCCTTCCACAGGCAAAGTTAAAAACAGGCAAAAACACAACAAATTAAGAAATATAATAGTGGAAGCATGTTTTTGCTAAATTAAATGATACTGTGTTTGCTTGGGAAAAAAAGGTAACTGCAATATATTTAATTTTAAATGAGGCCTATTTACCTGTAGTCTTAATTTTATAAAGGCAAGTTGAATTTACAACAAGCAGTTCATCATATTTGATTTTGCTCTGACACAAGACAACAGTGGACTGTCAGTCCCTCTGGTAATTAATCATGTCATTGTTATGGTTGACTGAGCACTCTGACGTTTTCTATCACAATACGCAACAGCAGCCTTAATAGGTCTGACCTGACAAGATGTTCATTTATTACTGTCAACATGGCTAACATACAAACCACTGCAATCGCATTCAATGCATAGTGGTCAGTCATTTTGACACATATTCAGTTCAGGAGATTCATTCATAGATTATATAACTGTATGGTATGACAACCTCTGAGCCAAAGAACAGAGAACTTATTAAAATTGCTTGGACTGTGTGAGAGTTGCGCAGTTGGTAGCACTGTTGCCTTGCAGCAAGAAGGTCCTGGGTTCGATTCCCGACTGGGGAATCTCTCCGGGTACTCCGGCTTCCTCCCACAGTCCAAAAACATGACTGTCAGGTTAATTGGTCTCTTTAAATTCTCCCTAGGTGTGAGTGTGCTTGTGCATGGTTGTTTGTCCTGTATGTCTCTGTGTTGCCCTGCGACAGACTGGCGACCTGTCCAGGGTGTACCCTGCCTCTCGCCTGGAACGTAGCTGGAGATAGGCACCAGCAACCCTCCCGACCCCATTAGGGACAAAGGGTGAACAGAAAATGGATGGATGGATGGATGTGTGAGAGTTCCCACTTTCCATTAAAACATATATGTTTTTTGTTTCTACATATTTGTTGGGTTCAGACCAACACAGGGAAATAACACGACTTGCTAATGTTGTTGTTCTCTGTTGTTTTTGAGGTAAGAAAAAAAAGATTATGTCTTTAAACATGCTGATGTGAGTGACCATAACAGTTGTGATAAGAAGTTGCGTATCTCACCTGAAATGCTGTTCAGGTTCACTGGAAGGGGACATGGTGTGAATCCTCTGTTCTTTTTAAAACTCCTTGGAAAATTTCCTAATTAAGTTCTGAAGACTATTAATGTAAAACTGACAAATGTCAACAAGATGGAATGCTCTTATTAGATTTATGAAGCAATAAATTTAATCTCAACATTTATTGCCACAATTAATTCTAATATTGCAGAAAAGCAGTAAATTTGCCACATTTTTATATCTTCATTAACATATCCACATTTTAAGACATTATTTCTTTCGATTCTGAAGTTACTTTGTACTTCAGCAGTACTTCACTAAAAGACTCATCATTATAGTATAGCTGAGAGGTTTATTGCTGTGATTTACACATTCTAGTCTTAAAATGAGCCTGCACACACATACATTCATGCTGGAGTCTCTTGGAATGATTGTTGCTGTAAAAGAAATCAGAAAGTCATTCAAACAGAAATTATTGCTGACTCAGCGCATAGTTAGTGTACCGTGTATTGAAAAACTTGCAGATAGTGCATTTGGTAGGTGATGGTGAAGAGAAGGAAGTGAGAGTAACAAAAAAGTCAGTGGAAGACAGAATGAAAAGTTGGCAAAAGCTGAATGATTAAAAAGAAAAAAATGGGCTTATTCTTTTTGGAAGCTGTGGAAGTCCATCTTGTGTGATCTTTTATGCCATATTTGCCCCTTATATCCTTCCTTGAGCCTTTCTATTTATGTTTGTTTTTCTTTTTTTCCTTTTTATAATTTTTCCTCACGTTTTAAATTTGTTTTGATGGTTATATTTTAGACTATTCATAAAATGCAACTCTATACTGCTCCTGTATGTTTGTGTCTGTCTTTGTGACACAAAGCTCTATAGCTCTGATTGTTTGTGTTTATATGGTAAATGTCAGCCTCTGAAACAGTAGCTGCTGAGTTAAATGCTAATTTAGGCAAATGTTTGACATTGCTCTTTATGATACCACAAAGATTTGTGCTGGTCTCTGCCTAATACATACAATTTTACTTCACTTGGCTTGAGGAAGGAATGAATAAAATTCCCTCAAAAATATGAAATGTATTTCAACATGTGTATAAAGTCTAGCATTCTTTTTGTCACCTTTGTAGGGTCCTGGGACAATGAAAAGCTGTTTAAATTAACTGTTTGAATTATATCTGTAATAAGTAAAATGTACATTTTTATCATACTGTATTATTAGTAATGATATCTATATGTGTTTTAGTGGCATGTGAAGATTTGCTACATTAAGTAAACATTACTCTGAGACTGTAACATACAAAATTGTATCTCCAGAAAATATGATTCAAATTCCAAGGCAGGAGCATCAATACATAGAGATCCCATACATACCTTTAATAAGTGTCACTACTACAATATTCATGTGACGTCTATTCTAATTTTGCCAAAATATTGGAATAACAGCATCCCTTAGTCCTATGCAGCACTTTGCCAGCATTCTGCCTATAAAGATGAAAATTCAGGGGCGTGCTGTGGTGGCGTAGGGGTTAGCGTGACCCACGTTTGGAGGCCTCAAGTCCTCGACGCGGCTGTCGCGGGTTTGACTCCCGGACCCTTCCCTCCTCTCTTTCCCCCTTTCCTGCCAGCCTACTTCATAAAAAGTAACTCTAGAGCCCACAAAAGACCCCCTGGAGGGGTTAAAAAAAAAGATGAAAATTCAGTCAAATCTGCATGCTGGATGCTTGGCTAGAGGAAAGTTTGACTCTGCAGCAAGAATAATATATCCTGTCCTGACCTTTCTTTTCTGCTCATAAACAGAAAAAAAAACTCCATTCTGGTCTAAGCTGTGTTGGGGTTTTTTTTGGAGGTGAGGAACAGACCATAGCTTTGTTTAGAGGTTTAGTGGTAGATCAGTGTGAGATGTATGAATGAAAAGGGCACAGAAAAGGAGAGGGGAAGTAATAGAAGGATTTAGAGGGGACAAGAGGTTGTGTAGGGTTGTTATGAAAGTTCACATGAAAAGAAGCCGGAGTCTAGTTGACGCACTGAATGTGAGACCTGTCTTTACAAGAGGACACTGAACAGCTTCCTTTGAAAAGATTGAGACAAGTAAACATGCTTGGTACCATTGAAGTCAGCTCTTTTAGTCCAGGCAGTGCTTTTAACTTTGGGTTTTTGTAGTTTTTCTGTGTGCGTATTAGCATTTCTCACCTCATAAGACCCAATTTTCTAATAAACACTGTTGTAAGGATCCAATGCTCACAATGCAGTATTTGTTTGTTAGGGATTAATTTAAGGACAAAGGTGTGAATTGATTTTGAGTTAGTTTTAGAGTTAGGCAAGTAATGGTGATAGTTAGGTCTATTGTAAAAGTTTGGATATGGAAGTAATCAAAGTCATTGTAATTCATTGTGAAGATAGAAAAACCTAATGTGTCTGTGTATATTTAAATATAATACACAAAAAAGACTGTACAATTAAAAAGGGGGTATATAAAAGCAATTTTCTTCTTAATCTATATGTTCCATTCAGAAAACATCCATTTAAAGGGGTATTACGTATTTTCCAGGTAGTGCCATTTTACAGCACAATTGAGTATCGGTTATCTTTTATGAGTACTAGTACAAAGATTGGTATTGAAGAGATACCTGATTCTGGTATCTGCATTAGTAATGAATATTTTGATTTCACTTAAGAATTAATACTTTTTTTTTATCCATATATTGAAAAGATATTTCCAAAAAATGGACGTCAGTTAGTCTTGATGTTTTTGTTACATTAAGCTTTTTAGGTTGACAACTAATTGCACATCATGGCTGAATTAATAAGAATATGTCTTTCTCATTATGCTGGTAGAAGCTGTTTGTAATGTGCACAAGTAATGGAAAATGCAGTTTAGGGTTTGCAACCTATTCAAAATGGTCCTTGTTTGCTGCTCTTGCATCATTTAGTTGAGCCTGCTGATGTCGTTTGTGTTTTTATCACATACTAAAAGGAAGACTTCAGTGAACCTGCAGTAAGACTTCAGCAAACAGCTAGTGTGAAGTTTCTTCTTTGTCCTAATTTGGTGTGGGGTACTGGGAGTTCAGCATTGTTCAAATCATACCACAGTGCACCAGAGACGGAACACTTTTACAAGCCATTTACATTTTAATATCTTAGAATTTTACCAACAAGAAAAGGTAAAGAAAACAGCTGTACACATATTGGATTCAATTTGCTTGCACTTTATTTTTCAAAACGATCACAAAATACAACTAAAGGTAAAGTTTTGCCAAAATGGATTGTGCGCACACTTTTAGTAATGTCAAGAGGGTACGTGTCTGATCAAAATGCAGAGACAAATAGAGTTGGTGGAAAACGCTTGAAAACAATAATGTCGGTGAAATCGTTCTGGGATTGTGGGAATAATGTGTTATAAGCTCCTGCATCTGTAGTTTGCTGAGCTGAAAGCATATCTTTTATCTTGTCTTGTATCTGGGCTTTGTGTTTTCTTTTACAATAACTATTCATATCTTCATGGTTTTTTTTTCTCAATAATGTATTTTCATACCTGTCTGACATTTACAGTGGGCTAGAATGTAGAATTAGAACTAAACATAAATTTCACCTGAATAAAGGAAGTAAACATCATGGTCATAGTGCAAATGTATTTTAGTTCTGTTTTTGAATCCTTCCAATGATTCATCTTGTTCGTTGAGTCCCTTTCCCTTGTCATTTTTCCGTAAGTTTGCTAGTAATAGTTCACTTTTGCAGGGGGTCTCGGTATGAATGGATGAATGGGGGAAAAAAAACAGTTACACAAAAGTGTTTCACTCTAAAGATGGTTTGTAGTGTGTTTCGTTGCAACCTGAAGTGTGAAATAATCGTCAGTGGAGTTTGAAAACAAAATATGGTTATAGGTTTATGTCTGGTTGAACGATGTGTGTCCCCAGTTGATTTTCTTTTTTTGGGGGGGGGGGTTATAGTTAATCCATAGGGGGGAACCAGAAAATCTTTGGGAACCACTGTATTAGAGGATTTGAAGTTTTGTACAACATTTTTAATTATAAATACTTGAGAATGGGAGAGAATCAACAAAAAATCCCAATAGTAAATACCCCTCTTGTCCTCAAAAGGATCTCTTCTTCATTACACTCTTTTACTTGGTTTTATAGAAAAACATCAGATCAAATTATTGTGATGCAGCATAAACTAAAAATTCAAATTAAAAAATATATTACAGGAAGTAAGAATATTTTAACCACTAGCAATATGTTTATTAGCATTGGGAAATACAGCTATAAGCAATATCATAATGTTTTCATAACTGGCTTGATTATGTCTGAAGAAAGGAGAAACAAATAAATAAAGAAACAAAGCGTTCCTAGAGAGTCTGCTGATGTCTGGAACAAGGTAAGCAGACATGACTGTTCATCAGAAGGGTAGATAAATAAACAGGTTTGCACATTTGTCCTGTAACTAGATCATCCCTTTAGTCTCATAACTATGATGGAAGACAGACGGCCTTCCATCCAAAAATATCATTCTAAGGAGTTTGTAATGAAAGACCTTTACAAAATGTCACAATTTAGACTCAGTTAACAATATAGAAATTGCACTAATAATAAACTAGGAATTTCAGTAAACATTCAAAATTGATTTGAGATGCCCTTTAAACACCAAAGCTACTGCTGGTATTGATATCTACATTGGGAAGGGGCAGGTTGAATGTGCCCCGAATGAAGAGCAGCTTTAATCAGTGTGCAGCAGCAATTTCCCCTCACTTTATTACCAACATTTTTTATAATGTCCACTGTGTAGAGACTAAAAAGCCTGTAAAGATTTTTCTAGATTATTTTTAACTTTGAAAAGTTAGAAGTAGTGACTGCCAATATTTTTAGATCTGGATATACAGTATATATTATTAATATTCTCTTACCAATTCCAGTAGGAATGGAAGAAAAATACATTGCTGAAGGAAGGGGAGACATCAATGAAAAAAATAAAATAAGCATGGATCTATTCACATAAAGCAAAGGTGCCCAAGGTGCTGCCTTGGGGCCACTTGCGACCCCTGTAACAATTTTGTGTAACCTTTAACCAGAGTTCTAGAAAAGAATAAATTGGTTTGCCTGTTGTTGCAGATACACATTTAACAAAATGTTAGGGTGCAATTTTCTGTGAAAGCCCTTTAAGTAAACACACAACAAATGAAAGTCTTCTTAAAATGGAATATGGAAGTTGCAACACAAAGTATTAATGTTTTAGCTGCCATCTTTTTGTCTTTAATTTAACTTAATAGTAAGAAGACAGACATCCAGTCTCTTTACTAAAAATGCTAACCTGGCCATTGCCTTCCTACACCATTTTGCTAAATTCAAATGTTGCTAAACAGCTCAGTCTAGGCTTCATTTTAGAGCTAAACATGCTAAACTTCTATATAAACTAGATGACACCCAAACACTTCACTGTCTCCTTGTCAGTATTATTAAAGCATTTATTAGGTGTTTGTTTTAGCACTTGTACTTTAAATTTCTGTCTGTGTGCTTTGCGCACGAATTTGACTGACAGTTGATGTAACCTTATATCGTGGATGTCAGTGAGGCCATTTCTGCCATGAATCTACATCTGTGAGAGCCAGAGTGGGAGGCCCCACAGGAAACTGTCAGGTCTAACTCTGCCTGCAGCCTGAAGCAAAGCGTGCAAACACCAAGCGTGTACCAGACACTTTAAAAAACAATGTTTAATGCTAATGCTGTTTTCTGCCCAAGTCATCTCAAATATGCACAACCAGTTTAAACCAGGTAAAATATATATTATTATTATGAACATGTGTTGTTCAATTATTGTATCTAAATGTGTTTTTCTTTGTGTGTGTGGGGTATTGTTTGTGAATGGACACTAAGCTGTACCGCCTTTGCAGTATACATGGGTACTTCAGTCACGGCTGTGTATATTGCTCCTGTGTGTCTTGGAGAAGATTTATGTGTACGTAGTGTCAGTTGTCAAACTCCCAACCTGTGTTTGGAATTTCAATCGACTTTGTCCTGACAGCCTCTGGCATGGCAGAGAATTTCTCTATACTGGAAGTAGCCTAGGGAACACTATAATTATAGCCTGTGTGAGGAGTGTGTTGGTCTGTGTCAAAATTAAGACGGCTTTTAAGTGGGTAGTGTTTCAAACTCAGCAAGAACTCAAAGATTACAACAAATCAGTTGTGCCCATTCATTGTCATAGCCTTAAAAGTTGAGTATCTGAATAGCATTTAGATAAGGAACAAATTCAGGTTATTTATGTGGTCATCTGTCTGTACTCAGAAGTTGTCAGCTGTGGTCCATAGAGACATTACAGTGAAACCCTAAGGGTTTGTCCTGGCTGCCCCATTAGTTCAACCAGCTCTGTGTGCTGCCATGCCAGGACCATGGAGCCTGACTCAAACCAATCAGAAACAGCTTGTGATTAACATGTCAGAAATATCTTGAATCTTGTGATGTCTGCTTTAGTATGTTAGATGTAATCCTTAGAGTTGTGGGTTCAAATTCTGGGCTATAATTATTGGGTAATATATAGTGTTATTAAACATTTTCAACTGCATAATAAAAATGCACTCCTTTAAGTTCAGATTTGTGTTATTAATATTTTTAAGCTCTGCATAAAGTGTTATTTCTGCATATCAAGTGACCCCCTTCCCCCCCGGTGAAATTTATAAATAAGTCATGCTCATAGTGAATTTAAGAATATCCACGTCAGTTCTCTTGTGATACCACCTGCAAGTTATTTTTGGATCATTAAAGTTTAACTTAGCTCTTTTTCTTTCAACAATATAATTAAAACCAAATCTAGTCTTAAATATTTTAAGGAACATTTAAAAAGGTCTAAAACAGTTGAATTAAAAACAGTTCAGTTCAAATACAACCTACTTCAAAGCTATGAAAGACAAATTGAAATCTTTTTTTATTCAAAATCTTTGACAATTCCGTTCTGAATTATGCATACTAATGGCGCAAAATACTAATCAAGTTCAGAAGAATCAGTTTTCATTAATCTCAATATCATGCAAGTAGCATCTATTGGAAGATGAGTGAGAAAAGTACATATTTACTAGGAATGCGCCGATCAGGTTTTTTGGTGCCGATTCCGATACCGATCACCCATGAGGCCGATCTTTGCCGATCACCTGGATTGGCTGTTAATTTTTCACTTTAGGTATAAATACTGTAACGTGAGCTGGCAAAATGGAAAAATGATCTGGCGATAAATTCACCTAATTTAGATATAAATTGCGCAGTGTGAAGGAAAAAGGAGATCAGCTGCACATGCAGGCTGTGAAATGAGATGCAGGTGATCGGTTTTGGTGATTGGCAACAAGAGACAGTGATCGGCGATCACCGATCATACACTTTTTCACGGAAATCGGCCGATTATGATCGATGGCCGATCGATCGGCACATCTCTAATGTTTACAGATGATGATAAATGATACATTTCCCTGATCAGCTTAACTGAAGCAGTGCAACTAAATGCACCTCTCTGTTAACTACAGCAAGCTTCAGGACAACCATGCCAAAAACGTTTATACTTAAAGTAGAGAAATTTTATTTTATTTGTCTAAAAACTTGTGCAGAAGCATTTTGAATCAGCTGGAGGTTTTTCAGATTTTTTGAAACAGCCTGGTAAGTGCTGTAGCACAGTCTTAAAATAAATGTGTAGACTAGATGTTTTCTTCTATCACTCTGAACAGAAGGTTAATACTACTGGGAATAATAGGTCTAGAAATGTATCTATGTAAACCTTGTGTTGCTCATAAGTAATTGATTAGATTACCAGTTTCCAAAAACATGAAATCGAAAGATGGAAAAATTTTAAAAACAAAAAGTAAGCGTTACCTCTATGTATATTGTTCAATTACATATGAACAATATGTAATTGTTCATATTGATAAATAGCTTCAACAAACTACAAGTAAAATATAGCATTAATAAATAAGGGCCTAGTAATCTTTAAATCAATTGAACTTGTACAGAGTCAGAGGATCAGAGTCAGAAAGCTATTCCAGAACAAGTTTTGCTAAAACCCCAGAAAACGACTGAGAAAAACTTGGACGTGGAGGAAATAATGAGGACGGAGGAATCTGACAAAAAGGATGAGGTCAGGAACTAAAATTATGACAGAACAAAAACAATCTTGTCAAAATACCATGAAAATATTCTTGGAGACCTGCAACCTGAAGATGGCTTGACAAGGTGTTCTGAAATATTGAACATTGCTATCTCAAACATGTGGGTCTTTGACAAGAGCTGTGCGGATTACAAAATGACCTGCTGTGCACCGATTTGGAGCTCAGCAAAAACCTGTGCAGAGTGAAGAACAGTTATGTCAAAGTAAACTGTGTAAAATGTGAGCATGGAATATTTTACTAAGTTACAGATTTAATATTCAGTGTGCTTTTGTGCAAGTCTCACCTGGCCTACCCTGCATTAGCTTGTTCAATCTCAGTAAAATCTTTTTTTAAATAAGAATCGGCAAACAATTCAACATGACTGCAACACTGTATGACAAAAAATACTTATAAAAGGATATTATGTGTATTGAGATTTTTAAATCTTGATTCTTTTTTGCTTTCTTTTAATGACACTATTTTGAAGCTTTTTCATCCAAACTTCAATTCTTTTTTTATTATCTTTGAAAATACTGGATACTTTGTATTTCGTTGGCATTTTTTGTACAATACATTAATACATGTCAAATGTACATTTTTCTTTAGTTCTAACAAAAGCTTTGGAAAATGACGGATGTAGTAACGGCGTATCATGGCTGCAGTGTTTAGATTCTAGCACAAACTCAAACTTAGTGTGATTAAAACAACAAAAACAACAGCTTTCTTTAATTAGTTATAATTATCCAATTTCATTATATTATAAATATGTTGCTAATACTGTAGCATAGTAAATACTGCATAAAGATTTGATTCATGCAGTATTTATGAATTTCTGCTCGTGGATGCTGTTGTTGATGATAATTTTGGAGTCAGTTTTTTAGGCAATAGCACCATCTTAGATTAAG
This sequence comes from Xiphophorus hellerii, assembly GCF_003331165.1. Taxonomy (NCBI): domain Eukaryota; kingdom Metazoa; phylum Chordata; class Actinopteri; order Cyprinodontiformes; family Poeciliidae; genus Xiphophorus; species Xiphophorus hellerii. The sequence goes on from NC_045692.1 coordinate 10,746,331, forward strand.
AAACATATACAATTCCTCTGTTCAGACAAGCACTAAGCCTATTGTCCATATTTGTATTGCCCTGAGGCTCACCCCAATCATCTAGTATGTGCTTGCCAGTTGTGTTTTTTACATGAACTCAATCTAGGTCGTGTCCCTCCCTTTGCTGCTCCTAACCAATCATACTGTAGGAAATGGTCAAATTTGAGACAGGATAAAATGCATTGAAAAAGGTCCATATAAAAATCTGTTTTCTCAAAAGAAAGCGCCTAGTCTCTACTCAGTGCACATGCAAGAAAGCAATAGAAATCTTTTTCTAACTGCAACTGAAGGAAAAGCTGTATTTTATGTCTGATGCAAGTGTGTAAATAAGTTATTGGGTCCCAGAAGAAAGAGTAGAACACAGCTTCTACTTATTCTGTCAAAAAAATCTGAATAATTTCTGTTATGGCTTGGAAAATTAATCAAGCAACGGGAGGTTTAACGTGCCAAATGTTTTGCTCGGTGTCCCTGCTAACAACAACTTTCTTGTCACTCTTAGAAATATTATTTTGTACTGACTTGGTACTGAGTGAACATGACTTTTCACATTTCACAGAAATGCTGTTCCCACAGCATTTCACAGCTGTAGGAACAGCTGTGAAATGTGAGGCTTCAGTGCAAAACATTTTCATTCTGAGAAGATAAACATCTCCTCTTTTGTTCCAAAGAAAAAAGGAAAATCAAGAAAAAAAACAATGCAAAAGTTATTTTTAATAGATTTCATTTAGCTTTGAGACTTCCAACATAGCAACAATTACTTTTTATTAGTCACAATTTTGATTTCCAACTGAAGTGTTTAATGTAGCTTAGCACAGATGATGAAAGCAGTCAGATAAACACTTTGATATCTGCTCCACCACATCTCAGATTCTGTAATTGGCGTTTAGTTCTGGACTTTGCAATGCCCATTCTGGCTCTAAAAAAATCTCTTATGATACAGTTCACAGTTTGAGCCCAGTTAACTCTGGCATTGTCATCATGGAAAAAGAAATCAGAAAGAAAGGGAAATGAAAACCTGAACATTTAGATACTCGAGTGATCTCTCCTTTTGGACACGCACAATTGCAGAACCTAAATCTGAGAATATAAACCAATCCCAGATTGTATTGCAGATGGCATAAATGTGCACTGGAATGAAGCACTTATTTGTGCTCATATATGTACATCTTGAATTTTACAAAAGCTGCAAAGTGCTTTGAAATATTGAAAGTTTAATATTTATTAGCAGCAACTTTATGGCATTTATGGGTGAAACCTCTACAAGCTTCATCCTTGTAAAATGTTCAATTAAATATTACTTTATATTACAGAATTTGCTTTTGTTTTTATTTAGCATGTCTTTTAAGTGCTCACTTAAGGTTTTGCCTATTCGTCCTTCTGTAATACTATGCTTAAAAGTTCATGTTTGCAAATTAAGAAAAAACAAAATCTCTCCTGTTTTACCTAATTTATGCAGAACTTAACAAAGTGCAATGTCTTCTATAAAACCAGTCTTTCACTGTTTATTGAAGGAATGAGAAACTCTTCACTAAATGAGTGAGGGTGAAATCATTTTCAAGCTTAAACAAATTGTAACAAATTGCTTCTAATTATGCATCCGACTCATTTATCCTTTTAGGGTATACTGGTTGTAAGACATTATTAACAAAAATTGGGTGTATAATTTGATATTATATACTTTAATTTACTTTTTTTTTATTGAAATGGTCTGAATTATACATACAAACTTGAATATCTACTGAAAACTGTACTAATATGTGGCTAAATATCCCTTAGCAAGTTGCAGAGAAACAACACAGTTTTTGTGCACCTCAACAAATGGCTTGTACAATTTCGGGCTAGATATTTAATACATTTTCTTATCAGAATTAATGAGGATCATTTCAGTTTGTGGCTGTCATGGCTTGCTTGCTTTTTTAAAAAAAATAGAAATTAGTTTAAAAAGCTGAATATTGGCCTTTATTTGTTCCAAAGCAGTTTAGCTGTGTGCTTAGGATTGTTGTCGTTTTTGTCGAGGTTTCATTTGTGCAGCGTGTGTAGTCATTGAGTCAGTTGTCCTAGATTCCCTTTCTCAGGCCATTTGCTGCATGTATACCCTTCCTCTCCTTGCTGTTTCCTATCTATGTAATATTCAATAGAGCTAAAGCAATTTTTAAACAAAAAAATCAAAACAAACAAAAGAAAATGGCTAGATGGTGAAAAGTTGGAAACAATTGAATGTTCTAACACGACAATGATCACAAAACCGCACCAAAACTAGTTTTGTGATTCGTGGAGATAAATCATGCTCCACCAGAGTTTTGCCAGCAGGTTCATGGATGGATATTAAGGCTGCAAAGAATTTATTTGACCTGTATTTGTTTGTCCATACATGACTTTGTATGGATTAGACAAAACCCATAGCACATTATAAATGTGCAACTCATTTTTGACATTAAAAATCATTCAAATTTCATGCTGTACATTAACTCCAGTCTACAAAACAAATGTTAAATAAACATAAATAAAGTGAATAAACCAATAAAAACCCACAATTAACCTTCATGCAGATGCATGTATTTGACATTTTGACTGGCACTGTGATACAGGCATGCAAATGCTAATTGCACTTCATTACATCTCCGTCTCTGTGTTATCTTAGCTTCATTGACTCCGCGTTGAACCCTGAACCTGCATAATTTAAAATCTGTGGCTAGATGTCCAATATTTAACATTGTTTGACTTACTGATGTGAGTTCTGATTATGTAATAAAAACAATGTTGCAATTTCCCTTGTGTTTAATATTGAACAAATTGTACATAATATAAAATAGTCTTCATGAATGATGGTATTCAATTTCAGGCTCACCGTATTTGTGGAAACTGTGTCTTAGCACAGGTTTTGCAAATTAAGGGCAAAAGCTAGTATTTATCTTGTATCATTATAAGTTGAAGACTTGCTTGAGCTACGTTAAGCTTAATTTTGGCAAGTTGCACTTAAGCTACGGTTACAGTTTCTGGGAATTATGACTTCTATAGTGATGGATACAGAACTTTGAGAGGCTGTGTAGGGGTGTGTGTGTGTGTGTGTACACCCCTACATATCGCTATGTGGATGTGCGTTCATGCTGGGCTGTGTCTGTGTGTGTGCGACATTTGCCACCCTTCCTCATTAAAGGTGAACTGAGCCAGATCCTGGCCATGTGTGGGGTAGTAATTGATGTGCGGTGCTCAGTGGGAAACAAATTTTTAATTCCTCAGTGCTAACGAACGATAAATCACACGTCATACATGCACACCCACACAAACACACTGCAAAGGAGACATAAATCAAAGACTAAGGGCCTGCCAGTGCCTGCCTTACTGCAGTGACAATATCATGCCACCTTTCCCTCCCTCTGTTTCTCCTTCTCAGTGTTTCTTTCAATCATTGTCAATCCCTCTCTACCTTCAACTGCCATGACACTATTTGAACGCACATCTCATCACTCTTACCCTCAGCACAGCTCTGCATTAGCTGCAATTACAATATCCCAGATCCACTCACTGTCCCCCACTCTAGCTTTCTCTCTTCTCCTCAATCCCTTTCAAGCCTTCACTGAACAACAGATGGTCAACTCATCACTCCCCCAGAAAGTGGGATAGAGAGATACAGAAAGCTTATGGGGGAGGAAGGATAGAAAGTGGAGCAACAACTAAATGTGTTTGTGAGAGACAGAAAGATAAGCAGACAGAGAAATGTGATTGTCTTTTCAGACATATATATATATATATATATATATATATATATATACACACACATATCTCAGCCAACACACAAAGTGAACTATTGCCTACCTTGGAATATTGATTAGGTGAAAAATACACACAGACTGTGACAGGCTGGGCATGCAGAGATGCTACAGAATCATCAGGCACAGATTGTGTCCTCTTCCCACCTAATGGCACCAGGTCAAACAATTATTTTAAGCACCATCTACATACAAATAACTGACAAAAGATTTGGAAAAGACCAGTAAAAGCGACAAAGGAGAGGGAAAAAAATCAAGAAATTAAGAGTTGGAAACTGAAGATGAGTTGCAGTGGCAGGATGCAGTACAGTGTAGTGTATGAGATAGAGGTGGCGCAAGGTGAATTACAGCAGCACCGATAAGGGAAACCTGGCCAAGCTTCTGTCGCTCTTGATTTTGTTGCTTAGCAGGATTTGTGACCCCACACCTTTTCTCCTCCCTCTATCCCCCTACCTCCTCTTAAATTGGTATTCATGGTCTATTGTGGTTACTACATGATTGAGTCAGTATTCTGGTACAGCGATGATAGGGGAGGAGGAAGGAAGGGAGGCAGGAGGGAGGAAGATAATTTGAGACGGAGAGGAGAGGTTGCACCAAAGCATATCAGAGAAGAAGTGCTAAGTGGTGACTTTTTGTTGGTTGAAGGTGGAAAACCGGTCACACGCAGCATTTTCCTGGAGGAATTCCTTGTGGAGCAAATGCTAGTAATAAGATAATTATTGATTATAAAAAGTTTTGAGATATGTTGTATTGGATTTTCTCAAGGCTGCCAAGATTAGAGCATGGGTAAATGAGGAACCACACCTTATTCTCATGGGTGACTGCATTACCTGCAGCCCCCACCACCTCTGCCACGCTATCTCCTCTGGCTGTGCTCCTCATTATAAAAGAGGTCTTACTCTGAATGAAAAGAAAGCACACCTAGACTTAAAAGCACCATGGCAGGAAGAGCTGCCTATGATTAAATAAGCAGTAGCACAATACATTTAGTTTTTAAAAAACTTGATTGCTTTAAACTGTCATTAAGATATTAAATTAATATAAAGCTTTAATTTACTGTATTTATGAAAAGAAAAGAAAATGTCAATGATTAAGTGCAACATAAGCTGTATTGTGTTTTTTATTTTCATCTTTTTTTTATAGCTTTTTGGGAAAGTATCATTAAGTTTCTCATTTACCATGTACATGGTGAAATTGTTTTTTTCTTCAGCTGAGGCATAATGGACGGTGACAAAGACTTGGGGATCACTGGAGAATTTTGCCATCATGTTATCACTGTAAGCCACACAGAAGTTCAAAAAATAAAATCAACACAAAAAAGAAAAATATAGAAGATGTGAAGTCAGGTTAAACACATTAAGGAAATTGACATCCCAAGTTTACCTAAACATTTTGGTGGAAACTGCTAAATGTTATATATTAAACCCATGTTACATGATTTCACTACAGTGATGCATGTATAACACTGCTGTCCAAAGTGCAGCCCATGGGCTAATTCAGCCCGTGGAATGATTTTGTGCTGCCCAGGAAAAGTACAATTTTGTCCTGCCAGCACAGGCAATGGATGCAAATGGATGCTTTTTAAAAATTGCTAGTGGGGATGGGTTACTGACATTAAAATTAAAAGCTTTTTAAAATGCAAAGTACAACACAAAGTATTTATCTTTTAAATAACCATGTTTTTGGCTTCGTGATTTCTTAGTAAATTAAAAGCAGTCTTGGGCACCACCGTACAATAAACGTGGCTAAAGCAGTGTTTTCTGATGATGAAAGAGTAGGCCATGTCATGTTCTTTTTGCTGAGCATCGACTCTGCTTTGACTACAAAAAAAGGAAACAGTCAACTCTAAAAAAAATTTAATTGTATATTTTTTGGGATAAGGCAAAGACACTTTGCTTTACTTTACTTCATTTCACTTTATTTCATTTAAATATTGCATAGTTAGATAATTTCTTGGCAGCAAAACATTTCAGCAAAATGGAATTTGCATTTTAAGAAACTAAAGCTTTAATAAACCACAAGCAGTTTTAATATTGTAATTTTGGCACCCATTGTAAAAGATTAGGACACCAATTATAGTTAAATTTTGGATCAAACAAGTTTAGCAAGAGCAACTACAACAAAAACAGTTTGAAAACAAATATCTAAACCACAAAGTTTCTACAGCCTCTGTACTTTTATATAGTTTTGGTGGGCTTATCAACTTCACTCTATTCTAAAATCCATGAAACATCCTTCACAGCTTAGTTTATTTTATTTATTTATTTGTTTAAAGCATTATTTTTCAATGTATTACCTATAAACTCATATTTATAATGACGGTAAATATGAGATGGAGGTAATCTTCCATTTTATTTAATTTTTAATGATACTGAATTAAATCATTTTTATAAAACAAAAACAATAACATGTTTATAAACTCTATTGGTAATAGTCATGAGTCGCACCAATTTCAAAAGCCATTTAAATGTTTTAGTTATTTAAATCAACTGAAATTTGGCAGCTAAAGTCATGAAACAACAATTAAAATATTACATATGAGTCAGTAAATTTATATTGTATAAACAATTGCTTATGGAAGTGTGAACATGATATAATACCAAGAAAAACAAACAAGCTGAGACCAAAGCAAACTAAAACACACAATACAACTTTTAAATGCTGCATAAAAAAAATCCATGAAAGCCATATGGCCCTATGTGAAGAGTAAATATTCCAATAAAGTGGTCGTTTGTCACATATACTGTAAGTTCACTGTATCTAGACACACCAGGACTAATTTAGTACCACACCTTTTCTCAATCAAGATGTTGCTTGATAATAAGACCGGCCTGAAGAAAGTGAAGTACATAAAAATATTATCAAAAGCTAAACATCATCATATTGTTTCCATGTGTTTGGGAATGTGGACCTAAAATCTAAGTGCATGACATTGTAATAAATGTATGCATTTGTCCAATTTCCTCCTGTCCTTTTAAGTGGCTGAAGTTTTTCTTTAACCTACCCACCATGATGGACAGTTTGAAGTGAAAGAGACCAGTTTTAATTTGCTGCATGGATACCCCCTTCTGCTCTCTAAGGGACTCTTTGCTTACCAGCTCTCCTGATGAAGCAACAGACACTGCGACATGCATGCAGCAATACTCACTGTACACATACTCTGAACATGACCATTTGATTTTTGGATTCAGAATCATGTGAACATGCTTTGATTGCAAATGTATGGTTTTATAAATGGCAGGTAGAAATTCTCTTTGAGAGATTAGTCACAGAGATGAATGAAGGAGTTTTTTTTTTCATTTCTCTTGTGATCCAATTCTGTGTTAAAATAGAGGTCAAATGGGAGGACAGGGAACTCCATTTTTCATCATCACACTTAAAAAAAAACAAGTTCTACATATAGATGGTGTGTATTGATAAGTTGTAGTTACTTTATCAAGAGATGCAAGACTTTGCAAATAGGGATGCACAGAGTTAACATACTGTTCTGCTATTAACGTCACACCAACTTCTATTAACTTTTCACAAGCTGTGCTCTAATATGTGATTCACAACCACGATCACAATTGTCAATTGCTTATAATAAATTGATACTAGCTTCAATGAGAAATTCATTCATTATTTTTGATTTACACTGATAAGATAAGATGTTTTACAATAGGCAAAGTTGGAGTGTTTCTTTTCTACTTTGCCACAGGCTTTTGCCTTCATTTCTATATGTTTCCTAATCCTTTTTGTCTTTCTCAGTTGCACAAAATATAGTGTACAGATCTTGTCTGACACTAGTAATTATGTGCGTGAAAAAGATTTATTTATACATTTTACTACAGAAAAAAATAATTGAAAACTTTCTGAAACCATGACATATTTCTTTTAGACATCTTAGACTTAATATCATGCATTTATTGATTTAAACTACTTTTTCAGGAATTGCTGTACAAACCACCCAAGTAACTTTAATTAAATTTTATAAATTGTTTATTTATTTTTTTGGCCATTAAAAATTTGTGTTTCCTTCCTATTAACAGCTACCACTCTTGCAACTGTTGCTTGAAAATGTGGAGCTACTGCTACGCAACTCCCACTGGGGAAAAAAAAAAAATCTAAGCAAAACTGATAATGCGTTTGACTTGTTTGAGGAGCTGCAGTGCTACTTTTATGTTTTGGGGCTATTTATTCCCAGTTGCATGTCACATTTTTGAGTTCATCACCACTGAGAACTTCTTGGTTCACTAAAGACTCATTCAGCTGCTGCTTTATCCCCCTTTGTAATACTTTTCTCTCATAATTACATTCTTACATCTCCTCTACATCCTCATTGGTATGATTTTCCTCTCTTCTCCTCCCCCACACTTCCCCATCCCTCCCAAGGGGGCTCCGGCTATTAGTGTAACATTCAAACACGGTGCAAAGTCAGCACAGCAGTAGTTACATTGACGTCCAGTTAAAATTTAGACCGCAGCAATGATGATATACAGCTACGATTGACATTTTTAGCTTTGCTATTAAGTGTCTTACCAGACGCATTGGAGGATGCAATAGAATGCTGAAAAAGCTAGAGAGATTTTAATTATTTAAACACATTGAAAACAACACAGGAGATTAATATAGTCTGCAAGCACTCTTCAGTCTATAGGACCATTAGGAAGAAACTAGTGCTTTGTGGAGCACTGCTGCACAATGAGCCATGTACATTATTTACATTCGCAGCAGACGCTGTTGCTTTGAGTTCTCCATTACATGAACAATAAAATATTCAGAGATGGAATAAAAAAAACCCTGAAAATTGATAGATGTTTTTGTCCACATCGAAAACTATCCCCGCACTGAGAGCGGTGTGCAAGCTCCAAGCGTTGGAAGAGTATAAAGGAAAGGCAACATATACACAAGGCGCATGCACAGAGCTGTTTGTGACCAGGAGTGACAAAGTGAAAGGGGTAATTGCCGACAGCTCTTAATTGGAATAGGGAGTAGAACAGATGTCTGAGGCTGAAACCCAGAGATGGAGAAATACAAGCTGAGGATGAAAGGGAAATAAATTAAGATGTAGACATAGGGAGGAATGAAGAGATACAGATGGAGAGACTGGATATAAGGAAGAGGAAAAGACCTAGAGATTGAGAGATGATGAAGATAAAGGTGGAAGGAGGGTTATGAATCCTGAGTTTCAAGCCAAACTGCTGTTTCAACCTGTCACCTTGAAAGTGGGACTACCTCGCTCTGTTTTGTAATTTTAACCTCCAGTTTTACTGCAGTTATGCTTGTTTTTCATAACTTGTTAGTTTAGGCTTGCTGTTTTCTTTTCTTTTTTTCTTCTTTTTGATCACATACTGAACCACGCTCCCTTATTTTGAGGCATGCATGCTGTTTCTAACAGCACAACTGCTTCATTACCATAAGGCATTAGGGAGTCTTAGTACCCATTTGCAGTGGGCTTGCGTCATGCCTTGTTGCTTTAACCAAAAGTCTTTGCAACACCACATTCACAGCTGTAGGAAAGCTTTGATGAGCATAGCCTGAGCTTAAAAATACTTATGAGTTTGAAGGAAGAGCATGCCTAATTTTTACAGTGATTGCATAGAGGATTTATCAGGGAATTAGGTAAAAATTATTTCTTTAACTATCGTAAGTCTTCTCTGTTTCTCTGAGGAAAATTTTAGAGTAAAGCTATAAGTGATTAGTGAAAGTTTATTGTAATTAGCGTCTCATATTCTTTATAATTATATCTATATCAGCACATTAAGCACTGACTATTTTCCTACATCTTATGATAATTGGCTATTTTTGTGGTTGTCCTGACTGTGATTACATTTTATTTCTTCCTCCTTTACCAAGACATAATGGAGCCAACCACAAAATACAACTTTTATCTTGATCAAGGACACTTGTTCTTTATTCAAAAATGTCTTTACTGGTAAAAAAAAAAAAGTGCACTTTTACATTCACGTTGTCTGTTAAAAACAGAATGGTTTGTTTCTAAGGTCTAAGCTCAGGTGCAAGGACTGAGGAGACAAGTTCAAGAAAACAGTGTTTGATAAAGTCTGGCATAGATTTATTTATAAAAGCTCACCAAACTTCTGTGCCCTTTACAGGATTTTAAGTTAACTTCAGCATCCAGTGTATCTACCAGTTTTTCTTAATCTGTTCAGATTTTCCCAAGAGTGACGAGGTCAAGATGAGAGAAACTTCTAAGCTCGGTAAGGGGCTAAAATCAGGGTTGGAAAGTGTATCTGTGATGTACAACCTCAATCTAAAGAGAGTTCAGTACATCTAAGCTGAAAGGCCAAGGGAATGTCAAAGTCTTTTGAAGTGAGAGACGCCGCAGTAATTTTCCAGCAATTCAAACCATTAGGTATTTTCCCTCTCATATCCGACTTGATAAAGAATGAATGAAAGTATTACGCTGTAATACTTTTATTCAAGCCACCTCTGAATTACAATTGTTTCCTTACTAATGAGGACTAACTTCAATCAGGGCCTAGACTATGACAGAGCCAAAGTGGATTTGACTGTAAATCTTTGAGTACACAAAGAAGTGCACATGTTAAAACAGGCTCTCTGTTCATGCACATGCCTCCAAAACCTTGCTTTCCCAAACGTGTTGTCAGTCAGTTTTGAAGTGTACTATCACGTTCAGCTGCACACTGCAGGTGTATGTGGTACAGTCTCACATTGGAAATGTGAAAAAAAAACAACCTCAAAACAGTGATGGAAAAAGAAGAGAAAAACAGATTTTTTTTTCTCCTTCCATACTGTTGGTTTCACACAACTTTGAAGAACTGTCCTCATGAATTAAATGTGCTTTCTTTGCCCAGAAAGTCTTCAGATCTTTCCTCACTTTCTGAATGTTTTTGCCTTGTGTCATTCAAAAATTTTCTGAGGCACAAAGAAAAGAGTGATTTTTGGGTCTGCTTCGAGTTGAGCCCAATAACCACAAACTGCAAAGGCACCTCTATAACTGATTTGTTGTGCAATTAGCAGCTCTTTTTCCATAGTTTACTTCTATCAAAGATACCGTAGAATATATATGTCCAAGCAACACATTAATCACTGAAGATTTTTCATTGAATTAATGTATTTCTCTGACATGTTTCATGCACAACAGTCCAATTTAGACTCTGTTGTCTTTAAACAGGTGCCAGGTTTAATAAGTGTTAGCAATCACAGAAAATGTGAAATATCTAATGAGATGTTTTTGCCTCACAGAGACAAGCAACCGAACTTATTAAATTAATAGCATTAAATGCATGTTTGCTATTAACATGTAAAGGTTTAAACCTGTACAATTACAAGTAGGATATTTATCAATTACTTCTTAAACCTTTGTGAAATGGGAACTTTAATGATAAAGGAAAACTTCTCAATTACATCTACTCAGTTTCTTTTTTAAGATTTGGCTAAAAGTAGACAAATTCTAGATAAATACAATTCCATCTACAGATTTTTGTTTTATTGAAATTCCATGTAAAGGAGCATCCACACCATTTGCTTAGCTTGCAACAGCAGTCCACACTGAATGCTGTAGAGCTAAAATGAAAACAACACAGATGGCGCTCCACTCTGTTCATTAGTGGTGGATTATAGTGCAAAGAGGCAGAATAGTAAGTTGCTAACAGCTACACTTTATGTGCAAAGCTGCCATTTTCATAAAGCCAACAATAGAACTAAACCTAGTATCGTATAACAAGGAGGAAGTGGGAAAAAGAAAAAAGAGAAGAACATTGAGAGAAAATTATGATGTGACCCTATAATTCAGAGAGCAGTGTCATTTTGTAAAGGGGTTCTTCTTTCACATTGACCAGCGGCTTTCAGCTCAGTCTCGAGCAGATGGATGGCTATCCTGTCTTTGATTGCTGTGCGAGTATCAGCTGCAGAGCATCATGGTCAAAGTTCAATGAATGTCAATTTTGACTTGAGCCTTGGGCAAGCTTCGGGGAGTTTCGCACACTTTCATACCAAGGTAGGAGCTTGGATTTACGTGTGCTTTGCTCAATGAAGTGTTAAACTGTTGTTGCACATAGTGTGCAATAAAAATGAGCGCAGCAGAGCTGGTTCTGCATTCAGTGTGGAAGCCCATTGTGAAGGCAAATGCAGTTTCAGGTCACCTGCTGGCCTGCAGCTTTAAGTAATGGATTGGTTTACTATGATGTGGACCTGCTCCTGCTTTGAATCGCTTGACTCTTTTCAATGACTCGATCATTTTGTGCTACAAATTCCTGAATTTCTAGCTTCACATAAAACAAGCAACTCTATATCTAATGGAATCCTTGCGCACCAGCCTGTTTTTAGACATCTTGTTATGGGGTGCTGCTTGTAAAATCAGTCAAAAATGAATAGCAATGATTTTGGTTATTTAGCGGTGTCATAAGAGGAAAAAAGATAACCATGTTATCCTTCATCCATAAGCATCACAGTTCCAAACCAAATGTTTAATTAGAAAGCTAAAAATTTGACTAAGAAAGCAAATATTTAGCTCCCAGACTTAGTAACATCTTCAGAATACTTTGCATTTGCTGAAATTGATCAGATTATGTTATTCACTCAAAAGTAACATAAACTTATGTTTTTTTCTCTCACAACATTGATAATACTTTAGCTAAATGTAGGATTAGCTATTCGGATTTCACTATAAACATGTTTTTTTTTGTAAGAAATGTTTTTCTGAATAAAGTTTTTAGGTCTGGCGGTTTACCTTATATTCACATTAGCAAAGTCTTTCACATTAGCTTTTCCTAGCTTGTGGAACCTGAAGTAAAACTTAGGTTTTAGGTTTTTTTATAGAAGGAGGTCATGCAGCTGTAGTTGTAAGTTTCTATTCAGTAACAGTTTGACTACATGGACTAATGTTACAAGTTAACTTGTACTTTTGGAACAATTTCCAGAAATTTCCAAACAATTAAAGATAGTGATTAAATGGTTTTTTTGTTTGTTTGTTTTTTTTTAAATAAATCTTTAATGTGACACGTCAAAATCCTGACTGGAATTCTGTAATATTTTCCTGAAGGAAATGGAATTAATTATTATTATTATTGTTGTTATTATTATTATTATTATTTATTTTGTCAAACTCACTGTTATGCAGCAAAGAAAATTGACATCCCAGTAACACAATTACTGCTGATCTGTGTTCTCTTTTTTTCAGTTGTAGCAGATCAAAGAGCAGATTTGTCATTGGTATAGAGTAATAAAATAACTGTCTGCACCTCTAAGATATGTCATGCAGCGCCTTTACGGCAGTGGCAGTTTGATTTTCTTCTAGAAGAAAAATGGTAGTCTCCTGATATTTTACTAGGGTTTTACCTCAGTCGGCGAGGCTTTGGCCAGGATCTCTTTGGTGTTCTGCCTTCCAAAACATGCGAGTTATAATTCTTGCATGACAATTCACTCTAGGGGTGCTTCTGAAAAGAATGAATGAAATCCCTCTGCAGTTTTACCCCAGCAATTGGCATATTGATAAGTGGCAAATGTGAAAGCAGGATGGATTTAGGTGGGAGAGTAATACAAAAAGGAGTTGTTTGTTAGGCAGTACAAAATAGAAACGTGCAGTCACAAAAATAGTAAATTAACTGTAAGTGAACTGAACCCTGTCTTATCTGCAGGCCTTTTTCTGACCTCCTTTGTATCCCTCTTTTCATTCCTCTTCTTTCTCCGTTTTACTTTTTCTCTTCCTTTTGTCTCTGAGGATCTCTGTGGGTGTGCATACATTTTGAGTAATCCAGTCGTGCCATGAAAGTTACAAGAAAGAAGAGGGATGGAAATACGATGTGTCGTACTCACCCTTGTTCCTTGAATTATTATTCTGTCTTGCTTTTGTGCTCTCTCTTGTCTGATGTACAACTGGTAACGTTCATATACAGATGGGAAGAGGCAAAGAAGGAAATAAAGAAACAGAAGAAAGTTAAGAAAAGGCAGATGGACTGTAAAAGAATAATGGCAGACATGGAAAGAATGAAGATCGCTGAATGAAGAGTGAATGATGGCAGCAAACTGATCTAGTCATATCCACTTTGATAGGAGAAACACTGACAGGCTCATGATGGACATTGAACTTCATTTGAAAATAAACCAATTAGGATGAATATTAAACAAGGTTGCAGTGTTTTGTTGTGTGTTTCCATTTGCTTAGGTTGTTGTTGTTGTTCTCTGGTGATACGCTCAATTAGCACTCAATTACCCACTTGGACACCAGTGAGAGTGGAAAGTCTTGCATCAGGACACATGGCCCATTCATTCATGTTATGCAGGCAAGAGGCCTTGCAAATACTCTGTGGTTTATTAGACTGTACAGAGGTGCTGAGTAATACTTTTATAATATGGAGACAGAGCCATTATATTCCAGGCAAGGTTTTTATGTGACGATTGCTATCTGTCGGTAAATCAGACAGTAAATTAAACTCTAATCACATGGTGTTCGCTGTAGCTTTCAGATGTTTTTTAAGTGGATTTTTGGATCTCAGATATAAAGGTGTGCCTATTTAGATCTGGACTTTCACTCAGTCAGAATAAAGGGCTCTGCATGGTCGGGACAAACTGTCGAAATCTGTTCTCATTTTATTTTCAGTTTAATTTCATCCACCACTTCTTTCAAAACACTCCTGGTGAACTTTTCACCCCACTCAGTAAGTGAAACTATTGTGTGATTGGTCAGAATTTCACGGGTGTGTTTGTTTATGCAGAAAACAGCACTATTGCAAAAATGAGTATCCCGTAACTACATGACATCATGTCAGCAGTTTGGCTTCGGGCCGATATGCTGGGCCACTAACTTATTAATATCTTGGGTCCTATACTGGGTCATTGTCCTGATGTAAGATAAAATTTAATCCCACTTTATAGTACTATGTAGTTTTTTTTAGTTCTCTTTCAGGATTGATGTGTATTTAGTTCTCTTCACTTTAACTCTGACCACTTTCCTTAGGCAAAACATTTCGTATGTGGGTCCACAATTTTACATTTTTATTTTGAAACTCAATTGACCAGATTAATTTCTTCTTTGTTTGCTGAGTCCACTTCACAGTAATAGCCTACTTTTGAAAAATGCTGCATTACACAAAATCCTGATTAAAATAACTTAGAGATACTCTGCTGGTGTGGTGCATAAATGAAGACAAGTCTGTAAATAAGCTTAAGGAAATGATTTTTGCTAAACAATATAAATGGTAGACCACTTTTTTTTTACCTGAATTAATACCAGCAGACAAGCATGACGTAGACAGAGCAATTCTGAATTTGTAATCAATATCCCTATTAAACATTTGATTTGAGATCAATAAGTCTTTACTCTGTTGCGCACACACACTGTTCTTGGAGCTTCATGCTGATTTGTTGTGCTCTGTATCTCTTCTAGAGTTTGTGCTGGCGCATTTTGTAAGCTTTTGGACACTCTTTAACAACTTAACACTGGAAGCAATTGAAAGTGTTCTCAACTTTATTTTTCTTACTGCTTGCAGCTAGTTTTCCCTTTCTTTAGGTCCTTTCTGTTTGATTATTCTGCAGAATAAATCTTTAAGGCGTCCAAGGGGCAATTTTGCTCTCAGGCGGTATCAGATAATGAAGTATCAGACATTCTTACATCGACACATAATATCAATAATATGTAGTGTATGATAGATTTGATTGTTGTTGACTTTGTTACTCAATTTGCTGTCTGAATATACTTTTTCATGTAAAAAAAAAAAAAAAAAAAGAAAAGACTTTGGGAGGCACCAGAAGACATGGGTTCAGCAGCTACCAAGACTTGCAATCTTTTTAGTTTTAGGCTAACTAGCATTCAGAAAAGCATCTGCTGATGGGGAAAAGCCGAAACTGTAACGGTGAACAAGATGTGGGAGGAATAGAGGGATGAGCACCGCCACACGAGATTGTGATATTGACGGTGCTAAGACACGCCTCTGGGCTCTAATTGGTTTTTCCTAGATGGCATTTATAGAAGGCAAAGGAGCTAGATTTATTTTTTATTTTTCCCAGCTTATCTGTCCCATATTGTCACAACATAGCGACAATCTCAACAAATATGGAAAAAAATGTATATACTTTTGTAAAATTTACATACTACAGCTTTAAAAGGGGTGGAAGAGTATCATGTAAAATTTACTTTTTTGAGCTTTACATCATCTAAAACATATGCCTGGGGTGTTGCTTCGATTCTTTCATGTTGGTTTGAAAAACCCTTTAATCTCCTGTGGCAGCCATTCGGGGGTGTCACACGGCTCCTCCTCATGGCTGCAGTCTTCAAGTTGAGCTTCCGCCTCACAGCTCACCCCTCCCCTGTGACTCTCCTACTTAACTCCTTCAGACTAGCAGCAGCAGGGATTTAAAAAAGTGAGTAGGTAGGCAAAAAAGTCTAAGAACCGTATTGGCAAACATGTAAATGTCTTATTATGTAAGTCTATGTTGATTTGAAGGTTTTACTGCTCTGATGTTTTTCAATCCTCATTCTCCTATCTCTTCCGATTACAAAACGCATACAGTTTAATCATGTCTTATGTATATTGACACTTACATAACAACAAATGTGACATGCATATTAAAACACATATCTCATGCTCTTCTAATTTCCAAAGAAAACAGGGCAGGGTTATAGAATTATAATTGAAAGAAAGTATCAAAGTCCTTTGATGTCGGGTATGAAAATCTTAACACTAGTCATGTGTATGAATCACTGAGCTTCAGTAAATCAGTGTGTCAGCCTTGTGCCGAAGTTCCTTTAGACAAATTATTCAAATAGCTTTAAGCGCCCTTTTCAAAGCCTACTCAGGATAAACTGATTTTGCCGACAGTGGCAGATTTATTCTGGACAATGGAAGCACCCCTGTTTTGCCACTTCACAAGGCTTAATCTGAAGGTTGACTAAAAGGAAAATTAAACACTGTACGTTCACTATGTTACCAGAGGTATTTGCTCATCTGTCTTCCGACACATTCACTTGAGTGATAGCGGATTCTTAATCCGTAGGGTTTATTGTGGATTTCAAGGGCATTCTATTATCAAACACCTCCCACCTGGTGAAGAAAGCACAACAAAGGCTCTTCTTCCTCAGGAAACTGAGACGGGCTGGACTTTCCTCACGGCTGCTCGTGAACTTTTACAGGGCGATGATCGAGAGCATCCTCTGCCTCAACATGACTGTGTGGTATGGTAGCTGCACAGCACTGGAGAGGAAACAACTGACACGGGTGGTGAGAACAGCACAAGGCATTGTGGGATGCCCCCTCCCAGACCTGGACTCCATTTACACAGACCGGGTCAAGAAGAGAGCTGGATCCATAGCCATGGATTCCAGCCACCCGGGCCACAGACTGTTTGTGCCGCTGTCATCAGGCAAGCGGTACAGGAATATACGGACTACAACAAATAGACTGAGAAACAGTTTCTTCCCCACAGCCGTCAGAGCCATTACTCCCTGCCGCCCCCCCCCTCCCACACATATCATAACCTCGCAGTCACACATACATATCCCCCACCCCCACACAGCCATATTGTTCTGCACTTTGCACTGTCACATCATCTGTACTTTGCCATAATTGGACCTGCTGCTACTTCTTTGGTGTGGTTGAGTGCCTTTAGTTAATTTAGTTGTATATATTGTTATTATTATTATTGTGTGTTTGCTTATTTATACTGTATATATTTGACCTTTTGCACGGGAGCTGCAATGGAAATTTCGTTGAATTCTGTTCAATGACAATAAATGCTATCTATCTATCTATCTATCTATCTATCTATCTATCTATCTATCTATCTATCTATCTATCTATCTATCTATCTATCTATCTATCTATCTATCTATCTATCTATCTATCTATCTATCTATCTATCTATCTATCTATCTATCTATCTATCTATCTATCTATCTATCTATCTATCTATCTATCTATCTATCTATCGATGTATGTATGTTGAGGTCAGGACTCTGTATAGCCCAGTCAAGTTCTTCCACTCCAAACTCACTCATTAATTTCTTTATAGACCTTGTGTTGTGCTTTGGTACAAAACCATCCCCAAACCTTTCCTACACAGTTAGAAGCATGAATTTTTTTGCTGAAATATTAAGGATCCCTTGCTATGGAAATAACTTCTGGAAAACAGCCCACACACCATAATCCCCTTTGCAGTAAACTTTATAGTTGATGCAGTGGAGTTAGGCAAACACTGTTCTCCAGACATCTGCCAGAACTAGATTTATCTATTAGATTCACCAGGAAGAGAGGTGCAATACTCCATAGAAAATGTGTAGTCCATGGTGGTGTGCTATACACCATGCTGCTAGGGGGCACCTGCTTGGCCATGGAATCCTGTTGCATGAAGCTTGCAATGCACTGTTCTTGAGAAAATATTAAGTTCACAAGGTGTTTGCAGATCTTCACTCCCTGATGCTAAAGACAGTTGGTGACCTCTGTGTACATGCGCCTCAGCATCTGCTGACCTCACACTTTGATTTTACTTCACATTTGACTGTGGAATATTTAGTAGTGAGGAAGCTTAACAACTTATCTTTTTGGATAAGTCACTGCGTCATACTGACGTTCACTGAAATCCTGAGAGTGACACATTCTTTTATAAATGCTTAGAGAAATAGTCTGCATGAGTAAGTGACTGAGTTTATAAAATTTTGAAACAATAAAACATTACTCAAAAATGTTTAGCACACATTTGGATTTGGAAATTCATTGCTCTGTGCTAAACCCTAATGAACAACATATATAGATTTTGATTACTACCAGATCATTTTCATCGGGTGGATGACTTATTCTAAAGTTCTGAGGAAAATATAACCCCTTGTTCAACATAACATTCCAAGTTTTGGTGGAATCTGATTTTATAATTTCCTTCTAATAAAACATGAGACATTTTCAGTGAGTGAAAGATTAGATTATGCAATCACCAGTTTACCAACTGTACCATTGCATTCACATTTCTGAAGGTGATCATAAACACTGATGGTCAAAAAGGGTCAGTGCTACCCATTGAGAAGAGACACAGCCATTGTATTAGTCTGAGAATCTTTTAAGCGAATTACATTTTTAAAACAAAATTTCTATTGACTAGAATATGGGGAATTTGTTGTGTATGACTGTGAATGTAATCCAGGTATAAATACTTATAAACACAGCTTCTGTTTGGAGACTCATAACAACGTATGATTGTGAATGGAAATATGACCATATCTGACATGATACTCATATGATTATAAAACATGTTACTAATTCCGTACAGTCATTAATAAAGTTAAAATATTTACATGTGTCTTTGTGCACCTTAGTTTTGGAGAAGTATTTTGTTATTTCACAATGGTATATGTCCCATCACCATTTTCCTCCATCCTTTGGATCCCTTTCCTAAAATGGAAAAGGGAACTTTACAAGTAATGTTCCCTTTACCATCTTAATCTACCAGATGGGGTACAAAAATGTCATCCCCTTCTAAGGTCAAAATTGTTGTTTGCAGGGATGCAGACAACAGTCTACAGACACATTGTGAATTTTAAAGACAAACTTTACTGGCCTTCTACGAAGTTTCTCTTCTCACTGCCAGTCACCTCACATTTGATTGTGGCAATCTAACCCTTCATTTCCATTGAGAGATTTTCTCCACTCTAGTTGCGTGCTGTCGCAGGATTAAATTTAGCTGCCATTACAAGAGGTCCCCAGTGTTATGTGTCTTTTTTATTCTATTGCTTATGTGTGTGTGGATGACCATGAAGATTTTTTTTTAGTATATGGAACTGCTGGACTGAGTTCTTACATGATCAAAGTTTCTTTGATCAAACCATTTTCACAGGTCAACTAGTTTCTCTTACAAAAGACATGACTGAATCCAAAATGCATACAGGCATACACACAAACACACGCCCCCACACACAGTGCGTCCTTCTACCTTCACAAGGACTTTGCACCGACTTTGGCATTACCTAACTCTAAACTTAACCTGAAATGAATTCACTCTATAGTCCTGAACACCTAACCCAAAAACAGCACTCCTTATGCGACCCAGGCTTTGGGTCCCATAAGGAGCAGCGTGTCAGGAAAATGGTCCTTGCACTGTATCAATTACATGTCCACAGACGCACATATACACTTGTGTTCATATAGCTGTGATCCAATAAGTTTCTGTTATCTATTAAAGATGCCCACAAACACTCACACAGGGTTCCACGATGCTCGACACTGCCTCATTCCTATGTGAGATTTGCATTCCCAACTTTTCTTGCTTCACATTCTCCAAACTTGGATTTCCCTCCCTCATTACTTGGGCCCCCTCTGGACTGCCCGAGGTATTTTTCTACACTATACCAGGATGCATATCCAAGTTAGTCAGAATGCCTGTTTGCACATCATCATATTCACAAGTATGGGTTGTGCAAACATCTAATTTTACTCCTGGAAGAAAGTCTCCAACTGTGTGACTTCAGGAGGGCAAGTGACAATACCTTCATGGAATTAGTTATGTATGCTGCTGGTTCTAAAGCTCCTTTGTGGCATAATTATCACAACCTAATATGTACGCCCAAGTGTATTTGTGCAGTTCATGACTGTGCATATGATAAAACATGTATTTATTCAGATGTGTCTAATCGCTAGCATTTTAGCTTAGATCTGTGGGAATTAAGCTTTAGATGTGGGCAATAAGTACTGAGACGCCATGTTGGTTCATAGCACAATAGGATATGTAGTTTCATCTTCAGTTTCAGAACAAAGCAATCAAGGCTTCCAAAATGTTGTGTTTACAATGCTTTCGTAATAATTTTTGTCCAAGTCTTAGGTATTTGTAGAAATAGTAGTGAGACTTTAATGGAAAATGTTCCTAAGCACACCACCGATTTAGTTACAAACTAACTTAAGGACAATATATTCAATATTTTGGTTCCTAAATAATGGCCTTGGTGTCACTGGGGTTGCAAGGTGAGGGGCAGTGCATGCTGATTTGTCATGTTGCCTTCCAGAGGTTTTTGAAAAAGCTAATTTCCCAGATACCAAAAAACATTAACTTATTGCAAAAATAAAAAATTGAAACCCAAATAGTTTCAATTGTATTTTGCAGGTTAAGCTCTCAGCTTGAAAATTGAGGGGGCGGAGGGAAGGATAACTTTAGCAAATTATGTTACATTTAAATTCTACATTTCAGAAAAACTTTGATTTGTATTTGACAGGATTTCCAGAAACAAAATATGTACAATCAGATGGTGAAAATTCATATTATTTAGAGTAAAAAGTAGAAAAGACTTCCGCTGGAAGCGTTAAAAACAGTGTCACATGGCAGGACACACCCAATTTGGACACAAAACTACAGTTTATGTTAAAATGCAATGTCTTATTTGAGCTCAGGATTTGTTGTGTTAATTTTATTTTCTACCTGCCTTTATGAACTTGTCTGAATTTGACTGTCTGTGAAATAAATTTTATATTAAAAATGCTTATATGCAATTGTAACAATGTGTTGTTTTGTCATATTAAAAGAATTATATGACAGGAGGATTGCAAATACTGTTCAGAACAATGTAAAATAGTAGTAATAATGAACAAACTTTCTTTATCAAATTATAAAGCAAAAGGGAGTTATCTGAAAATTGTTCTAGGTGTTTCATCAATTAATTTAATAAAATTAACTATATATTAGCAAGTTGTGGTGAAAAAGAATAAAATAACTAGAGGAAAAAAAGCTCTCCTCAGAAGCTTTGTGTGTTAGCAGTCTATCTCTTAAACCGCAAAAGATTACCTTTGTTGAAGGGATAGAGTGAAAAGGTGACCTTTGATCTGAGACGGTGACGAAACAGAGGCATCTGAAAGAGAAGCTAAACCTTTCCTCACCATTATAATTGCCATGCTTTAGTGAACAGATTGAGTGTAGCATTTTAATTTTACAGTTGAAAACTAAAATACCATGGGAATATTGGTTAACATGTTTTTTTTTTTCTTTCTTAAGAACCAAAACTTTTAAGTGTTATCCAATAGGGATGTATTGCTAACCACTACCTATGTATTCCAGGGTTTCTGCATGTAATGTGTTTTTCATAAAATACCAGAGAAAGTGCTGGAGTGACTGGAGAATTTTCTCTATTAGCGTGGATCAAATAGTGCAGTGCCTCCTGTCAACCACCTGTGTATAGCTACTCAGTTGGTTCAAAGAAGTCTATCACATCTTATTAGCTTACAAGACAAAAAGAAACTCTGCTGTTTGGGACATCGTTTTTTGTAGAAACTCAAGGAGCGCCAAAAATGTTAGCGATAACGTGAAACCTTTTTTTTATTTCTCTCAGAGGATTTTTTTATATCAAAAACTGAAACAGCAATGATCTTAAATCTATAGGCTAAAGAAAAGTGGCACCCATACCATGCTGTCAACTTGGTGGTCGCTCAAGCAAGTTAGAACAGCAAAATTTTCTTTTATGTCAGCAAATGCTGCTGGCTCTAGTTTGTCGTATTAATGCAGCGGAGGGGTCCCTATTAATGCTGAGACTTTATTGATTCGACCAGACCCTCTGGCTGGAGATGAATGGCTCTCGCATATTATCACAGCTCTGAAATGGGCCCTTACATATCTGTGACATTTCCACCATAGACGGCTGTAATTTCCAGAGCGTCACAACCCATCCCTTGCTCTTTTATTTTCACCTTCTTATCTTTTTTTTTTTCTCATGCTCACTCCCTACGCTCCTTTCTACTTCCTCTCTTGCCCTTTTCTGAGTTTCTGCTCTCGGCTACTCCCTGTTATCTTTCTCTCCTGGACCTTTCTTCCTATTTTTTGAAAATTTTTTAGACTACCATTTCCCACTTTGCCCCCGCACCTCCAGGATGTTATCTCTTATTTTCTGTTATGAACATTTATCACTTGGCTTAGTAGGTTTCTTTTAGCATTGTGTTCATTTTTAAGATGAACACAAACAATGTTTGTTTCTACTGCTCTGTTCTCTACTTGAGCTTGCACTTTCGCTCTCTCTCTCTCTCTCATCTGCTTCTTTCTACCTGTCTTTATCTGCACCTGCTCTTAGCCATGACCCCAACCTCTCATTTGGTTCTGTTTTATTTATCTCTTTCAGTTTCTCCACCGTCTGTCTTTCTCAGGCTCTCTGCCTCTGCATTTCCCTCAGCAGCTCTTCTTTGTTTAGCACCCAGCAGACAAGGCTGCTGACAAAGGTGAGCGAGAGCATATTTAAAATGTCACTGGCAAAGTGACAAAAGGTCATATGGAAAGTAAGAGACTCCCAGCACAGTTTGGTCTGACTGCTAAATAGGCATTTCTTCCTTTTTTGCGTATGAGGGTGTGCATTTGTTGGTAGAGAAGTGTTATAGGCTTACATTGGTATGCATGTCTGCATCTATCCAGAGGTGTATCTCTCTCTGTCTATTTATGTGTTTTTTAACTAGATGGGAAATTATGTAAACTCTTTCCAAATCTCTAAAGATTAATCTTTGTATTCATTATGCAGTATTTGTGCCTAATCTCACATACATTTGTTTGTACACCAAGATGTTTAGCTGAGAAAGCTAACATGTTGTGTCATTTTTGCTGGTGCTTACATTTGGTTAGGCCCGGGGTGTCTTCTAGCCTTAGCAACCCCCCCAAAAAATCTTTCCTGACAAATACCAAGGGAGGTGAGGTAATTTTAAACATGATGAACCACCTACAAGTCACGTGGATCACTGCGGTTTAAATGTTAAAATGTGCACAATGTGCGGTTGTCAACATAAGCCCCAAAACAAGAAGAGAGTTGGTTGTTAAAGTGTGTGTTTCAGGCCATAAGCAGATTATAAAGGTCTTCAGTTCAAACGAGATGTTTCCTGATGCTGTAAGTGTGTGGTCTCTGCTTTGCTACAGCATTAATTCCAAAAACATATATCCTCCTGCTTTATAATGGTTGTCTAAAATATTCCTGCAGCATAACATGACTTTGTTTTTCCTGTTCTGTGTCTTTTACAAAAAAAGGATTTAAGATACTGAGCATTAGAAATGATTCTTCAGCTTGGACTGTATTTCCATCTGTAAACTTTGCCTGGATGTAGAAATAATTAGGTGATATATGTGTTGTTTTCTAGTAATATTATATTATAAAGGACATGTATCATCTTAAAATGGCATTATGTATAAATACTTTCCGCAGCATTGATGTTTTCTCTTCTGATTTATATAGTGTCATTTTCTCTCTTCATTTGAACCATCCCTTATGTTAGAAAATGTAGATGTGTCTTTGCTATGCATGTGCTTCATTAAGTAGACGCCTACATCGTTGTACTGGCAAAGATTGGCTTCCTCTATTCACAACCTTTTTTTTTTTAAAGAAATCTGGGTTATTTCTCAAATGCAAATTAATATGCTGTAATTATAGAAAATTGTAGCTTAATTAGTTAATTTGCCGCTCACTGACAATAGACTGTTTGTTGCAGATTCCTAGCGAATTTGACAAAGTAAAAATGTAAATGATAGTGTGGAGTTATGGTAAAGAGCACTTATGCAGTCTGAATAAATTAAAGATTGATGAGTTTTAATAATTAAAAAAAAAATGTTTACTGTACATCAACCCTTGTGGCCTGTACTATAGCTCATGTGCATTCCAGATTTGAAAAACATTACTCAGTAGGTCAATAGACAGATTTTGGGAACCAGCCAAAATGTTGTCACAGCACTGAGACACTGAAATTCAGCTATGGCAGAAATCAGAAAATTGCATAATAGAGATTTCTCATGAACCCAAGTGCTTAGTATTTCTCCCCTTCAATCTATTGGCTTACTTGTTTTATATTAAGGTTACACAAAATGTCAGAAATTATCCATTTTGCATTGCTTTTGGGTTTTTTTTAAGCTCTTTAAAGTGCACTTAAAGTTGGTGTCTTTTGTTTCATTTTTCTTTGCACTAGCACTTAATGTTCAGCTTCCGTCTCATTTGCAGTTTGAGGAGCAGAATATCTTCTGTCTTGTCTACCTATGTCTGCAGGCCTAAACCTCTCTTTATCATGCTGAATGAAGTGGTACAATAATCCATCTCTGGGGGACAGGGATAGATCCATAAAGCATGTGTGTGCTGTTTGTGTGGCCTCTGATGTGAGCACTTTCCATTGACTTCCTAAACTATGCACTAAGTGTCACTGTCATCCTGTTTCTCTTCCTCCCCTCCTTTTGTCTTATTCCCGATCCAGGTTTATAAGTTAAAATCAACCTTTTGTTTGATACATCCTTAGCTATAGCTATAATAGATAGACAAACAGGCCAGAAAGATGGATGCACAGATAGGTGGATAGGCCATAGATCTAGACCATAGATGGATGGGCGGATAGATAGATAAATGGACATACAGGACTATAAATATATAGATATATAGGCTGAGCTGGACAAGGGAAGGATGTCATCAATGTGTCAGCCGTTTTGATGAGTTGATGACAAAGATGACATTGGAACAAGATGTCGGTCCTCTGCTTATCCTTGAGTCTCTCTATTTCTGCTTTCATTCAGCTATCTACATTTTCCATACATGTCTTCGTAATGAGGAATGTCTAACAACAAATACAGAAAAATTGCACAGGCATCTTGTAAAGATCTTCTCTTTTGTTTCATCAGTCTGCTGATTTTTTTAATTTTTATTTTTATTTTCCGAAAGATTCTTCTGGATTCTTAGGGGGATATTTACCAAATGTGAGATGTTTTTTTTTTTTTTGTGGACAGCAGTTGTGTTCACTTGAAAAATGTGTGCCAATTCAATCAGTGCTTTTCTTATTTGTTAATCATGAACACTGACATTATCTGGTATGAGAGGGGCCCTAGGTGTTGTCATAGGTTCTTTTAATGACCTTCTAGATGAGTCACTGATGGTGATGTTTTGGTGGGTTCCATGTTTTCACCATTTGTTTATAATGGCTCTCGCTAATGTTCACTGGAGTCTGGAATCCTTAGAAATTACATTTTAACCCATTTCAGACTGATAAATGTCAATTATTTTAATGAAATGGAGCTCCTCACTTTGAAACATTTCATTAATGAGTTAATTCTAGATTTATTATAGTGGTAGTTGCATTTTCACACAGGGCTTGGTTGGTTTGGATGGCTTCTTTTCATTGGATTCATCCAAAAAGTCAAAGACATTTGTCTACATCTACACACTTATTTGCAAAGGAGTAATTTGTCTTGAGGATGTAGACATACCCATTCATCCCACCATCTTTGCATATATTCTATAGGGAGTTATAGTGCAAATGGAAAAGAAGAATTCAACAGTAAACCAAACAGGCACTCTTTCAGGCTTTCTTTGTATTTAAGTGTTGTTTTTTTTTTCTATTTCATTTTATGTGTTTTAGATAAGTACAGGTGTTGCATAACGGTCGTCTGTGCACATGACTGCTCTGGCATTGTTGTTTAAATTTACTCTGCCAGATTAATCATTCATCATAGATCTACCATAATTCTTGATTTCTGTTTTAAAGTCTCCTTGTCTTAAGCAACTTTGGGCTAATTAACCTAGTTTATTCTGTTGCCTCAAATGTAATTCATTTATTGCAATTCCATTTTTTTGTTAATGTTCTGGCTTTATCTTCAAAGAAAAACTTGGTCAAGTAAGATGTTCTGTCAAAACAAATACAAAATTGACTTACAAAAAAGGTAAGTGAAAGGTTGCTGTTGCTAATTGATCCCTTGGGAACAAGACAAAGTGCCATCCGGTTTAACTGTTTGACCATGGTTTTGGTGCCTGGGCGGTCAGCGCCTGTGACAAAGTGCACAGTTTGATACTTGATCCTCTTCTGCACTAAGGGGGGAGGGTACTGTAGAGTGGACGGATAACCCCACCAGCTGTCTGACAGCACAGCTGATCTGTCATTTTCTGTAGCAAAGGGAGATGCTGCAAAATGTTCTCTTTTGAAAGACAAGGTCTTAGTGAACCTGACCTGCATGCATTTCTGTCTCTCAGGAATTATCCCAGATGACTCTGTCTTGCTTCGACTTTTTAGTGCCTAAGGAAATATAGTGAGCAACGAATAAAATACACCATCCTCAACCTTTAAGAACATTTAGGATGTTGTTGCAGAAAACTTCAAAGAAGGAAGGAGAGCTGATGAAATTCAGTTATACTGACATTTATTCGTACCCCTGCTAGATTTAGATTTCATTTAACCAATAAGTTTGTTTTTTCTTGGAAATGATGCAAACATCTCCCAAAAGATAAAACATGGTAGAAGGAGCAACACAAAGCAGCAGGCAGGGCCTCCAAAAGGTTCTCATCATTTCTGTGATTCAAGACAGGGGCTTGCTAAATCAGATTACATAACTATAACCAGCTAGATCTTTTAAGCTAGAGTACCTTATTATTATTAACCCACTAGAGACTGTAAAGCCAGTCTCTAGTTTACAAAAGTTTCATTACAAAAAAGTTAGAATTATCCAAAACTTCAATATCAACACTTTAAGGAGATTAAACTTTATGTAAGCAACGTTTTTGGTTTGTTTAGGACACAGAAATATTCTATAAAAATACTCGTGGATCAAGTTTTTGTTTTATCAAGTATTGCATAATATTTGTATGAAAATATTTACTCATTTGATGAATTATTTTGATGCGTTGAATTGATTTACCAATAATTTATCCGTTTTATCTGTACAGAGGTAAATGTGGAAAATATTATCTACGTAACAATTACATGTAAAATGAATTTTTTTAAAAACTTAGATAAATGAACAATACATAGATTTAGATAAAAATAACTAAATAAACACTACTTCATGTAAACCAAACCATTATTGTAAGAAAAAAATTAAAAATTTATATTTGGTAAATTATTTATTGACATATGAAACTAACCTGTACTTGCCTTATTAATCTTAAAGAAATGTATATAGTTTGGAGCTGCATGTTTTATGTGTGAAAAATGATT
Organism: Xiphophorus hellerii; assembly: GCF_003331165.1. Lineage (NCBI taxonomy): Eukaryota > Metazoa > Chordata > Actinopteri > Cyprinodontiformes > Poeciliidae > Xiphophorus > Xiphophorus hellerii. The sequence goes on from NC_045692.1 coordinate 10,773,974, forward strand.
ATGGAAGGCTGGGAAATAGGAATGAGCCAATTGATGTGAAGTAAAAGAATTTAACTGCTGCTAGGTAGCCTTGTGTAGTCAACCTACTGAATATGATTTTTATTTTTTAAGAGAAATCTAGATAATAAACTCAAAATTGTGAACATCTCTTTTGTCCTATATTTCTTCAGGCGACAAATAACCTAAATCATTTCCAAAAGAAAAGAAATAATTAAACAAATCATCATCAAAATGATTAAAGCAAAATAAAAAAAACAGTATAAAGCTTTATTTTTGCCATGCTGGGCTTTTTAAAATGCACTGGGGAGAACAAAAAAAAAGCAACACATTTTTGATTATCGCATTTATCCTAACCTGGTAACTGCAGGGCAGATAACTGTTTAGATTTGCCTCCACATCACTGTATTGTTAACTACATATAGTGCCGTAAGTGTTCAGTAGAGGACATGTATTGCATTACCTGTCTTCTACTGAACAGTTTCAATTGGATTATATCAATTATATCAATTGGAAGGTTTGCTTATAACTACTAATGGATTCATACTGCTGCATATCCCACACAAACACAGATCCTTTGACTATAAGTGGTGTGAGACAAAGTAGGCCAACTGGCAAAGTGTCAGATTTAGATTTGCTCTGTGTGACTGCACGTGTGTGTGTCCCTATACTTTTCTCTCTAAATGGGCTCAGTGTCACTGAGCTCGTGACTGGAACGTAATGAAGCTTAGTTGCTGTTAATCAGCAGGACATTACCATGGCAACACATGCCAAACACTACATGGCACTTCTGCAAATATTTCTAAGCAAAATTATCATGAGAGACAACCATATCACAAACACAAGAAGAATTATTTTTTTGGGAGGATTGGAAAAAGACAAACATAGATAATGTGCTTCTGAATTTCTTCTTATCTAATATTAAAGCCATATTTATTTTCTGTTTTCTTTTGGATTATCTTACACTCTGCACTTTGTTTGGTTAAATGAATTTTAACATGTATCAGATAACTGTATATTAAAAAAAAGCTTTTTGTCTTGTTTTTTTTTTTTTTTTTTTTTTTTTGCCTTGAACAACATGTAGGTTATTACAGAGGAATCTGTCTCTGACTCTGAATAGGCAAACAAATGACAAAAGAAAAAAAAAATCATTTGCTGACCAAAGGTTCAAAAATTAAAACGTGTAGGATTTATATCATTATTTGAAATACATTGGTTCGGATGAACACAAGCAATTGGTTTGTAATATATCACATTACATTATCATTTGTTAAAGAGTTATTGCTTCATTTTGCAGCATTGCAGCAGAAACTATTACAAAATACAATCAAGGATATTATTACATGTTTCAATTGTGCAATGCCATTTTAATGACATTTTATCATGTTTTGTTGCCAGATGTTATTACATTACTACATATTATGGCATTATTACATGATGACTTGCTAATAAGTCAAAGGAGTGGAAATTTTTGTCCTAATCAATAAACATATACAAAGTAATCTAAGTAATGCTATTCTTTTATCAAAACTCTGTTCTAAAAAATCCTTTTCCCTTTCTTCTGCATGTTCTCTTCTTGCACACCTTCGTGTTGATGACTAAAGGTAAGTGTTTTGTTTATTGAGAATATCTTGATTTTGGTTTGTGAATTTCTTTATACAACTGAAACTGTTAAAAAAATATGATGGAAACCTAATCGTGGGGGAAATAAACTGTATTTTTCATGGGACATTGACAAATTCAATAGTGTCTGTGTGTAAGCAGGAGATTTCATCCTTAGCAGCGATTATACTCTTTAAAATTGTTTCTTCATTCCTACAAACTTGCAGTGGTATTTTGTGATGCAGCCTAAACTGATTAAATCACTTATGTCAAGCTGCAGTTCGGCACCTAATAAGGTTTTGGTGACTTTAACTTGATTTTAATTCTTCTTTAAGCTATCATGACTGTCTGCTGAGTGACAACCTGGTAATAATTCTCCAAGTTCATTTATTGTACCTTCCAAGTCAAAGCCGATTAATAAGAGAGACAAATAACAGATAGTTCCCTATATTGGCTGGCTGTATTGCAGCTTTGTATTATTGCTTCAAGTATCCTTGGAGTGCTGTGGGGGTGTGACAGGTTAATTTTCTAAACTGTTCTTGATGATGTCACACGCTGCATTTCCTTTCATGCATTTCCAATTCAAGTAAATGCTTTTGACAATTACAAAGATTGTGAGAACTGAACTAAATGTGCCTTTTTTGATTAACCTGTTCAGCACCAGGCAATCAAATAACAAAAAAAGAAATGGGGTGTTGCTATCTAATGTGTCTGTATTTCTCCATTCACTTCCTTTTTATTAAGCTTGCAGTGGTGCCCAACTTGGTGCCCTAGGCCAGGGGTTCCCAAATTTTTCCATGACATGGCCAAGACAGCAATAGTTTCTGGAAATAAGCGCACTTTGTGGATCCACAGAAAAGGCAGCAAAATATGTATATATTTCTTATTTAAACACTTTTCAATAATCATTATATGTATTTAGCATGGATGCTACCTTATATCTTCTGAAGTTCCTTCTGTCTTTGTCTTGTCAGAATTTTCTTCATTTCTCGTTTGCTACCCAAGCTTCAAGAGCAACGGAACTTGATAAATTTGGCTGGCAATCAGGGAGATGGGCATGGCAAATAATATCTCAGCTTTATTTTAACTTACAGTTTAGAATAATGATTAGATTTCATTATGCAAAAAAAATATAATTAAAATGTATGATTTTAAAAAAAATTTCTTTGCATTTTTGCATTTTTCTCATTTTTCCTCCACCATTTTGAAGCCTCCACGTTGAAGAACACTGCCCTAGGCATCTGCCTTGATGGCCTATGGCAAGAGTTGGCCAGATCTCTCTGTGTGCTCTACATTTATATGTGCATTTATAACTTTCCTTTTGCTTTCTGTGTGCATCTGTGAGTGTGTCCAACTAATATTTAGGAAGGTCAGGTTAGTTGTGTTATACCCCTTTGCTTTATGTATTACAAAATACCTTGAGCTTGCCATAGTATGACATTACACATTTATGGTGACCTTAATCGGACGTTCTTTGAATGAACTTATCAGCAACTGATTATTGAGGACAAGCAAGTAGAGCAGCTTGACGCTGAATCCTGTCACTTTCTCCTCCCTAATCTCACACTTCACTTTAATGAGGCACATTTGCAAGGTGAGAGATGAAAAGTTTTCTAGTCCTTACACATCAACATGACAGCTATTAGGAGACACCAACAGCTGGTAGAAGGTGGAATCAGGGATGAAGAGGGGAGAAAGGAATGACAGACTGAAGCTGAAAGTAGGAGGAGAGGAATTTGAAAAAGGTTGGAGGAAATAGAGTGCAGTTATAGCAACAGAGTTCAGGTTGGGATGATCATTCTGATCCTTGAGCCATTCTCGTCCTCCACTGGATATATCATTTTGTCGGCTTACAGAAGACTAAAAAAGAGAAAAAATTAAAAGCTCTCTCTGGAAAAAAAAGAAAAGAAAACTGTGAATGGTACTGCCCTACAAAAGACCTCTAAAAATGTCAATATTACCCTATTGGCTTTCAGTTTTACTCAATGAGGAGCGAAAAGGCAGCAATTCATATTATTTTGTGCAAAGAGCATGTAAGTGCTTCTGCTTAATTTAGCAGGTAGTTACATTTTTTGCTTTAGTGTTCCACCACTGTGTGACGAAAGCCAAGGGCAGATTTCCACATTAAGCGTATAACAAAAGCCTTATGTTAAGGGTTGTAGGTTGAGATCATTTCAGTTTATTTGTGCTCCACTAATTTGCAGAGAACGTGATAAAGGTTTTCTCCATCATCCAATGAAAGGTACAAAATGGTATTTTGGTAAATTTCCAAAAGGTTTATATTATAATTCATGTCTACCAGATTGTTGATTTTGAGGGGTTAAAAAGTATAAAGTGTCAAAACACTTGCTGTGTAGCATGCTGTTCTCTTAAAGTATTTGTTGTAGTGATGTGAGATTTCAGAGCACCTCAGTGATTCTCTTTTAGATACAATCCCAAAGTTTTGGGGATTCAGTGACGACCAGTGATTGTATAACAATGTCATGTCATTATCAAGATGGCTGGACCACTCTTGCGACTTGAGCTTGACATTAATATACTGTGAGATGGTTGTATAAGAAAATCATTACACTTATCCATTGAGCATTGCCACACAGAAACTAAAGTTTAGACTTACGTTCATCTGAATGCAGTGATTCTTGAAATAGACTGAGTTCTGGAGGGTGATTGATGGAACCATTGGTTGCGTGGTTTTTACTAACTGTTGAAGTATAACTGCATTTGTCAAAGTGTGGGAACCATATGTCACAAAGTTGCTTTCTACAACATCTTATTGGGCAGCAGGACATTTCATTTCCATTTAAATATTTGTGAGAGAAAAACTTTATTTTATTTTGGTGTAAAAACATCCCTGTGAAGTCAGTTTTAGCTCGGTAGGATGTTAAATATTTATTTTCATATTTTTTACCTTAGCTCTGAAAACTGCTACAATGTATTTATGTTTTTATTATTTATTTTTATTTTTTTTAATCCAAAAAGCCTTTGAATGCTTCACACATTTCTCGGGTAAAAGCACTCATGGCACAAAAAGCAGGATGTTATATTGTTTGAAAAACATTTCTTCTTTTGATAATCTTTAATGTCACCTCCTTGTTTTTCACAGGGATGTTGTTCTGAAAGGAACATTTATTTTTTGTTGTTTTTTTTTTTTTGCTGTGAATAGCCAATAAGTTCCATTTTGTGCCACCTTCTTCTGCATTTGCTCCATATGAGACACTGTGTGGTAAACTAAAGACAAGACTTTGACTGGTTTACGTAACAATAAAACTTTTCCATTAAGGCCAGATTTTTGGCCTTAATGGAAGGCACAACTATAGTATCTCCATTTAGCTCCTCCAGATGTAGCATGGGTGTCTTGACTGGCACTTGACTGAGTCAACGCTCTCCTTGCTCCTTGCCTTTCAGTTCATTTTGTTTGCCAAAGTTTGGTAGGCTTGCTGTTCTGTCATGCTTTTTTCAGTTCTTTGTTATGGATTAAACAGTTCTCTGTGACAGCTTGCAGTTGTGTTTGATAACTTAATCCTGCTTTAAACTGCTTCACAATTTCATCCTTAGCCTGTCTAATGTGGTCCGTGGTTTTCATGATGCTGTTTATTCACAAATGTTCTCTAAAAGGCCTTTAAGTCCTTCATAGACTAGCTGCATTTATGCTAAGATTAAGTCACAAACGGGAAACGTTATTTACAAAAAGGGACTTCTGAAAGCAAGTAGTTAGACTGTAAATTATTTAGGGGCATAATATCAAAGGGGATACCTTAAGAAATTTGCATTAGTGAAAATGTGAAGTACCACAAATGCTTTTTCTACCACTTTTTCTACCATAATGTGCTGATGTTTGTTTTGGACTGATTAGTAAACTCCCACTTTGAGGTTTTTGGTCACAATGAGACAAAATGTGAAAAAGTGCAGAATGTATGCCTACAAAGAAGTGCATGTGAATGTTTAAGTTTATGTGATTTAGGTGATTTGTTGCATACATGCATTTGTTTAATATATATATAGGCTAATCAGGCAGACATGCTCAAATGTAGACTAGATCACAAGCTACATCTCTTGCATAGCCTTTGTGAAAAAGCAACAATTTTATTCCAAAGTCAGCTGTCAAATTCAAAACATTAGAATGCAAATTTAAATGACTCTCAAACCTTTGTCTCTTTCTCTCTTCAATTGTGGTAATTAAATGTGTTATGATTGCATGTGAGGAAGCTGGTCAGAATTCAGCTTGAGAAAGATTAGCTTTCAGTCTGTGATGCAAAGTAATGATTGGGTTTCGAATCTGAAGTTGGAAGGTCGCAGTCATCTCCATCTTTGAGGAGCCAAGAGGGCTCGGAGACAAGAGCAGAGCAGTCAAGTTTCTGGTGCAGGGAAGCCAGAGGTGAGAAGGTCAAAACCCTCCACAAATGTGTCTGCCTGCAAGCTGATTAAATAATGACATGGGTTTCAAAGCATTCTGTTTGAGACGAGTGGTTCCCTTTTACAAAAAAAGGAAATAATCTTTTGTTCTTGTTTATGCTGCTCGCAGTGGATAAGTTGGTAAAAGAACTTCTTTAGGGAAATATACTGCTACATCTTAGAGATAGGGACTAATGGAGGTATATTAGTAATGGCATGGTATGTCTAACTTCGAGCAAAGTATAATTTTATACCCATCAAGAAGGACTCCTGGGTCCAAAAGACTCATTAAATCCAAATCTTTCAGTTCATTATTGAACATCTCGTTAAATATTGAATTTCAGTCTGCCAGGCTTTACTTGAAAAAGCAAAATAGGCAATGTAAATATTTTAGTAGGGCACGCAGACTTATATTTTCTTTAGAACATGAAACATGACCTTTCTGTGTGTGTATGCGTGTCTGTGTGTGTCAGCCGGAATGGTTCATAAACCTAAGCAATGTAGTTGTATTTTATAACCAGACGTAAACACCTTAGTTATGTTTGTTGCAGCTAATCTTATGTTTTTGATATTAAATTGATAATGTTCATTGAACAGAGAAAAATTATTACCAGTTTTTGACCACTTATGAGAAGTGCCCGGAGCGGATAATCAAAGGCCAAGGTTTGCAGAACATTTCTCGAATTCTTTTGACTCCCAGATTTGAAAGTTAATTCTTATAAACATTTCCAAAATTAACATATTTGAGGTTGGTTTTTTTGTGGCTTTTTATAAACATAGTGGTATGATCAGTGCTTCAACACCATTCATTTTTTAAAACGAATTCAAGCTGAGCCAACAAATTATTTTGAAATGTGACAAAAGTAAGTAGTGAGATCCTATCTGTGATTGGACTGCAACTGATCTGTCACTGATGCAAACTATCATGTCAAACAATACATTACAAAGCAATTCAATAGGAGGTGTCTTTTTACACATTTCGCACCACATGGCCACATTCTTAAATTTTTTGAGCCTGCAACATGACAACAGGTCTTAGGTAGGGCTGTGTGAAGGGCACGGTGTCACTGCTAACTGCTGTAATGTGTGTAATGAACTGAGAAACAATAAAGGAGGAATGTCTTGTATGAAGAGGTAGCATCTTATTTTACTGAGGCACTTTCTGGCTGCATTAAATCCACCCTTGTTTGACTTTCATTCCATCACAATAACTGTTGCACTATCAGCACCACCTTTACATTTATTGGCCTGAAAATTCAGTATGTAGATAATAGTAGCATTTTCATGTGTCTGCTAATATGCATTTTCTCGGCTCAAAGTGCAATAAATTAAGGATTTTATTGCAGCAAGTTTAATTTACTTGAGATCCACTCAAATCCATCAAACAAGTGTTAGGCGTTCAATCTAAAATTATTATTTACAAACCACAAAAGTCTGTAAATGGGAACTTGCTCAGTTTATACTAAATTAATCAGCTAAAGCTGCAGATATGAATCATCTATACATCATTTTTAGAATCTTTTTTTGTGACACCCACATCTAATCTAAAAGAATAACAGGACAATGTTAAGAAGGATAATAATAGATTAATTCTGTATTTTTGAGTATATAAAAATAATTTTTGTGGCTCTTATGTACTTTCGAGCTGCTTTCACACCTAATGTGGCCAGTTGGCTTGATCATAGTAACACCTGGTGTTGTGAGCCACGTCATGCCACATGGTAATTTCCTCAGTTTAGAAATGGCAAGTAACCAGCCTGGAAGAGAACGGAAATAAAATGGTCTTCATCACACTATTTTCAGATGGACTCTGCAAGAAAAAAAGCTTATTCGGAAGGAAAAGAATAGGAAAGGAGAAATCCATTATCTTATAGATTTTCTTTTCTTCCCATATATTTTTAGCACTTTTTAACCAGCTTGGCTCACCTGCAACACAGCTCAAGGTAATTGAAAAGACACCTGCTTTTTGAAAGCACACAACACAGCAGTAACACAATCAGTGCAGCAGCCATTATACACCGAAATGCTTACTTAGTCGTTCCACCCTCTGGGGGAGAGATGCCTGGGACTAATTCTAGCAAAAGGAATCAAGTACAACAGACAAATGATAAGCACAGCAAGATGTGGTATACGCTGAGTCACAGACGTTATAGTTTGAGGCCAGACAGTTTTCAGTGTTTGTATTTCAAAGTGCAATTTCAGACTGCTTCAAAGATATTGATAAAAAAATATGACTCGCATAAACAGACAATGGCATAAAATTCAATCCATTTGAAAGACGTATACATTGAGATTTCTGCTTAAAAATAGAATAATGCTAAAGACAAGCATTACTTTGAAAGTGACATTATTTATATTAAAATTCAAATACATGCAAGAAAAGCATTATCAATTTAGACAAGAGTGAATATTAAGAAGCAAAGAACAAAATCTAGGTCAGATAATGCGCCCCGCGGCAAAGAGGATAAAGACTTGATCAGAGAATCAAGGTGATGACACATGAAAGAAGAACACTGCAAGGACGAGAAGAGCAAGGGTGGAGTAAGGATATTGGGGTAAGATGAGAGGAAACAAGAAAAATAAAATGGAGACAGTTAATAAATACAAAGCAAAGAGATGAAAGGCGTAAGAATAGCCTGGTGGTAACATATTAAAATATATTATGCTTCCTTGAACAAGTTAGGTCTATGAGCTAAACAAAGCATATTCATTGCATCTTTTTGCACAAAAATATTCTCGGATAATTAAATTTCACCTTTTCAGTTCTGCTTCTTTTGAGCTTCTGTCAGAATGAGCTGTTCAAGGGCAAGTCGCTATTATGCATGTTTGCTGCTTGCCACGCCCCAAACTGAGTGTTTTCACTTCATAAACATGAAAATGGCTCCAAACAGATGCACAATTGTTCAACCGTACATCATGGAACCTCAGTAAGTCCCAGAAGCAGAAGAAGCAAAGTCTCCTCAACCACTAGCAGTTCATGAATAGTAAATCATGTTTAATCTGCAAATATGCAACAAATGGCAACAACAGAACTTTTCTTCAGTCTGTTAGCAAATCCTGCCACATAGAGATGGTAGTTTTTAAGAGTTTTCTAGTAGTAGAGTAGTTTTCTAGAAGCAATAGAGACCCACATAGAAGAAACATTTGTAAAAAGAGATTTTTGAAGCATTTCACACAGAGGAAAACAAAATATAAAAAATGAGACAAGGCTTTTCTTTCAGGGACACTACTGATAAACCTTTATATTCTTTGTTAGGAAAATGTTGGATGCAGATAAGTCTTTTTTCAATGGGTAGCCTTGACTTGGTTCACCTATGTGCTTCAAACTAAAGTAAAAATATTCATCACCTGCACTTATGTGCTAAAACTTAGCTGCTTGCATATCAACTATACCTATAGAGACTGGATTATTGCACCCTCCTTTCTACTTACACCAGAAATTAAAATGGCTGTGAAAATTGGTTTTCTAATATGAAGATATGCTTTAATAATTTCACTGAACGAAGTGTTGTACTTCAGTCATCGTGTTTTCACAGCTGATTTCCCTTTGGGCTGGATCTATTTAAGGAATACATCCAAAGTCTCATACACATAAAAACTCACATGTACGCTTGCTTTTAGTTTTACACACAATGTTAATAAGTTAACTTTTGCTGTATTTTTTAAATCCTGATGTTAAAAAATATACATATGCCAGATTGCTAGGATAAAGTAAATTCGCATGCTGGCCTCAGCTCTTAGCTTTTTGTTGCTGTCCCCTCTGTGTTTTCTGCTGCCCCATGCTGTTGCAGCTTCTGCTTTCACTGTAGCTGGCAGAACCTGGCCATCACTATGACAGATCACTGCTATTACCACATGTTCTCCATTACTAGAGAACAGCAGTACTGCTGGGACTACACATACACACAAACAAGCTTTGCAACTATCACCACTTTCAGTTGGTTTCAATTGATTTTGTAGAGCACCTAACTCTAAATCTTAACCATCACCACTTCAATTGACACTATAAACTTAATGCAACCTCAAGTTATACCTTACACGAGAGAGAGATTTATGTTGTGTTTTTTTGTTGTTTTTATATACATCATCGTTACATATATTCACAAGGCCATTGTGTGATATTACCATAAAAGTCATACAAAGACACATAAAAAAGAAGCACACACAATATAGACACAAAACCAAGAAAAACTAATGCAGCGTTTCTTTCTTACACATACATTATCTGTGCATAATCTACCCATTTCCCTAAAATTACTTGTTTAAGCACAGAAGATTCAGTTGCAATTTAGCAAACACGTAAAAATAAAGCACATACATGAGTGGCAAAGTACATCATAATTGTCTATACATGTACACAGTAAAACTCTGCATTCATGCACCACTGTCAAAATGATGATTTATAAAGGTAGAGTTGACTAGAGTGCTACAATAGAGACCAAAAATCAGAAATGTGTTTCTGAGTGACAGAGTAGAAAATGGGGAAAAAAGAGGGTATTGATTGAAAAGATAGATCCCTGTGGTCAATACCATACTCCAGTAAATCTAGTTTTAGCTTTAGAGTTCCTTTCACTTCATGTCTTACTGTAACAGAAAAAAGAATCAGTCTGTCAGACTGTGGAGAATTTTTGGACTGTTTATCCATTGTGTCAGGCTGTTATTTACTTGTGGAAGTCTCTGATTTTGACATTTTTCCACTCAATACATTTCTCTTCTTGTAATTTTATATAATTAACCATAGAGAAGTGTAAAAAAATGATTGTGTGTAAGTTTAAGTGTTGAGGTCTGCAGTCAAACAAGTTTACCATTCACATAGATTGAAAGGGTAAGAAAGTCCCTGCTGAAAAATTAAGCAACCCATAATGATTGGATTTTTTTTTATCCAAATGTTCAAACCTTCTTGAGAAAGGGTTTATGTTCAAAAGGCATACAGATTGAGCTATGTGGCCATGACAGTGTTTGTAAGAGTCAAGATGAGGCTTTCAAAGAAAATAAACTATACCACCTGTCAAGTATAAAGATGAAAGCATCATGGAAAAGCTCTTTTAAGCTGATACAATGAATGGCTAAAGTGAGTGGATAAAAAAGGACTCTCTCCGATGTTTTAAACTTCATGTCAAATACGTGAGCAAATAGATTTTTAAAACTAGCACATAGTTGAGTGCACCAACTGGACACTGAGTCAAAAAATGCATCATAGCTGGTTTTCAAAAATTTGAGCACTGTATTTAACCTTCTCCTTCTCTCCAGCCTTACACCTTTACCGGCAGGAATTAACTTTAACTGTTATGTTAGTTCTAGAAATATTAGCCACAGTAAAAATGCACATTATACACATCTATCATGTTTTAGAGGTGAGATAGAAATCAGGGAGCAAGAACAAGTAAAGATTCTGATCAGTAGAGCTGGATATATTTTGTATTATTTTGTATTGTCTTTTAATGGCTCCCGAGCATGCCTGACGGTTTAGCTATTGTGAAAAGAACTATATGTAGCCACCGATAGTGCTGAGGGAAAGTGGCAGACATCGCCATAAAAACTTTAGTTCAAGTCTAAAAACCCACACTTTGTTAAACAATATTGGTATAAACTAATATTTATTATCAAGAGCACACACAATGTGAGTCACCTTGTCTGTTGGGAAAAATAACACAACAGGATTAGATGATAAAGCTGTGTGTTTTCTCTCAGTGAAGAGTGGCAGATGGAACAACAGGCAGAGGATGTGGAGTCAGCATGTAACACAGCACAGGAATAAAGAGGTGTGTGCTTTTGTTCTTTTTACTAAAGTCTGTCCTTGCCAGAGGGTTAGTTTTCACTAAACAAAATGTGTGTGTTAATTGTTAAGTAATGGGATATGGGAAAGTGAAGATAGCAGAAACTTGCAGGTAGTTGACAATTTGTGTTGTTTGGTTGGTTGAAAGTTAAGCTGATCATATTATTTCTGGTGTGTCTTGTTTAATATCAGCTTCACTTCTGAAGACACAGTTGCACATTTGAATGCAGAGTTTAGTCATATTCAATCATTCACAACTTTACATAATAAAAAGGATCTTTAGGGATAGAGATAATGGATATTTCAAAACTTTTTCCTGCTCAATCTCATTATTTTGTTATACAAAATATTGTAGCTATAACAAATAGTGCCATAAGATCACCCATCCATTGCCCATGCCAACTTATCCCTGCATGGTCAAGGGGGGTTGGTGAATCTTGAGCTTGGCTGTGTGCACTGTGCAAGGAAAGTGTGTGAGCAGCTTGTACGCAAGCCTGATTGACACTACCTCCTGGCTCTGATTGGTTGTTTCTGACCGTGAGTGATGTGATTCCACAAGTGGCAGCAAGACCCCTAGAAGGAGCAAAATGATCTTGATTTTTTTTTTCATAGATTATCTCTTTCTTATTCCACTGTCAGCATGTAGTTACAGTTTTAACAAAGATATAAAAAAATAAATTTTATTAGTTATCTATTGTAGCTTTAAATAAACCAAAAGAGGTTTGGGGATTCTGTTATGTGAAGCAATTACACTTTTGGGTGGTATTTGGATTAGATGTGTGTCTGGAGGAGGAAGAAAGAATCATATAATCAACAGAATATTTTATAACCACTGAAATTAACATAGTTTGAATCCCCAAAAATGCATTAAGACTGTGGCTGTAACGTGACACAATTTCAAGAATAATTTGCAAAGCAGTGAAGCGGTCTTTTGTGCTCTTGAAATGATTTGTCTTTAGTAAACTGAGCAAAAAATAATAATTGCCATAACTAATTTCACATGCCAGAATAACCATTAGAGGTGTGGTTTTGTTGTCTTCAATGATTTAAGAAATACCTCACATACCTATAATAAAAACCTCATAAAGGCAAAGCAGCTCTGATAACATGATTGTGACACTCAGAAAGACTGACAAAAAATATTCCTGTTCTCCCATATTGCCCTCTCAATTTGAAGTCTCAATCCCCACCTGATCCAATCCTGCTGCATGTTGTAAAGTAATGCTTAACAGCACCTTTTTCTCATCTGGATTCTGCACCAGGCTCAGTCATTCTCACACACTCAGAAATGCACACCCCATCACACACCCCACACACACACACACACACACACCCACACCCAGAAAAGGGTCTTGCTTTCAGTCAACACTGACTGTGCTCACAAGTGCAGAGTCAACTGTTTTATCCACACTGCCGACGGGAACAGCTTTGCATCTTCTTCTGTCACACTGACACAACAAGAGAAATTCTCTAAAAAATACAAAGCCAGAGGGATTGGGAGAAAGAGAGGGAAAAGTACAGAGATGGAGAGAGAAACAAAGCAGAACACTGGATGGTAGAAACAAACCCTAGATGTTGCGCTTTCTGCTGTCCGACATCATGTGTTCCCTTCTGTCTTAAAAGTAAAACACAGTTGCTAATGAAGAACATATGCAAAAATCCCCCCCACTCCAAAGAAAATCACAATATATAGTGACTTGTATGAGCTCATCACTAATTTTCAAAAGCACCAACACCACAGTGGACAAAAGCTGGACAAATTCATGTGCTAGACAAAAACATGTAAAAGCGTAGACTGTGCAACCCCACTGGACTGCGCTCGAAGTTAAAAAGTGGTGGGGTCTCCATCTTTTAGACCTCAGGAGGGTTAAGCGTCCAAAGTTTTGTTTTAATGACAACAGCTTGCTCTCCTCAAGGTATCAGCAGGAGTAACTGTTATTTATGTTATTAAAAGAAATTAGGGGTGCACCGAATGCAGTTTTCTGGTGGATCACTGATATTGAAAAAGCGTGACTGATTTTGGCCTACACCACTTTGTTTCAGTACTAAATGTATCTAAATAAAAAGTTGCAGAGCTGGCAACAGCAGGCTGACTAATTGTGAAACGTGGCCGTGTCTCAGATCCTTGTGGTGGTAGAAAAGATGGGTGAATAAGATTGGTTTCAGGTATCGACCGATGGTTGATCACCCAAAATGAAGGAAATCGGGCCGATCATTTGGGGCACACCAAAAAGTTAACAGCCCCAAGGGGGGCAGGTATTCTTGCTTCTTTCACAGCAAGAATACCTGCTGTGAAACTCATTTTACCACTGTTGAAAGCAGTAGAGTCCAAATCTTCTCTGAAATAGAAAAGGCAGTGACTCCAGATCTACAAAATTATATATATTTGATGGCTGCATCATTGGAACTGTTTCAAAGCGATAAGGTGCATTTGATTTATTTGAGTTTACAAAACACGTTCTTATGTGGGTGAAAATGTGTATGAACATTTGCTTTGATCTATATTTTTTTCTGTTAATTTATGGTTTCTGTTGCCTCTTTATGTGTTCCCATGTGTGTGTGTGCCCATGCTTGTGCTGATGCATGCTGCAGTAATAGAAGTTGTCCTACAGCACACAGTCTGGTGTTTGCAGCCGGAAAGCTGTCATAAACAATCTGCTGCGGCGTCAGTTAAACAGGAAGCGTGGGAGAATTGGGTACTCTGCAGGCTACAACCAACCCCACACACTCTAAATAGACAAACCCATCTGCCTTTTGCACCAATATCAAAATGAGCTATGGATATCACTTATGACATTGTAATAGTTCTGAAACAACAGGTTGGCAACAACTTGAATGACAGTGGCTAGGGACTGGGGGAGGTGATGTGCTTTAATTCTGTTTGAACCAGAAGTCTCTTATGCTACACTTAAGAAAAAAAAAAAAAAAAAGAAAAACTTGCATGCTCCTGCAGGAAATGAAGCTTTTCAGGTTCAAATAATTTCACACATAAATGTGATGGGGTTGATGTAATATGTAGTAGAAATAGACTCGAGGATTCAAGCCAGAATATCATTTTACCTGGGACAAATTTAGCTCATCTCATACATATAATCAAAACTATTCGTACTTCTGTCAGGTTTAGGCTCAAAGTAATAATTTAATTTTAACTCGTAGACTCATTTAAAAATGAAATTTTCAGTGTGTTAACTCATTTTGCCTTCTAACAGTGTCTTGCCCACAGCCAAAACCAAATGGATTAAAAACTAATCTAAAAGGAGCAAATTATGAAAAGCTCATAAAAATAAATACTACTCCAACTAAACAAGAAAAATAAAGCAAATTAATGTGGTTTGTTTATCATAATTGCCCTCTATTTTCAAAGACTTATATCGGGCAAGGGAGAGACGTAACAATTGTTTTTCAGTGAGATTTATTGATGAATCCCAGGCTAATTAATAGCAGTAAATATTTCGACTGTCTAACCCTTAGGGTTTTTCTTCTGACTTGCAAAGAAGTAAAATAATTTGTATGTTGTTTTGTATCATTCACCAACACTCTACTTTTAATTTTTAGACCAACTGTCATATTTCTTATCTTAAGTGGTAATCATTGACAAGGTCAATATAACGATGGATTTTTGCATTCATATTGACACTGAAAGAGATAATGTAAATGCAGCCTTTGATTCCAATCTAGATTCAATTGACATTGTTTGCAACTGCAGACCTACTCAAGCACTGCAGAAGGTGACTGAAAAGGAAAAACAGTGAAGACTATTATGGTAAAAAACCTTGATTGTGGCTTTAAGATGCTTTACAAATACAATTATTCACCATTAATTTGATAAGTACACAAGAGTAAGTCATAATATATCACTCAAATGTGTGTCATCATGGCACAGTAATTTAGTGAAAATATGAGGCTCTGCAGACTAATGACATGCTCATCATTTACCATTTTCTAGGTAAGCTTGCTGGACATACCAGTGACTCCACTAATTAGGTATTTTATTTAATGATCTCCCAAAGTGAGGGCATCATGTATCACACAGTGGGTATTTCTTATCATATTTCTTTGATTACAAGTAAAATTAATTTTAATTTATTTATCAGGCTTATTGATCTGGGAACTGAGTTGCTTGTTTGTGAAATTTCCTACCACAAACAAGCAAACGTGAGCTGGTATGACAATAAAAATCATTGACAGCTTGATGTAACCCTTTAAAATGTCATTCATCGTTTCTATTCTCTACCAAAGCAGAAGCAAGCAAAATGCTATTGGTCCTTCTCTCAGTAAACTTTCTTTCTTTTCATTGTGTGCATCTGCTTCACAGCTTGACACAAGTTAATTTGTTACTGGTTTTGTGCTCTTGATTGTATGAATGGCTTTCACTTTGAAATTTAGAATTCCCTTTGTTCTTTTAAAAGAGTAGATTAAGAAAAAATATTGGCTTATGCTGCAAAAATATTATTCGAGATGCTGAATCCCTTTGCTTTCTTTAAACAATATATTTGATAGTTGCATACATTACCTTTTATCATGATATGCACCATAACCTCCTCTGTCATTTCCTCTTAGCAGACTTATTATGCTCCTCATTTTCTGAATACAAGCTGTATTCCTTGACACATGTTGATTAAATATGTGATCCAAAATTTTAACAAATTGACATACACAAATTTCCTGCAGTCAACCATTGAAAACATTCACATCTGAAGCAGAAAGAGTGATGGACATTTCAGAGATGACAATGTACTGTTATTGCATCCAAATGCTCATTCAGGTTTAAATTTATGTAGTCATGAGCTGCCTGCTGTTCTTCAGCATTGTATTCTATGGTTTCCATTGTATGACTCAACCTCAGTGCAACAGACCAATCGAGTAGTAATTTTTCTAGAGGTAGCAATGCTACTTTCTAGAGATTATGTCCATTAACAATGCTTTTTTTACTAAATGCATGAAGCTACTGAAGAAAAAACAGCAATGACAAGGCTAAGGACGATGTTCATACTGGAGGAAATTATGTTAAGCAGGGCATTAGGGACTTGCGCTCAATTTTATTTGTAAGGCAAAGACTGCTTCATAAAACTTATTAAGGTAAGTTGAAGAAAGAAAAGTCATCTACCTATGTCTGCCTATTCGGTTGGAGATTTCACACAACACCTAAGTGGAATGGCCTCAGGGAAGCCAATTAACCCAATGTTGCCTCTGTCATAACAATGCAAATGTGTTTGAGTTTGACTAAGGGTATGCTAGGAATTTTAATGAGAAATATGAAAAAGGTAAACTCACTGAGATGCGTCATTAGTTTAATATTAGCTTCAACTAATATTCAACTCTTAGAAATTAACGTTAGAGAAGAAGTTCAAATTAGTGATGCTACTAAACAGTTAGGAATGAACTGTGTCTTACACAGAGAAGCCCATGAAACTTTTACATTTACTCTGTGATACCAGGTTTGTTTTTCTCTTTGTTTTATGTGAAAATGGGTGTAAAACCTTTGGATATTTTAATGAATATAGGGTTTGCTAATTATATTTTGGAGTTGTTGTGATTACTGTTTTATAGACACACAGTTAATGTTTAAAAAATTCAGCTGAATTTGTTAGTCTCCCTCCCATGAAGTTTAGCTGAGCTTGATGCTTTGGCTACATGCCTAACTTGATGCATCACCAGATGAGCTGTGTGTGTGTGTGTGTTTGTTACTATTTAAGATAGACAGATGCAGTTGGGGATTGATCCTTCTTATTTTCAAGAGTTTTAATGAAGAGGCAGTTATGCAAAACTGGAGATCAACATCAGCGTTTTGTGGGTTTTTCCTGTGTCCACTGCTCTGCACTTTCCAATGCTGTGATCTGACCTAGCCTCTCCCACCGCATTACCACTGCAGCACTATCAATCACACCCAATGCACGCACATTCACACACACTAAACGATTCAGAGTGAAGACAAGGATGGCTCTGTGATGGGCAGAAGTGTTCTTCAGTAAAATTCACTTGTGTGCGTTTCTATGCTTTAAGTGTATGAGCTAAGAAGGATCCATAGAGAATTAATTAGCAGCAGTTGTGGCTTGACACATTTTTACGAAGCTGTTTTTCTGTGAAATTTCAAGAATGCACACAGATTTATTTAAAAAACTCTTGTTTACGGTTGCATGAATACTGCAAATTACATGTATGATTGTGAGCAAAAATGTGGTGTGGAAAGGGTAACTTGAGAATTAGGGCTTTTTTACACCACAACAAAAGGAACCAAACAAATCAACATTGATTTTTTTTTTTTTTTTTTTTTTTAAATGCAGTAAGGCTGGACATTCTAAGAAATAAACAAATTAGGGCTAATTATATGTTTGGTTTTAGAGCTTGAACAAAAAAAATAGTAGTTTATATTACTGGTCAGTCTTTAAATTCCGCACTATATTTGTTCATGGAATGAAAGTACATCAAATAATTCCCAATAAAAAGTAATTATATATTTTGTGTGTCATAGAATAGTTGAGTTGATGACCTAAATGTTGAGAATCTGAACTCAACAACCCTAATGGCTTAACAAAATCTTCCATTTATCTTCAAAAGTATTATGGAGTAATTTTTCTCTGTCCATACAGATTATATATATATATACAGTACAGACCACAGTACCTGCTTCCAGGGAAGGTGTCATCGGGGAACCCGCCGTGTTCAGACCGGGTCGGTCCGTCCAAAACCGCCGCCGCCTGAAGGTGATGGACGTGTCTTCTCAGGACCCACCTCTCATGGCCATGGTCCATGGCCATGAGAGGTGGGTTTCTCATTGCCATGGTACAGACCAAAAGTTTGGACACACTTTCTCATTGAATTCAATGAGAAGGTGTGTCCAGACTTTTGGTCTGTACTGTATACTACTGTACATATATATATATATATATATATATATATATATATATATATATATATATATATATATATATATATATATATATATATATAAATACTGCAAAGTTTTTTTGGAAAGAGATGCTGGAATCAAAGATACAGTCATTCTCCAGTTTCCTATAGTTGTTCTCAAAGTCCTGTTCACCTAAGCTCTCATGAGCATCATTATCAGACTCATTACTATCAGGCATATTAGTGTCATGGCACCAACTGTAATTTGTTGTATATAAATTAAAATATAATGTTTTAAGTACAGTGTAAAATATGCAAATATCAGAGGTCAACCAAATCCCCACTACTAAATAGATACAAATCTGCAGCATGCAAGTACATTGTCCTAGATCTTTATAATAAAAATTTGATGGCCAACATCGCAGGTAAAATGAGGGATATGGAAAAAAAAGGTATGAAAATGTTGGGGAAAAAGAGGGAAATGTTGATAAAGAGAAGTGAAATATATATATATAAGACAAATAGGGATCACAGGAAAAGACAAAAGCAAAACAGTCTGTCAGAGCAACAACCTGTGCAGCTTTACCCTGTCACCTTTACTGCACAATGTTTGGACACAATAGAGGTTATATTATCTATATGGAGTTGATCTAATCATTTATTGCAGCATAACATCAGCGAATACTTGATTTGTAGCAACATCACAAACAAATCTGTAACGTCATAAGCCTCTTTTGGTATTGCTTTGTCATAAACAATCGTTATCCCTGTGAACACTGCAAGGTTTCAGTGACTTGAAGAACAATGATAAATCCCCATTAGCAACCAAGCCCAAATGCAGCTGCTCTGCACTCCTTGGATTTTCATAGCTTAGCTGTATAAAGCATGCATACAGCAACAGACATTGAGCAAATACACAGTTACACAAAGGCACACTCTCAAACCCCTGATTCCCATTAACCTGTGGGAACTCCTGCTTGGCTGAAAGGTAGGACCCTAATTTGTCAAACTTCCATAGGTCTTTGAGCTGAAGGTCATTAGGAACAAGAGTTTGCCTGTAATTACTGCCAGGCATCTCTCAGCATGGATTTTGCATGCATATTATTTACTTAAGTGCTTTTTTATTTAACCTTTATTTTACCAGGGTTAAAAAGTCATTTAAATTAGAAACCTCTTTTTCAAGGGAGACCACAGCAAATACAACATTATGTACTAAAAATCCCCATACATATAAGTGTAAATGCTGGCAATTTAACAGTTTCTGGCGCATATCAATGTGTATTGCTTTCTCGAAGTGTAAGAAAGAGGGCAAAAGCTCCTATAAAGATATTTGCACCAGGGATGGAGTCAAGATCAAACCTTCTCAATCTAAGACCAGACCTTCTGAGGCCAAAACCCAAAAAGTTGCTTGTGGGGCCAAGACAGTGCTGCATTAGCGTTGCTATGTATTTTTCTTTGTGTGCAGGTTTAGCGGATATTCACGGTTTTTGTTGTTGTTTTTTTAAGCTGCTTTGTGTTGAAACTGAATGTTGTGCAAATTTTGGGATTGGAGCCGTGCTGGATCTATAGGAAAATGAATCTGGCCAGGACAGTTTGGGACCATACTGGTTAAAGGTGCTCTAGTGGAAAATAGCCTTTAGAACATCTGGCAGAAGAACATCTTGATCTTCAGCTCAGACTTTTGGAAGAAAAACAGGGAGGTTGGCCAGATACATTTCCAATGGTCTATGTTCAAAGCATCCATTGTAGATATGGCTTCCAGGAGCTGAAGAACATTGTTGCCTGGCAAAGCAGTAGCTGGAATAATCCTTGTTGGAAAGTTTTTCCTCCTAAATCTTGAATCAGCAGACAGATGCTGGGTGGATATGTGTTGTTACAGAGGCAAAAACTCAGAAGTGGGAGGAATTCTTATTTTATGGAAAAGCATGTTCATTCAGATTGAAGGAAATTCGGATGGATGGATGGATGGATGGAAAATGTTTCTTAACATTTGCTATGCTACAAATTACCATTAAAACCAGTGACATGTGGTGAGGTTCATCGGTGGTGAGGCACTGACTTACTCTGAATCAGATTTACAAATACAGACACCTTGCATTTTATTGTTTACATACAAAAATTTTGCACATGAGCGCAATGCTGGGCGACAAAAAGACTATTCTTTTATATTTGACCGTAGAACAATTTCAACGAAAACTTGGAAATGTAGGTATTATTAATTTAATGCTATGCTCCACAGGAAAGGCAAAAACTGAAGTACAACTCGAAACCACTTCTTTCTTGCTCTTTGTATCAGCAAAGCTACACATAGACTCATTGCCACAGCAACTGTCAGGATTCAACACCAAAAAACACTCAAATATTTCCCACACAAAGAACAGAACAAATCGGTTCATATATAAAAAAATTTTTTAACCATTTTATTGGCAACATACAGACGGGAGGAACATTCTTCCATTGAATGGCAGCCAGTGCAGTTAGCAAGAGGTTGCGCAATCCAAGGCTCAGCTCGCTGCTGCCTCACCAACATCGCTTCTGAGAATTTGAATGGGAAATTGCCAAAATTAAGCTCTGCCTCACCTGTCTCCCCTGAATGCATGTCACTGATTAAACCCTTATTCCAAGATTCTATTTCTGCTTATTGGAAATTTCTTGAATTTCTAATGCTTGAGCCCAAAGTCTGTGCCACCCTACTCTGTTTTCATGCTGCGACCAGCCTGTCAGTATTTTTGTGTGTTGCCTCCCTTCAGATTTTAACTGTAGGGCAAACTGAACATATTGGACCCTAGCAGTTAACAGAATATATGGTCATTGCAGACCTTTTTGTCTGCAATGGTGCATGTATATGAGAATTCAGCACACATGTCACAAAAGTTGTTTTGTTTCTCCCTTCAAGACCCCCCTCTTCACAACTCTCATCTTTTACTGCCAGTCAGAACATATTGTTTCTCAGCATGGTAGAGTCTAAGACTGATAAAGGGGTGGAGGGCAGTGATGAGTGTGATATTATGGGCTGCAGTTGCCATACTGGCATCAAATCATCTTTATGAGCACACAGGAGTGCAGTGTAAGGTTCTCACAATTTTTTTTCTCAACTTGTACAGACGAAATAAGCAGGGTCTGCCCAAACCATGCCAAAAGCCAATTCAAATATTGCTATTGTTTAGACCGTAGCTGAGGTCTTCACATTGGGGAATTGAAAATGAAGCATATTTTTTGTATTATTCTGTGTTTTAAAGTAGTTTATGTTATTTTCCATGTCACAAGTTAAAGGGGTAGCTGAAGTTTAGAAAACATAAAACCCATGCAATGAGGACAAGGTGCATAGAGGAGGGATTTTATGGAACACTATGGATGAGGACACAGAAAGGGGAATCTGGTGACTTACTGTTTGGTGATGTGGTAGTTGTGCTGTACATTGAACATGACTGGATGTGTTGTTTATATATAATGTCCAACATATTGTGTTGCATAGAATGGAAAGAGGTTAGTTTTTGCTTGTACATAGGGTAGATTCTGTAGACTGCACAATAGTGTTATTATATGGGCACATTTTTGAAAGTGTAAAATTAATAACTTACATGAAAGCCAAGTAATATAGATGTATATTTATGACATGGAAAATATTGGATTCGGCATTCTAGACTGAAAAGCACAATCTGAAGGTATCTTTAATGTTAAATAACTATATTTTTTTCTCTCTCTGCTGATATTTGTCCACATGTTTTGAAATAAAGCATCATCATCATTTCTATTTTTCAGGGGTTCTAAAAAAGTGTTTATTGTGATTGAAAGCACATGTATAGAATGATCAAAGGGACCAATTCTAGACAGCTGAAATGGTTTTGTACTCCTTCAATCACACATTTAGTAAGCAAACTTTACCAATGTATTTTTTTTGGAATATTTAGCCTTTTACATATATCTATTGACAGGCCAGCACAAATATGGATTGCATTGGATTTAATATCCATCGATATTTATAATGTACCAGAAACAATTTCACACATGGAGTATCATGATGCACTTCTTCGCCACTGTGATATGGAAGAGGCTGAGCTTGTAAAGTGAGTTCTTATGTCTTGGTGTCTCTTCATGGGAAATGTGTGTGTTTGCAACATAGTGCAAAACTGCTTAAATTAACAACTTAAACCTCCTATATCATAGGGTGTGTAACTGTAAGAAATGAGAGACTGTAGTAATAATGCGACCTAAAGGGATTTATTTGTTCTAAACCTATGTATTTGTTCTGGTAAAATAATTTAGTTTCTACAAATACTACAAATATCCATTTCAATTTCTGGCCATGATGGACCTTACTTTAAAGGCTTAATACAACTGAAACAGAGACAAAAATGTTAAATTTCTGAGGGTTCTTGGCTAGAGAAACACTCCTTAATAACAACACTTGGAAACATGAAGAAAATGTCGAACAACTCTAATTATGAACACTGTAAATTAACCTGAAAGGTTATTTTCAGTTTTCATTTTGTTTTGTTATATTAGCATAAAGAAAATACGATCATAAATGGTTGCTAAATAAGTTGCAAGGATATGTTGCACATTTGGGACATCATTCTACAGAAAATGATTCTGATCAATGATCATTCTAAAATGCATCATTTATTGTCTGCAACACTTAATGTCTCTGGAGTGCTGTCCAAATTTGTTTACTTAATTTAATATTTTCTTTTTAATGCCACATTTCAGCTGCATGTCAAATAGACATTTTATTGTGAAGTTATTTCATACTTCACTTTAGAATATCTGTTAGACTGCATAACATGCACGTAATAATACATAATAATACACAAACACTTTTTTGATCATATGTGAAAAAATATCTCAAATCACTGAAAGATTGAAACTTAATTTGGCTGTCTTTACGGTGAACCACACATGCCTGCAATGCGTCAAAGGTAAAGTGTATCATTTAGAGAGAATCACATAGCTCTAAACAGATCAGTTCAAGTTAAGATATCTTTGAGTCAGAGAAGTATAAGTGATAACTGTGTTCCACTATAAATGCTTAATGAAATTTTACCAATGCGAGGATCTCCAGGTTATCTATTGCTGAAAAACTAACATAATATTCTAACATTCAGTGAACTACTCAGACTCAGACTGGCAAAAGGCAGAGATGACGTTAGTAAGATCTTTTTAAAAAGAGGCTCACCTAGTGGCATATTTAGACGATTTATAGAAATTATACTCAAAGTAAAATGCAGACTCCAATTTACCTCAACCTCCCACTGTGGTGTTGAAGAGAACCGCAAACAATAACACAACATATTTACAATGCTCTGTGTGAGATACACTATGCTTTGTGACAGTATATTATTAGAAATACGACAATAATGTTTATAAAAATAAAGTATGATTCCAGGAAGATGATTTTTTTATTTGGGTAGTGTTAGATCATTGCTTTCACTATATTACATCATATAAAATTTGTATATTGTCGTGCAAACTGGCATGTTGAGATTGTTCCAGTTTTATTCATAAAATGATATACTGGTGATTAAGAAGAAGAAAGTATTATTACTAGTGCGCAACAACAATATGTATTTCATGTTTCAGGGGAAAAAAATGAGTCTTTATGTGTCTGTAGCTTAGAAATGACCTTCTTGGATGTAATGATGGAACAAAATGCTACACTATTGATAGCATTTTCTACTTATTGCTATCTAAACAAGGAAACTTTGTGTCTTTGATTCTAAACTACTGCTGTTTCATTGCACATAAGTACAAAATAATTTATACACTTTGCTAATTCATACAGTTGGCAGAATTTGATATTCCATTTTTTTATTAAATAAATGAAAATAGACAGACATCACTCAAATGATAATCGTAATATACAAATGGAGTGTCAATTTTAAAAGATATATCTGGGTCTCTTATCTTCGTCAATTTTATAGATATTGATTTGACTCTTTTGGAGACATGTGATTTTGAGAATGAAAACATCTTTTTTTACAGCAGTGTGCTTACACACATGTTCAATAACCTCAATTTTCCAGAAATGCCATAATCAATTACATTTTCTTATCTCAAACTTGTATGTTTATTTTCGAATCCATGCAGGTGCATCCAGCTGTTCCCATAGTTTCCTCAAATAGAATGCAAAATATTAAAAAGCAGAACCACAGTGCCTCTCTCTTCAAAAAGCACATCAAAAACACCTCAGGAGTCCTGCCAGGAGGGCGTCCTGTCACCACAGACCTCCCTTGAATGAGCTTGAGGATCCACTGATTACCATTGACCTATAAAAGGAGTCATTGTAAGCGCCCCTTTAGTTACCCTGATGAATAATTGATCAACTTATTCAGAAGACCAAAGGGCTATTGCTCTAACAAGACTGGACCAATTTTACAACACAAAAGGTTCACAAATCCTAAGGTCTGAAAAACTGCGAAAAAAGCATAACAGGAAGTACTTAACAACCTCAGAAAAATCAAAACTCAAAAAAGGATGGGAAAATATAAAAAGATGTTTTACTGTGTTGTGGTGAATTGCATCTTACTCTAAGATGCTGGTATGTAAATGTCAGATTCTGATTATCAAATCCTTCAGTCCAGTTTATCAGATTATGCCATCAGAGCATACTTTATACTTTAAATTTTGTCAATAACTTAAATACACATAATTAAGTTTTTCTTCTGCCAGATACGGTGGCAGAACCACGACACATGCTACAGACTATTAGCATGCACTGACAACAAGTGATCGAGTTGAACAAAGACACACTCAACTGTAATTTGAGTATCCATAATAAAATTAAGTCTTGGGCATGAGTCATTATTGTCTTTGCAACACAAAAAACAAAGTGGATTATTTTACATGGTCCATATGTAAATAGTCTATTTGGCATGAAATGTTGTTTTTCATTGTCAGTAGTTATACTGGTGAAATTGGCTTTTGGCCCTAAACATGTTGAGAAATATATATTTATCTAATAGAGCTTTTTTTTTATTGAAGGCTACACTAATTTGTGAACAAGTGTGTCTAAATAATACTTCAGAAAAATAAGACCTGGAAATTATCCACAAAAACAATATGCCTGAAAGGCACTAATGTTTTTTTCTGTTGTGTTTGATTTTTAAAGCAGCACCTTGCAAATCTTTATTTACTTTCTGTAATTCTAACATTTTGTGTCCCTTTATTTTTTACATTTTTATACAGTGTTTGAATGTGAAGGTAATTTCTGCGTAAGAATGTGTTCTATATCT
Source organism: Xiphophorus hellerii (assembly GCF_003331165.1). Taxonomy (NCBI): domain Eukaryota; kingdom Metazoa; phylum Chordata; class Actinopteri; order Cyprinodontiformes; family Poeciliidae; genus Xiphophorus; species Xiphophorus hellerii. The sequence goes on from NC_045692.1 coordinate 10,799,822, forward strand.
GTCAGTTCTTTACCTCTTCTCAATTTGGCTCAAATTTAGATTTATTGACAATAATGAGTGATGTTTCAAGACATGAAAATTACGTTTTAAAAAATGTATTTCTATTCTCACTCACCCAAACATGCCCAGGGGTGGTGTGATTAGCAACTGGGATTTAGTTGAAAGTGCAGAAAAAAAAGTAAATCAGTGCGAGAGTGTAACAACATTGAAATATTTTTTCTCCAGAAGAATTATTTGTGAAGAAGTAAAATATTCTAATAACATTTTAGCAGTCATTTCTCAAGGCAGAAAAAAATAGATGGAAAGAAGTGGTGGAAGTGGAAAAAGTGTTTAGAGATAATAAATGTTACTTTTAGCTCCAGGCAAAATACATTAGAAGACACAAACACATTAACCACATCTATTACACAAATACATTTTTATATCCACTGTTTCAGTTGATAGGTAAATAAATAGAAGTTACACCAATCACCTTTATTTTAGAGGAGGTTGAAAACTTTAGTTTAGATTCACCTCACTGCAAACACAAAAAGCTGAAACAAATAAATGTGATGAGGTTGAATTGAAATTTGATATACTGTTGGGTTTTGTGAGCCGAGAGCGGTGATGAATGTACCTGTTTTGTTGCCATAGACTACATTTGACTGACATTAATTGAAAAAATTGCAATTAAAACAAGGCAACAGATGCCTCTGATCTGCACACCAATCAATGTCTGGCTATCAACAGCCTTCCAAACTGATAACAGTTAATGCTTTCAGTAAGTGCTCAATCTTGTGTTTTCCATCTAATATCCATTAAAGACAGGAATAGTGGAAAATATGTTCAACAAGAACTTCCAGTATTTGTATGGTAAATAAAACCATAAACTGTCAAAATCTTGTCAAAATCTATAACATCTCATGAAATTTGTCATCCTCTTGAAAGCTGAATATTAGATAGTTTTAAATATTCCTGACGTATATTTTGATGAATACAGTCTTTCCAGTTCACTCTTTACTGGTTTGATGATCGCATAACATTTAAATTGAGATTGGTTAAAATTAACTGAACATAAACACACTGAGTTACCTCTCTAAATGTAAAGCTCCTTTTGCGCTGCAGGTTCCATTCAGGGGCTTGTTTGAAGTCGGACGCTAATTGTTTAATTGGCTGGTACAGATACAAGTCATCTGCAGATCTCTGTCAGAGATTGCAATATACTGCACAGACAGCGTCAAAATGATGTAATCTACTTTTACCCATTAGTTTTTAAATGATGATATTGAAAAAAAACACTGACTTTGGCCCCAATAACTACTTGTTATTGGTATGACTGCTCATGTTATTTAATACCAACAGCCTTCAAAACTGATAACAGTTGACGCTTTCAGTAAGTGCTCAATCTTGTGTTGGATAATTGAGATCTATTCATCTTTGGTGACTTGAACATGCATATCTCACGACATCATTGTGGTCTCCATGGACCTGAATTGCACATCGCTTGTACTTAATCAGATGTCTTAGTTTTGATGTTGATCTGACTTGATGAATCTGCGTGCCATACAGCCACACATTTTTGTCCCAAACATTAGAGGAAAAAAAAAAGAAAAAAAAATATGTGGAGAAAAATATGATATACCAGATTTGACTATTTTTAAAAAGTTAGCACTTTCCTGTGGAGTGGCAAAAATTTAATTTGCAATGAAGAAGTGAGTAAATTAAAATTGAACGTGTTCCCAGCCTGAGTTTGAGATGATATAGTATTTAAGTCCCACTGCAGCACAAAGGTGTACAATGAAACTTTTTTGGTAAAAATACAAGCAGTATTTAATTATCGACATGACACATAATGGATAATTACACAACTTTGACATGGGCTTTGGGATTTTCACAGCATATATATATAATTACTGCAAGTGTAACAAGTTATAAAAAAAAACAGTCACAAAATCTTCACACCTATTTCTTATTTGTTTCAAGTATATGAATACACTGTGTTTGGAAAAGCCCTGACTATTAGATTAATTAATAGGAAATGGCCATTGTCAACTATTTTCCTTTGATTTCAGAAATTAGCTTTAGGCTGCTCTCTTTAGGATGCACTTCACTGTGTTCATAGACAGTGGAAACTCCTGAGCTTCAAAGTCACCAACCAGAGCAAACGTTTGCTATTTACATTAACGCTTTTGGCATTTTACTTCATTTGAACTTCAAGAAGCAGTTTTATTCATTTTAGAAATTAGCATTTTTAACTGAAATAAGGATGTTTGGTTCACATTTCACACACAAACTAATACAGAAGCTTTTTGAATATTTTCAGAATCCTGTTTTTCAGAAGTCTGGAACATTGTCACTTTAGTTGCGTTGCAATGTTGTTAATTCTAAGCTGATACAAAAAACAAATTATATTTAACCTTTTTGACAAAATTATGGCTTACAGTTGTTTTTGGCAGTTTTCATACCTCATATACATGGTATTATGAACAAATATTAAGTATACAAGTCTGTTTGTAGGCATCAGTAATATACATGTCTTAATCAAATGCAAGCTATCAGGAAAACATATTCTCTTTCCTTCAAGAGACAAGATATCTGTTTCCCATTTAGCAACTTGGTTTAGATTTATGATTCTGGCAATGATAAGAACAACTGTCTGTTATGCAAATTAGACAGGCCTAGTTAATGCTTCAAAACATCTGGTAATTTGTGTCCTTTACAGTGGCTCTTTAGGAAGTCCACAGGGGAGCTGCTATCACACAGTTCCAGGTGGGTAAGACAAGAGGTAAAACTGGCTTCTTGCTAATTAGATAATGGCCACTTGTACCACTCTCATTCTCTGTTTTTGGCTCCACAAAAATAAGGAGCTTTTTGCCACAGAATTTGTTTTAAGGCAAGAGAAAGATATGTTGAGATACCACCTATATACTGTATTTGTTAAAAGATTTAAAAGAATTTTGTTTTGCTGTTTTACAAGCCTGAATTCTAAAATCAGTATAGACTCAAAATCATCAAGTGGCATAGATGGATTAATGGAGGTGTAATGCTTTCATAAGAATAAGTAAGACAAAAAGTGTATAATAAGAGATTATTATCAAATGTGTGGGTCAGTGTAAACCTCAACCTCTGGAGTTGGACAGGTCTAAGTAAAACTTTATTGCATTTCATGCTAGAATTAGTGATTTCAAAGAATGTGTGATATAAACTGTATTGGGCACATTTTTGATAAAAACAAAAAAGTCCTGATTCGCCTGTTACTTATCCCTTTTTGAATGAGAGCAACAGAAAGACGCGGCATCCTAATTTAATCATTATGTTCAAATTGGACAGAAGTTAATAAAAAGACACACTGGTGGCAACAAGGCGGGTGGTATTTAGTTTCATGCTTTTCTTTATACACAGATTTTCAACATACTTTGAAGTATCTTATTACAGACAACTTATTGAAGCGTTCAATATAGAAAACATCAACTTGAAGGAGCACACCGTTTTCAACATGATTCAATGAAAGAAAAAAAATATCTTTTGACAGAAATGTTGTACTGTGGGAATAAGCAGATGTGTTCAAAATGACCAATGACCTTCGGAGAACTGAACTAAAATAAAAACACCATAAATATCAAGCGTGCAGCAACTGCTAGATAATGACCACTTACCCCTAGAAAGCAAAACATAGAATAGTTAATATCAAGACTACAATACAGATAAAGAAGCTATAAAACAGCATGGTTTCCTTTTTGGTGTGAACACATATACATTGCATTGCATGTGTTCTTAGTACAGAGGGGAGGCTTTTGAGAAATAATTATTGAAAAGCTGCTTTAAACTGTGAGAACATACTTGGCTTCTAGCTGCTGTTTCTGCTTTCAGGACTAATCTGCAAAATAAGCATCCCTGAATAAAATGTAAGTTCATAAAAACATAAATCTGAATCCCAGTCCAGATTCCAAATAATCCTAACATCCAGGACCTGAAATTGAAGAAGCTACTGCTGTCATTCACTGTTTGAAAAAATACAAATAAAAAATACATTTTATGTCTTTTTGCACTTAACAGGCAAAGTTTTACCATAGGTTGAAGGCATTGCTTGTTGAAATGCTTTTTCAAAACTTCATTTACATTTGTTTTCAGATAAAAATCAGAACAACCTTGTGACGGGGTTCTATTATGACTCGGACAACCACAAATGACTGGCCAAGGCCAGAGATCACTTCAGTGAAATTTATTATGCTTTTCTTCACATGAACAAAGATAGCAGGTGCAGAATATATACAAAGTGTGTCCAAGGCAGGTTAAAATCAAAACCTTCAGCATGACTTCTTGGAAGTCTAACCACAGGCTGACTCCCTGTGGAGCAGAGCCCTGCTTTTAAGGCCACAGGCTCCGCCCACAGAAAGTCCAAACACGCAAAAAAAAAAAACACTAAGCAATTACTTCTAACTCAAATAAACTCTTAAAGTATACATAATAATAATAATGAGAGAAAAAAAAATAAAAAAAATTAAATACAATACTCAATTTAATAGAAAACACTCACTACGTAATCATGTGACTCTCCCGGCGCGCCATAATCCGGAAACAACCCTGCTTGAAAACAGAACCGGGAAAATGTTTGAAGCTGAAAATAACAGGTTAGGATGAATTAACTGAAGCAGGAACACCGCGTGTGCACCCACGAGGAACCGCGTCAGCTTACGCTGCAACAAAAAGTAAGTTAGCGATTGTGTATGTGTTTGTGCGTAGGGGTGTACGGGCGTGCTCGCATGCTGACACGGACTCATAACTAAATCCTGGCTCGTGACGTTGCAAACATGTTCATAATTGTAATGAATATTTTTTAACATCTTCTCTAAATTTTTCTTTGTAAAAAAATATATATATATAGCCTATATATATATATATATATATATATATATATATATATATATATATATACATATTATGAAAGTAAGCCATTTACACTTGTTTTTATCATGATTGTAAGTATGAATTTCCTTTTGGTTTCATCTTGATTTTCATTTCGAAATTGACAATGTGGCAGTGGGACCACATATTGCGCTGTCCAAATCTGTGTCTCTGTGAAATATCGTTCCCAAATTTGGTTTCACAACAGCCTCTTCACTGACAACAAATAATCTTGAAAATATCATGTAATTCTCCCTGGGCAGAGTGAAAGTTTTTGTCTCTAAACTGTCTTTTTCACCAGACATGTCTCACTGATGAGACCATTAAATAAGCTGTCCAAGTTGTAGTTTCTGGCAGCCCACTCACACAGCTTTTTTTGCCCTTTTCCCCATATCTTACTTATTTGCCTCGCCCTTCCTGGAAATGTCACTAAGGACATCTAGTTGTCAGTCAGATTTCTTAGTTTTCATCTTTTTTTCATCTCCTTTCTTCTTGAGTTTCCCATTATCCGTTTCTTTTCTTTTTGTTCCTCCTTCTTCCCTATCAGTTTCACCTTTCGTTTCCTTCTATCATGTGTAAAGCTATCTCTCTATCATTAGGGAATAGGTTGACATTTGCCAATGGATATTGTTATAATTTGCTTGCCCTAATACCTGAACGTACAGAACCTTACTTTGCACTTTAGACTGTCGGACTCTAATGACTTTGATCTCTCACTTGAGTTTTAAATGAACATATAGGCTTAACTCATTAGTGTTTAATAAATGAATCTTCGTTTTGGAAATTAATTAATTGTTTTACTCACTTGTTCCTTGTTATAAATCAACTAACCAGACTTTTCAGTCATTTGAACATAAAAATGTATCATTTAAACAGTAATGTAATTTACGTAGTTTTTTTTAGATGCACTTTATAACTTTGTGTGCCTTTAAAAACTATTCTTGTGTCTCTTTAGCTGCTTTAGTATGTGGGCAGCAGCTGTTCCACTGGGTATATCAGTGAATAATTAATACATACAGTTCTCATCTCTCTGAAGGATTAATTAGTTACAAAGAAAACACAGAAGTTGCCCTTTCTGACACACATATTTTACATATGCGGAAAAACATGTAGTACTTTTTATATTCCAAAACCATCAAATTAAACAGATTTACTGTTGCAGTGTCTAGCTCCGGCGCTAAATTCAAAGTTGAAAGTGACAATAAATTGCAGTAAGTTAAACACCATTTTCTTCTGTTTCTTTTGCTGCTGTTGTTTTTTATTTAGCTTTCCTGCATCTAATTGGCTGTAAAGTTATTTCCAAAAAGTTCAGAAATCTAATGGCTTATGTTACGTAAATTGATCTAGTATAATGAATGGAAGATTGTGGGGTTATGTAAATGTATTTAGATTTTTGATTATAAAAATAAAACATTCAAAATTATAGTTTGTTAGAGCTATAAAATACTATATACTCTTTTTGTTTAACCCATAATACACTTTCATGTAGGTCTGGCAAAAAATTACTTTCTAATTAAGTGGAATATATACTGAATAAATCCTTGAATTGACAAAGCTAGCAAGTCACAAAAATTCATTGTTCATTCTTCTTGTACTGTACTATATATTAGATTTTTGATATGCTCTATAAACTCTGTTGGCCTTTCTTAATTGATTTCCTGGTATAGTAAACAACATTTCAAGACCAACTTTTCTTTTTTACTTGTTATTAAAATATTGCCAATGTATGAGTTTAGTGATTTTTGGGGGTGATTTGAAAACGATACTGTTCAGGGCTATAAAATCTTGTTTCAACATAAGGGCCATGGTGTAGAGATAACAACTTAAGTCCTACCTAGTAAGGCTCTGTTTACATGACATATAACACAAATGTTTTGTTGCTTTTTGGTCTCTTGTTTAGAATAACACCATTACGGCAACAAAAACGCAAATGTTAGATAACAGGCTCCTGAATTGTGTACATGTACATGCAAACTGCAAATATTTTTGACCTTCTTGTTCTGTCTCTGCAACTACACCTCTTCAGATTACTAATATTAAGGCAAAATTAGCTTCTTGTTGAACATTTATGCAGTCAGTGACAATACATAAATTACATGCACCAGATATGTGTATGAGTGTACAAGTGTATGTCTATGAACATACACCTCTGAACCAGAAAGTTCACAAAGTTTCACCATCTCCTTTGGGTCTAGCATGCACAATACATAGTTTCCAGTGCTGGTTGCTTTTTCTTTTGCTGTTGTGTAATTGTGATTTATTTTGGCTCCATAATGGAAAATGTTTTTTGTAAAATTCAAATTGTACTGGTCCCTGACAACCTCTAAAATATTAGGACTCTACTTGACTAACATGTAGAGTCCTAAGCCAGTTTTCATCTATTCATGTTACATTTATAATAACCACTTAAATATTTTTGAACTGAGCTCTGTTAAATGATGTCAGGTTTTTAAAAACGACTAAATATATCTTCTGACATCTTACATATACCACAGTGTGGCTTTTTTATTGCTTCTTTTCTTTATAGACAAAGTAAATTCAGAAATCCAGATTGGGGGAGGGCGTGTGGTGGGGTAGAGTAGGCACTCCATATGTGGAGGCTGTTAGTCCTTGACGCATCCATCTGTGGTTCAATTCCTGAGCTTAAGGCCTTTACTTTATGTCTTCCCCTACCCCTTTCTTTCTCTGACTATTTCCTGTCAGATTACTGCCAATAAAGGCCAGTAGAGTGACAAACTGTTCAAAAAGGGAAGTCCACAGATGTGTAATAAAATATGAAGAACTGGTGGGGAAAATATATGCATGTATAACAAACAACACAGGTGTAAACTAATGAGGTGGAAAGGGAGATGAAATATCAGAGTTCCAAACTTGAGGGAAAGAACAGAGCCTGTTTTCTACAAAGTTGGAGCAAGAAACAGAGACAGGAAGTGAAGTAGAACAAGATCCATAAGGACAAAACTCATTATCTCTGTTTACAAATTTTTCCAGAAAATCCCAACAATACTTTGCTAGGAGATTGTGACAAATTTGCATGAATTGCTCGATTATACAAAATAAGTCAGCAAATGTATTATTGTAATTACACCTAGATAGATGCTTTAAATGCACAACAACAAATGCTTTCAGATTAGTGATTACAAGGCGGTTGTTGAGACGAGAGACAGAAAATCAGCACAACTAGCTGTGACAGGAGCTGCACGACAGAGATGGAAGACAGATAATTGAATTAAATTAAATCCAATCAAATTAAATGGAATTGAACTGAATTGAATCACCTTATATTAATCCCCTAAGGGAGAATTGTGTTCTGCCTGTTTATTTTGCTGTGGAAAATTATATGTAATGAAAAAACATCAATAGAAAGCAAATTGTGCTTGAGAAGAGGCATTTTAGAAGTTGGTAGCTTAGCTGACCAAAGACGTGTCACACCAGCAAATCCAATTCAATGATGAGCAATGTACTTACTTAAAGTGCAAATCATTCAATGCAAGAATTGGTGCAAAATGGACGAGGTTACGATGCTGTGCTTGCACATAATCATAGTCCGAGTGGTCCATCAATGGTGGTTTCATAATGCCTGTGTGATGATGACTGTATTTTCAGCTCTCTATTTAATGGCAACTGGCTTTTTTAGATGTCTACATTCAGATCTTCTCCTCCAAAATACTACTATGTAATGTCCCTGCACTAACAAGCACACACACATGAACACGCAGAAACAATCGGTGCCCAAGCAAACTTAGTGGAACCACTGGCAAATGGTTCCACTATTTGTTTTTCTTTACACTTTGACAGATAATGAAATCAACTTGCTCACCGCTCTTATTCTGTTCATTCCTTTCTTTCTAGATACATGTTTGTGATCAGCATTTTGAGTCCTGCTTGTTCATAGCTAATTCTCTAAAGAGAGCTGTACTCAAGACTTTGTGCTTGGGCTTGAGTGAATGAGGCAATTTGTGTATACTGCTACCTGATTTTAAGTGTTGTGTTTTCACAAAGGTATCATCCTGCAATGTTTGAATATTCAATCAGGACAGACAGGCTTACCTGCGGTCCTGCATAAATCTAACCAAGCATAGCCAACAGAAACATGGAAAGAAAAATAAATAAATAAATAATTGATTTAAAGTTAATTTAAGCTGGGAGGAGATTGACCATAACTTTTATTTTGAATAGGATGAAGCTTACACGAAGAACTAGAAAAAGTATTCTGCTTGAGAAGCCAGACTACATTTGTGCCAAGACAGATAAGTGGTATTTGGTAATTATGAAGATCTACGTGTGTCGATGTCCTAAGTCAGAGATCGGGTTTTACTGAATATTTGAAACACCGAGGTCGTATCTTTTATGGAACATGCCATAGAATACTTCTGTAGCTATGGGAGCAAGATATTAGGATTTTTTTGTGATTTCATGACTAGATGCTTCTACATGACAATTACTCATGTGGCACACCTGCAGAGGAGAGATAAGTAGAAGCACATCACTTGGTAAGCCGACACGTGCCGCAACCAAAGACATCAAGATAGCCTCGTTCTACCCACATGTGATGCAGATGGTGTTTATTACAAGAGAAGAGAAAGATGAATACAATCACATTCTTGTACATCAACACCCAATTAATATCTTTAGTGAGCCACATGTATCCAATGTTCCTAAGAAAGATGATATATTTTATAACTTAATGAAAACAACTGTCTGTGCATCTTACTCGTAATATTAGGACAAATCGCAGATACAGATGTTAAGGTTGTTCATATTGCTGAAATCCAGTGATTTACCTAGATATCTTGTGCACTTGTAACCATATTGATGGTTCTTTACAGGGATAGTTCAGATATTTTGAAGTGAGGTTATGGGAAGTTATTGTCATATCACTGACTTTATCAAAAAGTGTAGAAAAAAAATCTGACCATTGAAAGTCTTTCAGCTGATCAGACAGAACTCTTGTTTTAACAAATTGAAATAATTCAAACTGAAAACATTTTCATCAGTGATTTACAACTGTTTTCTAGTGGGAATTGAATTTCTTAACTTTCAGAAGACACTATTTGTTAGTTTGTGTCTATTTTCTTATCCTAGCTAGCCTTCTATTACTATGCAAAATAATTTTACCTAAAGGAGAGCCTATTAGAACTGTAAAACTTTGTCAACCATTGACAAACTATCAGAAGGTGATGTGGCTTTAAAACCTTTTGGAAACATTTGCTTTTGTGAGTGCAGAAAGAACAGTTCACTGGACTTCAGCCATGGGTACTTTTATCAGAAGCTTTGACACTCATCAATAAGTTAAATACAAATCAACGGATCTTGTGCCTTGAAGTCCAACTACCAGACACTATAAGAATGAATTATTGAATGGAATCGGACAGGACATGTCAGTTTCAATCTGCATGTAGACAAGGTAGAGAGGAACACCTCTCTGACCAGGAGCTACACATAGTTTCTTCCATTAAATAAAGAAAATTCCTATTGAAATACACTTTTGTTGGTCAAATAGTACAACAAATATTTTGTTAACCTGGTCAACTGTTATAAGATGTTTGGTTTGACTTTATGCAGCATACTGTACTCCCACACGTACACTGTGGGAGCAGAGAGCTATTGACGGCCTCTGCATAGCCTGACACACAATTCACCATTTCTGTCTTTGTGAAGCCTAATGTACTGTAGTTGAGTGGGTTCAGTTGTATGAGTGAGTGAAAGGTGAAGCTTTACAACGAGGAGAGGCAGTGTGACTGTTGACTGTGTGTCTGTATATGAAAAAAAAAACATCTTTTTATCTTCATGTCAGTTTTTTCCTGTGTATTTCTCGCATTTGGTGTTTGAGGTTAGTTTGATTTGACTAGCACAACATTACTGGTTTTTCAAGGCAAATTTGAAACTGAAATTCTTTATCTGGATCCACTTTTAAAGGATTTAAAACAGCATTTTATTTAACTTGTCATCATGTTCTTTGATTTTATGTTTACATAAAAATCCCACACTTGTCTTATGCTTAGTGTCAACTAAATAGTTCCTTTGTCAAAAGCAGTTGGAAAAAATTTACATTTTTTGCAAGTTTGGAAGGTTTTTACTCTTCTTCAAAGCACTGTCAATTGTGAACAACTCCAGGGCTTTACTTTTCCACATGTAGTGTATGTGCATTCAGCATAAACACAGGATCTCGCTTTAGTTCACTGACTTTTTCTCCTTTTCTTGTCTCCTTTTCTTTTCTCCCATCTCCCCTGCATTTCTTTTCTCGCAATTACGTGTCCTCTGGCTTTTCCCACTTCCTGTCCTGTTTTGTCCCCTATTCATCTTTCTCTCTCTTCACAATCATTCGTTCCCCACAGAGAAGTGTGATGAGGCTCTAGCCTCTCCGCTGCCTCACACGGCCTTCACCAGCTCATCCGTCTTCTCCAGTGGATATGCACCTGGATATGCCAAACTCAACAGGAGAGGAGGTAGGAAACTCACATCCATAGTACATTCAAAGAGTCATAGGAAGCACACACCTACCCACACACGCACACACACAGAAAAAGACGCAAATGTCCTTGTACTTGGATATAAATGAAAGTAGTGGGAGGGTGCTCTTTTCACATTTATTCTACACATATAAGAGACTAATAGTCTAATTTGGATACATGTCCATACATCTTTATGAATGATTTTGCAGGTGATCAAACTGTGAGATGAATGCTCAAGCCTTTATAGAGTGACATGCTCCACAGTGCTCCCCAGCTGCTCTTTTCCCCTTCTGCCTCTTCTAACCCATTTTCCCTTTTGTATTTCTTTTTTACATCTTCTTTTGTGTTCCCTCGTCCCTCACTCTCCTCATCGTCGTTTTAATCATTATCTCTGTGACTCAGGCTGAAGCTCATTTTCACATCAGTCCACAGCTAAGGGCTATGAACAGACAATTACACCCCTTTATGTTTTTACAATTAATAATTCATACCTTTCCATCTAATGCAGTCACCCTGCAGTGTGGGCAACTGAGCAGTGATGCAGACCTGCCAGATAAAGGCAAGGTAATCTGAGGATTTTAATCACACCGATTGAGTTAAAGCAATGAGAGAGGATGGGACTCATGCTTCTTGAATCATGGCTTATACAAACAAGAGAATAAGGCAGAATTTAAAATAAGGAAGGAAGAAATAAGGACTAGTTTCACAGATGCTGATAGCTCTTGTGTAAATGCTGCATCTGATGTTTCTGGACCCATTGGACCCACAAAAATCTCTGAAACGCACACACAGTTTGTCATTCCATCTTCATAGGCACTTTGCGTTTACATCCATTTATTTTTCATTTGTTTCTGATGCCTAACACTGACCTTTAAACCTAACCTTTACCAGCACATGCCTAACCATAATGTAAACTTAATTCACACCTTAGTTCTAACCTATAGCCCAAAAACAGAACTTTTTGTTTTGAGCCAGTACATTGGGCCCCGTAGGAAGCAGTGGACCTCTACAATGTAGTATTTGTTGAAAGTGTGTCCTAACAGTGTATAAAAACAAGGTCTCTTTCACACAACCCCTCACACGCATACCCACGCATGCGCACATTATCAGCAAAGTACAAAATTGGTGACATATTTAGCATTAATGTATTGTACTGTAACATAACACAATCAAAACTGGGGAAGTATGTAAATTAATACTGTATTCAAAGCAAATTAAGTCAAGTTGATGTAACATATCAACAAAACGATAACAAATTATGAAACAATCAACAGACATTACATTTTGTCAAATGCCATTGTCAAAATCATCAAGAATAATCATCTTCAAGTACATCAAATATTTTGGTCAATGCTCCCGTTGTTTTAAATCAGAGGAAACTCTAAATAAAAGAAATTGCTGTTTCTCCATGTTTGGTTCTGTCTTTGGGAATGCAGAGTAGATATGAACCAGAGGAGGTGAGGTTTCCAGTTATACGCTACTGCAAATGTCACCACTGGGTTTTACTGAAATGACTTGCAGATCATGTTTACAGAGCAGCCCATATTGCCCATGTTAAAACCACCACTGTTCACAGATGTAGCAAAATCAATATTCACTTTTTAATTTTGAAAATCATGACTAAAGATTCTGATAGCATTAATTTTAATGCAGGCAGAAGTGCTGAGGTTTCTAGGAAAATATAAAAAGTTAAGTCTTTCAGAAGAGCATCTAAGTTAGGCATATTTAGTATGAGAGCAGTTTTTGCCACACTGGCTTTTAATTTGTATTTCACACTGCTATGGACAGCAGAAGTAAATCATCTTTATGTGGGCGATGACTCAGCAGATTTGGTAAGAAATGTGAAATTATAGCAAATTAATTCCATGCAGACTAAAACATTTGATAGGTTTATTACATATGTCCCATAATGCATTGCAATGTTTTCTGATGTCTATGTTTTGTAATTCATGCTGAAAATGCACCACCTTACTCCATATGAAGAATTCAGTGCTTTATCAAGCTTCTGGGATACATTGTGTTCCTTTCATGTTTTATTGTGAATTATCTAAATGTGTAGCTAATCCTGCATTCAACTCTTGCCCACTATTAATTGATTTTCATTTTCACTGTAATCTAAGCAGCCCATATTATGAGTTTGTTCTTTTACGTAATTATTTTCCGGTCTTTTCCAGCTATAAAACAGGGAGGTGAAAAAAATTTATAAAATACAATTTCTCCCATCTCTCCCTGCTTGTATTATCCAGATCAGACGTCCACAACAGAGAGAACAAATATATTACTGTAACCAATTCTGTCAGATTTTTGATTCGTCAGATCCACTAAAATGGCAAAAATACTGAGACAATTTCCTTTACACATCCATAAATTTTAATGATACGTCATGCTTAGTACACAGGATATATATGCACGGCCTTTGCAGCTAAAACAACTTTAAGTTTTTGTGAGGGGGTCTGAGGATTTATCACTCTAAAGAATGCTTCTTTATGACTCGGGATTCCAGAAGTAACCTGCTTTGCACCACTGCATCTGTTGCTTGGCATTGTACTTCTACTATGTAGCTACTCGCCCATGGAAACCCAATCCATGTAGCCCATGCATGTGTTTTTTAGCTAATCTTAATGTTTGGTGTGACTCCGCTTTCTTTCACATTGCCTACCATTCTGTTTCAGAGTTGCTGTTGTCCACAATTGCTTCCACTTTGAGATAATGCCACTTACAAGTGGAATGTTTCATGGTAGACATTTCACGAATGTACTTATTGCACAGTTGACATATTCTCACACTAGCATGCCTCAATTCATTCAGCTCCTGAGAGCAACTCATGTTTTCATAAATTTTCGTTTGTCTGCAGTCATTCTTAAGTTCTTGATTTTATACCCCACTGGAAGGGAACATAACATTTGAATTGAATAATTTGGATATGTCTCAATACTTTTACCTTAATAGTGCATTAACAAAGCCTATCAGTATGCAGTGTATAAACGTCAGACCACAAAGTGGATTTTAAAAAAACGTAACGTAAATGTTGTCAGATGTTTTTCTCTGTCATCTCAGAGTTTGTGGATCTCATCTCAGCCACTGATCAGAAAAAAACATTAGAAATAGACTTGGATGCATGTCCACAAACACGAGTAATGAAAACAATCATTATGTTGCCAAACTTTAAAGAACTCTTTAAGTGAATGTGTTTTTGTGGGTGAAATGTCCAAATGCTATTATTCAATAATACATAAATTTATTGAAATGCCCCATGAGAAAATGTGCCTTATTAACTTTGTTAATTACTGTTAGCCTCTGGATTTTACACCCATTGTTTGCTGAAATAGCATTTAGCGTCATTACATAACACTTTATATATTTGCTTTCTTTTGAATTATATTTTTCTTTTTTTCTTCCTTCTTTTGTCCAGAAATTACAGTACAGGTAAAACTGATAGACTTTGGCACTTCATTCGACTTTGTTCCAAATAAGGAGTGATACATTGTGTAAGCAAAACAAAGTGATAACATTAATAAGGATTTTGCATGTGCAACTGGTTGTCATCATGAAAAGTGTCAGAAAAACCATGAAGAAAGATCAAGAAGAAAATGTTTATGCCGGACGAATAATGACAAAACAAATATCAAACAGCATGTTTTGCATATTAATGAAGGAGGATATGTTAAATTTATTGCGCTTACAATTCTCATCATTTCGCTGACAGAATATTATTCCTGTGTTTGTACTTGGGGTTTGCGTGTATGTGCAAACCTTTAGGCGATCAGCCTCTCCAATTTTTTCCTATTATTTTCTTCTGGTCTGTCATATCTGCGTCTTCTTTTTCTTCATTATCCTCACCTTCTACTATAACTTCCTGACATCCTTATATTTTTTATGCTTTTTGTTTTTGTTTCTGTCTTCTTTTCGCTTTCCTCCTTTCTTTCTCTGTGCTTTTCTACCTCTCTCTCTCCCCCCCTCCCTCCATCTCTCCACTTTCATAGAATAATTTCTGTCTGTCACTTTTTCTCCTGTTTTTATAATATCCTCTCTTCCTCTCCCTCCTGTCATGGCATTGACTCCCCTGCCTTACATTATCACTCCTGTTCTCCCCTCTCTCCCAAATCTACATTTTCCCCTCGACTGTAGCTTCTTTCTGTCACTTCAAGTACAAGACCCTGTATTTCTCAGCAGTGTCAGACAGAGAGAAGAGACAAGCCAATTTCTCTTGCAGCCAGTACCTTTTGGTCTGTTTGGATAAAGAAAGGGATAAGAAATAAAGAAGGGGTAGCAGTCAGAGCATCAGAGAGAAAAGAAGAATAATGAAATAAAGCCAAAGATAATTTATATACGGTTTCAGATATATCATGTATTTTATGATGTTTGCGTAATTCTAATGATAATTACCCTAGTGTCCACAGTGTTTGTAGTTCGAACAAACACTGTGGAATATAACGTTAAACCCTTTGGGGACTTATTTCTTACAGTCTTATTCATTTGCATTTTTGAAACTCTTTGTCAAAAATACCAAGGACCTGATCTACACAGAGTCCAAATAAGAAACATTACATTGCATAAGACAGAAAAAAATTCCAGGTCTACTAGGTTGCAAGCAATCTATAAAGATTATGGGTGCAATTGATTGCCTTCGCAAAAGATTAAAAAAAAGATGAAGTAGAAAGTTCTTATCCTCAACTAATAATAAAAAAAACTCCAGAACATTTAATGTAAATTAGTACACAATATGTTACAACACAACAGTGATAACATTTAAAATTCCTTCATTCCTTGTGTATATTTTTCTATCTTGTGTCCTTTTAGCTTTTTGTCCTCGTTTCCTACTAAATTTCTGGTTTTCTAACTTCCCTCCAGTGTTGTTTTTCTTTGTTTCCCACCATTGGTCCTCTCTGCTTCCACTTTATTTTTGTAGATTTCATGTTTTATGCGTATGTGCTATAGAGATACTTTCCATAAATTTGAAGTTAACTTGAGAGTTTTTACATCTGTATGTGAATGGTTTGAAAAAAATATTTTTTGCAAACAACAGAGAGCTATTGGAAGTTAAGTAGTCTGGAAAAGTATGAAATTTTTTTCATACTGGTGTTCTCATTTTGAGACACCTTCAAAATGAGAACAAAGAGTTAACAATGGAGACCAAATAACATTTTGATAGAAACACAACATGGAAGAAAAGGTAAAGTAAGTAATTGCTCTATGGCTGGAAAAAAAGTATTGTTCCCCACTATGATCTCAGAGGAACTAAATTCCATCTACTTGTATTGTTTTAATATGTACTCACCATCCATGTTACCCAAGTTCTATTTTATTTAGTGGGAATTTGTGTAAAAGAGAAACTCTATTTATTCCTTGACCAGAGAGAAACTCACTCATGCAACAATGGAAACTGATATGTTTAAAAAAATGAAATAGAACTGGGTGATCTGTGTATGTATGTGTGCATCTGTAGTGATTCCAATAGTTATGCATATATCTAAGCATTCATGTGTGCACACAATTCTTTGCGATGCAAAAGTGACCAAGCATAAAATTCAACCTCAAATGATTAACATTTCCAAAACTGATCTTAAAATCCTTCTGTGTACTTCTGCTGCTTTCCTTTCTTAAGCTTCTCTTCAGAATTCATCTCTCCCATGTTTCACCTGTGCTTCTTTCTCTGCACCCATTAAATCATTGCATACTCTTTTTACATCACCATTTCATCTTCTCTGAATGCATCTGTAAGTTTTTACTGTAACATTTTCAATCCCACGGCCCATTTTCTCAACTTGTCTGCCTTCTTATTTGTTCAATTTTATTATCCGTAATTTTTTTCTCTCATTTCCACCCTTTTATGTAGCATTTTATTTTCTCACAGCTTTAAAAAAAGTATCTTATTGGCACACTGTATTTAAAAAAAAAAAAAAAAAAAGAGTAACAGCTGCAGGACAACTGAGCTCTAATGTGCTGCACAATTAACCAGATTCTCCCTCTATTTTCATATATTCTTTTCACTCTGTCATCCTGTAACGTTTGCCATTGCAGTCATCCATTGGTAACGACAGTTGGCTTTTAATTAAATTACTCTGTCTCCATTCCCTCCCTTTACTCCATGACAGAAAGATGAAGCACTAGCAGAGAGCCAACCAGCTGTTTTCTCTCCGTTCCCCTTTTCTGACATCCTTGACTCTTAAGTAACTAAGATCTTGAAGTTGGCGATCAAAACTTTTCAAATAAATGCTCACAAATATATACAAATAAAAGGAACCCCTGGAAGCACAAACACTTTCAAATCACACATAGAATATGTGTCCACAGTACAAGTAGAGATGAAGCAGTCAACCGTGTATATACACTTCCACTTTTGGGAACTCGAGACTCACCAGTTAAGCTATCATGCATGTTGTTGAACTGTAGGATAAAATGAGAGTATTTGACACCCACAATTACACAAAAAGAATAAGAACAGATAGAAGTGCCTTGGCTTCTGGGTGTGATGTTTCCTGCTAGCCCTCCTTTACAGCTTAGCTCACTAATTAAATCAGAAGAATTAATTAGCTTGACTTTATGAGCACTGATCTGTTTTCAGTTTTTATGGTCGTGGTAGTGATATAAAATCTTTGAGACAATTTTTACAAACTCTTAATCACAGTCCATTTTATCCAATGAAGGGAGCTTTCAATCTCCTTTGATCTCCAAGCATGACAAAATTGGGATGGCATTTCGCCTACTGAGTTAATTGTTTTACAGTTTCGATCATTCTTCCTTTTCTCTCCCCTGTTGTTGTGAGTTTTATCTTCTGATCTTTTATACTGCCTTTTGGCTTTCTCCTTCTTTGTCTCTTCCTCAGACGTGGTGTCTTGACCTTCTCTGCTCCCCTGTTCTCTCACCTATCCTCCTCCGGCTCCTTTTTTTCCCTCCCTGAACATCTGTGTGTGTGACAGGCGAGAGAACAGTGACAGTCCCGCGATGCTTCCCGACTCCCATTTCTCCTTTTATTCTTTCTTTTTATTTTCCTTTTGGCTGATGCTACCATTCATTTAGCCTGTCACCTTTAATTCCCTCACTTCTAACACTCTACATCCTTCCAATTCTTGTATGATCTTTTGAACCCATATTTATCTCTAGACCTTTCAGTTTAGCTTTGTCCCTTTGATATCCATCTGTATGTTGTGGTAATCCTGCCTCAGTGCAATTTTCTGAGGATCCTTCCTGTTCAAATAGTTTTATCTAACGGCGGCCCTGCTGGGCCATGTACCACTTGTTTGGGCTATGTTTAAATGAGTAGTAAAAAAGGTTTATTTGTTTATTTATACAATATGATTGATCTTTTGTCTAGATCAGGAGAGGTGTAATTCTTTGCAAATGTATAACAAACTATTTCTTCTATTTAAAACAATGCATCTTAGTGAGTTGGTTGATCACAGAAAATCCTAATGACACATATTGAACATTGATAATGTGAAAAAAAATTGTTTCTTTTTTTCTTCAACCTCTGTACTCAACTAGGACACCTCATGTTTTCTAGATGCTGTATAATTTTTATTTCAAAGATTTTACTACTAGCTCAGAGCGTACCTCTCTAGTAGTTAATCATACTAACAGCTATTAACTCTTTACTGTTTCTTTAATGTAGAAAGTGTACTTGAAAAAGTTCTTGGTTTCCAATATATTTTCTGAGTATTTTGTTCAGTCTTTTATATACTAGCTTGAACATTGTCTTTTTAATTTGTGTTCTTAATCATTGATTATACTATCTATTTACCATGAACTCAGACTTGTTCCTCACTTTTTTACCCATCCATAAACTTTCTTATAACTGATTGTATTTTTATATTTTAAATATATTTAGATATATTAGATATATTTTACTTTTGCTGCATTTGTTTTGGCAACTTTACTGATGCAACCCCATTTATCTGTCAAGTTAGAAGTAGAGTGTAATGAGTGTAATTTTTTTCTGCCTTGGAGGTGCTGTTGCCAACTTTGACAACATATGTACTATCTTATGATCATTGTCTCTTTTTTGTTCTGCATAAACCTTAGCTCTGCTTACATATTTTCCCCTGGTTTTGTGAATCTTATATTGCTCACTGCAGGAGTTTCATGCACACCACTCTGTAAATGAATAAAGCCTGAGGTTGTTTTTTGACAATCCCATTTTCATTACTAAATGCAAAACGTCAAGAATTTAATGTTGTATCTATAATATTTTACACAACTAGGACAGCTTTTTTGGTAGATTGTGTTTAACCTGTTCATACTGCAATATATTTTTGCAAATTAAGCTTTATTGGGAGCAGACTTCGAAGCTAAATTGTCTTTGGTAGAGGGGTAATGAAGCAATCATGAAATCTTTTTCAAAACAACTTTATTCCTGCATGGAACTTTGGTTTTGCATTGCACTGTAAATAAGTATGCTTGAGAAAAGAAATCTTTGATGCCCTCCATTTTAAAATGTCACCCACTCTACAGGTGCTGGAGGATGGTCACCTCTGGACAGTGACCATTACCAGTGGCTCCAGGTGGACCTTGGTTCTCGAAGACAAGTGAGCGCCATTGCAACACAGGGTCGGTACAGCAGCTCAGACTGGACGACACAGTACCGTCTGCTCTACAGTGACACAGGAAAGAACTGGAAACCATATCATCAAGATGGCAACATTTGGGTGAGTAAATTGAAATTTAGGTTAGGAATTTAGAAATACCTGTGGAAAAGCCCACCTTATGGTTGTACCACTGTGGAACTTGGTTTTCCTAATGCCCATTGTCAAGGTACTGAAACTGATAAAACGCATTGTCTATTACCAATAATTATACTATTTATACAAAATGTGATTTAAAGCCAAAAACAAGTTTAGGAAAACAAAGGCCAACTTTACTCCAAAGACAAAAAAATTGCAAAATGGATACAGATTTCCATTAACATCCCATCTGCCATTAAGTATCGTAAGATAATATAAATCGTTGTGTTCAAGAGGTAATCCAGTCCGTTCAGAATTTATTTTTAAATTATTTTATTTGCTTTTAAAACCCACCATGGCCTTGTCCTAACCAATCTCTGTGAACTGTTGCAGTACTACATACCTACCTCCTCTCTCAGGTCAGCTAATCAGCTGCTTGTCCCTTTGTCTAGGACTCAGTGTGAATTTAGAGGAGATTGTGGTTTTGCTGGAGCAGCTCACAAACTGTTAAATGATCATACCCTTGGAAACTAGAGAAGCGTCTTCTCTATCTGTTTAAATCTCTTCCAAAACCTTGCTTTATACCTTAGCATTTGACATCATGAGATCTGTTGTCTTTAGGTAATTTTTCAGGTCATTTGTTGCTTTTAGGTCATTTTTATATTTGTTGTTTTCACTGGTTTAATACAGGATCCCTTACTTGTGTATTGTCTGTTTTAATCTGTTTTGTTTTTGTTTTTATAACTCATTTAACTGAACATGACTTTAGTTCAGTGCTGGTTATCAAAATGACTTCATGCAGTTGGATTGAAATAGATTGAACTGCGAAATAATAAGAAACTTTTAAAGTGGGTTTGGCTGAATTTAATGAGCTTTCTGTTACCAGCAACACTGCGCTTGCCACAGTCCCTTACTTATTTAATAGTTTTTACTTGTCAGTGAAAAACAATTTTATGGTTAAAATTGATCAAGTTCCTGTCAGCTAAGTGTTGACCAAATTTGATCTGTATTTCTCATTTGTTTTAATCCAAGTTCAGATGGAATGTAATTCACACAGACTGAATAGAAAATTAAATTACATTTCTCTAGATTAAAAAATTATTAATGTAAATGGATATATTATTCATTATAATATGACAGTCCTCTCTATAGCCAGAATTAAATCAGAGCAGGAAACCTCCTCTTGCAGAAAAAAGACCGTTTCACAGCGTGGTGCATTTAAATATTCATCAAACTATTAGCATGGTTTTTACCAAGTTTAACTTCCTAGTGAAAGAGCTTATTGCAGCACTGTCTGGCCCCTAGATGCAGGAACCAATCTTTTATTTCCTTGTAAATGTACAGATACTATTTCAGTGTGTGGATTTTTTCCAAATGAAATCATAGTTATCTTAACACATATGATTTAGTTCATACAAGTACAGGCCATTCCCATTTACTTTGTCACACACTTTCTCAGTCTCTTTTGTTTTTGCTCTTAATGTCACTTTAGTCTTGAGGAAAATTTACCCAACTTGTGCTATCCTCTTTATCATGTAGCAATCCGATTTTTTTTTTTAAAAACCCACAGGTAACAATTCACATATTAGCTGCATGACAGTGCTCAAAGCATGTGAAAAATGTAGCGGCTTATAATCCAGACGATAAGGTACATTCCTTGTAGACAGATAAGTCAAATTAATTAAAGTTTCTTTGGAACTCTAGCAATATATCACAATTTGAACTTTAACATTTTGGGCTTTTGAATTTTTTTTGCAGAATATGACATTTTTATTAAGAACATTTTTCATAGGAAGCTTATTTGGTGTTTTAATTAGTCTGCCCAACCAGACCAGTATGTAAGAGTCACAAGACAACGATCAAGGTATTTGTAATAGCTAGTGGAAGATTTCACATGCACCACATTTTGTTTGCAGATGAACAGAACTCCATTCTCTGTCAGCAAGAAAAACGAAAATTGTATTTTATTTAGTTCATGTTATGAAGTAGACCATTTTTCCTCACGTGGATGTGTCATATGGATGACTAAAAATGGTTAAACACCTGATCTGAATGTTGGGTTTTGAGGTAGATGGGACACAAACTTGTATCTCCAAGCAAGATGCATCTTGCTTGATTATATAAAATGTTTAGAACCAGTTTTCAAACATGCCGGGGAGAAATGCTAACGTTGCTTAAGTCAGCATAGATAAAGTGAAGTTTTCTTCTTTAATATGTCGCGTTTGTCACAGACTACATTTTGACTGACTTTCTCCAATGCAAAGTTGAAATGAAGTTGCTGAATGATTTGACTACCAGTTCATACTATCCATCATATCTAGACACTTGAACCTGACTGTTAAGTTGTTCTTTGCATTCAGTCTCTGACAGCTCTTCATTATTTAGATTCAACAATTACTTTTAGAACTGTTTTCAGTGACACATCAGGATATTTAAACTGTCACAAATAAAGTAAGTTGTTGTTTTATGCTGAATCATAATTGTTTCGTGATAATTATTAATTCTGAAGAATTTTCCTCTGCCATTAACCCTGATTCATTGCCTCTAATATCTCTGCAAACACTTTAAAAACAACATTAATCTCTTTCGTATTTTGCAACCACAGCTGAGTTTTTGCCTCCATTTTGTCTAGATGTATGACACATATATTGCTTTTTAATTTATGGTTGTTGTTAGTCAAACTAACGCTTATGTAAACAAATAGAAAGCTAATCATTTCAAGCTGGGCATATCTCATAAATAATCCATGCAGCAGGAGGGAAAAGCAGAGTGCATCCTTTTGGCTATTTCTGGTCTCATTTGGAAGAGGCCATTGGAGAACAGCAGTCTACAAGAATGCAGACACACACACATGTTGGTTGCTCCTAACACAGCTTGTTGGTGATTAAGATCATCTTCTACACCCCTATAAGTTATTTTTGCCATGTGTATGTCTGTGTGTAAGAAGTGATAATATTGAAGCAATCAGTGCTATTGATCAAATGAATGAGAAGGGATAGTTGAGCACATAAACCAGCTTAATGTTTCTGTCTCTTTCACTCACTCACACACACACACATTGCTACCATCAGGTCCTGTTTCAGCCTATTCAATCACGTTCGGCTCAATCCCCATTCACCACTGAATGAGGCTCACACAGTGATCCCCAGAGAGAAAACCACCTGTCCTGCACTTTTATGCATGAGAGCTCTTTTCAGGAGGCTTTTGCACCCAATCACCGCCTGCCATTACTTTTTGCTGATGACTTAACTCCATTCATGCCAAACTGAGAGGTCCAACTAGTTTTGACTTTCATCAGATCATGTTGCCTCAATACTAAATCAACTGTTATAACTCCATGTCTCGTTGTGAAGTATAATCAATGAGCATGTGCAATGCTGTATTGCTTTTGTGAAAGAAAATGTTTTAATTTGAAACTAATGTACCACTAAGGAGTCACAATGACATGGATAAATGTTTAATAATTAATAAACCCAAAAGCCCATCCTTACTCCAACTTCATTTAGTCACTTGAATCATGATTTGCACCCTTGAATGGATTTTTGCACATTTTTTTTTTCCTAATTAAGCATAGTAAGTCATTCAAGGCATTGATAAAATAAAGTGTGATTTGAGGTTTACCATTTCTATCATGGTTGTACATTTTATTAACAGCAGGAGATAAAGGTGACAAATGTGGTAAGGACCCCAATCATCTAGAATCCAAAATGAAATATTTGAATCAAATTTTTAGGGTCAAATCTGTTTATCAGAAATGATTGGGTCTAATAATCTCTGATCATTTTACTATAGAAGACATATTTCAGCATTAAGAGGCAAAATTAAGTCTTCTTTTAAAAAGAAATTTGCAGGTGTCAATGTTTTTTCATCCAGGCACAGCACATATGATAATCAGTACCTCGTAAGTGCTCATATAGTGATTTTTGCACCTGACTACTTTGTCTTAATGCACACAGTTGTGGAAACAAATTTTTAAATAAATCACAAAGATTTTACATTATCCTCAAGGGTAACTGAGCCATTACTTTAGTGTAGACAAAATGTTTATTCATACTGTTACAGGGAGTAGACAAGTGTTGAACACAGGAATTGACTTTCTCATAAAAATACATATTTTCTTAATTATGTATGTTAAGCATGGTTATAACACATTCCGGATTATTATCGATGCACTGATACCCGAGAGGTTCATAGAAGACTGAAGTGAAAATTGGATGTTAAAGAAGGCCAAAATACATGCAATTTTTAAAAGTTTTTAAATTATTATAATGACTTCTCATGAGTTTTATTATTTGGTCCTCCTCACCCCACTTTTCCTGGCCACCTGGTGGCCGACATGCAGTGCTCATGGGTGGACCCACAGAATTGACTATGTGCTTTGTGTGACAATTTTTTTGGAAGACCCATTTGTGGCCAAGGTTCAATTTCCTTGGTGAGACCTTGAAGTGTTGATTCAGTATTTTCACTTTTTTTTTTTTGTCATGAAATAAAAAAAAAAAAAACAGACATGCTTAAATTTAGCTATGTTTCTTTTTACTTGGTGCTGTTGCCATTGGCTGCACTCATCATTTATCTTGACTGTATTGACTGGTATATGTACATGTAAAAACATGTTTCAAAGGATTTGCTGACTGAAACAAATTAAACAGAAAAAGAGCAAAAAATTTTAAGAGGGCATTGACATCAGCCCCGTTTAGTCTGCTTTAATCTAAATCTAGTTTGTTTGCCTAGAAAACTCTCTTTGTTTGGGGAGGTGTGATCGCACAATCAAACTCTGATTTAGACCAAAAAACAATCTCTGGTATCCCTAAGAACCTATCTTTCGATTCTGTTGAAATCAACTCTGGTGCGGTCCGAATGCATTTTAATACCAAATGGGCCTGAGACTGCTCTAGAAGCAGGAAACGGACTACAGCGCAGGGGATTCTGGGTAAATACCATCAAAACAAACACCTATATCTAGCGCTAGCAGGACAAATGGCTTGTTTTTTTTTTTCTTTCTAAAAACTAAAAAGAAATCTACAGAAGCTTAAATATAACTCCACTCCACTTTTGTTTACATACCGAGTTTACTGAGATGTCAGGTGTAAAAAGACCTTCTTTTTAAGAGTCAGAACTGATGAACAACTATATTCTGTGTGTATATATATATCATTTCATTATTTGGGATTAAAATAGATATTATTCTGCGAGTGGTGAAACTGGACTTGTTCTTTCACAGCAAACGTTATCAAGGGTAACAAGTAAAATATGTCGCTATTACTAGGACGTAGTGCTATCCATTGTGCTATAGATTGTATTTTAGCTGAACATCCTGGTGTTCAAACAAGCATTGCCTAGTCTGTGTGGAGCTTTTTTTTTCTAGTGTGCAACTGTTCCCTTTTTGTAAGTGTACAAAAATGTGTGTGTGTATTCTCTAGAGGAAAAAACTACTAGACTGTGGCTTGTCAGGTAAATAGATGGGGAAGTCTTTGTCTTGTCTCAGTGGTAAGGTTTAATTCAGTTTCAAAACCTACAGAGCATGCACTGATCAATCACACACCTGCATATAAACATCAGTGGATTGCACTCTGTCTCTTTCTACGTTATTTCTTTTTTTTTTTTTTTGCACAACCACTCTTATTAATTTTCAATGTCAGTGTTGCTGAGTGGCAAAAACAACTGGATTGATAAAGTCAAAGTTAGGTTTGAGATACTGATTATGATATGATTTTTACAAAATGTAGTCTCCACATAGAGAGATTGATTAAAGTTACACTTCCATTATGCAAGATCAGGTTAAGGAAGTAAGGTTTAAAGCAAAACCCAGACATTCGTCTCTCTTGAGACACTCTCTCTCATAATCAGTGGGAGAAGAGGATGGGAGCTACATCAACGTGCAAACCTTTACATATCTTGTAAATCTTACAAATCTTGTAAAGGTTTGCACGTACAAAAGCAGGTGGAAACTTGATGGCATGTGCAAACTTGATCTGCAAACAACATGCAAACAGAATTGTCAGCGAAATAACCAAAATAGTGAGTACCATAAGTTTAGGATGTCTGCCTTCATGAATATAAATATATGCTGATAATCAGAAAGCATAACATGCTGGGATGGAGAGATGCAGATATAATGACTTACCACTCACAATGTGATTCTGGTTAAAGTTTGCACCTGTAAATCTCAAGCAGACTGCGAGGGCTATTTTTGAACCAAATTTACAGTACTGTAAAGTACTTTACAGTGACAACTGCTCATTTCCTTTAATATAACTTATGTGGTACTGTGATTTTGTGTCATTGACAGGTACAGTCAAATTACACTTTTTCCAGTTTCATGTTTGAAAAGCAGGGGTCAAACCTAATTTGAATTTTTTTCTTCGACACATGAAAATCTTTAAATTGTTTGCTATTTTACTTGCTATTGTCAAAGATCTGCAATATTTCTGGATGTTTTTTGGGGAAAATGCTAAACATAATAAACTCAATTCAAATTTTGAATTTTAGCAAATACTTTTTTATGGGTTACATTAAAATGCAATAGTACATAATTCCACATGTGTGTGTGTGCGTGTGCACCCCTGCGTGCATGTGTGTGTACACGGTCGTCCTGTTTGTATCTTTGTTGATCTGTGATGAACTGACCGGTACAGAGTGTACCCTGCCTCCTACCTAACGACAGCTGGAGATGGGCACCAACCCTTCATTATTTTTTCAGAAGGTGGACATAAGTGAAGACCAGACAAATTTGTTCCCAAGCCGACTGGGTGATTATAAGCTCTGGTCGCAAAACCAGAGTCAGAATCTCAAATTAGCTGCCACACAGTCATTGGCTGTCATATGAAAGATCTCTGCAGAGGGGGAAATTGCACAACAGTGCCTGCAAAACAGTCCCTCGTACAAATCCTGGGTCAGAGTCTTTCTCCCTAGAGTTTTCATGTTCTCCCCATGCATGCATGTATTTCCTCTGGCTTTCATCTACCTACCAACATCCAAAGTTATTGAAAGGGTTGTGACTTCTCCAGCGTTCACCCTAGCTCTCCCACAATGGCTTCTGGAGATGGGCACAGCGTTTCACGTCCCTACAAGGATACACTGGTATAGATAAATCAATGGATGGATGATTGTCAAAAGCACAGAGGTTAAATTTACAGACATAAATTTGGTACTTTACAGTGACAACTGCTCATTTCCTTTAATATAACTTATGTGGTACTGTGATTTTGTGTCATTGAAAGGTACAGTCAAATTACACTTTTTCCACTTTCATATGAACAGGCCATAATTACTAAAATTTTGCACTTTTTATTTTTTGGAATTCAAGTGATGATAAGTGATTTTACCTTGAACACAGTGATATGTTTATTGTGCTGCTGACTTTAGCAAAGTCAGCAACGCAAAACAGGAATTCGCAAGTCAAAATGCAGACTTACAGAAGAGTTAATTTGTAAGTGTAAAGGCATGCAACCACAGGCAGAGTGCTTCATCTGTGCAAGTTTTATGTGGAGCTAAGCATGGGGACTTTGCTCCATCAGTGTTGGTCTTTTGTGAACTGAGGGGGGAGAAGATGCCAAATGTTCACAGCCTGAGTAATGGGCTATTAAAATTCCATTTTTCCCTTCTGTGCATGTATGTGTGAATTTATACGGAAAACACTGGCGAGAGTTCGATGATGAAATGTTTCTTGACCTTAAGTCTAGCGCTTTCACTATTTCCTCCCTTCTTTTTCCAATGTCTGGCCATAATTAATGAGAGTAAAAAGCAGTGCATGAAAAAGGTACTGGCATGAAATGTTCAAAAATTATCCATAATTTTTCATCTAATAATGTGAAGCAAAAAAAACGAATCCATTTTCTTTGGTCACCAAGGCTTTGGTCGACCCTTTTAGCAGCTGAGGGCAGTTAATGAAAGACTGAGTTGGCATAAGCCATAATGGGAACAAAGAAATGTAATAACTTACATTCTTCTATATTAAATATTAAAAAGAATGTTAGAACCAGCCATATATCCTTTTATGTGCAAAAACACACATTTCACAAAAGGAGAAACTATATAGAAACTATAATTGCTCTAAAATATATTTTTGTATGAAACAGTAAAGTCAGAATAAAAAGAATCACAATGTTGTTAATGTTGTCATCATAGACACAAACTGCTATGGTTTGTTTTTGAATAAATTAAGTCTTGTGACACCTAAGTATTTTCCAAACAAACAGCAACAAGATCTGTGGCTCAAGTAAAAGGTTTCTAACTATATTAAGAAAAAAAAAACAGTCTGGACTCTGGTTGATCTGGAGCGATTGCACAAAGGGGAATTGTCGATAATGCTTCTCTCTGTATGCTCCAACACTGTGAAATCCTGTCAGAGAAGACTACCGGGTAACACACATCGGGATTACTTTTGCGCATGGGCTTGCAATAATCTGGGCATATATCACAGAGCTGTTGCGTAATGCTGAAGTTGTCAAAGAAGACGGAACAGATTAGTGGGTTTCAGCTATGTATGGTTTTATGTGGACAATTTTATTTGGAAAAACATGTTCAAAAAAGAATCACAGCACACCTTCTTGGTGTAGGCATATTTTCTGAGGCGTTTCATATGTAAATGATAGATGTTTAAGTGCTTTCCTATACAAGCCAAAACTGATTGTAGAAACCACTGAGGGTTAATAACCAGGGGTACCAGAAATATGTCCCCAGTGACTTTCAAAAAAGTTATTTTGGTGCACTGGATTTTTTTCTCCCCCAAATAAATTTAAGGCTGTATTTTACCATAATGTTCATGGTTTATGACACTGCTTTAGAAGATATATTTTTTTATATGTTATCAGATATGCATCTGTACAGCAAATCATAACAACAAGATAGGTACTGTATTTATCTCTGAAACCATGTTCAATTTGGTGAAGGAATTAGAATATTTTATTTTGGGGAAAAATCCTTTTCTCTTAGATCAAGGGGCTTATGCAGTTTTTTTTAGTTTATTTATTTAACTGCAAAAAACAAGCTAAGAAATAGTAAAACTATACAGTGAATGGTATACAGTGAATACCATTAAACATATATTTTAAAAAAGAATAGTAATACTCAACAATAGAAGTATGAATCCAAAATCAGTAAGTTAATTTCTTCCTGTTTGTCTCTGACACACAGTTTTAAAATTAATACATTTTGATTCTCTCAGAATCAATGATGGGGACTTGAGTTAGTTGCCTGGAATTTTAATTTTCTGGTTGTAGTAGATAAAAATGCAATAATTTGCTGTCTTGAAAATCAGCTCAGAATGTGGTGCACGAAGTTCCTGGAAAAGAGCATAATCAGAATTTCCTCTTTTCATATTCCTGGTCTAAATTAAGCATTACTAAAGTTTGGCCTGCATAACTGGCTCAGGAAACGCCACAGAGTCACACAAACAGAACTATGGCCAGGCTTTCACTGAAACACAGAATTTCTCTATGGCCCTTCTGTTTAGTCCCAAACACTTGTCAGTAAAAACAAAAGAACAGACCAGCCCAGACTGATTTCCCCTGCCTTTTCAGAGGAAACACACACCAATGGGCCCGACTCTGAGCTAGTCTAACAAAGAGTCCAGTGGCAGCAAGCAAATGCCAGAAAACAGCTTTCACTTGTTGTTTCTCAGTATCTGGAGATCTGTCCACAGCCCTGTCCCTGGCCATCAAAACAGAGACACACACATATAACTCACACATACGGCCAGATACTCCCTGCCATAAAAAGACTCTGACAGAAAGGACAGTTGCACATCCAGGAAATGAAAAACATTCAGTCGGGGAGGATAATTAAACGAGTGGGGAGCAGAATTGACGATGAACCACTGAGTGTTTAGACAATGAAGTAAAGGTGTGTGAATGTGTGTGTTTAGATATTTGTTGGTGTGTCTTTTGTCGATATAGTGAGGGACATTTGTGTGTGTGGGACAGAGAAGACAACAGCGGGATTTGCAGACAAGCTGTAGGAAAGTGATTTAGTTGTGTTTTCTTGAGAGACCCTGGTGTTCGAAAACAATCGGCTGTGACACTGACTGGTTGTAAGCTTACCTCATTATTTTTGTTTTAAATTCATATTTCCTCTCTTTGTTTTCCATTGATCACATAGTCTCCCTAATCAATTGACAGAAATGCTTTGCTATGATTCATCCAGTGTTTCCATAAACAAAATATGTAACTATAGTTATGATAATCCCTTTAGTTAACATTATCACTAAAAGTACATAAATGCAACAGTGGAATTGGAATTGTTTTATACATTTATATAGACTTACCTTGAGCAAAATCTTCAAGTTGCTTTTGATACTTTGTTGACTTTGCTGTCATATATTAAACTGAGTGCTTGATCAAATAAATCTACAGTGTGCATAGAAATACATCGACCCCAACACAAACAGAAACCAATACACACTACATGCAGTGACACATACATTTCCAATTACTCAGTGGTTTGCTGTTTAATGATTTGACTTTGACGTTAGGGGAATTAAATGGTTGACTTGTCTGACTTTAGCAAGGCATTTTCTTCATCTCCATCCTCCTCTCTTCCTTGTCTTCCTTTCTCTCCTCCACTCTGCATAGTAATGCATTTGAATTGAGCTGTTCATTCAGCCAAGCAGAGATAAGTGCAGAATTGCAGGATGAACACAATAGAGAAAATAAAAATTGGGATGGGGTTTGGGGATGGTGCTCTTAGGTGGAGACAAAAAAAAAGTTGTTTTGTTCTTTTTCTCTTGCAGTCTTTCTTATGAACTGACAAGGGCAAAGAGCAATGTGTGGTTTTTTTAAAAAAAAGACATCTTCCAAATAGTCAGCCTAGGCTTTAGAAAATAGTTAGTATTCAGTTTCCCTCCTATGTTCATGACATTAGCTTTACAGTAACATCAAGTTTTGACACTACAGATTCTAATAAATAGCATGGAGTCCAGGCTACATCTGTGTATATGTGGACTGTTAAACCATTTTGGCTCAGCCAATTAGCCAGGACAGTAAAAAAACAAAGAACACTAGGAGCTGAATTGAAAATTAAAAAATATGGAAACAAGCAGAATCAATGTAAAAAAGATACTGACCAAATGAGTCAATTTTAAGACAAACCGATTCATATGTAAAACATGCTAAGCTTGCAAACAATCCAACAATAGAGAACATTACTGAAGAAATATTCTATTTAAAATGTGTATACTAAATGAATTAGCAATTTTGTTTATTTTTTATTTATTTCTCATATCTTATCGCGTGATACGAGGCTATTCTGAATTAGGTATCCTGCTCATTTCATATGTCCTATCATATGTATGTGTATATATACACAGTCTGTACTGTGTATATATATATATACACAGTACAGACCAAAAGTTTGGACACAACTGTGTGTCCAAACTTTTGGTCTGTACTCAGTTCCAAAAGTTTGGACACACCTTCTCATTGAATTCAATGAGAAGGTGTGTCCAAACTTTTGGTCTGTACTGTATATATATATATTCTTATTGCTTGTTAACATGTTGCCCATCTTCTGAGAGAGCAGACAGCTTGTTGGGCATCTCTCCGGTTGAATGCAATATTTATTTCCTTTAGAAACAAGAGGGGTATTATAAATATATGGACCTTAATCATTTTTTTTTCTTTTCTTAATAGGTATGACCAGCATGTTTCCTGCATTCAGAACAAATGTAACTTTTTTCACAGTTTGTGACATTCATACCATGCTGAGTGAGTTCTCCAGCCTCTTTCAAAAATACTGCCACTGAGTAAGACACTTAACCCAGATCTCCAGGATGTGAGCACCTGCAGAGAGCTGAAGCTCCAGTTAAAGTATTCTGAAAGGCTCTGCGATGATTCATGTGGAGCTGTGTAAATTTGAGGGAAGGCAATAGTAAAACCATGTTTGTGTTTTCAGTTAACCTTTTCCTGGATAAATACAGATTAAAAATAAAAGCAAGGAACAGTGGATGTTCAGTCTCTCTGAGCTTACCGTGAACTCTTGACCATCTCTTTTGCAGATAGCATATCTTCAGGGGTACTTTCCTGGGTCACTGAGGAGTCGGGTCAAAGCAGACTGTCTGAGCTGTTTTTTCCCCCCGCTACAGTCATCCTCTTCCCTGGCCATGCCAACTCTTATCTGAAATAGCACATGGCTGCATGGTGTATTTCTCTCATCTTGTTACCTACTATGTTATTAATGATTTGCCTCCCCAATGGTTTATGCCAGCTGCTCTGTGCATATGTGTGTGGACAAATGGCGCAGGGAATAGGACTGTAGCGAGCATGTTTCTTTCACACAGGAAGGGGAGGAACAGAGGTCGAAAATAGTTTAGGGAGTGTGTAGAGGTGGATTATTGGACAGTTAGAGGTTGTCCCTTCGTATTTTCGTCCGAGTGAAGAAATGGAGCAGGAAAACCAAAGAAAAGGAGGAAAAGCATTAGTATTATCTTAATAAAAACAATATTACCAAAGGTTGTATACAAAATAAAAGTGAGACAAAACAGTTTGTAGGAGCATTTTACTTGGATTTCATCAAATCTGCGGCACATTCAGCTATTGCTCTATAACCACTACACCACAAAAATAAAATACAGAGTCATATATAAATCAGGAAATAAGATTGAATATGCTGTCGGGAGATTCACTCCAGCAGCCTGTCATTGAGATCTGACATCCAATCCACTTACAGCAACGATGCATGAAACAACAGATGAAAGCAACTCATGCTGTCAAGCTATGATGAATATAAAACAACCTGGACATGTCCCAATCATAGGCGTTGTATGAAAAATGGACATAGCCACTGTGACATCACCCAGTGTCCTGTACACTTCACTTTTGAGGCGTGTGTGTTTTTTTTTGTTTGTTTGTATTTTACATCTTTGGGTTTTAAGGTTAAGGAGTTAAAGGTCAGGTTCAAAAGATGATGTGACTTTGAGATGATGTGGTTGAGGTAGTTTCCTAATACAGAGGTTTTTTTTCTTGTTGATATAGAAGTTTTATATATACAGTATGAAAAGGATTTGGTAAGATAAAATCGGAGGGGAGTCATAAAATTATTGAACAAAAGTATCCCATTTATAAATTGGTACCTGTTTTCAAGTTGTGATTGTCAAATTTGCAGAAACAGATAAAAATTTAAAAAAAAAAATAAAAATTATCTTCAATAGAAATAAGTGTTTTTGGCTTGAAGAAGCAATCTGAACTAATGCATAAATACAAGAGTATTTAGCATTAACTCTTTTTTTTCTACATTTACTCTAACTATATTATGTATAATGCAATGAGGCAATTCTGGAGTAGTGCTGAAAAAAACAGTAATAATATATGGGGGGGAAATACATCATGTATGTTCCAGGTTTGGCTTTCCAACATAGCAAAAGCTTATTTCTGTATTTACCTTCACCTCAGTTGATAACATATAGTGCTGCAGAGTTCATAGGGCAAACAATCTCCCTGAAAAAAGAATATGAGCCTGTTTTGAAAATCTTTGTACATTTGTACAAAGATGCTTAATCTTCTTGAATAGGTTGAACCTTCATAATTCGAACTATGTTGTTGGTAGAGAGTCAAAAGACCTTGTTAGCACTTACTGATGAGTGAATTTAGCCATTAGACTGGGATGGCATATTGTAGGAGAAATAGGGTTTAATATTTTAGACTTTCATAAGATAAACAACAGCAAATATATTAAAAAGATGCCGTCAGACGTAAGTCTTATGATTCCCTGTGTGGTTGTTAGCTACAAAGGCTGACATAACCAAACAGCAATTCCAACAAGACCTGTCATCATTGTCAAACTTTCAGTATCACCAGTGATATGCTTGCTTGGTCTTTGGGGGCTTGTTCTAGTGTCTCTGTCTTGTGATGCCAGATGCTTACCATCTCCACTGTCTGTCTTCCTCATATTGGGTTTAGTCCTGTCACCGCTGTTCCAATTGAGAAGAAAAACATTGGCAGCAGTTTATTTTGAAGCACATCGACATATCTTACTTGGGCTCATCTTTCGTTTTTATTAGCTTTTAGCTGCATCTTATAACAAACCACACAGTTTTATGCATTGTAGAAATTAGTTGTTTTTCGGCACATGATCAAAAGTGCCATTTATGGATGGTCAGCTCCTACTCTCTTACAACTCACTGAAGATATTTTACTCTGTTTTCCTTCTTGATCTTATTGATCGACTAACTTTTGTCGGCTGTAGTAAATACTGACTGAATAAACAAAAAATGTTTTTCAACACATTGTTAAACTTCCGTATTTATAATATGAAACAAAACAAGACCCCGAGGTTGCCGAATAGAGAAAAAGGTAAAAAAATAAATAAATAAAAGAATAACGTATGTGAAACACTTAATCCTCCATGAACAGAAAGATGTAAGACAAGACACTTTACCCCAAGTTACCTACCAATCTTGGATATCAGTTTATAAATGTGTTTGTGATTGCGAATGGGTAAACGTGACTTGAGTGTAAAAGGCTTCAAGTGGCAGTATGACTGAAAAAGCACTGTATAAGTTCATTCCCATTTTATTTACAAATACTCTTGTTTTACATTGTATAACTGCCTGTTTTTGCCAGGTTTTTGGTGATAATGTATATACGTCTTACACTTATGTATTTGTCTTTGAATGTTAATTCCTCATTGTTGTTTTGCCTTGTTTTTCTCAGGCATTCTCTGGAAACTCCAATTCAGAAAGTGCAGTTCGCCATGAACTGCAGCAGGGAATTGTGGCTCGCTTCCTCAGGCTCATCCCAGTAGGCTGGAGTGAAGAGGGACGTATTGGTCTCCGCATAGAAGTGTATGGCTGCTCCTACTGTGAGTTAAGGCAAACATCTTCTCAAATATTGGTTTGGCATTGATTTTCTAACAGCTGGAAGCTATAGTTACTCGATTGTTCTCATAAACGGCACTGTGTGCTGGAAAATACATAATTTCACCCCTTTGATTGCATATTCTTATTATTTGGATGCTTTCTTCATTTTAATGTCCTTAACATAGACTGAGGATCTGACTTTATGAACAGTCTGTTTTATTCAAGTCAACTATGTGACTTTTTTTTTCCCCATAAGCCTCAAAATATATTCAGAAATTTAAAACAACAGTCTAACCTTGTAGGCAAGCACACCTTTCAAGAGAGTTTCTTTCAACATCTCAATAATCATGCTGTTTAAAGAGAAAAATCCTTTTTTCATTTGATGACAAGATCAGGATAATACGAATACTTGTTAGAAAACAACATGGAAGCCATGTTGTTTTCTGTTTTCTGTGCGTTTGTACAAATCTGTTCAAATGCACAGATTTGAACTTTTTAGGCCATGGTGTAGAACTTTTGACCCAAGACTTGAACTGATATATTTAACAATCTGTTGATCCAACTTGTTTTTCTCTTATTTGTCTTTTTTGCCTTTTTAAATACTTGTTGCAACTATTTCCTCCATTGAAATAATAATACTTGTAATTTTTTTTACATGAGAGCCTTAAGATTTTAATCAAAACTGTGGAAAGGACCTTCCTATTACTAGAATTCACTCATTTTAAACTCTGCATCAAAAAGATAAAAATTGTTCCTGTATATGAATAAAATAAATATAATATTGGCAATTGTGAGAGTGAACAACAAAAGGTCTCAGATGTTCATACCGCAATATGTTGCCAGGCAATCTGTGCTAATTTCCAGATTGATACTTATTGGGATTTTAGGATTTGTAGACTTTGGCTGCATAAAGTAGATACTTTTAGCTCTTTGTGACATATTAGTATATATCACACACATAAAAAATTAGTCAAAAATAATTATAATTTATTTAATTTATTACATAAATAACTTTTAAGGTCACTGATAAGAATAAAGGTGCTTAAGCTATACAGTCTAAATTTTGTCGGATATCTTCTGGACTGGTTGAGTTTATTATACTTAAGGACTGAAATCATTTTCATTACTCTCTGGGACTTTATATTAAAGTTAATTGTTCTTTAAAATATCTTTTAAACACACTCTTACAACACACTTGCGCTTTGTCACACAAAGAGGAATTTTTAGTTCCATTTCATGGATCCAGTTAAAGTGATTTATAATGGTTTGTCAGATGTATTGCAGTCATATTTAAGGTTTGTATTTCACATCAGATTATAACGTAGACCCTTTGTAAAGCCTTTAGAAATAAATAAGTGATAAACCTATTTCGCAGTGCACATTTTTAGACCAGAAAACAAATAGTCACACCCGGCTTCTGCTTTTGAGTAAGCTCGTCATCTAGGGAACTGACTCTCTTGCAACCTCTCCGCTCTCATTCTATTAAAGGGCGCCAAATTGATTTTGATAACAATTTCAATTAAGCCTGTGCATAAATTACTTTTATAAGTGACACACGTACATCTTTCATTCTGGAGATGTGATTATATGGTGTGTGGATACGTCTGAGAGTGTTTCTAAATGTGTGCGTGTGTGAGAACACAAGGGCATGCATTGTATTCTAGTCAGTTCTCAGCATCATTGATTACATTCCCTTGTTTCATTTCCTCCCCGCGTCAAAAGAAGCAGGTAAGTGATGATAAGGATGACGAGATGTGCTACACGTTGCCCAGAAACACTAAGTCAGACAGATATGTGTTTCTGAAGGCAAGCAGAACAATTTGCGTTAAAACAAAAATATCTGTCCCCTTTAATTTACATCAGTTTTCTCACAGTCTCAGCCATACAGATTTCACCATGAAAATAATGACAGTACCATATGATATCTTCCCATTATTCAACATGAAGCAGTCTTGCAATGCCCAGTACTTTTTAAATTCATATTTAAAATTTACCACAACTGTAAAACTACTTAATTGCCTGTGATGTTTTTTGCAATATAGTTTAACAAAAACATTTTAAAATGTTTACAGATTTTTTTAAAACAATGTAATAGAGAGATTACTAAATGGTCATATTGGAAATGTTTGTCCATCAAAAGTTTCATGTGAATGTTTTATTTCCTAAGCGCAAGAAATTATATATCATTTTCTTTTCATGACAAACGCTGGCAAGTTTATGATTACGGGATTACGGCGTGTTTTTCCTTTACTAACTCTGTGCTGCGAAAGGAAAACACACAATACAATTATGATACTGCTCTCCAAAATGAAAACTACATCTTCAACAACAGAAAGTGTAAATGCTACACAGAACACAGCCAGGATGTGCAAAGTAAAATCACACTTTTTCTTTTCAAAACTAAATTATGTGAACATGTTGTAAAATTCACCTTTTTCAACATTTCTTCCTTTTTTTCTTTGAAGCATTGTTCAATGTTCTATCTCTAAAGAACGATGTAATATAAAAATTAAAAACATCTGTTTGTAGTCCAAAATGAGCTTGGAGTTTGTTTCTGACAGATATGAATGTTGCCCACCATGAGTTGACATCTGTTAGATTACAAATGATAAATACACAATCGGGTAAACACATTCGTTCTACTCAGATATAAGTGATAACAGAGAGATGCTCACGACTGCTTGCACATGCACACCCCCTGGTCAGATGCATCATATTTCAGGGATGTCTGTCAACTGTGTTTTGAAGCCTGCAGTGCTTTCTCATGATTAGCCTGTCACTCCTTCCTTCGGCATTCAGTCAGAAAACGAGAACACATACATTTGTCTGTTCTTCTACCCATCCTACTCTCCCTGACCACTCAGCTTCTTAGAATCTGTCCCTCGTAAAATTTGTTCCTGCTTCCCAAACGAAAGGTAAGAGGAGAGCTACAATGTGGGTCCATGACCAAAAAATTAAAAACAAAGAATGAAAAAGGAGAGCACAAAGGAGAAGTAGTAGGAGGCGAAGGAGGCAGATAAATATAGATGTTATGTTCCAAGCATAATCACCAAATATGTTGGCTGGAGATGATAATCCTGGGTTTTCAGAGTGTGTGATAATTAAATGCAATGCCATATTATGACTCATCTAAGACTTTGCAATACAAGTGGGGGTGTGCGTGTGTGCGTGCATGTACATCTA
This sequence comes from Xiphophorus hellerii, assembly GCF_003331165.1. Classification (NCBI taxonomy): domain Eukaryota; kingdom Metazoa; phylum Chordata; class Actinopteri; order Cyprinodontiformes; family Poeciliidae; genus Xiphophorus; species Xiphophorus hellerii. The sequence goes on from NC_045692.1 coordinate 10,837,795, forward strand.
TGCCAAAGCTAAGGGTTGTAAAGGAGACATGATCTACCGTGCTGTGAAATTTACATGCTCATTTCCATTACGATTAAGGTAAAAAGTACAGAAAAAAATCTATTAAATCATTGTCGAAACAGGACACAGCATAGCTTATGTGTTTAATAAATTGAAGTCAAAAAAAAAAATAGTTAAAACATGTTTGGAATAAACGCAGTGATTAGGGAAATTTCAAAGGAGTGCCAGTTTGTTTCAAAAGCTTTCATATGCCTTTTTGACATTTTGTAACATTACAACCACAACAAAAATATAAAATGATGGATAAATAATACATGACTTCCTTGGTTGTTTAATAAATAAAGTATGGCATGCATTTTTATTTAGCCCCTTTTAATCTTAAATGAATCCCACTGCAATCATCTCCTTCAGAATTAGCCGTGTTAGCAAAGAAACACCACCTGTGTATAATTTGAACATCATAAAAAGTTATTCTATGAAGGCCTCAAAGGTTTGTGAGAGAGTAAACAAACATAAAGATCAATGACTTTAAAACTGCAGTAAGTAACTTTTACATATATAAAATAAAGTTACCTAATTGTTAATTTACATACTATTTTCCATTAAAACTGTCTGTCTGTTGTGACAGTATGGTTTGAGATAGATAATCTCTAAAAAGATCAAACTCCTCTGCCTTCTATCAGTTCTCGAATACACAAGGGTTATTGGCAGTGCTAACAACGTTCTCCTGGCTCTGGATGGCACCTAAAAGCCTTATTAAAATAAGTATGTTTGTGGTCAAATCTACAACCAGGGGGCTAGTCAATGTAAAACAATTGATTAATAATACACAGTTTAACTGTTGCTCCGTCTTTCTCGCACTACGCTTCTATGTATTTTCTCTACAAGATGTATTCACAAAGCTATTTGTGGGTGCTAAAGATGCATGACCATCTCATTTTGAAACGTACACAGAGGTACACAACTGTTCCTAAAATTGCTATGGAGAGCAGGTCTGTGTTTAGACCACTGGCTATTTCCCTTGGCATCCTCAGGGGTAGGATGTTAATCCTTTTCATCATTCATTCTATCAGTTAAAAATGATGCGTTCACTGATTTAAAATGTGCAACATCACTTGTTGATTTCAAAACATTATTCGTCGGTTCAGATGTTGTACTTAATGGTGATGATTATAAAGTTCAAAAACAAAAGGAATAAACCACCTTAAACTATTGATTTACTTGAAAAAAGGACTATAAAATAGACAAACATTGTTTCCATTGGCTTGATTTACACTGTGTTCCAAATTATTATGCAAATTGGATTTAAGTGTCATAAAGATTTAACTTTTTGTTGTGCTATTAATTTTATAGATGGTATTGTGTGTCAGGGTTCTTTGAATCACTATAATTAATTTCAGAGGGCTGGGTTGATTAGTTTGTCTGGTGAGCTCAATTAAAGGAAATCTACTTAAGAAGGATGTTCCACATTGTAAAGCAGGCCACAGGTTCCAAGCAATATGGGAAAGAGAAAGGATTTCTGCTGACGAAAATCATCAGATAGTGTAGTGCCGTATGACAAAGTATGAAAACATTAGATATTTAACAAAATCTGAAGCGTTATCGTACTGTGAAGAGATTTGTGGCTGATTCAGAACAAATATGGGTTTGTACAGATAAAGGCATAATGGGGAAGGTTTCTGTTAGACAAATTCATCGGATTAAGAGAACAGCTGTTAAAATATCCTTGCCACTTATTTGAAGCTGCTGGTGCCTCTGGAACCTCAAGGTGGAGGATCCTCCAGAGGCTTGCGGTACATGAACCTACTATTCGGCCACCCCTAACCAGAGCTCACAAGCAGAAACTATCCACAAACTCACAAGTTCAATGGATGCAAGAATTGTGCACGTGATATCAAAGAAGGGGTCCTATGTTAACATGTAACTCGGTCTGAAGATGTTTTTGATTGAAATAGCTTTTGATTTTAGTATACCACTAGAAGTACTAGGTTTTCGATTTCTCCCCATACTTACTGAAACAGTGCCAAAAGACCCTGAGTCCAAACTGACTACTCTGATGGCTCAAATTAGCATCCATTCTTCTATTGTACATGTGGTCGTTGACCGTCAGGCCAGAAGGTAGGAGTGTGAATAGTCCATGTTGGGGGTGGGTATCTATGATACCAACAGGAGATCAGATCTCCTGTAGGTAATGCTCTTCAGTCTAGTTTTGAAGCATACATGAAGTGTTTTTGGAGAGATGTGACCTTTTGCAGCTGATGTTGTGCTGCATTATCCAGTCTAAGTCTAAGTCTAAGTCTAAGGAACAATTGTGCAACTGTGAGATGCGTTGAGGCCATTACCAGGGTACTTATAAGGTAATGGCCTTATTTACAGAACAAAGCAATCCTTCAGGTCATTTGGCCTATCTCTAGACTGCATAGGTAAATGTCAAAGTGGAGTCAAGGTGGACTAACTCCAGCACTTCTAGTGACAACAGGAGATCAGATCTCCTGTAGGTAATGCTCTTCAGTCTAGTTTTGAAGCATACATGAAGTGTTTTTGGAGAGATGTGACCTTTTGCAGCTGATGTTGTGCTGCATTATCCAGTCTAAGTCTAAGTCTAAGGAACAATTGTGCAACTGTGAGATGCGTTGAGGCCATTACCAGGGTACTTAAGGGTACTTACAATCCTTCATGTCATTTGGACTATCTCTAGACTGCATAGGAGTGGTGTCTACGTGGACTAACTCCAGCACTTCTAGTAGAATTGTGCACGTGATATCAAAGAAGGGGTCCTATGTTAACATGTAACTCGGTCTGAAGATGTTTTTGATTGAAATAGCTTTTGATTTTAGTACATGTGACCACTTAATGCTGCACATTCAAAGAATGACCGTTTGCAGTTCTTTATAATCCATAAAATGTTTAGAAAATATGCTGTACATAATAATTTGGAACAGTGCATTTTGAGTTTTTGATTTTTGAAAAAAATGCTGTTCTCATGGGGAGCTTTGTTCAGTAAAATTTGATTTATACTGTAATAGTTCATGACTTGAAAATTATACTGACCATCATTTGCATTGACCATTTAAGAAAATCTGAGAAAATATCACTTGGATAAAAATTTGGAGCATGGTGTAATGTCTTTCAATGCTCCTGAATTTATATTTAAAGTAATATGCTTTAAGAATCAGATACAGAAACAAAAGAGGTAGAGGGAGCAAAGTAGTTGCAAAACTGGGGTAAACTTGAGAATATTGACGATCATTAATCCACCCCCAACCCAAGATTGCAACAAGGCAGAAGATGGAACTTAATGCGGAATCTGACATTGATTATTAAAAAAAGGTTTGCTAAGTGTTTTTATGTTTCATAAATGTGATAACCTGAACAGATACTTTAGAATGAAAAATATTACATCTTAATTATGGATGATTGTGGTCAGATTTTTCACTCTATTCTTTCTGCCTTTTTTGCCTAAAATCCTCACACAGACACACCAATGTTCTCTACACTAACCGCTTGAACTATTCGAGTGATGTTAGAAAGCTTGAGGAGATGTCTCAGCCACTTCACCTTATTTTTTTCTCTGAAGACCTGAAAAATCTCATTCTGTTTGTTGTATCCTTTTTGTGCTTAGAGTCTGGTATACCAGCACTTGCTAGAGTCAAAATATAAACTGTTTTCTTTCTAACTTTCTTACAAGCAGAGAATATTCAGCTAATTTGGACATTATAGTAATTGTAATTTTTACATCTATGTATTTCTAGCATGCGTTATGTTCAGAAAAACTAGGTATATGGAACAATGTTCTCAGTTCTTCTGCTCTTCGTCCCCCTTATTGCAATGTAATTCCATGTTTCTACAGAAGCCTGTACAGAACAAATTGAATACAAACTGTAGAATAGACTTTCTCACTTTTTTATGATAATCACAACTTTTCCTATACATTTTTATTTAGAGGAGAATGAAAGGGCGTTAGTTGTAGGTTTTGTTTTATTGTTTTTTATTACCCTCACTCCGTTTTCAAAACTAGTCATTAGTCATTGACCTGAGTGAAGTTGCCCCCCCACCTTCTTCAAATCAGACAAAATTTGTGTCAAACGTTTGTGCTACGTTTGTGCTGGTTTATGCAGCAAAATTTTTTGTTTGTGCTGCCATCATTTTAAAGATATAAAGAAATGTTTCTAGAGGTCATCAAAGGTCAACCAGCCCCCCACCCACCTTGCTCAAATCAGACAAAATGGGTGTCAATTGACTCGACTATGTTTGTGCTGGTTTGTGCAAAACGTTTGACACCAATTTTGTCTGATTTGAATAAAGGGGGGGGGGGGGGGTAACTTCACTCAGGTCAGTGTTGAGACATTACATTTTAACAGGCTTTTATGTATTTGTGTATTAAAAGCATGCTGTTATTTGGTCAACTTGCGTGTGACTGGGGTGGTCACCATGAGCATTTTCTAATTAAAATCTGCAGTTCTTAACATTTGTCATGTATTTGTTCTTGGACTCTTTTAGGGGCAGATGTTATCAACTTTGATGGGCAGGGAGTAATCTCATATCGTTTTAAGGTACACAATCTACAAATTCATTATTTCATTCTTCAAAACTTAGTGTTGTAAAAAATACAGTTGTTTTTAAGTTAAGGAAAAAAAATCTCTTCATGGAGTTCTATGTCTAAATTTGAAATATTTTCATTTTTGTATGAGCAACATTGTATGGATTTGGTGTTTTAAAATGTTTACAGGTGAAGAAAATGAAGATTATAAAAGATGTGATCGCCCTGAGATTTAAAACATCAGAGAGCGAAGGTGTAATTCTCCATGGGGAGGGACAGCAGGGCGACTACATCACTCTGGAGCTCCGCAAAGCCAAATTACTACTGCAGATAAACCTGGGTGAGTAATAAACGCGTGTCATGTGCAGGGAAATGAAACACAGAGGTTACCTTCTTGCTGACTCTCCAGATGAGTATTTTTGAAAATATGCAACTGCTTAAAATTTTTACAGTCTGGTGGCAGTTGAATTCTTTTATGTTTAAAGTGAATATATTTACAAGGCCATTACCTTACTCATCACTAAATTCAATATGGGATTTTTACTGATGGAAAAAATACACAAAATCAAGTTTAAATTTTGTTAGCAAAAATTAGAAAATATTTCTTGCTCCTTTTGATAAATTCTCCACCATAATGAGGTACATTTACACTGAAACATTTTACACCCTATTGTGAACTGTTTAGACTTTTTCACCAGTTCTAGACTAAGATTTAGATTTTGTTTGCATATGCGCCTGATATTATGACAGATTTCTAATCTTTGTGTTTTTGTCAAACATGACCTTCCAGTACACATTTTAACTGATGTTAGACTTGTCTCAAAGGACCATTATGTGAGAATATAAATAATAAAACCAAAAAAAACATTTCTAGTAATATGAGTTAAATTTATAAAGCAGGATTGTACTATTGGAAAATAAATAGAATGACAGTCTATATTTTAAACTGGTGTCAGCGTCTTACTTTAGTGGCTATTGTGGTTAGTATGGGTCGTGATACGAGAGCAGTGTAGAGAATGTAGATACTTATCATAACTCTGAAATTTCTGAAATGAAATATATTTAATGAAAGACAGCGGTCGAAAACTCAAAAGAGTAAAACATAGCTAGATCTTCATACTCCACTTAGCCTTCTGTTGTCCGTCAAAAGTCTGATTGTCTCTCACACAAAAAAGAATAGCAAAATTGCACATCTAATTATGTCCAACATAGTGCAGCTTCTTTTTAAAAAGCTTATTACATCTCTTTATTTGAAATATGTAGTTGATACTGATCAGAATAGCAAATTGTTGCTCTTTCTAACTCAGTAAGCCACTAAGCTTGTTGCAATAAGCATTAAATCAGCTAATCACATAAAAAGCTGAAACGAGCTCAATAATATTTATTTACAAGGTTGTTTTACTTGTCACTCTCTCTTTCTACCAAAAACTGGATGACATTAGTCTGGTGCATTGGTCTCAATTAGCCCCATTTTGAAAAGCATTTTTGTGTAAACAGATTTCAGTATCCATTTAATTTGTTATTTCAAGTCTTTTGTTTATTCCTCTTGGATATTTAAATTGTCTTCCAGTTTCAGTGTTAAAGGTTCATTAGAAATTAAAAGATTTTTGTCTTTTGACGGGGTGTATTTGTATTTCTATGCCATTACTATTGTATTAGATGAAAATGATCTCAAAATAACAATACTTTTGTTTATCTTAATAACTTCTGGGACAATTTGTCTTCCAGCAAAATTTATCGTGACAGGCCAACAATCCACATAAAAGATTGTTGTTGTCTACATGACCCACCTTAGTGTTGTGCATCCATTTAAAAAAATAATTCAGTACTTTTCTACTGGGATAGTTAATGATGACATTTTGTAACTAACTTTAGATGTGCTTTGCAGGCAGTAACCAGTACGGCTCTATCCTGGGTCACACTTCTGTGACCACTGGCAGCCTCCTGGACGACAATCACTGGCACTCAGTGGTGATTGAACGCTACCGTCGCAATGTCAACTTCACCTTAGATGGACACACTCAGCACTTCAGGACCAATGGGGAATTTGATCATCTCGATTTAGACTATGAGGTGAGCACTTTATATGCAACACAGAGCAGACATGTAGAATATGGCACCAACAATTAATGAACTCTGTTTAAATTTAGACGTGTGTATACAAGCTCTTGATGCTGCATGAAAGCATCTAGAAAACTCAACAAGTTGGGGAAATATTAAACTCTACATCAATTTCTTTCAACAGTCTACCACCTTGGGATGTTTTAAGAGTAACCACCCTTTGGTATGGTCAAATTTTTCAACAAAAGTTCTTTGACAGTCATTTTTGAGTTGAAGCATAAGAAAAAAATTACAGGCATTGAAAAAAGTAAAGCATCAGATATATCTGTCTCAGCTTTACATACAATAAGTAGCATTATGCAACATACATCAAGTAGATGATAATATTCCACTGTTCCCAGTTGGAATCAGCATTGTTGCTGCACAGGAAGAAGATCTATGATTTAAACTAAGCTCTGCAGGCTTCTTTTGTGTTGCATTGTTCCCTTCTTGGTAGACTTGTTTCTGATGTTCCAACTTCTTCCTTAGTCTCAATCCATGTTAGGTTAATTGGTGATTCCACATGGATTGTGAGTGTGAGTTTATCCTTGTTCTCCCTCTGTGATGAACTGGTGACCTGTGCCCCTTGTGAGACCCCCACCACCCTCACCACTCGCCCTGCTTCCTCCTCCCTGGACCCTGAACATAATAAAGTGGGTATAGAAAATGAATGAATATATGTGGTTTTATGAGTTTCTCCCTCACATCTGACACCATGAGCCCTCCCATATAAAAAGACTATTTTGTATTCATGTTACAAAGAATGAACGTGAGCAGTATGCTTAAACTGGATCCCCATTTCTTCACTAGTATTTGTAATGCTGAGTAATGCATAGAGTACCTTGCGAAAGTATTCATATCTTGTTTTGTCATGTTGAAACCACAAACTCGATTGTATCTTATTGTCAAAAACGTTGTAGAGAAGTTCAAAGCAGGTTTAGGGTATTAATCAATAATTCAAGCTTTGAACACCTCATGCAGTACTGCTCAATACATCATCTGAAAAACATTACTATGCACATAATCTGACAAGGCATTCAAGAAGCCCCGTTGTTAAGAGGAGATGCTGCAGAGATCCCCAAATCTGGTGAGTTGCAAAAAGTGGCAAAAATAAAGTCATTGTTGAAAGTACAAAGTGTGAGTTTGCAGTTTGTTAGCTACACACCAAATATGTGGTAGAGGGTGCTTTTGTCAAATGAAATCTAAATTTTAACCTTCTGTTTACATGCAAAACATTAAGTGTGGCTGGATTTAACACTGCACATCAACCTGAGAAAACTCTTCCCGCCGTGAAGAGTGGCAAATGCAGCATGCTGTGAAGATGCTTTTCTTCAGCTCAGATAGTGGAGATAGTAAGAGTTCATTCGAAGATCCAAGAGTAATCCTGGACAAAAACTTGTTAAAGGCTAGGAATCATTTAAGATGGAGGAAAAGGTTCAATTTCCTGCAGGACTAAAATTCCAAGCATCCAGTCGGAGTCAAAATGGTAATGTTTAGATCAAAGCATGTTCCTGTTTTAGAATGACTCAGTCAAAGTCAAGACATAAATGAAACTTATAATCTTTGACTATACTTAAAAAGTGATTTTCACGCCTGGCTCTTCACCTAATCTGACTGAGCTTCAGGTAGAAAAAAAAAAAAAGAGAGAGAGAGAAAACTTCCCTCTCTGGATGTAGAAAGTTGGTAGAGATGCATCCAAAAACACTTGAGGCTGTAATTGTAGCCAAACGTGGTTCTGCATTACATTGAGTCACAGGGCTTGAACACCAAAGCCCACCACACAGGGCTGCACAATATTAAGTAAACATAGGATATGGATCAGTGTGATTAAGTTATGATGAGGATATGACTTGTGATAAAAGAAGGAATAGTTAATAGTGATAATATCTTTCCATTTTGGATGTGTTGCAAATGCAGACACCAGATAATGAACTGTTTATGCAGAATCTGGAAAGAAATGTATTTATTATTTCCATCTCAACACATTATTTTAGTGGAAAACTTGCATTTGACTGTGTTTGCTGTTTTGACATTGAAATAATCCAGTTTAAGTTTCCTAATGATTTTAACATATTAATGTGCTTGTCAAACAATGTCTGCTGCATTTCAACAAATATATTACAGAAACAGAGTCAGAATTCATGATGCCTATATAATTAGTTATTATTGATTGCATTCCAAGCAGTTTTTTTTTCCAATATTGATTTTGCACATAGTCACGTAACAATATATTTGTGTTACTTTGTGCACCTCTATCACTGCAGTTTTTGTTTATGAAATAAATGCATTCAGGTTTACTTTTGTAATGTGGCAAAAGGTAAAGCATTGAAGGGACTGTGTAATTGCAACTTTGGTACTGGTAGTGTGTTTCAGGTTTCATGGAAACGCTGATTAACATGCATGCAGCTTTATCAGTTCTCAGTTTAAAATGACCAAATTATTATTAACAACTTTCAGATAAAATCCACACCTTCCCAATACGTCAAAGTGCAAAGCAAGTTTCCCAACAATAACTAAGCTGTAACACAATATTTGTATATTTTTGTTTTATTCTGTTTTCATGATGTTGCACTACATTCTTTTCAACATCACTGTGCTATCATTTGACTGATTTGCAACAGGACTTTTAACTTCTCATCACTGGTGCTCAGTAAAGTACACTGATGCTGGACAGGAAATTAAATATTGGCTTCTGGATGTGCTCTGATGCTAATCCATGAAACTCACATAATTACTGTTACCCAGTAACAGATGTGATGCATTCAACTAATACTACTGAAAACAGGAAATTGACAGTAGAATGCATATGGTAGTGGGCATCATGAGTACAGTGAGGCAGTATGTGGCCCAATAATTGTGTTTGCATGTTTGTCTGTTAGTTCTGTGTTTAGTTTGTGTGTTACTGCGTGGCCTTTTCATGAATATTGCTTATATTGCTAATCTAATCCAGTGTTAAGTAGGATGCTGAGAAATGGAGCAGAACAAAGCACAGTCCAATTAGAACTGAAGATGTTGAATTAAAGGATCTTCAGGGAAATCTATACATCCGGGTGTGCTGTACCAGGAGGTTTAGAGAAGGGGTGTGCCTGTGTGTGTTTTTTTAGAGTGATGTGTCTGTGGAGTATCCTGAATGCATCCACATTAATTCCCATCACAGACTGCAAAATTGTGACCAGCTTTTAGTCAAAGTGTACCTTTGTAGTTCACACTCTTGTGTGTGCGTGCGTGTGGATTTTTCTGGTTCTCTTTGGCTTCCAGCTTGTAAACTAAATATCCGGGTGCATCAAAGTCCACCCTTGGCAGTAATTACAGAGCTTGCTGGAGCATAGCCACAACACAAACAACAACAAGCACACACACTGACAGACAGATGCATTGACTGGCAGTCACATATCCTCCTCTATTATCTTAGCATCCTTTAGGGCCCTGAACTATGTCTGAAAGAGAAAAAAAAAACAGAACACATGTACAACTGTACAAAAATGTGAAACACACTTTACATTTTCATCAACACTGTGTGTCCTTCAGCATTACACTTTGCACTCCAAGCTTGTTTGTAACTGTCCGTGTCTTAACCTTTGCGTGCTACACATCACATTTGTTCCCCACTAACCAGTGGGTTATTTCCCACACTGCTAGCATGGTCACATTAAACAAGATATTTTCGGTAGTGTGTGAAAAGGGTTTGGATTAAGTCAATAAAATGTAGATTTTGCTCAAATTAGTGTTGTAACTCCTCAGCTCCAACTGAATTCAGTAAAAGTGGATATGATATTACTTTGTGTGTGCAGTTTGTTAACTGGAAGACACCTTAACCCTTCCACACAGTCATGATACGGCGTCTCCTTTGTGTGGTTTCGGGAACTGACAAGCTGACGCTACACCCGCATCCCTTTCTTGTAGTCCGACAGTGACATTTGTCTCGCTGCTGTTTGAAGAAGTGCACCGCTCCCAGTCAAAAATAACCAATCAGAGCACTGGGAGAAGGTGGAGGAGCTTGTTTTTTTTTTCACAGATTATCATTTTCATATTATACTGTCACAACATCATGACCGTTTTCACAAATGTGTAAAAAAAACAGGCTTTTATAAAAGATACGTACTGCATATTTAAGAGAGACACTGTGGTATTGTATCTAGTGTTGAGGAGAGGGAAGGATGTCCATGTTGCTGATTCCTTCTGACTGCATTCACTAAGATATCATGTTTCACAGAGTGCTGCGTCAGACTAAAGTTATAACCTTGGATAGCATGCTAAGTTGTTCACAAGGCTTTAAACAGAAAGCCTTCTCTTGCATTGATTAATGCTGCTGATAAAAATATTAATGTGGTTTTCTCCACCACAGAAAAACTGAACCTGAAGGTTGAAGACTCAGAAACTTTGAGATCATTGATTTCCCAAAACAAACATAGAACCTGTTTTGGTAGCATTTATATAGGATGTCTAGGAGAACAGAAAAGAAAATCCCTTTAACAAACTAGTAAGAGCTCTATGGTTCCCTTTACACCAGGCATGTCCAAAGTCCGGCCCGGGGGCCAATCACGGCCCGCGGTCAGATTTCATATGGCCCGCAGCTTCGGTCTTATAATGTATTATTTATAGCCCGCCTGCACTGTCAAACAGAATAAATAAATCATAAAACTTGAAACTGTAATTCCTCCTTTCACCAAATGGTGGCAGTACCACTTTAATACTATCAGTCTGCCTTCGTGCAGCGAACCGCTCTCCACTCATTTCTGCCACTGCAAAGAAAACAAGTTAACAGTGAGGGCCGCCGCTTTCAAGAGAGATGGGAATTACAATACTTCTTCACTGAAAATCAAGGCAATTGTGCTTGTCTAATTTGTGAGACGGTTGCCTTGTTCAACGTAAAGAGACACTACCAGACTAAACATGCTAACGCATACAACAAGCTAACAGGGAGTGACCGTGCTGAAAAACTGAAGCAGCTCCAAGCTGCACTGGCATCACAACAGCGATTCTTCACGCAGGCCTGAGTCAAAAGAAAATACCACCAAAGCAAGCTACGAAGTGGCCATGTCAATAGCTAAACATGGCAAACCTTTTACTGAAGATACTTTTATCAAAGACTGTGTTATGAAAATGGTGGAGAACATTTGCCCTGAGAAGAAGCAAGAATTTGCGAATGTTTGCCTGGCACGTAACAGTGTGGCACGGAGAGCTGAGGACATGAAATTGAGTATTTTGAACGATAACATCTGTCACTATCAACAGTGAAAAGCCAAAAGAACATTTATGCACTTGGATTTATGGCCCTTATTTTTATTAAACTCTTGAGTAAGATTTGGTTATTACTGTTGATGTTATGAACCTGTAGATGTGACACAAACTATTACTTTCTGAAAGATGTTGTAAATGACAAGAGCAAAATTAACTTGTTTTAAGATTTAATAATAACAGACAACTTTGCATTACTTATAACTCCTGTTTAAAATGTTCTTGAGGCAAAGATATTTTTAAACTCATGTAAATTTAAGGTATTTCATACAGTTTGTTCAATGTTATCTGACTCTCCAGATATGAAAGAATTGCAGAATTTGTGTTTTTAGAGTTGTTCTCATCTGCCTGAGTGGCTTATTTTTTTGTCATTTGAAAGATAAAGATAATTGTGACAATGAAAATAGTTTTATAACAGAGTGTATTTGCATGAAACTTTTGTAGTTAAAAAATGTCCGAACAAACTATTGGCCCCCGGGCATCTTCACTTGATCAAATCTGGCCCTCTTTGCAAAAAGTTTGGACACCCCTGCTTTACACAAACACACAAATTTTAAAATGTGGCACATTCCTGGTCCTGGAGACAATAGGACACTGTAATTCTGAATGAAAGCAGTGTTTCTTATAATACATAAGATGAATAGGTAAATAATAAAACATTAAAAGGACAAAGGGCAACTAACGATACTCAAACAGTATTGGCAGTACTTCACCAAGAGTAAGATTCTTGTTAGAGTTGCTCTGGGTAAAAATCTTTGCAGGCATTTCTAGAGGTCACCAACAAATTTCCTCCCCTGCCTTCATTCTCCCACTCTTTGATTGCTGACCCACATCATCATTATATACTTCTAAGTAGTCACTCTGCTTTTAGTCTGGTCCTCAGCAAAATGCTTTTCAGAAAAAAAGATCTATTCATTGACATGGCCTGTCTGATACAGTCCACCCCCTCGTGGTTGTTTTGTTCATATATTTAGAGCAGGTCTTCTGACAAAAAGTAATATAATACAATAAAGAATCATCAGAATATCAATTTTGCAGCCTTGACAATACATAACCCCATGACATTTAATCCATGAAGTTATATATATTCTTTATTCTTTCTGTCATTTTTATTCTATTGTGTAGTTGAACTTTGAAACAGAATTATGCTGTCATCAAATTAATTATCTTATTCTGTAGCACTATGCCCATTTGTCTGAAGAAAATAATGACTGGCTTAATTTAAAAACCAAAATAGCTAAATTAATATGAAATCTTTTACGGTGTGTTTTTCCACTTTCTTCTCTGCCCCTTGTCTCCTTCTAGTTAAGTTTTGGGGGGATGCCATACAGTGGGAAGCCTGTGGGAGGGGGAAGAAAAAACTTCAAAGGCTGCATGGAGAGCATCAACTACAACGGAGACAACATTACAGACCTGGCCCGCCGAAAGAAACTAGACACTTCCAGCTTTGTAAGTGAATTCTTGTTTCCATGCACACATATAGATGCAATAAACATTGAAAATATGGACAATTGAAATTGCAGTCATACAGAAAGCCAATACATAACATGCATGACACTTCAAACCAACTGAACCAGATTTTTTAAGTGCTTAACTTAAAAGACTTGTAAATATCGAGGCACAACTGATTTTTTTCTTTTTCTGCTCTTAGTGTATCAGTACAAATGAAATATTTCACAACACTGATTGTGGAACATTTTTTGATAAACTTACAGTCATATAGCTGCTAAAAAGAAATCAACTTTGTTCTTGTCTTCGTCAAATAAACTAAGCTCTAATTGACTCCGGCAATTAGAGCTAAGTAATTAGAAGTTGCTTTCTGTGCATCTATTTATTTATCTGTGAAGCTTTACAATCCAACTGTACATTGCTGTACAGGCTATTTTTCATATGATTTACAATCAAGTACTATTTTGTCTTGAATCGTTGTTTTTTTGAGTAATTTGTCCTAATTTCTCTTTTGTACGTTGGTGTATGATTTTAGACAACAGATACCATCTCTACACCTAAGCTCTCTACAGTGACAATCTTAAATCCATATTGTATCTTTCTCCCTGTTTTTCTGCATTTTTACACATCCAATATAACTTCTTCTATGACCTGGTTGAATAAATTAATGAACTTAACCACAACCACACCTCCAGCTATCCTTGTTTCACCCAGTCATTTCTTTCCAATCAAACTAATTGGTTCTCAGCTTTTAGAAAACCAAACATAGAAATGCAATCAAGTAAAGTTACACAGTATTGTATGTTTTCCAAAGATTTGATTATGAGCACGAGGTTGGAAATGCTCATGTGAAATTAGTGCCCAAATTCCAGATAAGTGTTGTCATTTTTTTTGTTTGCTTTTTTCCCAGCAAACAGAATTCACACAGAATCCTGCTTCAATCCGATACGAAAGACAGTAGGAGCCAAAGGCAGAGAATTTAGTGAAGTGTGCACAGTCGTTCAATTTAGCAACTGTGTTTAGGATGTCAGAGGTAGAGAGAATGTATGTAAAGCAAATCATAAAGCATTGCTTTTATGTTGCCTCTTGTTTCTTTTCTTTATTTTTCAATCTGTCCTAGCAGCGTAATCTGTCTTTCACCTGCGTGGAGACACACACCTTCCCAGTCTTTTTCAACGCAACAAGTTTCCTACAGCTACCTGGTCGAGCCAACCACAACACAGTGTCTGTGGGCTTCCAGTTCCGTACGTGGAACCCTGATGGCCTTCTACTCTTCAGTAATCTTGATGATGGCACCCTAGAAATCTCCCTTGAAGATGGCAAAATTATAGTTCATATCAACGTTACGACAGAAGCCAAAAATTACCGGGTGGACTTACTATCAGGTGGGTTACTTAAGTGTTCATTTTTGTCTCTATGCAGCAGTCCCATTTTGTAACACTTAAGTGTTGCTAATATTTACTCATCAGTATAATCACAGAATCAGATCAAGTCTTAAATCCTATTAATTAAAATAAATTACTCCGAAATTACAATTCAATTTGATTTATGCAGTTGGAAAAACCCCATCCAATTAACCAATAATCATTGGTGCATCATGATGCATGTCGATGTAATTTATATTAATCACAAATTGAATAATTTTACCATTATAAGGCTTGAAATAATAAACACTCCGCTATTGAATGTTTATTACCATTCAGTGACATTTTATAAACATAATTATTGTTTGGTTAAGGATTGATTTGAGAGTCAACACACTTTGTTTTTAGCACATTCAAAGCAACATTTGGAGTGTTTATAAAAGTGTTGACTTGCAGAGCTATGCTTGCAAAAGAATTGACAATAGATTTCCAAATGATTTTTTGCTCCTGCAATAGTATTTGATACGGTTTAACATGATAAATTATTTTCATAGTAAAATAAATGGTTCATCCATTCTGCTGCCATATTTAAATAGTAAAGTTTACAGCTGGAATTTTTCAAACACTGAAAAAGGAGAAATATGTTATTTTTTGTTTTTTTCAATAAAATGTTTTCAGTAAACCTCATTTATTTTGTTTACTCTTCTCTAAGCCCTGTTACTCTTTCCTTTTGAAGTCTTGCATTCCCCTTTCATTCTTTCTTTTCTCTATCTTTTGCTTTCCTGAGACACAGTCTTATTTATTCTGTCCGCTGCTGCTGTAATAGACCATTATGCCCAGGGGTTGGGATTATTACAAATTAGCCTTTAGGCTAATTGAGCTTGAGCCTACGATTACATCAGTATTACTAGAATTCATGAACACAAGATGCAAACACACTCGTCTTCTTTTGACTATGTCACTAGTCTCTGTTAAAAAGAAACCCACCAGGCTTCTGGCTTCAATGACACAGTAGGAGCTCAGATGACTTACAATAGTCTTTCTCACTTGCAAGTAAACTCGCGAGATATGTTCTCATAAAACAAAGCAAAAAAAAAAAAAAGCATGCCAGAAAGGAGCCTGTTAGCTCATTAGGACACCCCAATAATTCTATTCCATCTGACAATAGTCTTCAGACAGAATTTTCTCTGTAAATTGTTTTTTTTTTTATTCTAAAATGATACACAATACTCACTGCTTTTCATTGAAATAAAAGTTGTGGTTAAAGTGCTTTAATAAAATAGTCAAAAATGTAAACCAGGTTTATACAAATGCTACCATGCATGTTTTTTTAATCAATAAAAGTCACCCTCTATAAGCAAAAATATTATGGTAAATGCAATTTTATTCAAGTTGAAGTAATTGCGTTAAGAGATACTGCCACTAATACAGTCCGTACTAAACCTGATCTGAAAAGGTTTAGTAGCATTAAGTTTTTTGGTACGTAAATCTACCACCTATTTTTTCAAATTTATGTTAGATATACTAGTTACATACAGTACATGATTTGTGGTATCTTGCTTTTCTATTGTTACCACAATATATATTTTTCCCTTTCATTCTGTAAAAGGTGTTTAGATCTTAATTATATCCATATTTTCTGCCAATCAGACCTTTTACTACCAGTTTTTTTTTTTTTTTTTTTTGATCATCCCACAGTTTCTGTATTTTAAAAGGATGAGATACATCTTTATTGTAAGTTAGAGGATGCCTTATACATTGCGAAGAAAAAGTGAGTTCCCAGCATGCAAACCTATCACATGACACATCACTGGAAAGCCCAGGATGTCCTCTAAAGAGTACTGCAGGGCTTGATAGGGTAACTCAAAATAGTAAAAGAAAATACAAGTGAACAAAATGTCCACTATAAAGGACACAAATGAATGGGCCGGGTCTCAGGAGGACATTGGGCTTTCTCATCCAAAATCTAACTCTTTTCCTGTGTTAAAACTGTGCATGTTACCTTTTCTTATATGCTTGCCTTCACAACCATCATGTTAGCTTAAAATTCGGGACTTCTATCAGTCACACATGAGATGAACTGCACCGACCGAAGACGAAGCATGCAACATTACAATAATGGAAATGCCTAGGGCACAGATTATGGGAGAAACAACTCAAATTACAATACTTAGTTGTTTTTTCATTTGCTTTGTTTTGGCTGTATGTCTGTATCACTGTGTTATTATGCTAATTTCTGGAGTGCGTAGGCAAAGCTTAACATGACATATTCAGAGGCTTTATGAGGTTGGCTGTGAAGTTTTGCAAGACTCTTCAAATTATCTCAGAGGCCCCCATAAATTTACACTATACAGAATTCATATTTAGCACGTATGATGGATCAAAATGTAATAATCCAGAAAGACAGAAAAAAAATAAAGGAAAACTGCCATAGCAATTCAACAGAAATCTGAAAGAGGAACAGAAAAGCGCATCCAAACTTCAAAGGGCTTTCATGGTTTTGATAGAAATTTGATTTTCCCGTGATTTATGTGTTTCTTACTTTATTTATTTAAATGCTGAGAGCAAACACTAAAATCACATTTCTTAACATTGTTTTGATATTTACAAGACTATTAATCTTTATGCCCATCACAAATTTCTGTATCATTGGATCAAAACTTTAATCCAGAATTTTCTGTCTAAACCAAGGGATATACAATTTGAAATAAGTTAATAGTTCTTATTAGAAGACATGATGATACCCATCATAGCAGAAGAGAGGGTTACAATCTGCATTCTTGTAATGGATAGCTAATGGATATAACCTAGACTAGCCACTGCCTTCCTGTGCAATTCCACTTAAAAAAAAAAAATGCTTCCAGTAGTCTTGGCTTTCTCCCCTTGACTCGGATTGCCGTCGGTCAATTTTTGACCAGTCCAATCAGCAAACAGAAGGAAAAGTTGTGAATGATGACGTTGATTATCTGCACTGATTTAGAATTGTAGTTCTGCCTTTAGTTGTAGCAATGGCAGCAGAGGAAATGAACAAAACCGTTCAGTCCGTGTCAGCCACGCTTCCAAATATTGAATTAACATACTTCTCTCTTCACTTCATAGCGTGGAAATGGCAAATTATAGACGTCACGGACAAATGTTAGCAATTGGGTAAAATTTTAAACCTCAACTCAGTCCACGCCTCCAGGAAGCAATCATTTCTCAATAGCCAAGAGTCCAGATTCTCTGTACAAAAGTTTGTACAAGGAACTGGTTTTTAGCAGTGTGCATATAACCCAACTTGTTAGATAATCTAGAGTTATTTGGCGTACAAATGGGTATCTCGGTAACTTTGAATTTTTTATTGTTTAGCACATAACAGTTTGCTGTGTAGCTCAGCTTACTAATGTTGTGGAAAACCAATAAAGTAAAATAGAAAAAGTTTGCAAATTCCCATTTGGACACTTGCACTTAGATACAAACTTAGAGATTGTTAAATAATTCTTTAGTTTTTCTTTCTCCTGCAAAAACCTCAGTTTGTAGAACAGAAAAAATCACATCGCATTGCAAGACATGAGAAATATCAGCAGGTAGAGTTACTTATATATTTCTTAATTAATTGTGTATACTTTTATTCAGGTTTTTTAGTGTGTATGTGGGTTTAGATTTGTTTTATTTTGCATGTACATCACTTGGTCATGTTCTGGATGTTGTAAAGTGCTGTATTGATTGATTGATAGATATATTGACAGCCATCTTTTTTTTTTCTTTTTTTTTTGTAGGAAGCAGCAGTAATGTCCAGTAGAGTTATTTCATGCCGGTCCAGTGAACAGCACGTACCAGGAATGTAAATGTTAGTCGTGTCCAAATCCTATGTAATGCTACAGTGCTTTCAGAAATGCAGACCTGTGGTTTGCTAGACACCCTCCAACATTTGTGAAAACTCTGTGACAAGTGAACTTTCTGTATTGAATGGTTTCTGATGGGCATTTGGAGAAAGTAAGCTTTAGAGTTTCTGTGAAATCGGGATGTAAACATTTAAAACGACACAAAGATGCATATTTTAATGTTATACAGTTTTTCATTTTATATATCACACAGCATTAAAGAGATGCTATGTGAACAAAGAACAGATTTTGAACAATGTTTTATTGATGTAACCAGTAATCATTTAATTGATGGATTAGGTAATACATTTATCCACTGATAAATACTTTTTTTATATATATATATATATATTTGGTGTTATTATTAATTCTGGACTTATTCTGAGGGTGAGACACATATTTTACATTCTATATTTTCCATCTCCTGAACAACTATTCTCTCTCTCTCTGGGTTTTCAGTCCATTCTTAGTATTCCTCAGCTTCACCCCCTGTTCCACCAACATGTGTCTCAGAGCTCTAAGCTCATCCCTGATATCATTCCCAGTCTGTCTGTCATCTGTAAACTTTGTTCAGCGTCTCCATCCTCTTATTCAGCACATGTTGCAGTCAGAGGGGGCGAAAACACCACCAGCAGAGTATTCCTCATTATTAGACCTTCTTTTCAGGACAAAGGTTGGAAAACAAATTGTCTGTTTTCTGTAAACATATCCTGCTATTGAAATTGCCACTGGCCCTTGGTGTCGTCACATTTCATTCTGTGGCACGATGACATGATGTGACACGGTTCATGTCACTGGTTTCTGGTGCTGTTTACATTGGACTAAACCTTTTTAGAATGTTTCTTTCAAAGTAGATTAAAATAATCAACTTTTTTTGGTTCTAAATGAAATTCAGCTGTTGTGTATCTTTAGTTCTGTTCTGATCAGCGGAACAAGACTAATATCAGGTAGAAATGTTAATTTCTGCAGAGTTTGCTGCACTCAGGACTGCAAGAGCCAGCACAACCCTAAAATAAGCTTAAAGAACATCTTACAACCACAACCTCTCACATGGAGGCATTGAAACTGACAGGAGCACAAACCCGTAGGTAAAAAGAGATGCAACGGATCCATTTCACCTGTCTGCACAGCGGTTGGCAGATCACACTTTCAGTCATACTGTGAAGGACTGACTCCTGCTGTCCCATCAGAAACAACAAGCAATATTTTCTCAAAATGTTATGTTCATCAGGGTTTATGCCATTTTTTTCACTTTTCAGGGGTTACTACTTTTAGCTGTAGCATGCAAAGTGGTATTTCATTTAAGGTAACTATGGTGATTCTGAAAATGAAGCCCTGTGGTAGCATGTTTTAAAAATGCTGCAAGTGGAGTTCAAGACTTTTCAGAGTATCCAAAGGAGAGGGTGTAATACATAAACACCTCTACAATGCCAGCCATGAGTGACAGGTGTAACACACATTTCAAAATGTGAAATTTGTAGTTCATATTGGCTTTTGTGAGTTTACTGCATTAAATCATAAAGTATTGTACCATGGCTACAACTGATAAGATCCTTATTTAAAGTTAATGCGGGTGAACCTATCAGAGGACAGTGGGTTTTATGGTGCCTATTTTCCATTGCATTAAAGCCGTTATAAAAGGAGATGTGATGGAACTCAATGCTAGCAGGAGATTGAATCAAAAATAATACATAGGCAGACAGAATGTTATCAAGTTGCTTTCTATCGGAACCTATTCATGTGTGTGTTATCAGTTGCACAAAGCAGAGCTATTTTATTGTCTGCAATTATTTTTGGGTTCATAACCTTTGGAAATCACCCAAAAAATATCATTATGACAGTCTTTTCAGAGCAGTAAGAAACATTGTTGTATCTATTCTTCTGTTTCTGAATATACAACCTGCAGTGGCCTGAGCATGCCCGCTGTGATCACACTCACAGCAGGCGGGCATTTTCCTCTTAATTTCTTTGGATGCCGTCTGACCACATACATATCTACACATATACTGACACACTTGGACTCCCTGCTGAGGAGGGTTGATTAGTGTGGACTCCCTGCTGATATGAAGGCGAGGGTCGTCAAGTGCATTCTGGGAAGAAATAAACAAGGGAAATGTGTGCCTTGGAAGCGCTGACGACTCACACAGATCCTGCCAAGCACAAAGTAAAAGAGCTACCAAAAGCTAGCAGATGCTCTCACACATATGGTTCAAATTTATTGACATAGGCAGCATGTCAAGCCATGTGTATTGATTGGCAGGCAGACCTCTCTACTGAGGGTGATTTGCAGATGACCGTACCTTGAACTTTTGCTGCAGTGTCCTCAGTATTGATATATTACAATCAGATGAGCACTCAGCAGACTACAATTGAAAGAATAAAATTGTACCATACTCAAGGGACAGAGGAGATGGGTACAAAGATACTTGGGGGGGGGGGGGGGGGGGGGAAGAAGGAAAAAGTTAAATGCAGAAGAAAGAAAGACAAAGGTGCGAAAATGCAGGCGACAATGGAAGAATGGATCGGACTTAGTGTCACTAAAGGTGATGTATAGTGGAGAGGGTGAGGAGAGTGAGTGGGCTTCTCTTTCAGCTTCACTAGTAATACCCCTTGCTAAAACATCACTCATATTTAATGGACAGCTACAAGGGAAAGGAGAACACATACCTTGTGTTCATCCAACACACACATGCACATCACTCTGATGTACACACAGAATGACACACATTAAAGACGGAGGCCCCGAGACTGGAAAGTGCCTGTAGAAGGATATGGGATTGAAAGGAGGAAGAGGACATGAGGGGAAAACTGTGCATCTGTATCTGTGGTGTAAGTGAAGTGCTGTTAGATTCACAATGACCAGACAAACAAAAATGCCTTTAGCGCAGATAAAAATGAATGTTGTACAAAGTAGATGTTGAGAAAGATACAAACATGACCAAAAGAATTTTTTTTTCTTACTTTGACTATCCATGTGCTAAATCTATAATGATCCATCAAATTTTAGTGTGATGGCAATGCTGGTGCATCTTTTGTAGTAACCAGTTATTTGAAATGACATTACTTTATTTCTGAAATATTTAACAACCCATCTCCCCAAGAAAAAGATAGAACTTTTGTGTTTTCTAAAGACATATTTGGCACTTCCTCTCGAACTCACCAGGCTCAAGCCTCAATGATGGCCAGTGGCATGCCATACGCCTGGTCGCCAAAGAGAACTTTGCAATGTTGACAGTGGATGGTGACGAAGTGTCTGCCGTGCGTTCCACCTCACCTCTCAGCATCACCACAGGAGGAACCTATCACCTGGGAGGTAAGGGTGACCCAAACGCCATCACAGCAGGGTTGACATGCACAGTGCACCGATTTCTTCCAGGCCACATTCACTGCCACATTACCCCACAGCAGCTGACAGGAATACACCCAAGAATAAGACGTTGGAAAAGTTAGCACTGAAATCACACTTTTATTTGCTTTGTTTTTAGGTTTTCAGCCTTCAAGTTTCCAAGCATGTTTTATTTTAAGCAAGTATTTTTAATTGTAAATTAAAGATTAAATTTGGTCAAAATAAACAAAATGAGCAAACAATATAAAAAAAACATAAACTTTTATGTAAATCTTTGTGTATTGCTATTTTTTCTAGTGTTTCTTCACTAGATCCAGTTCCTTGCAAAAGTATGCATTCCTGTTTAGTTTTGCTCACATTTAGTCACATTGCATATTTTGTTATTTTGTGTGATAACCAACACATTGCATTTGAAAAGGCGTGTTTTTGGTTTGATCTGGCAGCATATTCTACAATGTGGTGTGTCGCAAACTGAAAATGGGACCTCTATGACTTCATTAAAGAATTGATTTCTTCTTGCTCTTTTTCCATAAAGGCTACATTTTTGGGGGAAATAAATAATGTTTTATCAACACACTGTTCATCTGAGCTTTGGATCTTTCCAGCTCCTCCAAAGTTTCCATGAAGCTCTTTGCTGTTTCCATGACTGATGCACTGCTTGCCCAGTCTGTCAATTAAAGTGGGTAACCAGGTTTTGATTAATCTTTTTTCAGGTTAATCAGGCTTGAACATTGCTCTGTGAGATATTGAAGCTATGAATCTTGTTTTATGGTCTATTTTTACTTTAAATGTCTCTAAAACTTTCCCGTCTGTTGTGTTTCTTTGCCTTTAAGGTGTTTTTTGATCACTAATGTTCCTTCAAATTTATTTTCATGTAATATTTTTGTGTTGATTATTCGCATCAAAGCCCACAAAATGGAAGTTTGTAGTTGGAGTGTGACTACATGTGTGTGGGGGAGCTGGGGAGGTGAATAATTTTGTAAGGCACTCTATTTCTTATGTCGTAAGATCCCCACAGTCTTAGACAGGTCCACTAACTACGGTACTTAAATTTAGTCTATACATTTTCAGCTTTGCTGACATTTTGCTACTAGTGGATGTCTTCTCCAGTTAAAACAGCTCAGAAACTGCAAACTCACCACAGATCAACCCAGAGCTGGAATGGGCAGCATCTTTAATCTGTATGAATTAGAAGCATGCCAGGTTAATGACGCCAGACACCGTTATCTGTCTGCCAAATGATGTGTGTGCAAGGAGGCTCTGTATAAAATTACAGTAACTGAGAGAGAGAGAGAGTGTGGCTCTGATTGCCCCATCATGCCTTAGTCTCTTCTCCCTGGCACAATTCCATCTCCTCAATCAAGAAAAACCTTTTCCTCAGACTAGTCAATAAGGATCAGGGCACTTTACACACGCGCACACACATCAAGGTTCTTTTACATTGTTATCTGATTAATTTTTTTTGCTGAAGTTTGGTGAATGCATCAAATCCATGTTGACAGTTTTTTTTTTAGATCTTTTTTTTTTTAGTGTGCACCTTTCTTTGTCTGAATGTAGCTCTAGTTTTAGCTTTTTCACTTCCTTTTCATTTCTTTTAATCAGGGGTTGATTCAATGGCTTTCATTTAAGTTCTTCATTATTATACTTCGATCTAGTTTCTGTTTTTACTCCATGTCTGCCTTCTCTTTTCTTTCCGCTGCCATTTTCTTCTTATCTTCAGTCTCTATTTTGATTGAATTGGTGATTGATTGATTTTAGTAAGCAGAGCTGTGAATCAATAGAGGCTGAGAGGAGAGGATCCCTGTAATGTCTTAACTCCTTGAAGAGGGCATACCAGAAAGATGGATAAAAGAAGACTGTTACTGCAAAGACAAATGTAGAAATAGCAAAGAAGAGAATGTATGCACAAGTAGCGACCTGAAGAGATGAAAACATTTCTATGGAAAACACAAGTTAACAAGTTAGACCAAATGAAGAAGAGAGGATAAGCAAAATGATCATTATTGGCCTGATTTATGTGTACATTATAAAACTGATGTGTATATCTTAACTTGGATTCGATGAAAACAACAAGAGTGTGACAACGCTTTATGAAATCAATATGTAATATATTTCAGGAAAACATCCATTCATACATGTAATGCATCACTACAATTCAGAGAAAAATAAATATTTGTTTTTGGGCTTTTCCCCACTGGCAGAGGTAATATGAAGGCGGAAATAGCAGCAGCTGGGACTGGGGCTCTACTTGTTAATTTTACATGACATAATGAATGCTGAAGAGCTGGGAGCCCGGTGGTAAACACAAGTTTGAATGCTGCAGGGGATACAAAACTGTTGACTATTACTACAAAGCAATTGTTAGGACACCAATTTTCAGACATGGAAGGGAATTTGTGGAAGACACTTGTGCAAATGCCGAATCCAAAAAAAAGATTCACTGCTTTCCAAATCAAGCAGCACTTGTTGTTTATTTTGTTGATGTTTTAAATCTGAAATTAAAATGGACTTTATCAGTGCCACACAATTTAATTCCAAATCAAACTAAAAACAGAACTACTGTGTGATACCCTATGTCATTTTGTCCACTTTAACAGATGTGGCCTTTTCTTGAATGATGTCTGTGGTGTTATCACCACGTTAGTGCATTTGTCCCACCTAAGAATCTCAGATAATATTCAGCACTGCATCTCGTTTACTGAACTAGAGGACCACATGCATAGAATTACTCATGAAAGGTACGCAAGAAAAATCTGTAAATTTAGTACAGCAGATGAAGATCATGCACTATAAATTCATTTAATATTTTAAAATGCAGATGGGACATGATTCTACTTTTTAACATTTGCTTATGCAAACAATGAATAATGTTTCTGTGTTTTATCGTTTGGTAAAACTAGTTTGCAAGTGAAGTTATCAATTTACAGTTTGACTCCATTTAAGCCAGTAACATACTGTACATTGATTAGTGTGTGTAAACTTAACCAGTGCCACATGGATCAAAGTGGGTGATAAACAAACTCTAATATTGCCATTGTTCTGCACTTGCACTTAATTTTCTTAACATTTCTCTAAGGTAAAGGTGTCAAACTCTAGTCTTCAAGGGCCAGTGTCCTGTAGCTTTTAGGTGAACACACCTGAATCACATAAATAGGTCAATAGCAAAACTCTGTAAAATGTCAGTGCATGAGGACGTAAGTCAGTTCTATATTTTAGGTGTTGGACTTGGACCATATCAAAATGTAAAAGTAATTAATTCATCAATATTAGCGTGTACCCCCACCAAAAAGACAAAAACCTAAAACTCAGCAAAACTGAAAAACTAAAAGAAAGACATGCACGTTGATACTGTTCCAGAATTTATGATGTAAAAAATATATATATAATTATTATGTACTTCTATACTTTTTGTACTGATCAGTACTCCTAGACTCTCCCAATTCCCTTACAGCAACTTCACAAATAATAGCATGAGTAATTTGAAGCACTGTCTGTGTAGGCTAATGTGCACAATTTCTTTTTGCCTCATAACTTGTCTGAACAGAATGTGTGGGTGTTTGACCAAAAGCCATGAAAGTCCACAGCTCACAGTTGAACATGTATTTAGACCTCGGATAGAAAAACTGGAGCATTTATTTCAAATGCTCCAAACCATCAGAGGCCAATTTTCAGCCTAGAACAGAGGAAACAGAATAATATATTGAGTGTACAAAAGATAGTTTAGCCTTTAGCTTGCCCTCAATTATTCTTTCCGATCACTCAACTTGATGAGTCAAACAGGCCAGGCAAATTAAGCTGTCCTAAAGCTCTCAAACAGTCTTTCATCAGCACTTCCTGG